>NC_080782.1:139855882-140461882 GCF_028018385.1 Neofelis nebulosa
CTCAGGTTTATAATACGAAGTCATGCAGATTTTCAGACCACAAGGGTCTTTTCCCTCCTCCGATGATACATGTTATGGGTGCTTATACTTCGACATCCATAAAAATCTTTAAACACTCTGCACGTCAGTTCCTGCTGCCTTACTTGAAAGAGAAAAAGGCTGTTGCCAGCATTGGTGAGCCCTCTCACTCCAGACCGTATTTAAGCAAAGGCACAATGACCGCCTGGAATGAATTTGTAGAGCAGGCAAGAACCACCCTAAACAGCAGACAAAAGATAATTATGAGACTGTAATTGTAATTTGAAATTTGATTTTGGGATAATACATAAAGAAACTGTGTATGTGATGCTATTTCTCAAACAGGCCAAATAGCAACAATTTATGCCAAATAACATTGACTTCTCAGAGCTGAGGGTAAAAAAATGTTTTATAAGCCTCCCCCACCCTCCCTCAAAAAATAAAGGGTTACATAAACATTGTCTTTCAAAGGATTAGCAAACACGTAATATGTTCCTTTGCATTAGGGCAACAGGGTAAAATAGAAGTCATTTTTTTCCTTTAGGGTTATTTCTATACTAGAGAAAAAACATACATTAAAATATAAGGAGAGTAAAATTAATTTTTGTGACTATTGTCTTGACTGCTGGAGAGTACTTTTCTTGGTTAACTACACACAGTAGGGCTGAAGAGAGACATTCATAAGATGGCACTCACACTAATGACAATGCATCCCATGCCCAGCATGGTGCTCGACTCTGGGGATGAACATCCACTGTCACAGTCCTGCCTTCAAGAGGCAAAAAATGATCTAGTCATAGGAACACACTCATGAAAATTTATCCATTATATATATATATATATAATGTTGTATTGCACATATAATACATGCACACATATAAAGTGTTATACCATTATAAGATACATTTAAGTAATTATTAATCATTAATAAATGAATATTAGACAGGAAAGTGATCATGAGTCCAAGCATAAAACATTCAGAGACAAGAGGGGCTCCTGTGGGCAGGGTTATTTTATTTTATTTTATTTTTTGAGAGAGAGAGAGAGAGAGAGAGGGAATGAGCAGGGAAGAGGGAGAGAGAGAATCTTAAGTAGGCTTCACACTCCAGACCTCTTGCTTCCAACAGCTCTTTCCAAAAGGGAAAGAGAAGGGAAAAAGCTGCCCGAAATCATGAAGCAGAGGTGCTAAGAAGCCTGGGTGTCAACTCCGGGGAATCCCAGAGAGCCTTGGCAGTGAGCTTCTGACAGCACAAAGCCCATCTCGCAGCGGCACGAACACGGCACAGAGCACGGAGGGCCCCATCCTCTGCCCAGGAAGGTAACTGTCACATGTGTACTTAAAGGAGGGAAGGAAAAAATCTTCCTTTGGAAATGGAACACGGGCTCTGCCAATCCAACTGCACTGAGGTCATCTGAGAACCGAGGAGTTCAAAGGTTCTCCAAGGCTTCCATTTACTTTGGCATAAGATTTAACAGAAAAGAACTAAAGGGAAATTTATACGGCCCAGGCTGTTTTCCAAATCGCAAACTGCTAAAGTTACTTAGATTTTACTTTAACTCCCAATCACATGTAAAGTGGTTCAGATGTAAATGTTTTCCGTGTGGCTGAGGGCAATCTAGGTTTCCTCAAATGCACATGTGCAGTTCTAACATTAAAGATTTGGATTCAAAAGTCTCAAAGAACTTCGAGTTCCCCTTGATTAGAGACTGCTGTTACTTTATGCAAGGTTGGGTCCAAGGAGGAGAAAAAAAAAAAACACGCTGCCTTCATTTGGACGTTAGGTTCTCACAGTAGCACTAAGATAAACAAACTTTGCAGGCTGAGGGAAGGGCATTTATTCCTTTAAATTGAGTATGTAATATAAATAAATGTCTTCTAAGAAGAGATGCCTGAAACTTGATTCTAGGTCTGATTCTATACAAGGGCACTAATTTATTTCAACGAAGATTGGTATAGTGCATATTGGGAAGGGCATGCCTTCTGGAAGGCAGGGCTGATCTAACCAAGCAGGATAATTCACTAAGGCACAGAAAGCTGCTGCTTGAAATTGTCTGATTTCTTCACTGGCCAGGAGCAAATTGATATTTGCATTTTTATATACAGCAAACTGGAGAGAATTACCAAATCTTTTACCTTGTAATCAATGGCTGCCTAAAGTTATTTTCAATTCTCGATAAGGCAGTGATTTTGTGAACAGCCAGGGTATGACTAAAAACCCCTAGCTCCAAATTAGAAGTGAATGAAATGGAACTTCAGGCTGGTTGGGGTCAGAGCAATTAAATGGTAATTGCCTTTTAGATACATTAATGTTGCTAATTATATTAGTGTGCTAAGTGCTGGGAAATGTGGATAAGAGCTCCGGGCCACTGGGGTGGGGAAAGGGAGCTAAGATTGATTAAGCCTGGCACTGCACCGGATCCTTCACACACGTTTTCTCCTGAAATTCTCACAATAACCTACAAGGTATTATTAGCTTCAGTAACCCTGAGAAACTTGCCCAGTTGGTTCCAGCTGATATGCAACTGAATCAGGAATTCTCCAAGGACTGCATGGCTCCACAGAGCAGGGGGTTGGCAGGGCCTTAAGTTGGAATGGGGAGAAACACTGGATTCAAATGCTGGAAGAAATTTGGTAGCAGAGGAAGATGAGAGAACTTGAGAACCAGGCCTTGATGGAAAAGTCTGTAAGTGTAAAGACCCCAGCGGGCCTTTCCTTACTGTATATAGAAAGCAAGAGCCCAGGATAGAATTCTGCTCCATGGGCAGAATCTGGAGAAGGATGATATCAGGGTATGGAACACTGGGAGCAGAGGATCTCCCACCATAAGAAGATGATTATGGAACACAGGAAACCCACTCAGCACCTCAACACCAGAGGTGCCAGAAAAGAGGTCCCCGGTGTCTGAGGCTGAAAGGCCTGGTCAACCAGGAAGTAGAGTGGAAGGGCCAGTGCCTCTCTATCTGACACTCTCTAGGCCAATCTACGAGAATGACAAAGGCTGTGCCTAGGAATCTGACGCCAGAAGCCCTGGGTTAAATCACGTATGGGTCGTGAATGCTTTGTCGAAGCATATCTGCTCTGAGTCTTAGGCTCCTAATAAGGATTTTCCAAGAAACAATGAAATATATATAGCTGTGTGTGTGTGTGTGTGTGTGTGTGCGCGCGCGCGTGCACATGTACAAGTGCACACATCTATGTTAGTATGCATATGTGCATTTCTGTTTACACATATAGCTAGGAGTGATCATAGCGTCAATGAAATTGTGAACCCAGGCTGAAGGTGGCAGAGTGTTTTACAACTGCTAGTTTTGTATTGATGTCCTAAAATCACACAGTCAAGGAGGTGCTTTCTGCTTGTA
Source organism: Neofelis nebulosa (assembly GCF_028018385.1). Taxonomy (NCBI): domain Eukaryota; kingdom Metazoa; phylum Chordata; class Mammalia; order Carnivora; family Felidae; genus Neofelis; species Neofelis nebulosa. The sequence goes on from NC_080782.1 coordinate 139,859,261, forward strand.
AGTGGAAGGTGCTATGTGGCTCTTTGCCAAAGGCCGGACTTCTGAACGCACTGTTTCTGCAACATAGGCTCAGTTCCTTGGCAAGCAGCTGTGGAAAGTTCTAGGAACTTCCCCAGGCCTGACTCCAGCCCTGAGACCTTGGGTCTCTACCTCTACTCAATCCTCTAAAAATAAAGCCCATCTTTGGCTGTATGCACCTGACCACACACATCCTCCCCTCTCTAGCACAACAAAACTCATCTTGGCTTTGGATTCTGTTCCATCTTTCCCCCTGCCCCCTCGTCCAAACAACTCAAAAGAGGCATCTACTTTGACTGTTGCCACTGTCCTGTCTCCTTTTCTTTTTAACTGACCACAGTTGAGTTTCTACTTTTTTCCTCTGGAAATGATTTGGAACAAGATCAGCTCCTAAATACTAAATCCAATGACCACTGGACCTGTCTGACATTTTTTCTCTTTGCCCTTTATGGCTCCAGTATTTTTTCTCCCTGTGGGTCCAAAGTCTTGGTTTGCTTCCTACTCAACCACTGACCCCTACATATACAGACAGCCTCCTGCTCCTTGATATCCCTCTTTGGATGTCGCACAGGCCTCCAACTCCAACAACCTTACTCGGGAGACCATCATTCTCTGCTCGGCTAAGGTCAGAGACTTGGGTTTCATCCCTGTCTCCTCTCTCTGCCTCACCTGACATTCACTTATCCCATCAAGTAACTATTTATCCTTACCATCCTTCTGACCATTTCTTATTACAGCTTCCTCTCATTGTTTCTTGCTTGAATGAATAGAGAAGAACAAGACTAAAGGCCAAAAAACTAGTACATTTTTCATTCTTCAAAATCGTTCCCTGCATCTATACAACTGTCCAAATGACTTAAAACACAAAGATGGCCTATTGAAAATACCTGAGTGTCTTCCCACTGCCCATGGGGCAAATGGCCAGTTCTTCCATCAGTCATAAGGAACCATTTTGGGGCCCTCCTGCCAACCTCTGACTCATGTTGGAAACTTTAATGACGCTGAGATTCTGCGCATATTCCATGCTGCTCCATATCCTGTGGTGTTGTTGGCTTATGCTGATATCTCTGCAGACAACCTCCTCCTCTTGTGATCACCCCAAAACCTCCAAACCCCTACCTATGGCTTTTTGTTGGCCAATAAATAGTGCAATCACTTGCCTATTTGGTCTCAGATCCACTCTCTTGGATAACTATTTCCTGAGCTCCTCTGCCAGCTGACTGGCTTCCTGGTAGGTCTGGGCAAGCACAGGCGTGGGCAGAAGATGAGAGGGCAGGGAGAAGGGACATGGTAAGTGTCTGTCTCTCTAAATACCTATACACATCTATATATCATACACACACACACACACACATGCACACTGGCACACACACAATTGCCCTGCTATAGGCAGTGTCTCCTATAGGTGATCAACTCCTACAAGGCAGCGTCATTAGCATCATTCTCAATTGTGCTAGAAGGAATGGTCACCCTCAGTTGAAGGTGGTAACAGACCACCTTCTTTTGCCCTTATGGCCCTAGGAGTGGTGGTGGCTTCCCTGCCTTTGCTGATCACAGGACTGTTTTATCTTGCTTAGGTTAGGGTTTCAGCCCTTCCAGCAATGAAGTAACTAATGCTCTATTTTAATTTCCCTCTGTGTACAATTTCTGGAGTGGTTTCTGTTTATTGTGATTTCACCCTAACCAATTCACTTAGTTTGCCCTTTTAAACTACTCTTATACACTTACCTGGGGGGTTATGTAGGAAGTAACACATAAGGAAGTGTCCAAATCTACACCTGACTTCAAGTTTAGAGTCCATGCCTGCCTCTTCCTCTGTGAGAAATCCCTGAGAAAATTATATTCAGTGTACTTACAAGAACTTAATAGTAACTGCTCATGTTTCTGCCTACTTCATGATGAGATCCTTTGTCTTGTCCACCATAAGCCATAGGACTCAGCACATACTGTGGCATATGGAAAGCACTCAAGAATTTAGCAAATGAATAAAAAAAGTCCACTGAATGAAGCAGTGAAACCAGAGATATTTTTATAAGAAGCTAACTTTAGTTTAGCCACACAGGGCATCCAAAATTTTCTGTACCAGGACTGTACAAAGTCTTACCACAAAACAAATCATAGTTTAATATAGTTAAAATAAATATAGGACATAACTACATTTGGGGGAATAGCATGTATCATAAAAATCAAAGTCATTATCCCTCAAAATTTAGGGTTCATGGTTCAAATTAGTTCAGAAAGTAAGAAAAAGATGGGTGTTTGACAACAGTGAACACACCTAACAAGGCTGACCAAAGGCTAGGGGAAGGCAACAAAGCAGGCAGGAATCAAAGGGGGACAAAACCACCAATGAGAATGACAGGTTCTTCTGAGAATCACTTTAAGTTCAAACTCTAGCCTTATACAAATGTTTTACATCTACTTCTTTTTACTACTATACTCTTCTGTGTTTCCTTTCATTAGAGAATACCAATGAAAACTATTATTTTAAACATTAATGAATAGAAGAAAACTTCCTCAACTTAAAGAATGTTTACAAAACTCTGCAGTTAACATTATACTTAAATGGAGAGACTTAAAGCTTTCCCACTCAGATCAGAAATAGGCAAAGAGGTTCCCTCTCACCATTACTTTTCAACATTGTACAGTAAGTCCTACCTGATGCAATTAGACAAAAGGAAATAAAAGGTATAAAGATTGGAAAGAAAGGAATGAAACTGTTTTTGTTTGCAAATTACATGATTGTCTACTTAGAAAATATGAAAGAAGTGACAGAAAAACTCCTAGAACTAACAAGCAATTACAGCAAAGTTGCAGGATATAAGGTTAATATACAAAAGTCGATAGCTTTCCTACATACCACAATGAACCAAGTGGAATTTGAAATTGAAAAAACAATATCACTCACATTAACACCCCCAAAACGAAATACTTAGGTATAAATCTAACAAAACATGTACAATATCTATACAAGGAAAACTACAAAATACTAACAAACAAAATTAAAGAAGAGCCAAATGAGAGATACTCCATATTCATGGATAGGAAGATTCAATATTGTCAAGATGTCAGTTCTTCCCAACTTGATCTATAGATTCATTGCAACCCCAAACAAAATTCAAACTAGTTATTTTGTGGATACTGACAAACTAATTCTAAAATGTATATAGATAGACAAAAGACCCTTAATAGCCAACACAATATAGACGGAGAAGAATAAAGTTGGAAGACTGACACTACCTGATTTCAATACCTACTGTTAAGGATATTGTAATCATGACAGGGAGGTATTGGCAAAAAAGACTATACAGATCAATAGAACAGAAGTGGGACCCCAGAAATGGATCCGCATAGTCAATTAATCTTTGACAAAGAAGAAAGGCAATACAATGAAGCAAAGGTAGTCTTTTCAACAAATGGTGATGGAACAACTGGACATCCATGTGAAAAAAAAAAAATGAATCTACATCAAACTTTATACCCTCCATAAAAATTAACTCAAAGTAGATCACAGACCTAAAATGTAAAAGGCAAAAACTATAAATCTCCTAGAAGATAACATAGGGGAAAACCTAGATAACCTTGGGTATGGTGATGACTTTTTACCTAAAACACCAAAGGCACAAGCCATAAAAGAGATTAATGATAAACTGGACCTCATTAAAATTAAAAACTTGAGCTCTGTGAAAAGACTGTTTCAAGAGGATGGTAAGACAAGCCACAGACTGGGAGAAAATATTTATGAAGGACACATCTGATAAAGAACTGTAAGGCAAAATAGCTGAAGCACTCTTGAAACTCAACAAGAAAGTAAACAACTGATTTAAAAAAAGGACTAGAGATCTTAAAAGACACCTCACCAAAGAAGATCTATAGATGGCAATTGAGCATATGAAAAGATGCTCCATTTCATATAGTATCAGGAATATGACATTAAAACAATGATGAGATACCACTATACACTTACTAGAATGGTCAAAATCCATAACACTGACGACACCAGAGGCTGGTAAGGATATGGAGCAACAGGAACTTTCATTCATTGCTGGAGGGAATGCGAAAGGGTACATATTGGAAGACAGATTGGCCATAGTTACAAAACTAAACATATTCTTACCATGAGATCCAGCAACAGTGCTCCTTGATATTTACCCAAAGGAGTTGAAAACAATGTCCATACAAAAATCTGCACTGGGATGTTTACAGCAGCTTTGTTCACAACTTCAAAACTTGGAATGGCCTTCAGCAGGTGAGTGGATAAATAAGCTGGCGTATATTCAAACAATGGAAAATAATGCAGCGCTAAACACCAGTGAGCTCTCAAGCCATCAAAGGACACGGAGGAATTTTAAATGCATATCACTAAATGCAAGAAACCAAACAGAAAGTCTACACACTGCATGATCCTAACCATAGGACACTCTGAAAAAGGCAAAATTATAAAAAGTTGAGTCGTTGCCAGGCATGGGAGGTACGGGGACAGGGATGAATGGTCAGGGCACAGAGGATTTACAAAGCATTGAAAACAATCTGGATGATTCTGCAATTGGGGATACATATCATTACACATTTGGCTAAATCCATAAACTATACAACACCAAGAGTGTAAGGTAAACCGTGGACTTTGGATGCTTAAGATCTGTCAGTGCAGGTTCATCAGTTGTCACAAATGTACCATTCTGATGGGGATGTTGATAACGGCGAAAGCTATGCATGCATGGGGTCAGGAGGTGCACAGGAAATCTCTGGATTTTCCTCTCAATTTTGCTGTGAACGTAAAACTTGCCTTAAAAAAATCCCAAAAAACAAAAACCAAAAACCAAACAAACAAAAACCAAGTCCTTTATAAAATACTAAATTATCTAGCACAATGTTACCAGCTTACAAGTTAAGGAAATTACTTCTTTTTTTTTTTTAATTTTTTTTTTTTTAACGTTTATTTATCCTTGAGACAGAGAGAGACAGAGCATGAACAGGGGAGGGGCAGAGAGAGAGGGAGACACAGAATCGGAAGCAGGCTCCAGGCTCTGAGCCGCCAGTCCAGAGCCCGACGCGGGGCTCGAACTCACGGACCGTGAGATCGTGACCTGAGCCAAAGTCGGAGACTCAACCGACTGAGCCACCCAGGCGCCCCAAGGAAATTACTTCTAAAAGGAACCAATGAGGGGCGCCAGGGTGGCTCAGTAGGTTAAGCGTCTGACTCTTGATTCGGCCTAAGGTCATGATCTCACAGTTGTTGAGTTCAAGCCCTGTGTCAGGCTCTGCAGTGACAGAGCCTGCTTGGGATTCTCTCTCTCTCTCTCTCTCTCTCTCTCTCTCTGACTGCCACTTGCTTGTTCACTCTCTCTCTCTCAAAATAAATACACATTAAAAAAAATAAATAAAAGAAACCAGTGATTTGCTTAATTAAGGTCACAGAACTTTCTCATGGTGTGCTGGGGAAGAGAAAAGAGGTCTCCTGAATTCTGCCTACTACATGTTTTGAATTTATCAAAAATTAAATAAATAATAGGAATACAAATAAACGAAGTAAAATGAGTGGGGAAAACAGTTATTTTTTGACATTAAGGCAACCTCACCTCAAGTTGGCTGCTGCCCATATATTCATACCAAAGCCCCTGGTCCAAATGACTTCATTAGCGAGACATCCGTCAATACAGAGGGTCCCATTCTCATTACAAACAGGCAGAGGACATGTAAGTACAAATCTGTCTTGACTACAATTTTTTAGACTAAGTGTCAAAAGTCTCACATCTGGGGCGCCTGGGTGGCGCAGTCGGTTAAGCGTCCGACTTCAGCCAGGTCACGATCTCGCGGTCCGTGAGTTCGAGCCCCGCGTCGGGCTCTGGGCTGACGGCTCGGAGCCTGGAGCCTGCTTCCGATTCTGTGTCTCCCTCTCTCTCTGCCCCTCCCCCGTTCATGCTCTGTCTCTCTCTGTCCCAAAAAAAAAAAAAAAAAAAAAAGTCTCACATCTACATCAATAGCTGAGTAAGAAGTTGAATACAGATGCTTATTTTTTCAGATGCATTTTATGTATTGTTTCTTTAAGAAAAATTTCAGCTTCAAATCATTTTAATCAAGTGACATTTTAAGCTTCTCATCAGTTTCCTACACTGTTCTAGGTGCTATGACAACCTGGGATTTTGTTTTCTTTCTTCCTTTTCCCTCTGTACCTAAGTCACGTTAGAATCCTCAATTTCAATGCTTATGTTTACTTCTACTTCTACACCAATTTTCCCTTTTTCTGGGCCTAACTCTTCCAGCTGGAGTACGGCAAAGGGGGCTAATTTCAACCAGTAGGACCCTAGTGAATCTCAACCACCTTATACAGGGTCTCAGGAAGAGATCTGTCAGTTTCGGACCAAGACCCTTCCAGGAAGCAATGCCAACTGGTAGAAGAGGCAAGACAACTTGGGGACTAACGGAATTGCTGAAACATGGACATGGGGACATGGGGACATGGGGACTAACGGAATTGCTGAAACTCTGTGCAATCAAGTGAGTGCAACTAACAACAGAAGCCATGGAAACACAATGTTTTAAACATAGATTCCTTCCCTCTTGGACACATCTTTTGTCTGGGACTCAAACCCTTGGTGAACTTTTCAAACTGTATCCCAAGGTGAGGCTGGTTGGAACACATGCAGCTGTACAATCTAATTCATTTGCATGGGTTTGTTACATCGTTATCCAGGGAGGGAGGCACTGCCAAGCCACAGAGTGTGGTTTATGCTCCGTTCAGCCTCGGGTGGACCTCTGCTTCACCTGTCAAACTCCAATTGAGTTACTGGCTCACTCCTTTCTTGTTATCTAGTGAACTGTACACATTCTCCACTTTCTTCCACTCCCATTTAATCTGATTCTACGTGTGGTAACCAGCACACATTACTATGAGTTCTCTGACTTCAAACATTCCATTTCTACTGACAAATCTTAAATTTTCCCTGTTCTGATCCATTACAATTCTCTTCAAGTAAATATTATAGTTCCTCTGCATGTTGCTGAGCTTAACATAGGAAGAACCTGGCTCTCTACCATTATGAGTTCTGTTTGCTCCATTTATGGGGTCAGAAAACACTAGATTCCTTAATTTCCAATACCCCCCCCACCCCGACTGGTGATTCACACTGGTAATCTTTACACCTCCGTGGGCAACAATATCCATATTCATCCCATACTCTTGTTAGATTTCTATTTCATCAATGTTCACAAGCTTTTAAATGATGGGGACTCAGTGTCTTCATCTGTAAAACAGCCACATTTGACCTTTGGGGATATTGTGAAGATGACAAGAAATCATGTAGGCAAAGTCCTTAGAAGAGTGCTCAACAGGTGTCAGTTGTAACTGTTTTTATTATTCTGAGTATAGATCAACTACATACATATCTTCAATAACAAGCAAAATTACTCAATGCCTCCAGGTCAGTGATGATTCAGAAATTATGACCCTGCAGATGGATTTCAGAATGTTTGCCACTATTTTCTATCTTTAGTTGTCCCCAACTGTATCCATATTCCAGTAGATGATTACAAGGACCAGTTTTTTAAAAACCATTTTATAAATGGTTAAAAGTTGACTGTGCTGATACAGGGCTAAGGAAGCAAGACACATCTTTCCTCCTCTTTCTATGTCTGAGCTATCATTAGGAATGGATTACATGGAAGCAGCAGATCAAATGGTACTGATGGAAAGCTGTTCTGGAAAACCCAGGGGACATGTTTCAGCAAACATGCTGAAGAAGATCATGCTGGGACCTTTAGCTCAGTGATACAGCCTTTCCTCATCACAGGAGGACAATCATTCTACACAGGGAGGCCTGGTTATCCAACTTCCCACAGTTTCAAGGTTGCAAGTGATATAAAAGTCATCATAACATGAAAATATTCATGCGTTAACTGTTTTAAAAAACTCTCCCCGCTGGGGGGCAACTGGGTGGCTCAGTCGGTTGAACGTCCGACTTCAACTCAGGTCATGATCTCATGTTTGTGAGTGTGAGCCCCACATTGAGCTCTCTGTTGTCAGCGTGGAGTCTGCTTCAGATCCTCTGTCCTCCTCTCTCTGCCCCTTTCCCCGCTCAAGTAAATAAACATTTAAAAAAATCCTTAAAAAAATAACTCCCCCTGCTCAAGGGTCTCTCCCTGCTTAGAAGGAGCAAGCTCTATATCCTCTAAATCAACATTTTTGGAAATTGATCCTGCACTGGTTAAGTAAGGGAGGCTTTTTTTAAACCTTCCTTCAGTGCAACACAAATACAATGTAAGTGGATTGTAAGTTAAATTGCAAAGCTTACAAAAACATGCAGCATTCATGAAATCAGAAATGATGATGCTAAGTAACTCTTTGAAATATACATCAGACCACATTAGAGAAGCTGAAGCAGTAATTTCAGAAACATATCAACAAGGATGGTGGTTTAATAGGTTTCACAAGAGAAGGGGCTATCAAATGATAAGAAGCTTTGAGTAAGTTGGTGAAGCCCAAGGATTGACTGACTGATAATTTACTTACACAGAAATGACCACTGTTATATACTGCAAAACCAAACACAAAGTGATGGATGTCATGTTATATGAATACATAATATTGTTGAAAGAACTCACTGCCAATTCATTCAAAGATCTAACCTAAGTCTCATTAATTTTGTTTGTTTCACTATTTACCACAAAGACATGTTCCCATGTTTAGAGACTTCACTTTAAGTGGTCTTTTATTCCGCTCTGGACTATTCTCAGATAATGAGGACCTCTGGTGCAAATAATCATACTTTTTTTTTTTTTTTCAAGGAGTATACTTGGAGACATAACAAAATAAAACTTAAGTGCTAAGCGAACGTAGTCCAAAAACAGTTCTCTTCTCCAGGAAGAGTTCCAGCTAATCAATTTCATGAAGCTAAAGAGACATTACAACCTCCTGAGCAATTCATCCCTTGCCAGGCACTTGACACGCTTGACTTCTAAAACTTGTAACAAGTCTGCAAAGCTGGTACGATTCTCCCCATTTTAGAGGCAGGAAAGCAGATATTGGTTAGAGAACAATCATCAGTTCACAGAACAAGTGACGGGTGGAGAAGGGACTGCAGCCTATGTCCAACAAGACCCTAAGATCATTCCACTTGATGCTAAACAGAGAATATACCTGGTGCAGGAGTCTGGAGCTGGTGGGAACCAGGAGTTTTCAGTTCAGTTGCTAATAACCCTATTCATTACCAGTCTCCGCAAGAAATGAACTGAAGTGTAGTTTCTGGGGCTGGCTGGGGGCAGCCTGTCAGGAAGACAGAAGATGCATGGCTCCTGTGTGGTTCCAGGTACTCTGTTGAACACGTGCTGCTAGAGACATCCAAAGCACTTCCAAGCATTCTTATGTATTTGCCTGTTGTGGGATATTCTTTTGAGGAGAGAGGCTGGCTGTGTTACAAAAAATTCTGGTCTCAATAAGCTAAAAGCAATGCTGACATCAAAATGTTAAAATCCAAAAAGAAATTTGAGAAAGTGGTTACAGGTGCTCTTTGGAACAATGTTTTCCCCCTTTTGCATGAAGGACCCTTGCCATGAGTGCAAATAATCAACCCTGTCTGCATAAAGAGGGTCTTAAAATCCAGTAGGTTCTCCAAGCTATAGCATATTCCATACATAGGATCCCTGCAGCGTGAGATCTCCCTTCCCTTAAGAAGCTGAAGGGAATATTACCTGTGGTCCGTAACACATGTCAGAGACCAAATCTTGATCTCTAAGCCTACAGACTCAGACACTTCTTAGCACTCTGCTTTTAAAGTTTTTATTTATTTTTGAGAGAGAGAGAGAGAGAGAGATAGAGAGAGACAGAGCATGAGGGGGGGAGGGGCAGAGAGAGAGGGAGACACAGAATCCAAAGCAGGCTCAAAGCTCTGAGCTGTCAGCACAGAGCCCGATACAGGGCTTGAACGCGTGAACCACGAGATCATGAGCTGAGCCGAAGTGGGACACTTAATTGAGTGAGCCACCCAGGCGCCCCAGCACTCAGCTTTTAAAGACATATTATGCTTTACCTCTTCCAATAAAAATAGAATACAACTTTCCACTAGTAGCTATTATATTTCTCTTGTAAGATCTTATTAAATAAAAGGATTTGCTAATTCATGAAGCTTTCTGGAGGAAGGCACAGTGGATCTGCAAAGGGTTGTTGTTTTATTCAAGATATCAACATTTCATTTTGTTTCTCAGGGCAACAGAACATTTGACATGAAACTTGCTTAAAAATTTAAAAGTTTGGACACTGTGACAGTTCAAATCTAATAAATTTTTGGTTATCTAGGCTTCAGAGCATAGTTTAGTAAATTATGGTGGGCTTAAATGGAGTCTCTGTCTTAAAGCAAAAATGACAAAAATTATTGTTTTTGAGACCATCCTTACTTAAAAAACATTTTCATGTCTACTATATGGAATGATTTCCTATCCAGACAATTATATATTAAGTTACTGTTAACAAACCTTCTACGAAGTATATTGCAAGGTTGTGGATAAGTTTTAAAAAATTAAATTATACGAAAATCTTAAAATGCCAACAATCATGCTTATTTCTTCATAGACGTGATTCGTTACGAGAAAGACACAAATCCTTAGCCTTGGATTATCTTACTTCTTCTTACATATATTCAGAAGTTTCTCTGAGTTCAAAAGTTCACAGCAACAATTTATAAGGGTCTTAGCTCTTAAGCAAGCCAGAGAGAAGGTGCTGCTTTTAATCAGCACTCAGCTACAACCCTCGCCAGATCTCCCCAGTCCGGCACGATACAGAAGGTGGCAAATGCATACACTGTCACACTTTCAAAAAGTATGACTTACCACAAGGCAAATTCAGAAAAGTTACACAAAGAACCTGTAGGTACACACACATTCCACATTTCTAACTTTGGGGAACTGTAGCCCTAGAAAGAGAAAAAACTTGTGCAACTATCTTGGGAGATAAAGGGAGTGAAAAAGGTTTATTGTGAACACAGACCAGGAAAAATGTGCTTTGCTCCTGGAAGTCACATATGCCTTTATTTGTAGGCTGGAGGCCCCCAGGTGATGCTCCAAAGAGATGAGGTGAAAAAGCAATAGAGGGATATTAAAAGGGATTCCATTACGATGGTTAAATAGTCTCCCTTAAGAACCACATTTTAATTTTTTTAATCCTGATATTTAATCCTATTTAGAGGTATGGAGGATTGGAGACAAATATTAAAATTGTGAAGATCTCTTTACCTGAAAAATATAAGGCTCTTCTCCTCCCTGCCTTCCTTTCCTTCCACTCTTATCCATTGAGCACCACATATGAGACATCGCCATTGGGCATTCAGCAGTGAACAAGGAGACAGGTCTGGTGCCTTCAGGGAACTCCTATTTTAATGCAGTGCCATCCAATAGAACTTTCTGTGATGATGGGGATGCTCTTTAGCTGCATTTTCTGACATGGTGGCCACCAGCCACAAGGGCCTACTGAGCACCTGTAAGGTGGCTGGTGTCAGTGAGAGACGCAACTTCAAATTTTATTTCATTTCCATTTATGACATTTAAAACTCAAATAGCCACATGTGGACAGTGGCTACCATGTGGGACAGCACTGTTCTGATGGATTGATCAGACCATAAACAAGTAAACAAATGGACATAAAATCTTTCCAGGTTTGGATGAATGCAATAAAAAAAAAAAAAAGGCTAAAGCTGACTGTGGGAAGGTTGGGCTTTTTTTTTTTTTTTTAAAGTTTATTTTGAGAGAGAGAGAGAGACAGAGAGAGAGAATGTGAGTGGGGGGCAGGGCTGAAAGAGAGAGAGAATTCCCAGGAGGCTCCACACTGTCAGCACAGAGCTGGACATGAGGCTCGAACCCACCAACTGTGAGATCATGATCTGAGCTGAAATCAAGAGTCAGATATTTAAATGACTGAGCCACCCAGGTGCCCTAAGACTGGGCTCTTTTTTTTTTTTTTTTTTTTTTTTTTAAATAAAGTTTATTCATTTATTATTTCAGAGAAAGAGAGAGAGAGAGGATAAGCAGAGGAGGGGCAGATAGAGGGAGACACAGAATCTGAAACATGTTCCAGGCTCTGCGCTGTCAGCCCAGAGCCCAATGTGGGACTCTAACTCACAAACCGTGAGATTGTGACCCGAGTCGAAGTCAGATGCTTAATGAACTGAGCCACCCAGGCACTCCAAGGCTGGGCTCTTTTAACAATGGGGGAGTCAAGAAGGGCTTCTTTCTGCACGACAAAAGGCATCAGGCCACGCAAAATCTGGGGAAAGATTACCAGCAGAGAGAATTGGAAGTTCAAAGGGTCTGGAGCGAGAGTGACCCTCAAGAAGACACAGCATGAAGGTGGGCATGGTGGGCAGTGGGCGCGGGTCTGAGGGGGCCAAGTCAGAGAGGCAGGCAGAGGCATTACAGGGCGCTGTAAAGGGGTCTGGAGTTTCTTCCAATGTGGAAGGAAGCCAGAGGGCAGTCAGAGGCGGGAGAGCACCACGAGCGAGGAGCTCGCAGAAGACCAGACTGCAAGAGGGGAAGGGTGCAAACAGGAGTTGGTTAAGCAGGCACCGTGTAGTGGGGCCCCCTGCCCCACGGCTTGTCTAGCGCCACCTCAGGGCCAGACTCAGAGTGTCAGGTGAGCCAACAGACCCTGGCTTGGTGAGGGAGGTATGTGGTGACAGTACAGGTGTATGTGAGGAAGAAATGGGAGGTGGAGGAAGATGATTCCCAGTTAACTGTACAGCTCATCCCCACGTCACCAAACTCTGAGGCGGGGAATGACCTTTGAACCCTTAGCAGCAGGAGGAAAAAGGTGCTCCAATTCCCAGGTCTAATCAAACCAGAAACGCCCTTATGGGTAATGTTAGGAAGTGTGTATGTGTACATAACATTTTAAGTAAAATATGCCCAATTACTGCAGTCTGATCAAAAAGAACTTCTTTAATGTCAGGCATATAAATTGTGTAATGACCTTTTAAAAAGGAAGCCAACTTGTGCAAGATTCTACTGTCGCCAAAATACACTTGGCAGAGTATTAAATACACTCTCTCTATATTTCGACATGCATAAATGCCACCTACCTTCAAAACCAGTTATTCGAAACCATAATAAATGCTGTCTAGTAGGAGAGCTGGGGTACAGACCACTGAAATTTCTCATTAGGCATGTTCTTCTCAAGTGTTTACAAGGGATATGGCCATTGGTAGGTTACTCACAGAAAAGTCCTGGGGCTTCATACGGTGGTGTCACCGCATAGACACATTTAACGTAAATTAACTCTACAGAGATTAACTCTACAAAGAAGAGGCGGGGGGGGGGGGGGCGGCGATGAGAAAGGAAAGCAATTGACATAGGGTACGAAATTCCACTCACTGTGCCTTTCCTTGAGTCTAGGCCTGATCATGAACGTGAGAGTCATGACAGGAAATGAGCTGTCCCACCCACTGGCTTGGTTCCCATGTATTTCATGGTATGGGGATCTTACCAGGCTGGTGCCCTTCTAGGGTTCCTTTTTCCCAGCACGTGGTTGTACCTCAGCTGATGCTCAAACAAAGCGTGGGGCTTATGGGAAGGTGGATTTCATGGGCAATTTAACAGGCATTCAAGGGTCATTTTGGTTAGACATCATTGTGGCCTCATGCACTGGTTTTACAACCTAATCACTTTACAGAAAGGGGGTTTGCTGTATACCATCATTGGCACAGAGGTGGCTCAATTCTACTCAGAAGGGAGGATCATGAAGGAGCTTAGATTACTGTCTTGCAGTTTCAAAGAACTTGAAAATGAAGCTCCCTCAAGAATTTTTGGAGGAACTTAAGACTCTATGCAAAGGACATTAACACAAACAACAGAACATAGACATCTTACCTATTAAATTGGGAGCCTCTGAAACATAGTTTTAAATCTAAATTGAATTTGTTGTGTGTTTATTTAAATAACCTGTGGAGAATTAACAGGAAAGGTGTTGCATGGAATTTGCTTTCCTTTCTAGAAATGTCTATGGTAGGAAGCTAAACTCGTGAACAAAGAACATATGCACCCCCTCACACACGAACTTTTTATTCTACTAAAGATTATATGATCTCAAAACCTAAACATTCTTTTGGAACATAAAACCAGAATTTATATCCTGGCACTTGAAGATTTGGGAGTGATGCCCAGAAAAACAAACATGTTTTCTTTAATTAGTCCTAAAGGAAAAGAAATACAACTGGAAATTAATATTGTTGGTTTAAAAATGCAATAGAAAACACAGCTCATAAAGTGAAGGAAATCTGAATTTGTTCTAGGCTTTAATCTGAATAAAAAGTATAAAAATAAATAAAAGGCCAGTTGACATGCTTTAAAAGGGATGTTTCATTTACTGTTTTTGATGAGTTTGTGTTTTTGCTCATGTTTAAACTCCTACTAGGCTGATCACTGAAAATATCGTATAACCTGAGTCACATAATATTAACATGATTACTTCACTATATATCTGCTCCAAGACAATCAGCTCAGTCAGGGCAACTTTCCTTTCAATTGCCTTTGCTGAAAAGTTGCATAAACATCCCAGACCAGTTAATTCTTTCCACGGGCTTTAAGCCTCATTGACATGCAGATGAGAGCCTGATCAAATGACAGGCCTGGGAGCCAAGTGGTGTGAGTGAATTTACCCACCCAGAAATGATGGGGGCTCAGTCTGCAAGCCCCGAGGCCTGGGCGGACTTTTTCTCTCCTCTCCTCACAGCCTCTGTAGAAGACCAGGGTTTCTCGTAAGGAAGAGTCAACTACCCTTGATTCTTAAAACATGCTTCCTTGAGCACCATGAAACGCATACCAAGTCGAAGTGGGAAGGAAATGAACGCTAGGCTCAGCTTCAAGAAAATGAAATACCCAGTCTTCTGACATGGAGAAATTAATGTGAATTAAGGAAGTGCAAACTCAAATGTCTACTTGGGTGGGGCCAGTCAAGCGACGGAGTCAGCTGGAAAACAGGAATTCTAAATTTTTGCGAGGGCAGGGTCCGGCTGGGTCGGTCTGGTTCCCAACTATATCCGAGCGTCCTGGCCCACATCTGGGACATGGTACGTACGTGTTCTCTATCTGTACAGAATGAGTTTATAAATGTTGTCAGCAAGTAGCTGTGTAATCTGGTCAACGCAGGGTCTCTGGGGGAATTCTCCTTCCCTGAGTTCTAAAATGGGGTGGGGGTGGGTTATACCAGTGGTTTTCACACTGGCTCACCCTCACCTGACCCCCATTTGAGCCCCCAGTACTATCCCTGCTTTAACTACAGCAGCTCTTTCCCCTGCGCCCCCCCCCCCCCCCGCGCCATTATATCTCATGATTCTTACAATTGTTTGAAGCTTGTGGCTGTAAAGTACACAAATCAAAGCTGTACGGTTAATGAATCTTCACAAGCTGAAATTCTCTCCTTGTCCCATTTCAGTCACTGCCCCTTCCCCACTCTCCTGAATTCCCACACAATCAGGCGGGTGGCCGTGTTGACTTTATATAAGTGGAAGCACACAGTATCACAGTATTTTGGCTTCTTTTGCTCAACATAATGTTTGGAAAATTCAGCCACACTGGTGTATGTAACTGTTCATTCCTTCCAGCTCTAAAATTCTGCTGCTAATTACTAACCCAATATACAAGAAGAATAACTTTTGAAAACATCTAGGGCGATACAACTGATCATAGTAATAAAAAGAGCTACAAGCAAAGCCTAGGCAACATCATCTTTGTTTACAAGTGGATTAAAGGATTTCCCAAAGGAGCGCGTGGGTGGCTCAGTCAGTTAAGCTTCCAACTCTTGATTTCGGCTCAGGTCAGGATCTCAGGGTTGTGAGATCCAGCCCGATGTTGGGCTCTGTGTTTGGCGTGGAGCCTAAGATTCTCTCTCTCTCCCTCTGCCCTTCCCCCTCTCGTGCTCTCGCCCTCTCTCTCAATAACATAACATAACATAACATAACATAACATAACATAACATAACATAACAAACATAGCATAACATAAGAATAAAATAAAAATAAAGGATTTCCCATGGAGATGGGCCTCTATATCTACTGGTAATGAGTAACTGGAAGCTGCTGATGATTCCAGAACTGTTCTCAATCAAGTTCCCAATAGTCTACAGCTCTAATAGATTGTTCAAGTTAGAGCCATGGCATATAAACTATGGTTAACCATATATTTATTTGTAAAGCAAGGTGCTTTTGAGCAGCCTGTAATTCACAATGACAACAAAAGGAAATATTTGTTGGAAGGCTAGACTAATACCCTCTTTTCAAGGAACTCAAACTTGTCTTATGTTCTGTCATCTGCCCACAGTGTTTTTTTTTTTTTGTTTTTTTTTTTTCTTGGCTTATAACTGTGAAGATGAGAAAACTTGATTTTTTTTTCATAAGGTTCAGAGTGGGCAAGAAAAAGTATCTGCAGGGAGGAAGGAATAGTCAAAACACAGAGAATTTATAGGGCAATGAAACTACTCTGTATGGTACTGTAAGGGTAGATACATGTCATTATATACTTGTCAAAACCCATAAACCATCCAATACCAAGAGTGAACCCTAACTAAACTATGGACTTTGGGAAAAAAATGATGTGCAAACGTATGGTCACCAATTGTACCAAATGTACCACTCTCCTGGGGGATGTTGATAACGGGAGGCCATGCATGTGTGGAAGCAAGAAGTATCTGCAAAATCTCTGTACCCTTCCTCTAAATTTGGCTGTGAATCTAAAACTGCTCTAAAAAACAAAGTTTATTAAAAATATGGTAAGTGGGGGAATTGACAAATATCCAGGGACTTCCCATACAGCATAAAGTTCTGAAATATTTACGTTAATACAAATTTTTTGTAATGTTTATTTTTTAAGAGAGAAAGGGGGGAGGGTCAGAGAGAGAGGAGAGAGAATCCCAAGCAGATTCCAAACTGTGCCAAAACCAAGAGTCAGATGCTCAACTGACTGAGCCATCCAGGTACCCCAATCACAATTTATTTATATAGTTATAACATAGGGAGGCTGAGAAGTTATTCTTCCTAGACAACTCTTCTCATGAACTTTTACAAGAGTAACATTCCAAACAAAACTATTTCTAGTATTTCTGTATTTTAAGATGAAAGTATATATCTTCGGGATATTTCCCATGACTACAAAATCTCAAAAGTTGTTTTAGGTATAAAAGATATCCTTGCAATTTATTTATTTTTCTGTATTTACAATCTCAATTGGGGAATTCAGAAAGGTTTCAAGAAAATGTACACATTTCATTAAGAGAGGATCATGGGTGACTTTCAAATAATATTTGGTTCCTTACTCAATCTAAGTAACAAGAAACATCTTAAAATAGTCAAAAATGATAATGAAATTAAAAAAGAAACTTAGCTCTTTCAAAAGTGGGAAACATTTTATTTTATTTTATTTTTTTAACATTTATTTATTTTTGAGACAGAGAGAGACAGAGCACGAATGGGGGAGGGTCAGAGAGAAAGGGAGACACAGAATCCGAAACAGGCTCCAGGCTCTGAGCTGTCAGCACAGAGCCCGACGCGGGGCTCGAACTCACGGACCGTGAAATCATGACCTGAGCTGAAGTTGGACGCTTAACCGACTGAGCCACCCAGGCACCCCAAAAGTGAGAAACTTTTGATCAGATATAGTAAGGTCAAAATAAAGTACTTCTTAGACAAAAAAAAATTTTGATATCTAGGAAAATCAAAAAGGAAGTAAAGAATAATCTTTGATTTTGTAGACAATAATGTTAATTGGTAAACCAAGGAAATAAAATATCAAAGTTGAGCCATGAACTTTTCTAAAATTTTTAAAAATCTCTGAAACCTTGTTTCCAGACTCAGATATATTAACTAGGGTAAATAATATTTACTTTCCAAGTTTTGTCTTTCAACAGAATAGGATTCCACGAGGTCAAATCTTATTTCAAAATAATAGTGTATGTTGTTTATATTAATACATAATGCATTAATATCAAATAAACTGAATATATTTTTAAAAGCAATCTGAAATTTTAAAGAGATTACAAACTTTTTTTTTTTTTAATTCCAAAACCCAAGGGTGCCTGGGGGGCTCAGTTGGTTGAGTGTCCGACTTCGGCTCAGGTCATGATTTCATGACTCATGAGTTATAGCCCGGTGTCAGGCTCTGGGCTGACAGCTCAGATTCTGTGTCTCCCTCTCTCTCTGCCCCTCCCCTGCCCACGCTCTGTCTCTCTGTCTCTCTCAAAACAAATAAACATTAAATTAAAAAATTAAAAAAAGAAAAAAGAAAACTCTCCAAAACCTGTTTTGTAGTGACGAACCATTTTCCCACATCTATATAGAACCATGAAGAAAGGTTTCTGTTGTTTGTTATACAGAATCTCACAAATCAAAAAATTGCTGGACTCTCATATTTGCAATTTGTCTTTCAGGAAGAGAAGTAGAAAACTCAGTAATCACAGAAGCCAACTTAGCCAAAAAAGTAGATTTTAACCCTATTAATGAGAGCCCAATAGAAACTCCAATAATTTAAAGCAACTGTTAAATCTATGGGCATTTTTAAAAAGAAGTCTTAATGAAAACATATAGTTTTTAAAAAAAAATCACTGGAAACTGTGTAAAGGCCTTTGAGATTTTTATACAAGCAGCAGTGTAATCTTTGATGACAAGGCAGAAGTGACATACAAGGAACTCACTTTTCTGGGAGGGTTTGGATGAAATCTGAGAAGAGGAGCAGAGACAAAAAGATAAGAAATGACTTTCATGGGAAATACTACATGTGCCAAATTAATACGTTTCTGAGAATGACATTAACAAACAATGAGCATCCAAGATTTTGAAAACTGCACTCTGCCAATCGTTCATAAACCTTGTTGCTTCCAACACAGACATTAGATGAATCAGACATGGCCTGCGTCCGGGAGGGTATCAGTGGATGAGATCACAGTGTCTTGCTTTTTGGGAAACAAGAAGTCATCATCACTGACAGACCCTTCTTTCTGAGCAAGACAATCATTTGGTCTTCTGGTATGCAGCCAACAGACTGTATACAAACTCTTTTGGTTCGAACTACGGTTGGCCAAGTTTGCTAAGCAGTCAGTCTTTCTCGATGAGGTCAGGACAAACATCCTAGCTCCAGCTGGGCACAAACATAGAAGATGTGGCATACTACTGATGAGTGCCCTTTACTGAAGCCTGTCTGGGTCCTAACGACATTAAATGCAAAACATAAAAAAGCTGCTTACTGGTCACGCTAAGTGCAAAACCACTACAGAAGAAATAATAGGTCTTTAATTAGTTCACATTCTTAATTAACCTCTGGAATCAAAAAGCACATCTATTAGTGGGGGAAAAGAAGATATAAAATGAGCACAGAAGATATCGCCAAACTGAATTTAGACAGGGTAACCAAACATGAAAAGGGGGGACACTTTATACCAAGAAGACACAAAGGTACATGGGCTGAATCAGCAAAAAAATGTTGGAACTGTAGCACACATGGAGTAAAATAAAATCTAGGTTACCGTAACTGATGCGCTAGACCCATAGTTAATGTGTCTAACAAGGCTTTTTAGGATTAAAGAAAGTAAACAGCACTCAACACTGTAAGCAAGAATAAATACTGAATGTCTTAGCTATTCCATGATCTTTGGTGTTCTGGCTTCTGTTAAGCATCAAGAAATCCTTTGGTACCGCCCCAATCTATTCTCCCAACTTCACTGTGGGAGATCTCATCTTGTGCCTTCTCTTCATTCCACCTTCCCCTCTGGGGTCCACCTTTTTATCACAGAGTGATTTGAGACCTGTCTCCTAGCCCCATCATGCATATTATGCGACCTCTATGCTTTGGGGGCACCCATAACTCAAAAAAACCTAAAATGATATGGTTGTTGCCCAAAACCCACATAATTAAGATCGGTCACTGATGAGCTGTGAGTCAGAGTCTGAGCTAAAACGCAAAGATGATTTATAAGACTTTCCTAGTAATCAACAATGATTCAAGCTCAACTGTAATCCTTATAAACCCTTTCTAAGGCATTATTCTTTGGGCACAAAAGGAATGCACACGAATCTAAACTATCAGAGCCACTCAGCATACACCAAAATAAAATAAGAAGATTAAAAAATTCTATCATCCCAGTTTTTAAAAAATCCATCAGCTGAAACTGAATTCAGAAAGCAACTATCTTCTGTTTTTGAAGGCAACTTACACAATTACCTCTGATATCTCCTTCCTCTAAAACATATTAAATGCAAACGTATTTACATATTTACAAGTCTTTCAGTTAGGATAGACCCCTAACTTCAGACACTTCCATGGTTAACTTGCTCTAAATGCAAAAACACAACGTGGCCAAGAAAATACATCTTGACACGGAGTAAACTTCCACTATACTTGAATGCAACTTTGAGATTCTCCCCACTATTTCGTCCTTCTCTGTCATCTCCTATTTAAGAACTACTGTCTCTCTAGTATGAGCAAAGTGTAATTCGCTTGGAGGGAATAATGATGCCTTTCTAAAGTTGCTCTTTCTAATAAAGAACATTCAGCTGATAGCAGTGCAAAAGGCTGCGGAAGTTGGGAGGTGTTCTAGAGGCTGGCCAGGAGGGCTGTGATAGGCAGATGAGCAAGACAGCCATGCCTAAGGAAGAGTTCCATCAAAAGCCTTATGGCTGGATGAAGCACCAAAAGTTTAGGAAAGAGAGGGTACACCTGGGTGGCTTGAGTAGGCTGCATGATGGGAGGGCAGAGCAGAGGAAATGGGAAAGTTTGAGGTATGAGGAGTCTGCAGAGGTCCTGCCTGCAGGGTCCTCAATCTCACAAAAACAAGTAGTACTGGGATGCTTTCTCTAAAGACAGCAAATGCAGCACAGAAGACAAACTAAAGAAGTACCTTTCAAAATAGAGAAATGGGGAGCACCTGAGTGGCTCAGTTGGTTAGGCATCCGACCTCAACTCAGGTCATCATCTCATGGTCATGGGTTCGAGTCCTGAACTGGGCTCTCTGCTGTCAGCACAGAGCCTGCTTTGGATCTTCTGTCCCCCTCTCTCTGCCCCTCCTCTACTCGTTCTCTCTCTCTGTCTCTCGCTCTCTTTCTCAAAAATAAAATAGACACTCAAAATACAGAAATGAGTTATGCTGCTCTCTCTCTTGTCAATAAAGACCTAATACGCGGAGCTCCTGGGTGGCTCAGTTGTTTGGGCGTCCGACTTCAACTCAGGTCATGATCTCATGGTTTGTGGGTTTGAACCCCGCATCAGGCTCTGTGCTGACGGCTCAGAGCCTGGAGTCTGCTTCGGGTTGTATGTCTCCCTCTCTCTCTGCCCCTCCCCTGCTTGTGCTCTGTCTGTCTGTCTGTCTCTCTCTCAAAAATAAATAAACATTACAAAAATTAAAAAAAAAAAAGAGACCTAATATGCTATCATAGTTTTTTCAAATTTGACTTAGAACAGAAGGGAAAACCTTAGAAGCTTTTGATGTATTAAAAAAGGTATGAAGGGGAAAAAAATCATATCCTATCTTTTCTCTGGTTGTAAAGCTAACTGTTGGAAGTTTTCATACCTTTGTGGTGTACCATCAGTGGTACTCACTAGAATCTCACAGGAAGCTTTAAAGAGTTCACCTCAAGCTTCACCCCCTCAGAGGTTCTCATTTAAGAGAGCAGCTAGGGCATCAGTATTTTAAAAGACATCCCAAGTATTTTTTTTAAAATTTTTTTTTTTAACGTTTATTTATTTTTGAGACAGAGAGAGACAAAGCATGAATGGGGGGGAGAGTCAGAGAGAGGAAGACACAGAATCTGAAACAGGCTCCAGGCTCTGAGCTGTCAGCACAGAGCCCGACGCGGGGCTCGAACTCATGGACCGCGAGATCATGACCTGGGCCGAAGTCGGCCGCTTAACCGACTGAGCCACCCAGGCGCCCCCCAAGTATTTTTAAAGTGACCAGAGTTGAGACTCACTGTGCTAAATTAATATTCTAAGAGACAAATAAGTACTTAGGGTTTTAAATGCAGGGGTCAACTGAGGCACATTCTATTCATAATTACAGGTGAAAGAGAATTTAGAGTGGTGGCTTTATAGAGGAAGTTTTCATTATGAGAGGAAAATTGGCAACAGGAGAAGGCCAATCCACTTTTTCAGGAAAATAGTGAAAAATATCATGTTGGTTTATTGTAAATAAATTCATTAAAAATTGTACCAGAAGTTTAAGCTATTATTGTGGCTATGAACTGGAGCAAAGATTGAAACAAGGGTTGATTTTTCCGGACAAAATTTTTCTTTTCTGACAAAATTAGACAACAGTTCTGCCTGAATTAGAACTGGCTAGAATTGCAAAGAATTCTCAAAAATGTCATTAATTTTCCCAAGAATGTCTTTATTATATTAAAAAAATTATTTTAGAGAGCTGTGTGAGTGGGGGAGGGGGTTAGAGGGAGGGAGAGGAGAGACAGAGGGGAGAGAGAGAGAGACACACACAGAGAGAGAGAGAGAGAGAGAGAGAGAGAGAGAGAGAGAGAGACAGGGAGAGAGAATCTCAAGCACACTCCTCGCATGGCACAGTCCCCAATGTGGGGCTGGATTCCATGATGCTGGGATCGTGACCTGAGCCAAAATCAAGAGTTGGATGCTCAAGTGACTGAGCCATCCAGGCGCACCCCGCACCCCCTACAAGAGTTTCTTTTGAAACTCCTTGATTCCCAAATAATTCTCATATGAAACAACTAACTTATGTCCTCATCCATTTTTGTTCTCTCATTTTAAACTGTTCATTGGTATAACTCTGATGGGTCCTCATTTATCAGTGTATTTACATGTGACTCATGCCATTTTTCAACATTAATTTCTTTGAACTAAAGAATACTGGCAGGGGCACCCAGCTGGCTCTGTCAGTACAGCATGCAACTCTTGATCGTGGGATTGTAAGTTCGAACCCCACATCGGGTGTAATTAAAAAAATAAATAAAACCTTTACCAATAAACAAATAAATAATATTTGCAATCAACGTACTTTGATGTATGTGCACTATTTTAGCTTTGTAGTTTTTTCATTAAATTGTTGTGTCTTACAATGACTCCAAAACTGATTAAAAGAGACATTAACTTGATGTGGTTTTAGAACGTTACTTTTTTAACTAGTTGTTTCTTCAGTGAACATTTTCCTCTTATGACAGCTCACCTTGTAACTGAACTGGAGGACTCAGATGTTGAAGGCTTACCATACCACTT
Organism: Neofelis nebulosa; assembly: GCF_028018385.1. Classification (NCBI taxonomy): domain Eukaryota; kingdom Metazoa; phylum Chordata; class Mammalia; order Carnivora; family Felidae; genus Neofelis; species Neofelis nebulosa. The sequence continues at coordinate 139,882,475 of NC_080782.1, forward strand.
ATTCAAGAACATCAAGGTAATGAACAACCATAATTCCCTAGACTACAATGTCCCAGAAAATGAAAGCCAGGTTTATATATCTTTTTTTCCTTTAATGAACAAAGACACCTTAATACGAAGAAATAAACTTTGTAAATAGTAGTTTCCATGTTTCACATTTCTTTAAGCAACATATAAAATACATGGAAATTAAAAATTTTTCAAATGTAGGGCGCCTGGGTGTCTCAGTCAGTTGAGCGTCCAACTTAGGTTCAGGTCATGATCTCACTGCTCGTGAGTTCGAGCCCCATATCAGGCTCTGTGCTGACAGCTCGGATCCTGGAGCCTGCTTCGGATTCTGTGTCTCCCTCTCTCTCTGCCCCTCCCATGCTTGTGCTCAATCTCTCAAAAATAAACAAACATTAAAATAATTTTTTTAATTAAAAAAATTTTTTTTCAATTGTACCTCAACTGTTAAAGTATTTTGAAAGACAGACACAGTCCCTTGGAATTTAAAATAAGGGAGCGAATCCAAGAAACTTAAAATATGAACATAACCAATAATTAATATTTGCAGCATTTAAATATGGAAAATCACTTTTAATTTTAGAGGTAAAGGAAATTATCTATAATTTGGTTTGCTCATTACATGCTTGGTAATATTGAATATTCAAAGGCTGAGAAAAAAGTCAATATAGGAAGGGAAACGCTTTCATTTCTATTTAAAATTTTTTTAATTTTTTTAAAGTTTATTTATTTTTGAGAGACACAGACAAAGCGTGAGCGGGGGAGAGGCAAAGAGAGAAGGATGCCTTTAAAATTTTTTTTTAATATTTGTTTTTGAGAGAGAGAGAGAGAGAGAGAGAGAGCAGAAGCAGGGGAGGGGCAGAGAGAGGGAGACACAGAATCCAAAGCAGGCTCCAGGCTCTGAGCCGTCAGCACAGAGCCCGACATGGGACTTGAATCCATGAACCCAAGATCATGACCTGAACTGAAGTCAGACACTTAACCAACTGAGCCACCCAGGTGCCCCTCATCTTTATTTTTTAAATAAAAAATGGTATCAGGGGAAAAATTAGGAAGAATGTTTCCCAAATTCAATTTTTCCCTCCCTTAAAGAACTTGACAGTTTTATGTCAGGCAAAAAAGCCTACAATACTTCTTCTTTTCACAATATTCTACAAATAAGACACAAATAGAACTGTTTGAATATGGTGGTCATTATTCCAAGGTACCACTCTGAATGTGTTATTTTAGTCAAAAACGTAACACATGTCTACAAATTGAGAACTTAACTACAAGGGAGACAAAGCAAAATTATTATTATTATTCTCATTTTTTTTTTTTTTTACAAATGGAGGGTATGTGCACATTATGTAAAAGTCCCAAGGACTTTCCAATTATTTGCTAAAACAGAACGTATTCTTATGTGTCCATGCTTTTGATTTCCGCACGCTCTACGCACATGCAAACACACGTACACACACACCAGCACATGCTACTGTTATCTTTGCAGTCTGGCCTCGAGCACAGAAGCCTGTCAAGACACAAAAAAGAAATCATTCCCTAAAGCACTCCTACAACCAGTCAAAGAAAGCAGAGCTGGTAAACAGATGTTCTTCGCGGTAAGGATGCCATGATTGCCACTTTATCCCAGAAAGCTTTAGAAAGCATTTCTCACACAGACCTTCCAGAAAGCTGTAATATATTATGGATGACAAAGAATTCGTAGTCTACCTTTTCAAATAATTTGTGGGTAAAATGAAGAAAGGTAAATAACACTGGCTTCTTGAAGGTTCTATTGAAGTACATCTTTTATTTTTTGCTCTAGCTGCATTAAAACGTTATCTCTAATCTAATGATAAAAATTAGCTTGCTCACATCTGGGCATCATTCCTGGAAAGCTTGCCTCAAAACTCTGTTCTAATTATTTGGTAATATAGTTAATGTAATTGAAAAAAAAAACCTATACAATCCATTGACAAGTGCTTTCGTTATATCAATAATTATATTTGTATCATTAGTTTCGCTTACAACCCCACAGTTCAAATATCTCAGTAGTCAATAACATGGCTATTAAAAGGTTTTAAAATTGACTTCTTGGCTTTATATTCCTCTGGACTGGACAGGTCAGAGGGCTTGCAAATAGATTATATCAACCCTACTTTCATTTACCTAAATTCGAGTAAGTTATTAGGAAGGAATGTGAGAGTCCTATTATTTTTTTTTAACGTTTATTTATTTTTGAGACAGAGAGAGACAGAGCATGAACGGGGGAGGGTCTGAGAGAGAGGGAGACACAGAATCGGAAACAGGCTCCAGGCTCCGAGCCATCAGCCCAGAGCCTGACGCGGGGCTCGAACTCACGGACCGCGAGATCGTGACCTGGCTGAAGTCGGACGCTTAACCGACTGCGCCACCCAGGCGCCCCGAGAGTCCTATTATTAAATGACAAGGAAGAAGATGTGTATTTAAGTGGCTACTGATTTAGCTGTCTAGATCATCTCTAATAATTGTACAGTTCTACAATGAATTAGTCTATAAATCCATGCTTTACAGAAGACAGGATATAGTTGAACTTATTAGTCAAACCGCCTTCTACTTTAGTGGAGAGAAAAGAGGAAGTTTCGTTTCAGTTTTGGAAAAATCATCAGCTATTTGAGACAGGTTCTATTCCCTCCTCTCTAAAACTGGAATCCTACTTTTAACCTCACTTAGTGATGTTAATGTACTTAGAAAATATAAAGCTGTACAGACCTAATCATGGGATAAATGAAATGTATTTTTGAGTTAAAAAAAAAATGTCTCTGGGAGAATGAAAGCTAAAGAACTACAAAAAATGCTACTGGCCAAACCATACATCGTAATTTTGTTGGGTATCCAAAAGTCGCGGGAGCAGGATTTTCTTGAATCTCTAGCACTTCCAGAAAGGTCTGGATAGATTCCAGGAAGAAAATCATTAGGAGGCAAGCTTTCCTGGAGGGCAGGGCCAGATCATATTCATCTCTGTGACTCCCATATCACCTATTAGGATATTTTGTACCCAAGAGAAACTTAGTACGTCTGTTGGACTGCACATATTCCTAAAATGTCCTGTTATCAGACAGAATTTAAGGCAATGACAGCTCTGTCTTTTCTCTGTGTTCCCTATCACCTGCACTCATCATATTATCATTATAAAACTAGGCCAAAAATCCTGACTCCAGGTATTGAGCAATGTTAAAATCCACGAGGGTAAGATAGGGTCATACTATAATATAAATGGAGGATGGGAAGAACAATGGACAGAGATCGGCAAGGATCTGTCAGGGACACAATGTGTGACACTGGGTGGGTCCACTCTTCTCCAAGTCTTGGCAAATAAAGGCGCCAAATCCAGTCCTAGGTCTTCCCTGGACTCTTCGGGACTTTGCTCTATCTCGTCTATCTTGGGAAGCAGGTATGGAGAAAGAACAAAAACAAAACAAACCTAGTACGCTTAATCACTGTATCATCCTTTGTTTCAAAGTGAGAAACGTTAGGTTCTTTGAAAGACCTAAACAGGCGTCATAATTAAGAAACACTTGAGGGCACTCTAATCAGCCAACAACAATGAATTTGATAACAACACTTCAGGAAAGAGAAATTATCACAGCCCTTTCATGGATGATACCAGTGAATTCTAGCATCTGCCCAGGGCCAGCTTGGTCATTCCTGTTACACAAAATTTCAGGGGTGTTCAGCTCACAGCCTGAAGAGGCTGCACTGTTCACCTTGCCAGGACACATGTCCATAATTTTCAAGACTAAAACACATTTGGTCGAATGTGTATCTTTGCTATTTGCTAAGCTTAGAGGATTTTAGCCCATTCATTTTTGGGGCCTCATAGCTAAGCTGAGGATTTTGTGTTCCATCTTTATGATGAAGGGCAGATTTCCTATTAAAGGCAACTCTTTTAATTCAAAAGACTGAGTGTAGTAAGGGGGCTTAAAAATAGTTGCAGTTGGTTACATTTAGGGGACTAAAAAGATGAGTACGAAACAAGAAAAGTTTGGAAAGTACAGAATGAAAAGGTTAAGCTCTTAGTGGATAAATTATTATTTGCTCTCAAGTCCAAACTTCAGTGGTTAGTTCAGCAGCTACAAAATAAGTGTTCTTGTCCTTTTTTGCCTTCCAGGGAAGCGCCACCTAACTGCCTTTTCCTTACTGATGCATTTTTAGTGATGGTTTACATAAGAAATGTTGGTATTTTCCTATTGTCTTCTGACTTCATGCATCATCGGGGCTTTCTCTCCTTCCCTGACAGCTCGAAGCTTTCTCTCATCCAAAGCCATTGTTTGCTGGACATGAAAAATAGGCTCTAGTAAAACAAATTACATCAAATGAAGGTGAAAACTTCAATCTCATTTATGGAATAATTAATTATAAAACCATTTAGTGGAATTGTCATACTTCAAGCCACGCTTCCTCATTTAAAACTCTCAACAATTTATTTGTAGCTGTATTTGTGATCTTTAATATCCTGACTCTTTACCTTATTGTGGCAAGGGTCTCTAAATGATTGGCTCATTTAGCCAATAATTATTCACGGACCGCAAATTAGGTGCCAGACATTGATCTGTGCTCTGGCCTTATGGTACTGAATATAATGCAACTTACCTGCTCCCCTGTGCCTTACATTTTGATGGGGGAGAAAGTAAATATGTAACTTTAGGGTGAGGAGGGGGCTACAAAGAAGAGCAAAGGAACCTATGGGAGATGGTCATCAGAGGTGTGCTACTTCTCAACAGAGTGGCTATAGAAGGCTTGGTAAGACCACACAGGGGTGGAGGTGTCTGAAAAGAAAAGACCAAACAAATCCATCTTGGCCTTAGATGTTAGCCATGTTCTCTACTCCAGCTTCGCCATCAAAGAGCGGACACTTTGATCGCTAACTGTGGTTTTTCATTTGGAGAACCACAAAACGATGGTTCTCATCCTGGAGTGATGTGTGCCCCTACGGGATACGGGGCAATGTCTAAACGTTTTTGATCTTCACAACTGGGAGGAAGGTGCTACTGGCATCCAGTGGGCAGAGGCCAGAGATGCTGCAGAACATACTTCAATGCAGGGGGACAGCCCCACAACAACAAATGATCTGGCCCCAAATGTCAGGAGACCCGAGGTTGAGAGAGAAACTTTGTCTTCAAGGATGAGGCACGCTCGACCTCTCCCACACCCTCACTCCCTACTCAGGAGAAAACAAACAGCATAATATCCACTAAGAATATCCATACAATGGGGGGGCGCCTGGGTGGCTCAGTCGGTGAAGCGTCCGGCTTTGGCTCAGCTCATGATCTCACCGTTTGTGAGTTCAAGCCGCACACTGGGCTCTGTGCTGACACCCCAGAGCCTGGAGCCTGCTTCAGGTTCTGTGTCTCCCTCTCTCTCTGTCCCTCCCCAACTCACAGTCTGTCTCTCTCTCTCTCTCAAAAATAAATACATGTTTAAAAAAAAAAAGAGTATCCAAACAGAGGGGTGCCTCGGTAGCTGAGGTGGTTAAGCATCTGACTTTTGATTTTGACTTGGGTCATGATCTCACAGTTTGTGAGATCCAGCCCTGTGTCAGGCTCTGTGCTGACAGCATGGAGCCTGCTTGAGATTTTCTCCCTGCTTCTCTCTCTGCCCCTCCTCAACTCTGAGTGTGCTCTCTCTCTCTCACTCTTTCTCTCAAATATTAAAGAAAAAAGAATAGGGGTGTCTGGGTGGCTCAGTCGGTTATGCATCTGACTCTTGATTTTAGCTCAAGTCATGATCTCATGGTTTGTGAGTTCAAGCCCCATGTCAGGCTCTGTGCTAACAGTGGGATGCCTACTTGGGATTCTCTCTCTCCCTCTCTGTCTGCCCCTCCCTCACTCTCTGTCTCTCAAATAAATTCAAAAAATTAATGAAAAAAGAATATCCACACAGGGGCACCTGGGTGGCTCAGTTGGTTGAGCACCCAACTTCAGCTCAGGTCATGATCTCACGGTTCATGGGTTCTAGCCCTGCATCGGGCTCTGTGCTGACAGCTCAGAGCCTGGAGCCTGCTTCGGATTCTGTGTCTCCCTCTCTCTCTGCCCCTCCCCTGCTCATGCTCTGTCTCTCTCTGTCTCAAAAATAAATAAAAACATTAAAAAAAAAAAAGAATATCCACACAGAGAGTGATGAACCACTAAATTCCACTCCTGAAACCAATATTACACTATATGTTAACTAGAATTTCAATAAAAATTTGAAAAAAAAAAAGAATATCCACACAGAACTTATTTACGAAACAATCTTAGTGATAGATTAAAGCAAGATATAACTGGGGTGACTGGATGGTTCCATCCATTGACCATCCAACTCTTGATTTTGCTCAGGTCCTGATCCCAGGGTTGTGGGTCATAGAACTGAGTCCTGTGTTGGGCTCCATACTGAGCATGGAGCCTTCTTGAGATTCCCTCTCTGTCTCTCTGTCTCTCTCTCTCTCTCTCTCTCTCTCTGCCCCTCTCCCCTGCGCATGCTCTCTCTCTAAAATAAAAAATAAATAAAATTAAATTAAAATAAAGCAAAATATAATTACTAACATTTCATTACTTCAGATAAAATAACTGCTTATATATAAAAGCCAGACTCTTTTTCTTTCAAATATCCTGTAACTACACTTTGCAGTAATTTCAATAGTCCCCAGTTCAAATTACTGAATTTTTAAAAAATGTGTTCCTCCCCTAATGGGATGTTTCTAGTGGAGCGAGAGATCTGACAGCACTGATTGCAAGGAGGGTGGGGAGATGAAGAAAAACATGAGAAAATGACTTGTCCAGCAGGAGTTCAGTTCCCTAAGCAAATACGTGGCTCTTCACAACAAAGAAGCAAGCAGAAAATGGTGCTTGACTGACTTAGTTTGACAGCCAAGCGCCTAAGTCGGTTTCCACATTAAAGATTCAGTTTTTACTGTTTCATTGGCAAAACTGGGTGGTACGAAAAGCTTCTATAATTTTAACTCATGAACATATTTGCTAACACTATTTTAAGATGCCATCTGCCATGGCATCTCTTAGCGTTCAAGTGTAACCACAAGTTTGAGAGGGAGGGAGAGAAGAGATTCTGTTGCTTACTTGAGGCAAATATGGAGACAGTTTCACACATCCACTGCAAAAATCACTTAGGAACCATCTCTAAGAACAACATATATATCTTAAACACTCTGCCGCTGGAAAAAGAGCAAGGCCTGCCATCATATGGTTGCCATGAAAACAAGTGACAGAATAAGGAAGCTAACGCCGCGGAATGCACGTATGCACTGGTGAGGGAACAAGAGAGTTGGGAGGATATATGGCTGAGCTTTGAAGCCGGGATTGAGTCCGCTTACCTGAACAATAATTATGGGCGAGTTCCATGACTTCTTTATAAGCCTTGCTGCTTCCTCTGTAAATTGGGGATCATGGTCATCAGAGTGTCCCCAAGGACTATCATGAGGCTTAAAAGAGACACCATCTGAGAACAGGTGCACTTGACCGAGCCCGCCATACACTTCAATAATGACTGACAGCTACAAGTGGATTGAAATGAACCTGCCTTTTCTTTAGCATCCAAATCCATATCCAACTATCTGAATCGTAGTAAAGAGATGCCAGATCTTAGCTTGCTGGAGGCCTTCGAAGCCTGCCACGGTGTCATCCCCGTGGGCACTACATAAGGACCTAGGCACTGGGGAGCAGTGGATCCTATAGCGGGGAGAGCAGAGCAGTGCTGGTTCCACCCCCTAAATCGTCCAGCTTAGTCTTCTCTACCCTTTGACTTAAGTACTTGGGCAACAGACAATAGTGGATCAACCATGAAGGAGAAGAGTAGACGAGGAGGAAAGGAAAAAAATCGAATAATGGTAACTTTGGGTATATTAGTATCGATGCTGGTAATCGACAGCCAGATCAGTGTGAGAATACGCAGCTAAAATCCCAAACATCCCACAAATCTCCAACCACAGAAGGGAGGAGTTCAGTTCCAATCTCCACGAGGCAGAGGTGGCTTGGAGGCAGAAAACTTATTTTATTTAAGTTTGCTAGAGAAAACCATGTTCAAGTTTCATCTTACACTCCTTTAACTCTTGATTCTATGACACAATCAAGAAGTGAATTTATGAGAGACAGAGGACTCTGGTAATTCAAGACGGGGTACTGTTAATGGAAGTGCTGTCTACTCCCACCACACCACCACATATCTCCTTCTATTCAGCATTTCCAAGATAGTAGGGGTGGGTTTCAAATGGTGGAGGCTGCCCAAAGATTACGGTTTCCTCCAGAACCCCAAGAGACAAAGGCTGTTACTGCTCTTCTGAAGAGTTTCTGAAGGCATCAAAGTTCTAACGTGTCAAGAGGCTTAGACGATCCTACTGGTTTCCAAACAACAGCGTAATATAAACTGGAGGATCAGTGCAGTTGTCTGAGTACAGAGTTTAAACAGAGTTCGTTTAAAATCTGGGATTGGGTTAATTTCCAAAAGATTAAATCCGAGTCTTTAAATGGGTTGCCTTTTTAACATTGTAAACAGCTGAAAGGCTTACCAAACTGGGAAATGCATTGTTCCTTTTATAGAAAAAGTACCACAAAACCAAACAAAACGAACACTGCTTTGAAGAATGTCAGCTTTTATACTTGAGAGGTTGCACTTGTGATTTTTATGCATTAGCTAGAAAATACCAATGACTAAAAAAGCCGACTCATTTAACTGACCACAGTGTGTTACCCCCGACGACTGAAAACAACTGAAGTTTCAAAATCTTCGCCAAGGCCAGGGAATTGCGACTGCTCAACCTGTAAGCTCTGTATACTTCTCTTTCAACGCTTTAAAAATGCACCGTGTCAGTTTTAAGAGAGACAAGGTGCTGATTATCCTCAATGGTTAGCCAAGACATAAAGTCGAAATTTCTGGCACTACAGATTGTAACTTTAAATATGTCCTTCCTTATGGTGAAGCAGGCTCCTGGGGTTGAAAGGAAGGGAGGGGTGGCGGGCCAAAAATGCATTAAAAAGCATTTTTCTTCCGTCTTAGACCGTGATCGCTTGATTCAATTTATGAATGCCTAATCTCTGTTTAAGCTTAAATTCTAAGGTACTAAAGCTAATTTATGAAAGCTCTCATGTAAGCAGCCTGAAAAGCAGCTTAATAAACAGGTATTACTTCACCATCAGCAAGTGCCTAATAAATGTGTCTAGACACAGGTGACGAGGCAGTAAAATTTCCTTCAAGATTTCCACGGCATTGTAAGATCACGTGCTACTTATACTGACATACAAGTGTGCATATATTTTAACAGGAGGGGTCAGAGAAATTATGTTTGTAGGACAAAGTAACAGTAAACATTGGCGCTCACATGCACGACTGACGTAGATGAATACTTGAAGGGCAGATCACCCAATGTTCCAAGCTCAAGACTGCTGTAAATATTCTGAAAACCATTCCTCTGCTCTGAAGTGTCAACAACCCTCGCTGGTCTGTTGCCCATGTTTTTTGATGAAGGAAGCTACCCAAGCGAGGGAAGGGAGAGGTCTGTGTGCGAAGAAATCGGCATGATTCTTCACTCCTTCAACTCATCCCCATTCACATCCTCCAACAGTTAACTGTTACCAGGTAACTTGGCGCCAATGAGGGGGAACCATGATGGTTCCCTGTATTCACATATAGAAGGGAACTGTGCTGCAGGGTACCATTTACGCTTGGGCCTTCAGTATTTCAAATAACTCAATTGCATCTCGACCCCGCCTCATCCATCACAGCTGGGAGAAGCACAGCGGAATTCCCATGTTCTCCACTGAACAACCAACATGAAACCCAACACATGGAAAAAATACCTCAGGTGCAGCGGGGAAAAGAATCTTCCTGCAGTTTCCAATTCTAAGTAGGCTTCATACAGTGTCCGTTTCTGAACTGCCTGTAAGGGCAATTTATGAGCTCCTGATGACTATACCATATTGTGCTCCCAAGAAGAAAAAGGTAATCGTAGTTTGGCTCCTTGTTGGCATTCCATTTTTTATAGATTATTATATGGTCTTCAAGCTGGGTTGAGTCTGCAATTAATATAATTAACCTCCTGCTCGGCTACACACATCTATTTTCCACTCCCATTCATCTTTTCTCTCTGCCCCTGAAGGCAGACTTGGAAAGGAAAAAAACCGATGTTCGGGGGTCTAACATTCGTTGCTGGTTCCCAGACTTCTGTTCTAGAAGCCAGTATCAGTCGAATGTGAAAACAACTTGAGAAATCACAAGAGACCCTTTACAGCCAGCCGGTTTGCTTTCCACAAAGAGCACTTACACTTTCTGTTCAAAATGTTATAAAAACATATCAAGGATATCAGACAGACAAATGGTCAGATAAAAACAGGCTATGAAGGCTTGAAACAAGACAGGAAATCTCATACTGAGGTTAAGTGGGAAGGAGGAGATGTAGTATCCAATTTTGGACCAATCAATAATAAAAGACAACATCCCAAATAAAACAGGATTCCACACCTTCCTTCTTTTAAAAAAAAAATTTTTTTTAATGTTTATCCATTTTTGAGAGACAGAGACACAGAATATGAGCAGGGGAGGGGCAGAGAGAGAGGGAGACAGAGAATCCGAAGCAGGCTCCAGGCTCCGAGCTGTCAGCATGGAGCCCAACATGGGGCTTGAACTCATGAAATGTGAGATCATGACCTGAGCCAAAGTGGGACGGTCAACCGACTGAACCACCCAGGGGCCCCTGCATCCCTTCCTTATTTGGCTAAAAAGTAATACACATGGCTTTAACTAGAAAACTGGAGAGATGTTGGTTTGAAGGGTTTTTTGGTGTTTTTTTTTTGTTTGTTTTTGTTTTTGTTTTTGTTTTTGTTTTTTTTGGAACACTTGAAGAAAATTTAAGGAAAACTATCCAAAACTGGTTTTCATTCTCTTTTGAAGTTTCTATTAAGGTAATTATTTTCCTTGTATTGGCATCCCATGTATGTAAAATGGAAGACAACCCAGGACTCCAGTTTCCATGACTTAGATGAGAATGTGAACACAGGAGGCCTCTGGGCCACATGTATTCCACATAGGGGATTGATCTGGCCCACTTGGTCCTCTAAAAATAAGGAATTTTACAAAACCATCATATTTTTGTCTTCTCTTAAAAATCAGACATGGAGAAACTGTGACTAACTTTCCCAAATGATCACAAACCCTGCTGCCTCCTTCAACCCATACCTACACCATTCAATTTGTCGGTTTCCACCACGATACCCAAGTCCCCCTTCTGGTATCCAAGTAACTTCCTGTCTCTGTACTCCCATGACTTTTGTACTCCTGCCCTTGAAGAAGAGGTGCGTGTGAGTTCTGCTATAAACTCTTACGCTTAGCCCATAAAGAAGTTTTAGGAAATGAGCCTTCCCTTGAAGCCTTGGGCCAACAGACTTGAATGACACACAAAACCTCATTTAAATACTATAGGGATCTAAAATAACGTTGTAACTCGAAAGTCTTTATTGAATCATGTACATTATATATGAGTTTTGAAATATTTTATTAGTACTTCATTTCTGACTTCACTGTAGGGGGAAAAAAGAGAATTCAAAGACATCTTTAATTTGGTTCTTATTCATAAACCTTTACAAATTGCCAGTGTCACCAGAAGTTAATAATATGCATACATAGATATGAAATAGTCTTACTCCAGTTCTGTGACCATCTTAATAGCCAGAATAGTAAAAAAATAATAATAAATCCTTAGCTGGTCTTGAGTGCAGCACTAGTAGTGATAATCCAGTTTAGATTAATACAAATAAATTGTGAATGTGTATTTTTAAGCTGACTTGTGATTGTTAATGAACACACATGCAGGTATGTGTGTTCATGATATATTCAAATCCCTCTATGTGTATACAAAAATGTCCTCTTTTCTGTATTTCAAAAAGCAAACATATTGTCACCTGTTTTTAATACTAAGATCCCATATAACTTATAATGCAGAGTTATACAGTATATATACGGAATGCTGCATCAATCATGCAAAAATATGTGTTCCATCCAGCTGTTCCTGAAACCTCCATTAAAGATCCGAGCTGAAACCAAAGACACATGAATAAAGTAATAATTGCTAGAGAAAAGACATAAAATACTTCACAATGAGATTATCTGTCATTTACTTCGTTACATCAAAGAAGATATGTGACTAAAAATACTATACTGATGGGGCACCTAGGTGGCTCAGTCGGTTAAGCCTCCCATTCGTGGTTTCAGCAGGTCACGATCTCACGGCTTGTGACTTAGAGCCCTGTCTGGCTCTGTGCTGACAACACCAAGCCTGCTTGGGAGTGTCTGTCTCCCTCTCTCCCTCTGCCCGTTCTCTGCTCACATGCATTCTCTCTCCCTCTCTCTCTCAAAATAAACATTTAAAATTAAAAAAAAAAATACATATATTTAAAAAGTAAATAAAGATGGCATGATGGCTCTCATTCTGATTTTTTACTGTAGAAGGTGAAAAATTGTAGGCAAATCTGACAGACATCTTAAAGTCCTCTTGGACCATCTGACACAAGCAGTGCCCTATTAAACTAAGCAAACGAACAAGAGAACCTTGGCGGCTTTAATTGTGCTGTGAAACAAACTGAAGGAAGCCGATTGTCACAGGGCAATGCTGGTGTTGCATCATTTGTAACCTGATTCAACTATGGGGAGCAGTCAACCATATCCTCGCAGAATACGTAAAGCACTGTGAGAGAATACAGTTCAGGCATTCTAACCCAAGGAGAAACCCACAGGAAGTTATTCTAATTTAAATGAGGTTTAAATTCATTCCCACAGTCACATACTTCAGGTCTATATACTTCCATTTTTCCTAGTGGCAACTCTAATGATTTCTTTCTACCAGTTCCAAAATTTCATCATCAATAAAATGATTATAATGTAGAGTCATTTAAAGGTTGGTTTGTTTCTGTACTTACTGCACACACACACACACACACACACACACACAGTTTTTTTTCCCCCCATGTTAATTCCACTGAAGGGGAAATCAAGTATGGGCTCTAGAATCAGTACACCCAGCTTCCCCTCTGACTCCTACATTTTAGCATCAGAAATTTCCTTTACCTGCTATCTCATCTACTAAGTGGGGCAGAAGGACAAGGCAGAAGCCTAGAAGTGACCCTTTTCACAGGATGCTGGGCCACTGCCATCAGCTCTAAAGTCTTGATAGGTGGGGATAAACACACTTGCTTTTTATCTGCAGAAGTTGTGGCAAGGGTCGAAGGCGATAAACACTCAGTTTAAATATCAAATTTCTGCGGTGAGGGAGAACAAAACTCTAGATAGGGAAACCTCATTAAAACAAAGGTAGAAAGTTGTCTGGTGAAGCAGAAAATCTTTGGCTAAGGTTCAAAGATTAGAACTAACCACGGAGCACAGGACCAAGAAAAGGGCTTTGATTTGGGCAGATTTGATTTAGAGTCATGACTACACCACTAATTAGCTGGATGATCTTGGAGCAGTCACCTGACCTCTGTGAGTCTGTTTACATAGCAGTAGAATCCGGACTACATTCCCTTCCTTCCAGGAGAGTTACACAGATTAAATACGTTAAGTTCCCGATACAGCGCATAACTCAAAGTGGCTCTATCTATATTACACATGTTCTCTTGTGCACACACACACACACACACACACACACACACATATTCTCTTGGTCACCCATATGTAATTAAAGATAGGGCCTCTTCCCCTTTTCTTTGCAAAAAAAAAAAAAAGATTTATTCGAATAACAAGAATTACTCTTAGCTTTCTCTGTAAAATGAAAACGTGGTCACACAAGATATAATGGAAATGTCAAGAAGAAATTGTAGATATTACTCTTTTTATTATTTCCAGTGTGTTCCTAAAACTTCAAAATATTTTAGCAAATTAGTAATTAGCAAATTACTGTTTAGTAATAACAGTAACAGTTTAGTAGTAGATGGCACGAGTGTGTTCCCCTTGCTCCCCTTGCAAGACTGGATGATTTCCTTCCTCAGCTGCTGGCAGCACTCAGCTGTCACCTTTCTCTGGGAACTGCCCCCTGGCTGGCGGGAGCCACCTTCTAGGCACAGCCTGCATCCAATAACTGGGTGGCACGGAGTTACAGAGGCCAGGCCTCCTTGTCCCAACTCTCTAACACTGCTGAGAGGCCCTCCTGGCTTCAGAGCTCTCCACCGGCTGGATGAGGCCTTTGGTGAGACTGCATCAGGGCACAGCTATTTCTGCCCACTTCTGCTTCCTTCCCTTCTTTCCACCGGGGTTGATCTCAAAAGAACTCTCTAATAAACTGCCCGCACAGACTCAGTTTCCAGGGGATCTGAAGTGCAACAGGCTAGTCCAGAGAAACCACGTGCCAAAACTCAGTGTGCTTTATTTCTGTATCTTTAACTTTTTTAATGTCTATTTTTGAGACAGAGAGACAGACAGAAGAGCATGAGTAGGGAAAGGGAAGAGAAAGGGAGACACAGAATCTGAAGCAGGCTCTGCGCTCTGAGCTGTCACCACAGAGCCCGACGTGGGGCTTGAACCCACGAACTCTTGAGATCATGACCTGAGCTGAAGTTGGGTGCTCAACCAACTGTGCCACCCAGACACACATTCCCTTTTTTTTTTCAATTATTTTAATGAGAGAGACAGAGAGAGACAGAGAGAGAGAGAAGAGGAGGGGAAGAGAGAGGCAGACACAGAATCCAAAAGTGTGCTTTAAAGGTTTCTGAGATCAGGCTTCCTATGCCATCATAACTGAAACATCTTTTATTTGTCCAAACAGGTCGTGTGTCTGCTATCTCTACAGCCACAAATGGGTACTTTGGGTTGAGAAAGATAAGAGAAAGAAAGCCAAATGATCAGTTTTGCTTATTCACAAAATTAAACAGTTAATAGAACTGAACAGTTATTGAGACATCGTAAAGACAAAACCTTAGATATGGCATGTGATGAAACCTATCTTTTAGGTCCTTGGCAACTCAAACTTCTCTAGAGAGCTGTTTCCCCCACCCACACCCCCCCCCCAAACATATTCCATTAACGATGAATGTTAGAACATTAGGTTTTGTTTTTATCTGAAATAAAATTAAACAGTATCTTGCTTGTAAAAAAAAAAACAAGGAAATAGGAAACAGTCTTGAAAATAGGTATTTGAGTTGCCTTGAAGTGTTCCTCTCACCCTTTCAACTGTGTTAGTTGTTAATAGTGAAAGTGCTTTGTCAAATGCATTTTGAAGTACCTTCTGGCCAAACCTACCCTGATTGAATAATATCGCTGGCAATTTAATAACAGTTCTTGAAAACTGAAGGAACTAAACCCACACCTTTAGGGTCAATATCCCTTTTGCCCAAGGGGACTAATTTGAAGGAATAATCCACCAATTACTGGACACTTATCCCACATCAGCGCTTTACACATTTGAACGGTGGTGACAAGGAAATATTCCATATGCTAGTTAATCTAGGACCACTGCAAAGGTGCATATTAGCACATTTTTTTAATAAGATATTTCTCTTTTTCTTAAAGTTTATTTATTTTGAAAGAGAGAGAGAAAGTGTGCAAGCCGGGAAGGGGGGAGAGAAAGAATCCCAAGCAGGTTCCATGCTGTCAATGCAGAGCCCTAAGCAGGGCTCAATCTCATGAACCACAAGATCATGACTTGAGCCAAAATCAAGACTCAGATGCTTAACCGAATAAGCCACCCAGGTGCCCCAATAAGATATTTTTCAATTACAAAAGAGAACTTTGACAAGAAAAATTTTTTCTAATATGAATCCACATTTTCCAGATAAGGCTTTGCTATTAAAAAAAATCTTCTCTAATCCACCCTGTTTTCCCTCCTCAATTTTACTACAGCTGATCCCACTGACATGAACTCGTGTGTCCTCTTTAACTCATCACCTCCCCGCTGGACCTTTCCTGAGTATGAATTACTCAGACTCTGGCCTTGAGCAAAGACCTGCCTGCCAACTCATTCATACAACAAATAGTGAAACTCTTATAAATCATCTGAATTTGTCACCCATGTCTGAAAGGGACAACAGAGTGCAGTGATCAAGAGCACGGACTTGGATCTAAGGTGCACAGGCTCAAATTCCAGCTGGGCCTCTTGTTAGCTGTGTGACTTGAGCAAGTTACTTTAATTTTCTATGCTATCTTTAAAATTTTTTTTTTTTCAACATTTTTAATTTATTTTTGGGACAGAGAGAGACAGAGCATGAATGGGGGAGGGGCAGAGAGAGAGGGAGACACAGAATCGGAAACAGGCTCCAGGCTCCGAGCCATCGGCCCAGAGCCTGACGCGGGGCTCGAACTCACGGACCGCGAGATCGTGACCTGGCTGAAGTCGGACGCTTAACCGACTGCGCCACCCAGGCGCCCCTCTATGCTATCTTTAAAAAAATTTTTTTTCCAACGTTTTTTTTAATTTATTTTTGGGACAGAGAGAGACAGAGCATGAACGGGGGAGGGGCAGAGAGAGAGGGAGACACAGAATCGGAAACAGGCTCCAGGCTCCGAGCCATCAGCCCAGAGCCTGACGCGGGGCTCGAACTCACGGACCGCGAGATCCTGACCTGGCTGAAGTCGGACGCTTAACCAACTGTGCCACCCAGGCGCCCCTATGCTATCTTTTAAAATCTATATAACGGAGATGTTAATCATTCCTACCTCACTGGGTTATTGTGAAGATTCAATTTGCTAACCTGTGTCAAGCACCTGGGACAGCGCCTGCACACAGTATGTACATGTTTGCATTTATTAGTTCGCCATTCTATTGTCATTTTTCTGGAGTTCCTCTTCTTGTAACTTCTTCGGAGAATGCGCGCCTTCTATGGCATCCTCTCCTGGCACTACCTGGCTCATTCTCTTGATTCACTTCTCTCCTCTTCACAAAGCTCAAGTCTTCCACACTAATCTGCTCTTTCGTGGGGCTGCCATCGCCTCTATGTCCACCATAGTATATATCCCACCCCTCACGGCTTCTGACTTCCTGACTGTCCTCCGTCTCAAAACATTTTCTTCGCGGCCGAAGATAACATGTAAAATGTAATTTACTAACATGGATGGTAGATCTCAATTCAGAACCTGCAAGGTATAGAATATGCAGGACTGGAGCTGGTTTTTTAAAATGAGTTATATAGTAAGTTAGGCAGTAGGATGCCTCTGTTAAATTTGGTAGGGAGGTACCATAATAGCTTGAGTGTGTGGTAGAAAAACTAGAATGTAAGATGTCAAGTTTCAAATAAAAAACATGGACTTGAATTCTGAAGAGCCCATGGCTTTATGGTAAATGGTCTCTGTCAACAAAGAGCCTTTATTTCTACTTCACCTAATGTCATGGTCAACGATTTCAGCTCTGGCTTGAAGAGGTCCTGAGATCTTCAGGACTGTGTGTGGTGCAAAGGACTCTATCTTGCTTTTACAATAGCTACTGTGTTTTGGCTATACGAGGCAGGCGGTAGTGAAACCTAGTGGGAGTTAATAAACAGAGCAGATAGGACTCGACAAATACCTAACCAACAAATAGGTTCCATGATAATGTGACATTTTTATAGTCACATTTTTAAACCATAACAGCGCTTGAATGGTATGCATTATAGTATTTCAATTTAGTCATTTATCTAAAAATGAGTTTTATCTTGGCTCATAAATAAACAGTGACATTCCAGAAATTTGAAAAGCTCAGCTTCACCTTCTGCTGAAAAGCTCATTTTACAATTACAGAAACACATGCCCTTTTGTGCCATGTTGCTTAATCTTTGATTTATGGCTCCTATCTTTGCGCTAACCTCTTTCTGTAAACTACACGGAGTTTGTACAAGCTCAGCTATTTCATTCTTACTTCTAATCTTAATGGGTTATTTTCTCCCTACAGTGGCGATGTCTCTCTACCCAACAGGTCAGGGGAAAAGTATTCACTCTTAGTTTACCAAATGCTATTTAGTGTCTTAGTATGTTCTCAGAGTCTGAAGTGAGTAATGTATTTCCCCAAAAGCCTTGGCTGGCTCTTCCCGAAAGGTTTTTCTCTTCTGTCCCAGAGCCTTCTAGTGCTTGCTCCAACATGCCTTGCAGCAAAGCCCTTTTGGGAAATGGCGGCCCACTCTCTCTCCTTTCTGCACTTCATTTTGACCAGGTTCCCTCAGCCAGGAAGCTAGCTTACTTGGCACATCGGAATGGTTTCTCCGGGGGTGTGTGGGTGGCTTAGTTGGTTAAGCATCCAACTCCTGGTTTTGGCTCAGATCATGATCTCATGGTTCCATGAGCTCGAGCCCCACATTGGGCTTCACGCTGATGGTGCAAAGCCTCCTTGGGCTTCTCTGCCTGTCTCTCTCTCTCAAAATAAATACATAAACTTAAAAAAAAAAAGATGGCTTCTCCTCCAGTTCCATCTTTCTGCCGTTCAGTGGTGACACTCAGGTGTTGACAGAGTTGCCCTCAACTTCTCCCACAGTCTATGTACAGCTCCAGGTCTGGTCACATACCTCAGGGACGCTGGAGGAGTCTTTTACGGCAGTGTACTTAATCTGAGGGAAATCTGGGTCTTGCTCAAGGTCTACGATGATGAGAAAAGCACAGGTTCTTATGTCTTCCTTCACCTGGATCCCCACATTACACACCTGGCAGGTGTACTTCCAGGATTGTGCTCTGGGCTTGTTGCAAAGGACTTGTTTCATTACAGATGCATTTTCTTCTCTGTTTTTCACTACTCCTGCTGTCATGTGGAAGGGGGCAAGAAATGTACTTTTACTCCATCATTTTTAAATAGAAAAGTCTTTGTAAAAACTTTCGTGAAAACATAAAAAGGTACTGGTGATACAATACTAAGCAAAAAAAAAAAAAAATGCAGGGTACAAAATAATATAATCTGAGACGACACCTAACTATGCTATCGAATGCATGAAAGGAAGAACACGCCAGAATCTGAAATCGTTGCCTCAGAGTTGGGAGACTGATTTAACATTTTTCCATTGATTCTTCTTCACATTTCCCAAGTTGTGTTTTGCGTGTCCATGAACAAGCAACCCAACATATTCAGCAAACAATATTTACGAAAACACATTTATGTGGCTGCACAACCTTTTTAAGACTCTCCACTAAGCACAGGCTGCCATATGCACACTTACTCATTCAACACATATTTACTGAATTTCTGTGGTGGGCCAGCCACTCTGCTCACTTTGGGGAGTATAGCTGTAAACAAAGGGAAGTCTTAACACAGCTCGGCTTACATTCAGGTGGGGGTGACAGACAATATAAATCAAATAAACATAGGATATGTTAAGATGGGGTGGTAAAAGAGAAAAAAATAACAAGGTAAAGGTACAGAGAATGTCAGCAAATTGAGAGAAGAAACCAAATGTATGGACTCTACCAATCAAGGAAACCAACGAAAGCAAAAAAGCAGACAGTTAGAAGGATGTCGCTAGGTTCACACTACAGGTGTTTATCATTCATTCGTTGTTCATCACCAGTTAGGCGGTCATTATTTAAATCAAATATTTTTTTAATTTCCCAGCCAAAGCTCCTTAAGGACATACTACTTTTACCTTGAAATACATACAGGCTAATTAAATCTTCAGAACATTTGGAAAACAGCGTATTTTAAGGGTTCTTCCTATCAAGATGTTTGGCTAAAGAGCTAAAGTAACAAATCGTAAAAAGTACTGCTCAATGAACATTTAAAACCAACAAACTTGAGAATTCCCACCAAATAGGAAACAACTAGGTCGACGAGGGATCATATTTAATACGTTGTGTGCATTAAATGATTGTTCACCACTAACATTTGTTCATCTCATAACTTTTCTTTCAGGAATTGTGGGGAAAAACCAAATGCACTTAGGTTGTGCACTACCAAAGTCTCTTTCAGGGGAGTTTAGTTTACAAGATTGTCATTTTTAATAAGAAACAATAGCAAAATAGCAAAATTTCTCCTATGATAACACATCTTCAAAACATCAGCAAAGCTGGTTGAAAACATATGGTGAGGCACAAATGCAGTAACTTCTCCCTTTCTCACTGTTGCTAAGGAATGAGTTTATGAAAGGAGGTAAATCCCAACCTGAGCGAGTGCTTGCCATATCCCACCACGCTACAACGGCACATGCTTTTCTATTGTCGTTTCATTGTTACATCACCCCAACAAAGACGGCACTGCCACTTGAGAGGTTAAGAACTGGACCCAGGACCTTGATGTGGGTGACAACAGCTAGTAAATGTCTGAGCAAGAATTCAAACCAGGAAGTCTGACTCCAAGGTCCATGCTTTTCAGCATTACCCTCTGCCGAGAAGCCCTATGCTTCGGATGACTTTGCTCAAAGCTTCATTTTTGAGTGAGAGAATTCTAAATATACAGCATATTCCCATAACTACCTCAACAATTTTGAACCTAATTTAATAATTTTATACATAAAGTTTTAAACATCTATTTTTAAAAGCCATCCCATATTACTCTCTTATGATGGGTCTGCTTTTGACTTGGTTTCCTCTCAGGGTGTTGCCATACAGGCTGCTTCTGCAGTTGCATCAGAGAGCTGGGGTTCTAGTCCCACCAAATAAGCTTGTCGCAATAGAGTTAGTAAGACTTAGAAGTTAAAGAAAGTCAGTTCTGCAGTAAGTTCTAAGGACCATGTGCTGGACTCACCATCCATTCATCCATCCATCCATCCATCCAATATCTCTAAGAATCACTATAACAAAGTCTCTCCACTAAATTTCTATTGCTTCTACCACTAATACAGATCTCTTTGAAATTCTCAGTTGCTAAAACAATGTCCTAAGTTGACTCCCTATAACAAATGTCTTACCCAGTCTTCACTTTTCTGCCACATTCCTTTTCCAAAACATGGCTTGATGTTGTTGTTGCCTTTTAAAGGAGACAATGTATGTAAATAAATTAACAGTTTGCCTGAGCTATAACAAGCCTTTCGTAAACATTATTATTTTTGCTACAACTATGTGCCAGACATGAAGGTAAGCGCTAGGAATATGGAAGACATGAATGAGACATGGAGCCTGGCAGTGAGGACCTGTGAGTCTAGTGGAGACAAAGAAAAGTAAGCCATCTATCACCACACAGTTGTGGAAACACCTCACTCCAACCTGGGTGGAGGCAGAGGTCAGGGGGAGCAAGTTCACAGAGTAAGAAGTCTGGGAACAGGAATAAGAAAATTCCTAGGAGACTAATAGACTGGAAATTGCAGGCAGCTTCAAGTTACTGAATAAGTCTGGAGAGGCGTGGGGATCGGCCACCGGACCCATGAGGATGGACAGGTATGCGGGGCCAATCGTAAGGGCTTGTAGGTCATGCTAAGGATTTTTTATTTTATAAAGAGGCAATGAAAACCTATTACAAATTTACTGGCATGATCACAGACGCAATCAATTTTAGAAAGATCAACATGGTAACAGTGCAGCAACTGATCAGAAAGGAGTAGGGCTGGGTTAAGAGGTTGCTGGGCTGATCAAAGGGAAAAAATGATGACATCATGAATAAAGATACGACAAATGTGGATGGAAAACGTTCAATGATGTTGAGAGTAACTGAACAAACAAGGTAAGATCTGTTGAGGACTGGGATTGTTGGGAGATACTGGGCATGGGGAGGTTCAAGAGAACAAAGTACTACAGATAATTTCCTTGAAAGCTGGGTCCATTCACTCAATTAAGAAATTGGAAGACAGCCAAGATTTTGAGGAAAACATGATGAACTTACTTTGGAGGTGTAAACTTTGAGAGCTGATGAAACAGCCCAATGTACATGACCAAGAGACAAAGAGGATCTCTAGCCCAAGGCTAGCGATAAAAATTTGGAAGTCATCAACACAGGTGACGACATAAGCCTTGAGAATGGATGACACAAGAATCTAGGTAGGATTATTTATTAGCATCACCCACTGAAAAAGAAACATAAGCCCCGCTTTGTCCGCAGTGGGAAACAGATCAAGGTTTGGCCCTGGTCATCCTTTTGACATTATCTCCTGCCACTACACACCATATATCTTATTGTGAAGTCACATCAAAATACTTATATTTTCCCAAGTGTATCAGACACCATTGCCCTCTCCTAAATTTTCTGCCTGGTGAACACCCATTTGGCCTTGAGCTCTAAATCAAATGGCACTTTTCCTGACAAGCCCTTGATAATCTGACCACCTTCCTCCCCCATCCCAGGTGGAGTTCATGGCTCCCTCCTCCTTCTGACTGTAGCACTTGCCCACACCTCGACTATCAACACCCAAGTTTCTCTCCTCTACTGGATAGAAAGTTCATAGAAGAAAAAGACTGCATCTACACAAGGAAAGGTATCAACTCATGTTTACAGAATGACTGCTTCAAGTAATCAGTCTTCAATCTGCAAACACCATCCATCAGTCACTCTGTTTTAAAGGACTCATGACTCCTTCTGTTTGGCAAGCAGCCATAGAAGGTTCTTAGGTACAGTAATATGATACTTTTGGTATGATCTACTAAGAATTTAATTTTATTCCCATGTTACTAGTACTCACGTCAACACAACTGCTGTGGTGACAACAGTGTAATCATTTAAAATAATGATTACTATGAATACAGTAGTTCCTCTCACTGAAAATGCCACTGGATTTTACTCGGAGCAAAAAAAAAAAAAATGGCAAGAGATAAAAACTAAACAGAAATAGAGGACTGAAATGAAGCAAGAGGAGGCTTCATTAGGATCAACTGGGAGATCCTGATGGCACTGTGTGGAATTACCTCATCCAAAAAGGACAATTCAAAGACAATAAACAGGCAAATGATAGATGAATAAAAGAGTTATGAAACTTTGCATTTGCTAAGTGCACAATATCTGAAAAGCATCTTCTTCACAAACAAGGAAGGCAGGAAGGCAGGAGTTGACTTTAAGGCAAATGTGAAAGGACAAAAGGGGATTCAAAGGTTCTAGTCACAATCATTCCTTCCAGAAGCATCGGTTTTTCTGGCAACAAGATATGTGGCTTTTCTTTTCTTTTCTTTTTTCTTTCCTTTCCTTTCCTTTCCTTTCCTTTCCTTTCCTTTCCTTTCCTTTCCTTTCCTTTCCTTTCCTTTCCTTTCCTTTTCTCCCCTCGTCCCCCCCCCCCCTGCTCAGCAACTTGAACAAAAGGGACAATATATAAACTCTTATTTGGACTGACATCAAAAGGTCTTTCAAACTTCTATTCCTCCCCGACTCTACTTAATTGTAAAAACGAAACACCGCAGACATTCACTATCTTTCTAGTTTGAGAACGAACCCTCACACAATTTTCCCACAACCTCGAAAGATGCATCCATACAGTTTGCAATTTCAAGAGTTGTGACCAATTCATTATCAAATGGAAAGAAGTCCTAGCATGTTTGGTTTTCAAAGGGGCCCCTACCTCTTCAGGGGATGTGTTAGTTTTTGTTCTTGACCAACAGTTTCATCAGCATGCTGTTAAGTTAGAGACAAGAGACTCTAAATATCACAGCGAACTATTTCGTGTGATTCAAGAAAGAGAACTCTTAGAAGTCAAAAGAATGTGTATGTGCACAAAATCTACTCCGCAAGCACCATAATGCTGGTCTCCTATTCAGCTTTGATTATAAATGAGCACATCTACACCCGAG
Organism: Neofelis nebulosa; assembly: GCF_028018385.1. Lineage (NCBI taxonomy): Eukaryota > Metazoa > Chordata > Mammalia > Carnivora > Felidae > Neofelis > Neofelis nebulosa. The sequence continues at coordinate 139,906,058 of NC_080782.1, forward strand.
GGTGGAGAAGAAATACAGGGCTAAGGATCATCTGTCTTGAGTGTATCAGGGGGGCATAAATGTGAAAATCTTAGCCCCAGCCCTTATAGTAATTAAAGTAAAGACGCTGACACATGCATGATTCAACCCAATTATGACTCAGTGGTCACAAATGGGGCTCACCTGCACTAAATGGACCCAATTATCCCAAGTAGGTTATGTTTTAATTTACTAAGCACTTTGAAGTTTTAACTTCCTTTTCCAGATGTGTTGTGAGGGAGAACCCTGTCCAAAGAGACAGAGACAAAACTCTTTAATTCGCTTTTTAGTTCTGCCACTGTAGCACTTGCTGACCTTAGCCCTTAACCTCTCCGTTTCACTCATCCTGTTCTTAACCTTTGGAAGATGATAGCTGTCTTCTCGTCGTTTCAAGATTTTAAAACAACAACATAATAATTATTATGACCAACCAATACGCTGTATTAAAAAAAGCTAATGACGATGCTCACACTTAACCTGTTGAATACCTACTAGAAGCCCATCGTTGTTTTACATTCTACCTAAATCGTGTCATCCTCACAATGACCTCTGAGACAGGGAGTCACTTGGAGGAGTTTAATAAAGAGACCATGTGCAAGCATGTGGGCAGGCTTTGTAGTAACTACAAGAGACAGTACAATGAGCTAGTAAGTCCAAAGGACGGTGGTATCAGCATGAAGTGTCTGTAGGAGCGCAGTCATCAGACTTCAGAAAGCATCCTTGTGGAGATGGCTCCTGGTAGGAGCCTACAGTAGCAGGCAGTAACCTGGTAAAGGAGGGAACCCAGGAAGTAGACACCTCGCACTCTCTTCCCACCGGCCTGCTCCTGTCCTGATGATGCCTCCCACCGGCCAAATCCAATCAGAAGTCAGAGAACAAAGGAGCCTCCTGATTCAGTCCAAACATCTCAGCGCACAAAGCAGGTAGATAAAGGAAGAGAGTGAACCTGGTATCTACTATTCCCAGTCATCCCAAACATCCAAAAATTACCTTGAATAAATGAGGTTATCAATAAATATCTGTTAGTAAAAGAAGAAATGAGATCAAAGTATCAAGAGGTTCAGTACGTATGTGAAAACACACACAGGAAGAGACTGAGGCAAGCCTTGCTCTGAGGTTCAAGCTCAAGCTCATAACCAGTATGGTATTCTGCCTCCCATTCACTATCTATTTTTTTTAATGTTTATTTATTTTTGAGACAGTGAGCGAGGGAGGGGCAGAGAGCGAGGGAGACACAGAATCGGAAGCAGGCTCCAGGCTCTGAGCTGTCAGCACAGAGCCCGACGTGGGGCTCGAAACCACAAACTGGGAGATCATGACCTGAGCTGAAGTCTGTGCTTAACCAACTGAGCCACCCAGACACCCCTCCTATCCACCATCTTTATGCCACACCATTTAATAAGCATGCTGTGGGGTGTTTGGAGGAGACGGTGAATATGATGGAGGTAATTACCACCCCCAAGAAACTTGTAATCTGTGTTCTAGTTTTATCTCACCTTTCCATCTCCAAATCCTCAAATTCCTCTCTTGCAAAAAAACTTCTGTAATAGTAGGTCTCTCACCCCTTACAATTCCATAACCTATTCCAACTAGAGGCTCGGCAGTGAAACTTTCCATCACATCGAATTTTGCCCACTTGATAGTATCCTGCCTTGGAAGGATGTTCTGAGCACATATAACACAGGGAGCATGGTGATATCTTTTGAGAAGACAAGGCCTTCAACTCTATTTACTGCAATGGACTAAGCCTTAGGTCTTATGTTAGCACAGTGACTTTCAAGACATGTTGAAGGATTCATTTATTCAGTTACAATATATTGATCATATAGTATATACTTGGGACTATGCAAGGTACATGCACAGACTGAGAAAACAATTTTTTTTATAAAATGTTTTTTAAGTTTATTTATTTTATTTCTGAGAGAGAGAGAGAGAGAGAGTGAGAAAGAGAGACAGAGAAAGTAGGGGAGGGGGGAGAGAGAGTGAGAGAGAGAGAGAGAGAGAGAGAGAGAGAGAGAGAATTCAGAGTGGGCTCCACACTGTCAGCACAGAGCCTGATGTGGGGTTTCAACCCACAAACAGTGAGATCATGACCTGAGCCGAAATCAAGAGTCAGACTTGAACTGGCTAAGCCACCCAAGTGCCCCAGAAAACAATTCTTACCCAAAATTAACAACTGCTTTCTGCACTAATGAGTCAATTATTACCCAGAGGGAAGTTAAAAGTGTGTTAATTACCAAGAGAGGTCACAGGCACACATCTGGGAGTGCAGTCGTGATCCTGCCCCTCAGTGGCACCCTCCTTTACTTCTCCCCACATTGTTCAGAGCTTGGATACAGGATAAAAACCCTGTAATAAGCATCCTAACCCTGACGTTGTTCCTGGAGACAATCCAGTATTCTAATATGTTTCCATCTCTTCCTAAGAGCCTCCGCTTGGAAACGCCAGCTCTACATATAGGGGCCTGCCTCAAAGAGATCAAATAGTAATTTGCCCCTGTGGGTTTTTTCTCAGTTCTACTTTGGAGCTTGAGGAGGCCACTCTTTGCCGCCTGATCCTAACTGAAATAGCACATAGAAATCTTTCGTCTTTTTCAGGGACAAGGCGAGTGCGCTGGCACGGCAGCTCCCTTTCATGCTGTGCAAGCATTAGCTTTGCATTTTTAAAAACTATTGTACAATGTGTCATGCGGCGAGGTTTGCCAAAGGGAGGGAAAGGGGGGAAAAAAGAATAGCAGAGTTGATTTCCTACATGGAAGTTTTAATGATTCTGGAAAACCATCAACCCGTATCAAATTTCTATACTAATTTCACAGTTTCCCACAAATGGCAAGAATGCAAAACCATCAATTAGCCTCGTGGTGATTATATTTTGAAGAACAATCTATTTTCCTGATAATTCTACCAAATGGAAAAATTCACTTTGTTAGAAACCTGAACACTTGATGATGTTTATTTCATGCAAGGGGCTCAAGGTAAAAATCGCCCTTTCAGTCATCTTCCAAATGTTTACTCAGGTGCACACACCTGTGCTTTCTGTCGCCAACCAAAGCTCTGAGTGTGCAGGATTTCTGCTCCGTGACAGTCATTTACATACATTATGAAACAGAAACTGAGGAGAAGCCATCAAGCCCTTGCTGGGAGGAGCCCATATCCCTCTACTTACCAAATCAATCTGTAACTTAAAAAGAGCCCTGCTATTTCCTAGCAACATGAGTAAACATTGTACTATATCCAGCTCCCAAGATTTGTAACCATGTTAATCTGTGAGTACTCAATTTAATTAAAGATTAGACTTTTAAATTGTATTTTTAGTGCACAACAGTACTGCTAAATTATGATGATCAGCAGTTAAGTGTGCTTATGTCTGCAGAACTCGGGGAATGAAAATGAATCATTTATTTCCATCTTGATATGACTGCTCTTCTCTGAGGCGCTATGCTCCGAGTTCACAGGCTTTGGAGTTCATTGGAATTCGATGGTTAAAACACAGCTTGGAGACCTCATTTATGAAAATTCCTTTAAACCTTTCACCACTTTGACAGATCCAGTCCAAGTGCACTGAGCCAATTCAAAAGTAGCTCTCAGCCCTTTTATAGGTTTTCAATTACACCAACACAGCACACCAGAGCCGTCATGTTGGACAAAGTCTATTACGGTCACAGAGAGGCACGAGAGCCTTTGTAAGAGACTCGTATGAAAGCAGCATTCTCACAACTGGAGCCAATGGATGTAAAGCTTTGTCTGTCTCGAACCATCCTTGACTTATTAAAGAAGGGATCTTCAAATGACTTAAACGTGGCTAGTGCTTAGTTATCTACTACAGGATGCAGGCTATGTGGGTTTTTTGGCTGTTTTTTTTTTTTTTTTATCTTTTTAGAATTTACTTTGCAAAAATACTGGCAAGCTACCTTGTCTTCAAACTGTTCCAAATAGCTTTCCCAAAGAATTGTTCAAACATTTTCTAGGCTTCATTCATTCCCTACCCCCTCATAGCATGTGACAGCAGGATTCACTTTTCACCATGTGCGTTCCGAGAAACAAAAACCCCAAGCGGGTCAATGAGCTTTCCAGGCTGACACTGGTCATCAATGGTAAAACAGAGGTTAGGCCTGATTCCATTTACTATTTCAAAGCACTCTTTAAGCCGGCCTGAGACGCCTAGAGTCTTCTCTGAGACAAGGATCCCTTACAATGTTTATAGGACCTAACAGATCGTACAGTGATAGTTTCTTCCATTTGCAAACTGTGCATTTATTTGAGTATGTGGTTGGTATGGCTTTATGGGAGTGCCAATCTTTGAAACTTGGTTGTATGAGTTCTTTTAAGTGACATTCACCATTAGGGGTAAAGGGGACAAACGTGCCCATTAGTGGGTTAGAAGCACTTGCAAAATTTAAATGCTGTATGTGCAAATGCTAATTTACTCAGGATATCAATCTCCCATTTTCTCCAGGGAGTGGTGAGGTCTCTAAAACCACTGGCAACAGAGACAGCTCCCTGACACAGCTATTCCTCCCCTGCTTATTTCATGTTCTGGAGGGCAGATGGGCCTTTTTGTGTGTTTGGTCTATCCTGCTTGTTTGGGATTTTTTTTTTTTTTATCCTGTTAAATAAGACCATGAAGTTTTAATATACTGGACTGTGCCTAAATTCCTCTAATCATCGATATTGGAAGAGGCAAAGCCTAAAGCTGAACACGACATGGGGAACCTCAGAACAGTTTGAGGCTAGGAACACCCCTATCCAGTGTCGAGGCTTCCTGGCCATGCGGTGGGACTCAAATGCAGTTCCGTGGCACTGGCCAGAGCCGGGAGCTGACAGGCAAAGTGAGTGCTGGGAGACAAGGCCCCACAAACCAATCCCGGCAGCTCCTGGTGTTACACATAATCTTTCCTCGTTCATTAATGAATTCCCAATGTACTGAATGCCAGCTGCGGGCCTACTAAATGCCGCATTCCACATTGGGGACAGGAAGCTGACAGGTGCAACCCTACCCTCAAGAGCCCAGGTTGTAGCGAGCAGCCAGCCCCATCCAACAGGCACAAGAGCAGAGGCGCAGGCTCACTGTGGAGGGACGACAGAGGGAGTTGTCACTGAGTCTGCCCTTGGGACTCCCACTGCCTCCTCAGAGCCCAAGCCTGGAGTCCACTATGGGAGCCACAAGCCACATGTGGCTACTAACCATCACAAGTGTGGCTCGAGTCTGAGTTAAAAACAAAACACACACCAACTTTCAAAAAGTATGAAAAACAAGAACGAAAGGGAGGTAGTTAATAGTTTTTTTCATATTACGTGAGGAAATGCTAATATCCAGGATATACTGTATTAAGTAAAATAGAGGACTGAAATTAATTCCACCTGTTTCCTCTTATTTTTCCTAACGTGCTTGCTAGAAAATGAGAAATTAATTAAGTGGCTCACATTCACAGACTTATTATTTCTGTCCACCAGTTTTGTTGTTTTTTTTTTTTAACGTTTATTTATTTATTTATTTTGGAGAAAGAGAGAGAGAGGGAGGGAATGTGTGTGAGTGGCGGAGGGTCAGAGAGGGAAGGAAACAGAGAACTTGAAGCAGGCTCCACGCCCTCAGCACAGAGCCCGACACGGGTCCCAGACTGCCAAAGCCACCCAGGCACCCCTCTACCCGCCCACTGTGGTGTAAGAAGTCACAACACAACACTTAGAGAGAGAACCTGGGAGGCTGTCTCGGGGGCAGCTGGGGGGCAGGGAGAAGGAAATGTGTAGAACAGAGCACACAGGGGCGCCTCTCAGGGGCTGCAAAGATGGGCAGAGGCTGGCAGTGCGTTTGCTTCCTGAGCAGTACATGCCTGCCAGATTCATTTGCAGCAGACAGACCACAACATCAAAGCCAAAATGACAATAATCACATCACAAATAACTTAGAAGCAGCCTGTGGCTTACACTAGGCTATGCTCCGCCAGGCACCAGACCGGCTAGCTAGCCTTGCCTTCAACCCCATCCGGCCAGTCATTTGGTCACTCTGCCCCCTCATCTGAAAAGGGGTGGCTGAGATGCACTGATGCGCCTGTGTCCCCCTTACTCTGCCTACTGAGTCTCTGGAAATCTAAAGCACTCTCAACAACCCAGGGGAGGGATGAAAGTGCTAGAGAAGCAGACACGCTTGTGCCTGGAGATGTAAAGCTGCAAAGAACGGAGAAGGGAGTAGAATCAATCCTTTGTACTTTCTCTTTCCGAAAACATCGCCTTTTCTTTCTTTGCTAGCCCCCTTCCCGGGTAGATCCGGAAGAGATGGAAATGCCACGAGCTCAGGAACCACACCTGTGAGCTCACTGTGGTGACCACAGCTCCGAGAGGAGCCTGGCATAGAGCAGCACCTCACCGTAACGGTCTGTGAGGGGTGCCAATGGAGAATCTGCAGCCAGTTTTGCTGCTGAGTGTTGCTGCTGTGTGGTTAATGACTCTGAGGGTGCAAGGTGCACTCAGGAAAGAGCGAGGGGCTCACTGAGGCAGGGTCAAGCAGCAGCGATCTGTCTCCTGGACGCTGGGGTCTGCGTGCGAGCTGTCAACCCAGGCGAAGGTGGAGAGGAGCCGAGACCTTCCCAGCCCTTGTTGGCTCCTGCACGGGAGACAACCCCAGAGGTTGCTGCAGCAGAAGCGGCTGCCTGACCCACTGCCACCAGGGAAGCTGCAGGGTGAGGGAAGTCAAGGGGGAACAAAGGCTCGGAAGGTCACGGGCACGGGTCTCACGCCCAGCGTGGTGAGAGGAATGAGCACGGATGCCGCATGAAATAACAGTGATGCCCGCCGGGGTTTGACTCCACTCTCAGCACTTGGTGGCTGGGAGACTGAGCTCCTTCTCTGACCCTCATTCTCCGCAGCTTACAACAGGGCTGGGAACACAGGTCTTAGGGGGCTGGTTAGCCACAATGTACTTTTCAAAAAGGACTGGCACACAGTAAACACTCAATAAATGGTCAATAAGTGGTATATATTCAACAATGGCCATTATTTTTCTTCTGGATTACAGCTTTTTTTTTTTTAATTTATTTTTTTAACATTTATTCGTCTTTGAGAAACAGAGAAAGACAGAGCATGAGCGGGGGAGGAGCAGAGAGACAGAGGAGACACAGAATCAGAAGCAGGCTCCAGGCTCTGAGCTGTGTCAGCACAGAGCCTGACGCAGGGCTCGAACTCACTGACGGCGAGATCATCACCTGAGCCGAAGTTGGACTCTTAACTGACTGAGCCACCCAGGTGCCCCAACAGCTTTTTTTAATTTGTTTTTTTGATGTTTTTAATTTATTTTTGAGAGACAGAAAGAGAGAGAGCATGGAAGCGGGGGAGAGGCAGAGAGAGAGGGAAACAGAGGATCTGAAGTGGTCTCTGTGCTGTCACTGTAGACCCCAATGTGGGGCTCGAAAACACACATTGAGCTAAAGTTGGATGTTTAACCCACTGAGCCACCCAGGCGCCCCTGGATTATAGCTCTTAAACAAGGTTTTTAACCTGGAGTCTGTGGGGCCCCAGGAAATCCACAAATGGGCTGCCACATATTCTGGAAGCCCCTGGACTCAGTGGTGTGTATGAACATCTTTTTTTCTTTTTTCTTTTTTTTAATGTTTATTTTTGAGAGAGAGACAGAGCACAAGTGAGGGAGGGGCAGAGAGAGACAGGGAGACACAGAATCCGAAGCAGGCTCCAGGCTCCGAGCTGTCAGCACAGAGCCCGATGCGGGGGCCTTAACTCACGAACCACGAGATCATGACCTGAGCTGAAGTCAGATGCTTAACCGACCAAGCTACCCAGGCGCCCCCAAACTTTTTTTCTAAGGAAAGTATCCTCAGCTTTCATCAGATCCCCAGAAGGCTCTCAGACTGGAAACCGGTGAAAACCCACTGAGCTTCTGTGACTTCCAAAGTGTTTAGCATATTTTCCGTATCTAGGGACTTTCTGAATGACCCTCAGGACAAAGACTTCACTCTGGCTGTTCAAGAGGCGTGAGTTTTATACACAGCAATACAATCTGCAGATGGGCCCTTTATTATCTGAAGTACAGGAATATGGCTGGAATTTCTAAGGCAGACATCCATCTTAATTCCATCTGTAGTCCCAGAGCCCTTACCACTCGAAATACATCTTTCTCCGCGGTCTTTTTGACATAATTGAAGGCGAAGGGAGGCAGGTGGCATGTTTTATACCTCGAAGGTGGTCACCCGGTTTTAGAACCACGAGAACCGAAATTGTAACTGGGTGAATTGCAAGAGCCCAATCAAAGCTTGATTTTACTCCTCACCAACCCAGATGAGGGTCTGACAGCTTGGCCATCTCCAGGAAGAAGGACCTTAACTCTGTAAATCATAAGCTTCCTCACAGGCAGGAAAAGGATAGATAATGGTAATAGCTCCTTCCTAGGGCTGCTGTGAGAATTAATAAGAAAATAATTGTAAGTCATCTGTTAAGCAACCAACGCAGAGTAAGTGCCTCATAAATATTAACTATTAAATAACCTCTCTTATGGAAGAGGGGGAAAAAAAAAGTATTCCTCATCTGATCTCTGGGCCGTATATTTTAGCTTCGAGATGGACTTTGGGCCACTGGTATTTTTCAGCGTCTTTCTTGAGGTAGCTGTTAGTGACCAAGTAGGCATCGAGCGTTACACGGAGCCAGGAAAACAGCAGAAAGGTGTCTGAACGGTGATTTCAAAGACACCCTGCTTTCCTGGCCAACATTCAGAGATGCAAATTTAGGAATCACGTTAAAGGAAACAGGACAAATCTTGAAAATCACCGAGGTTAATGACTCAGCACACCCTTTTCATTCCTTCCCCTAAAGCTTCTTCATGTTTGCTGTGAGGACCCCTGCACTAGACACAGGGATACAGAGATGAGAAAGCCCCTCGGAGCTGTCACAGCACAACGGGACAGGACGTCACACATATGGCACCACAGGGTAAAGTAGGATGTGGGGCCGGGCGGGGCTGGGCAGGACCTGGTGTTCAAGCAAAGGCTTCTCCGAGAAACAACACTTGGGGTGCATGTGGAAGGAGGAGTGAATGTTCAAGGTCAAGTCAGGTCAAGAAAGGAGAAACAACATTCCACTGGGACAAAAGCACAGCCAGAAAAAAACCCATGAAGATGAGAGAAAATGAAGCCTTTGGGGGCCTTCAAGTGGCAGAGGTCAGCACAGCATGGGGGTCACGTGGGCAGGGGGCAGAAGCCACACGGCACACACCTCCCTCCCATCCAACCTCCTGTGTCCACAGGAGGCAGGGCCCACGTTACGGGGGTCCCAGGAACTGTGGAATTCAAGATCAGGAGGTTGCTCTTTTCCTCCAGGGCTGTGAAGTTCTGAATGGCTCTCAGGCAGCTACCCAATTCGATTTTATCTATTTGTTCTTTGAAAGAGCACCCTGGCCACGGTGAGGAGGATGGAGTTGAAGCAGAGAGACTGGACGTGGCATTCTCAGAGGGTACTTGTGCAGGGTGAAACGGGGGGGGGCCCTCTAAACTAACGGGGGAAAGAGTGAGACAGAGACAGGGGTCCTGGTGAGTGACCCAATGAGAGGTCAAATCAGGGTCATTCCCAGGTTCATGGCTTGGGGGCAGAGAGACGATGCATCCTCCAGGGAAAATGGATGGAAGAGTAGATATACCTTACATACCTGTTCTTTTTGCTTGCACAGGATCCTTGCTCTCTTCTCGATAGTTTCTTTTTAAAGAACCACCCCTTGCTTGCTCTCAGGCTATTTACTTGGGGAGGGTTTTACCCACCACCCCCTCATGAAGTTCCCACATCCTCCCCATGTCTCACCTCTGCCCACAGACTGTTCCTTCCATTCACGAAGGCTCCAGGCCTGGGCACATGATCAAGGCCAAGTCAAGTCGAATTCCATGTTCCAGATCCCTGGCCACAGGAGCTGGTTCAGGCATGGGCATGTGCCCATTAATTAAGAGTTAATCCCAAATTATTCTCCTCCCCTGCAGGGGTTAAACTTGAAGCTGCTTCGGACCATTGTACCACCAGGAAGAAGAGAGGAAATCAGAATTGGAGTCTTCCTGAACTTTTCCCATAAGGGAGACAATATATGCCCCTGCCTAGTTGAGTAAGTACAAGCTGGGTTTCTGTGACTTGCAGCCAAGAGCCGTGACAAAGATAAGTAAAGAAAATTGTGTTTCAAAAAAGAAAAGTCTACTTTTGTGAGTGGTGGATTATAAAAAAACAAACAAACAAACAAACAAACAAACAAAAAAAACCTACATTTCTGAGACAATAGTACCTTAAAACATTTGAATCTAAAAAAGACACTTAGGGACTTTATAGCAAATTCTACTGTGACTAATGAAAAGCCAAACCAGACTGCTTTTGAAAATGTTACTGCACCAGATAATGGCACATTCACTCATTAAGTTAACATTTATTGAATATCTTCAGGGTTCTTAGACGTGCACAAAAGAAACTATAAAAGCGTACGCTTGGATTTGAGCTGGTCCATCCAAGCCCTTCCATAACGAGCAGCTGTGCATGCTGTTCAGACTAATTGTGTGACGTCAGAGAGGCCAGGTGTTCCTGTCTGGCCCACAGCTGCACTTGATGGTGAGGGCACCACCTGAATTTCAGACTGGCCATCAATAAAACACGGCGGGTTGCACAGCACCTCAACAGAGCCCTTAGGTACAAGAGTGGAATGTGTTGTGAATTCCTCTCCCCTCCAATAAAACAAGCCCCCGGACCTTCTTTCTTTACTCTCCTTCCATGAAAAGACCCCCACACTGGCAAGGGTTTAACTGTTACCGATGCACCCTCGTCTCTGTGTAAGTATGCCTGTACCATCACCTCCTGCCCTGTCCGTTCCTCAGGGGCCAGGTCCAAATAAGTCTGGCGGGTGTTCATTCCTGGTGGGCATTGGCTGGTTTGGCCACCCCGGGTGGATCCATTCCCACTTCTGAGGGCAGGTCTGCCTTCTCCTCCGAGGAAGCGCCTACCTACTCCCCATCGTGTGCTGTCTTAGTGGGCCTGTCAATCAATGCACCGAGCGAAGCAGTGTGCGTGCCATTCAAACTAGACCAAAGGTTTTCTCTGTGTGGGTATGCCAAGTCCAAGGGCAGACCTCCAGCTATGCCTTGCAGAGAAAGAACATCAGTCCCCACTCCCGAGCCCCCTTGAGGAGTTCTGTTTCCACCCTGAAAGTGGTTCTTCTGATTTCCCTTTGACCCTTGGGATAGCCTCCGTGTTCCCTTTTGTTTTCTGTTGCTTTACTTGGGAGAAACTCCAGCATATGTAAATTGCTGCACTTTAAGCACGAAGCAATAGCTACCATTCAGAGCATACTCTGCAGCTGATAAAGTACTTTCACATCCAATTTATCTCTTTTAATCCACCTTTCTGAAACTGAATTTTTCTCCTCCCCCCCAAATAAATCACTTATTGATCTATTTCTCACAATGGCACATTCTTTCAGCCACTTAAGCTTTTTTTTTTTTTTTTGTAACCTCAGAATGATTTTGACTAGAGGCTTTCAGTAATGCCGTGTCATCAGTCACCCCATCCCAAAATACGGAATCTCCCAGAATGATCCCTTCCTTTCTGTTTTCTTTGCTTCTGCCTTTGCCAGAGCCTTCCTCACTGCCCACCAACGGTCTGCTGACTTTGCCACCAGCCTACCATCTCTAAACCATCCTGATGCCACTGGCAGAAGGCTGTGACTAACATTTTACCGTCACTGTGTTATTCATCATCTTCCGAAGGTTTACAGAACGAAGACTACAGGACAATGAGGTCCAGGACATTCCCTGACCTAAATTCTGGGGTGCCTACGAGCAGGCTTCACTCAACTCTCCAGTCTTGCAGTACATTCCTCCTTAGCAGAAAACATTTGCGAGAATGAGTGTCCTCAAACATGTAAATTGCAAAAAAAAAAAGAAAGAAAGAAAGAAAGAAAGAAAGAAAGAAAGAAAGAAAGAAAGAAAGAAAGAAAGAAAGAAAGAAAAAAAAAAAGGAGGCTATAATTTCTTGCAGCTACCTCTCATTAGAAGTGGAGTCTTTCTTGGGGTGCCTGGGTGGTTCAGTCAGTTAAGTGTCCGACTTCGGCTCAGGTCATGATCTCATAGTTTGTGGGTTTGGGCCCCGCATCGGGCTCTGTGCTTACAGCTCAGAGCCTGGAGCCTGTTTCAGATTCTGTGTCTCCCTCTCTCTGCACCTCCCCTGTTCACTCTCTGTCTCTGTCTCTCTCAAAAATAAATAAACATTAAAAAAATTAAAAAAAAAAAAGAAGTGGAATCTTTCTATACTGCTTGAATCCAAGGTGACCTTGTGATTTGAATCGAATTGGTCCATGGGATGTAGACGTCTTGGGTGCCTGTTAACCTGGCTAACAGTCTGATTACCGGCAGATGTAACTGAAGCCCTCCTAGATGACCCTGCCACCAGCTCACCCACCAGGTGACTGAAGATGCCTGAAGGAACCCCACCAAGATCAGCAGCAGAACCATCCAGCTGAACTCAGTCCAAACCATGGACCACACAACCATGAGCTTTAATATTTGCTTTAAGCAAATGCTTTTTGGGGTGACTGGTTATGCAGCCATGGACAAGTGATAAAAACATCTGAGCTGATTTGGTCATTTTCTCCTTAGAATCCCTTTTCATTTACTATTTAGCATCTTGGTTGCTCAATCATACAGTATCTTCCTTCATCTTTTGTATGATTCATTTTTCATGTGTCCTATTTCCTCCCTTCTAAATTCCTTGTGAAGAGTTCCTGTGTTTTATACTCTTATATGCCACAAATGCACAAAGTGAATACACAATAAAGAGGAATCAACTAGTGCATTTCGGGGCCCAGCCATCAGCCTTATCAATTCATAGTCATCATTTGGACAAATATTTTGGTCACTAACTTTTTTTTTTTAATGTTTATTTTTGAGAGAGAAATAGAGCGCAATCAGGGGAGGGGCAGACAGAGAGACAGAGAGACAGAGAATCTGAAGCAGGCTCCAGGCTTTGAGCTGACAGCACAGAGCCCGACGCTGGGCTTGAACTCAAGCACCATGAGATCATGACCTGAGCCGAAGTTGGATGCTTAACTGACTGAGCCACCCAGGCGCCCCGCCCTGGTCGCTAACTTTTAAAGCTTAAAAGAGAGCTAAGATGGAAACAGCCAATTATGAAATCTAGTTATCCACATAAAGTGCAAAATCATGCAAAGTATATATCATAGTAGTAACCGATTCATTACTGATCCATTTTCAGTAAATTATTTCTTGTAACTAAACCCGCACATCAGTCAAAGGTACACAAGAATGAGGCACCCGGGTGGCTCAGTCGGTTAAGAGTCCGACTTTGGATTTCTGCAGAGGTCATGATCTCACAGTCATGGGATCAAGCCCCGCACTGGGCTCTGCGCTGAGCGTGGAGCCTGCTGGGGATTCTCTCCCTCTCTGTGCCCTCTCCCCTGCTCACACTCTCTCTTCCTCCAAATAAATAAACAAACATATTTTTTTAAAGGTGCACAAGGAACCAAGTATATAAGGGTAAAAGTTTCACAGAAGCAACTGTTTGATTTTCACCAGGATGTTATTGTTCTCCCAAGACACATATTTCTCCTATGTGGTTTGCAACGGTAACCTGACAGACTGCCAAAAACAAGGTTTCTATTCGAAGAGTGTCACTGATTCTCTTGTTGCCTTTCAATTAGATTTTGCATTTAAAAGAGAATCTCCCTTGTGTTTCTTATAATGATGCACCTGCTCCTTGGGAGATTTCCTCTTTTGACAAGTAATGCCTTAAATCTGGCAAGAGAAACAGCTCCAGGCTTCCTGTGATAATATCAAAGATCATTTGTTTGTATAAGATGTTTGTGTGGGTTTCCCTCCTAAGAGCAGTAAAGTACTACTCCACTTCCTTCCAAAACAACGGCGCACACAAAGTTTCTTGGCCTCTGTTCTGCATTTCCACAGACACCTGCACCAGGACAACTGCCTGGAATTAGCAAGGCTGTGACATAGTACATGGAGAGCTTCATTTGCCCTGGTCACTTGCTTTTGGACATCAATACACAGTAAATGTCAAACCAGTACAGGCAGTGTTAGTTCCAATCTACTATCTTGTAACTTATCCTCATGAAAATTAAATCTATATTCAAAGTTATATCCCTTAGTTTTTAATAATTATTTTTTTTTCTAACTGAGATGTCCACAGATCCTTAAGAGAAGCACCATCTTTTTTTTTTTTTTTTTTTTTTTTTTTTTTTTTTTCTGATTCTAGACCTAGGGACTCCTTCCTATTTGATTATGGGTAATCTTCAGTTGAAACTGCCTTCGCATGAGAGACTTCTGTGATGGATAGAAAACATCACACCTTCTTCAAACAGTTTCAAGAACCCCTTAAAGCGATCTCCTTTCACTCTCACCAGGCTGAGTGTAAATTAACATTGAGATGCATCAGGAATGGCCAATAGACATTCTCTCCCAGAGGTGAACACATTAGCATACCGCTTTCCTATACCTTGTTCTCTCTGCCTTTTAAAATTTCAATATGTACAAATGAAATACAGATTTCAACCCATTCCCCGCTGGGATGTCTGCTCCATAATGAGAGAAATAGGTTTTTGCCTTCCTGCAGATTCAGCAAGGAAAGTGGTGCTCGAAAATTACGTGTTTAGAGTGACACCTTGGAGAACTGACATACTGTGCACACATGTAATCCTCATAAACCTCCCCAGACAGCCCTTATTTCATTTTGCAAACTGCACCCTGGCGGGGCTCCACAGCACGTGGTGTGCGGCGGGCCTGTCCTGCACCGTCTCTCCCTTCCTCTGGGCTCTTCCTTGCCTCCGGGGTGTCTGATGGGCACTTGTCAGTAACAGTCAACAGGAGCGAGGTAGCACAGCCACCCGCCAGTGAAAAACTGACACCGACCGGAATGCTTCCTTAATTAACTTTCCCAAGGAAAGCAACGTTCCCACAGGAAAAAACAACACGTCCCCGCCGCCCCCCCCCCCCTCCTAGCGGTCCATTGAAAATGAGCAACAATGCCGTTGCCTTTTTGTTTCCTAAAGACTTTTCTTTGCTGCAAGCAGTAGCGTGTTCCTCAAAGAATGCTAGTATTTCCTGTGGAAACTGTATGGCTGCCAGTAACGGCTCATAATTTTCCCTTCTCTTCTTTTCGTAAAAATGAAATAAACAAAACGTGGCATTTGACAATAGCCAAAATACCAGTTCACCCCACTTACCACCTGCAGATGAAAGTCATCACCACGAGAGAAGGCCAAGAGAGGCACATTCGCGGCTAAAATCGACGCGGACGAGCCCGGGACGCAGGACAGCGCCGGAGGGGCAGGTCGCAGCCCCGGCTGGACGGGGCAGCCAGGGAGCTCCGGGGATGCGCGCGGGGCTCCCCTGGGCGGCACAACCCCAGGCGCCCCCCTTTCGCGTTTATTATTATCGTGATTGGGTCCTGTCGCTGTTACTATTACTTCGCTCCTCGTTATCTCGGCTTTCAGGCGCTGGGGCACTGCCCATCCCTGCCTCCGAGGTGGCAGCCAGGATAATAACCACACGAAACGGGCAAAGGGAAGGAACAATCCTTTGGAAACCGAGGCGGGGGCTGTCTGCCCACCCCCCTTCCCCTGAGTAAAGCTGCCGCTCGGTAGCCGCAGCCGTTACTATAGAGACCTCCTCCCCACCCCCCCCACCACCCCCAAAACCCTTTCTGCAGAGGCGCAGCCGCTGCCCCGGCCGCCGGGACTCGCGGCACAAAGGGGGCCCGGGGGCTGCGGGGAGCAGGGGCGACACCCGCCGGGGTCTCCCGGTGCAAACTTGGAGAGGCTCAGCCGCCCGCCGCCGCCGCCCGCCGCCTCCCCGCCGCGCCCGCCGGGGACCTGGACTCACCGGGGGGCGCCCGGCGCGCCGGCGGCTCGGAAGCGCGGACGGACTGACGGACGCACGGTGGACGGCGGCGGCGGGAGCAGGAACCGCCGCAGCGGGAGCGGGAGCGGGGCGGGCGGCGGAGGCGCTGCCGCGGCCCCGCTACGTCACAATGCGGCCGGGCCGCCGGCGCCGCTCCCCCGGCCCCCCAACGGGCGCGCGCGGGCGGGGGCAGCCCCGGGGCGGCCGGGCGCGGAGCCGGCGCGGGGGGACGCGGGGCGCACCGCCGGGGACGGGGGCGCGGCCACACCGCCCGGGCTGCCGGAGCCGCCGCGCGCCCCGCGTCCCCGCGCCCGCTCCCCTCCCCACCCCGGGCCGCGCGCCCCTGCTCCGCCCGCCTGACGGCGACCCTCCCCGGTCGGCCCACGCCCCTCCCGCGCCGCCTCCCCACCCGCCCGCCGCTGTCCGCGAACCTGCGCTTCCTTCTCCACCTTTCGCTCGTTCGCCTCTGCCGCCTTTGCGTCTCCCCAGCTGGGCTTCTCCTCTCCTCCCCTCCTACTTTTTGCCCCCCGCTTCCCTCCTTCTCCTCCGCCCCCCGCCCGGCGGCCTCTCCCCCTGGAAATGAAATCGACCCTCACCGGGATCCACGCGTCAGCCGCTGCCACCTCATTGGTCCCCAAATCAGTCCAGCGGGGTCCGGCCTGAACCGGGACGAGGGACTCGGGGAGGGGAAACGGAAGGTGGGCACAGTACTGGGACACTGCTGTGCCTGCGAAGCCTTTGGCAGAGGATGTGGCGCTGGCACGGAGTCCTCGCCCCCACTCCTCCTTCCCGCCCCGGAGGCTCGTCCCCTCCAGGACTTCGCCAGGGAGAGGAGGACAAGGGGGCTTGGCCCGGAACGTGCTTTGCTCAAGCGTGGGTGCTGGCTGGAGACTTTGGTCTGAAATAATGGCTTTTTAATTGTACAGCGTTGAACACATCACCGTCCCTACAGGAATATTAACTTTACTTTTAGCGTCTTTTTCTTAATGGGAGACAGGGAGCAATGGGAGGGATGGTGGGGGGGGGGGGGCTGTGGGCAGCTGGTGAGGCGTGTGGGCAAGCCAGCAGTGGTGACTGCGTCTTTCCTTCCTTATTTCCGAAATGAAATCAGGGAGAGTGGAAGCATTTATGGTAACATTGGCTCACGACCATCTCGCTTTTGCCCTTTGGAAAGCTTTAAATGGTTTTTAAGAAATCTCTTTCCCAGGAGAGATGACTGGAGAAGTTCACTCAGCATTGCTATGGAGGGCCACTCTCTTGCTCCAGGGTGTGGCTACTTGCCCATTGCTGCCCCAGAGAAAAGTGTGAGGAAGCAAGTTCTCGTCCATCCATCCTCTTTGTTCCCTTGCCAGGTCCAAGCAAGCAAGAGTGGCGCCACGATCCTGAGAAACTCAGCACTTAATCTGGGTTAATGGCACTGGGGATGTGTAGCATGTGTGAGCCTGTCAGTGAAGATACATCATCGATAATATATTTACCCCATAGAATAATGGTAATGTATTATATATTAATGGCATGTAATACTGTATTATTACATATGTTCATTATAATATAGATTCAATATGTAACAACCAGCAAGGACCTGGTTGTTTAAAAACTGGGGTTCTCTGGGGGCACCTGGGTGGCTCAGTTCAGTTGAGCATTATAGGACTTCAGCTCAGGTCACGATCTCGGGGTCTTTGAGTCCCAGCCCCACATGGGGCTCTCTGCTGACAGCTCAGACCCTGGAGTCTGCTTCAGATTCTGTGTCTCCCTCTCTCTCTCCACCCGCGCCCCCCCCCACCCCGCTCACGCTCTGCCTCTCTCATAAATAAACAGTAAAAAAAATGAAAAACTGGGGTTCTCTGGATGACTTGTGTAACACTGCACACAGTGCCTGTGGAGTCCATGGGTTGCTCTGTTGGCCGGAAAAAGGCAAGTTGTAGGATTAGGAGGACACAGCTCAGCAATCCTGTTCTGGACCTGTTTTGGACAAGTACATAATTACTAAAATGAGGACTACCTTGAAGGCCAGCAGAAGACATTTCACATGCTTTTAATTTGATTTCCTATTGAAAAACTAAATCTCTCCCTCTCTGCTTTTCGACATAAACAGCCAAGAGCGTGTCCTGCAGCCTTGTAATTTGTTTATTGTCATTTATCATACATACGACTTTGAGTACATACATGGAAAGTGGCTTCACAATTTTAAAAACACACATTATCCCTCAGTAGAAAATACAAAATCAGATGACATCATATGGCACTAAAAATACTTGAAAATATTGGGCTTAATTCATTCACATCTGGTTAAAATAAAAATACCGTTTTTTTGTGTGTTTTCCCTTTTTTTTTTTTTTTTTTTTTTTGCCTCGTATAAACTCCGAGAAAAGCACATCTTGCTTCCATCCAGTAGATATGGATGGAAATTGGTGTCATCCTTGACGTGGTCTACAGAGAGCATTGTTTCACTGCCATCTTGTTAAATATTTTTGACGTCCTGTTCTTTAAAAATCAGATTTTAATTTATTGAAGGACTAAGTTGTTGAAGAGTAATTAATGGACATCTTCCCACTGCTGTAAACATCTACTCGCTCTAACAATGAGTCAGGTGTTAATTCAGTTTAAATCGTTCCACAAGAGGGGCTCGACTGTGTTGCAGGTACAGAAAATGGGTTTTCCCAGGAAAAAAAAGTTCTCTGGTTTTGGCAGCCAAAGGCATAGCATGCCATAGTGTGAAAGAGCAATCTTTGCGATGTTGTTTCAGATATTTTTCCATTTTTTTTAGAGTTCTTTCGTTATGGTTTATTCTCTTTCTAACATGTTTTTGATTACATGTTTACCATTGTTTCCATGTGATTATTTTTACACTGTGATTTTAGCCTACGCTTATATATACTTTCCTACATAGTCCATGAGTTTGCTTTTGCTTGGATTGTTTGTTGGTTTGCTTCTTCTGTGCAATCTGTTGCTAAATCTTAAACCACATGCCAAAGCGTGGAGGTAGTGTAGTTGCGTTGGAACAGAGATGCTAGATTATAGAGCGGATGGCAAGAAAGCCAGCTTCCTCAACAACGTGTTGACTCTTTTATCAAGTTCATGAACTACTCTGCCTAGTCTTTCAATTGCTTATTACCAACCAGTCTGATACTCAGTTTCCTAATCAAGCAGCTGCCTTGGTAGGCTAGTTAGTACCAATGAAAGCGCTTAGCAACCTCCGCTACTGGACCATTTACCCCTTTTAGGAAGACTCCTACCTGTGCCTAACACCACACAGGATGTTCCCATTTTGGAGCACCATTTCTGCTTTGTGTCCATTTCTTATCCCCTACTATTCAACTGTCACCTCCCATCAAGATGCCGGGGAGTTTATATTCTTCGTATTTCGATTCAACACTGAGCACATTTTTATACTCAAGAGCTAGCTACTGAAAATAATTGGTACAGAAGTGCATTTCACTGTATATCATCTGCCAAAGAGCTGACATCTAATTGTTCATTCAATTATTACAATTAAACATCTGCCTCTATCCTTTTACCCAGTTTCCATTACATATCTTTATTGTGCTACAAAAATTGGATAAACCTGCTAGAACATTGTCAATGATCAAGCAGAAAACAATTCTCTTGTTTTCCTATTCTTTCAATGTAGATTTTGCCTTCTTTAAAAACATTTTTTTTTAATTTATTTATTTTGAGAGCATATGAGCAGGAGAGGGGCAGAAAGAAAGGAAGACAAAGAATTCCAAGGAGGCTTTGTCAGCACAGAGCCCGATGCAGGGCTCGATCTCATGAACCATCAGACTGCGACCTGAACCAAGAGTCGGAAGCTCAACCAACTGAGTCACCCAGGTGCCCCTCCCCTTCCGTATTTCTTTTCTCTCTTCTTGGGGCAAGATTTAGCCTTTGCTTCATCTTAGACTTCTAATAAACTTAGAATTGGGAGGGAGATGAAATTCAAGTCCAGCAGCTTAGCTGCTTATAATATGGCAGCTTTAATAAAAGATTTGATATAGAAGAAACTTTATGGATTGTTAACCTGACTCACTGAGATTATCCTGGGATTTCAACGAATCCTGTTACTATGCTTTACCTATCCTTACAGATCATTAGAAGTTTTGTTGGTATTTTTAAATGGAAACAATGAAATCACGTGCAAAAATATGATCAGATGAAGGAGAGTGTCTTGATGTGTTCTGAGGTAGCTTGGGGCAAAAATACAAAAAGACTCTACTGGGGGCAAAGGGTTTTTTTTTTTGGTGGGGGGAGTCAACTGATTGGGAGCCATGATCTTTCCTCTGGGTTTCTCTTCCATAGTGAGCTACCAACACAGAGCACAGTGAATCTGTAAAGCCGCTGAAATACCTAGAGGAAGTCTGGATCCAAACTCTATTCAGGCAGGCAGTATGTAGGTTTCATGACTGGATTTAACTACATTTACTGTAACCCAATTGCCAGATTTTTGCAGGTTAGCACTTTATTCTACCTGAGGTTGACTTGGGCTCCCACTTCACCTGCACCCCCGAGAGACTCCCTGCCCATTCTTGTAAAGCTTCATCCAAAAACCTCCAGTTTTCATTTAAAAGTAGCATTTCTTCACCATCCCAACGGATTTCCCAAGAATTCCACTTACATCATGTGTAATAGGTCACCTTCCCCCCGCCCCCACAACCGCCGGATCCTTTTTTTTTTTTTTTTTTTTTTAAAGTAGACTCCACACCCAATGTGGACCTGAACTCAGGGCCCTGAGATCAAGACCTGAGCTGAGATCAAGAGTTCAATGTTTCACTGACCGAGAGCCACCCATGGACCACATTTTTCCAGATAATTTTAATGGAAAATATTTTCCCCCTCAGGGTGGCTTGTTGCCTTTGGATCTGTTTGAACAGACTCCCCCTGAGTTATATCCCATCTCCTTATCTGTCTACTGACGCCTCCAATCTGAATCAGACTAGCATTGACAACAGTAAAATGTGCCTGAGGCTTGTGCTCCCAGAAATCAGCAACGGATGAGAAATGCCCCCACCTTTTCGTGTTCCAGGAAATGTCTTACCACAAAAAGCCAACTCCCCGTATAATTGATAAAACTCATGGTCTCCTCTTTCTCATGACTCCATAAGCTCTGTAGGTGACTCCCTTGTTTACCTATGACCAAGGCCAAACAGAGACTTTCCCCTTCTGCATGAACGTGCTGGCAGGACTAGACACAGACCCTCCAACTTCCCTTTCTTTGTCTCATGAATGAATAGCTGAGATTCAACTGTTTGTCCCTCTGAAACTTGCTACACACAGAAAAAACATTTCCTGTTCAGCTAACTGATCTAGACTTCCCTTGATTGCAAAGCAATCCCAATGATACATCACCCCACCTGCAACTTGCCTCTCCCTCCCTGTAAAAGTCTAACACAAAATGCCTGTGCAGAAACACTCAGATGCTTGGAGTTAGGGTGCTCAGGGTATTGCCAGAACCTGAATAAAGTCAATCGTACTTGTCTGTGTTTGGCTTTGATTGGGTACTTGTGTCTTTTTTTAATCTTCATGAATAGCTACCCTAGTCACTGGTATAAATTAATGCCGTGGACCTGTTATGTCGCCGTAAGATGGTTATTTCTAAGCAAACTTTTACATCCAACATTTTTGTCTGCAAGGGAAATTCCTAACACTCTACAACAATAACTGAGGAGTGTTTTAAATCCTTCAAAATGCAGTCTGATTATTCAACTTTTCCATACATTTGGTTTTTTTGCTGTTGGTGATTTACATAGCCCTTTGACATCAGAGTATTCAACTTCATTAGGGATAAATGAAAATGCTGTAAGGTGCCAAACAGTCAGCATATTTGCTTCCATAATATGATACGTGTACATAACAATATCTTAGTTACTAACTAGTCATCCAGATTCTTTATGCTATACCATGGGATTGATATATTTTCCAGAGCTTCCACATTAGTAATTTGCCTACTGGCTTACACTACTTTCCAATGTGGGTGAATAGGAAAGAGAAATAGTTTCTAAGACTCAGGCCCAGGATGGGTGTTTTCAACAATTGGTATATCCCACAGATTAAAGACCTCTTAAGAAAGAGAGGAGGGGGATGGGGAGGGGGATGGGGGGGAAGGGAAGAGGGAGGAGGAGGGGAAGGGGGAGGGGAAGGAGAAGAGAGAGAGAGGGAATCCATATAAGATTGAAAAACTATGGCTGGGAAGTTCTGCAAAATTCTGTAAACATGGAGTCTCCATCGTCAAGGGCACACGTGGACACTAGAGATTTCATGCGTGTGCATAAACACCGATTAAATCTTGAACTGGAGGTTCTGGTATTTGAAATGAATTTGATTAGATTGTTCTAAAAAGGAATGCAGGTCAGCTGAGTGTGGTTAAGTGATTTGAAGAGGAATGTGGGTCAACTTCTGAACACCGTGCCACGTTCGCATGGACCTGCCCCGGTGGTAGAACAGGAGATTTACGAAAATGCATTCCACTGATTACTTATCAATTGTAACCACACTGTGGATTTAACTGAATTCAGTCTTCCAGGCAACTAGAGTCTCGCTTCTTCATTTTGATAATGATTTCACTATAGCACATCATCTGTGCTTTGAGTATTCTTGTGCTATATCTTGGATTCAGAGTTTCTGTTGTCTTTATAAGTAACTCACCTTTTTTCTTACCTATTCTATCTTGAGACCAAACCCATGCACTTGAAGATGATTAGATGGGTCGACAGACGACGCTCATTATTATGAAGTGCAACAAGGAGATTTTGATGCTATGGGGATTAAAGCTAGGATGCACTGGTTTTTGGCTTTATCCCTGAGCAGTTTCTAGTGGGTTAATAGAACAAAATCTTTTTACCCTTGGATAAGCCACACAGAGACATTCGAACTGGTTACCTCTAAGCAGCAGGAGAAAGCCGGCAGTGAATGGAATGCATAAGTAATTATAATCCCCTCTGTTCCAAAGCAGAATAAATCCTGTTTCCAAACAGCTTTTCGGAAGAAAAACTAGTTCAGAAAATGAAGTACGGTTTTCAGTCTTCTTAGATATGACTGTGTTGTGAGTTTTACTTTTTCCTCTAAATTTATAGCTTCCAGTTCCCAATTCCTCAGCTTGGGGACATATGGTCCCCTTTAGAAGAAAACAAGGGGAGAAAAGCGAAATTCATATTGAACTAGATGAGGAAAGCTGATGGCCGATGAAAAATGTTCCTTGTAAATCATGGGAAATGTTTTAAAGGTGGCTTGTGGGAAGAAGAGAGAAAGATGTAATTGTTGATAGACTAAAGGCTTGTAAATTTAAAGTCTAGGGCAGCCCTGCAGAGTAGAGGTTAGGCACACTGATCTCAGTGTCAGACTTCCTGGGTTCAAATCTCAGCTTCATTTCGTACCATCTTCGAAGTTAGGGAATGTGGCCAGGACTTAGTTTCCACAACTACAAAATGGGATGCTCATAGTGCCTATCGCACAAGATTGTTATGATAACTGAATAAGTCAGTATTCTAAGAGAACTTAAACCTGGACACATAAGAATATTAATAAGTATTTGCCAAACAAATGAACTGTGGAAGGCCTACAGCACCTGCATGAATTCCCTGGAAATTTCCCTGGAAATGTGGGTTCTGAAGCCCAGTGCTGTGCTAGCTGACTGTAGAGTTCATTTCTTCTCTACTTATATCACGGCATTAAATAACACTGGGATGCTTTGCTTCTCGAACTGGAATTGAAGTACATCTTGGGTTCCTATGGGGTATGTGTATAGTTATCCACGGCCCTACTTTTATTATAAGCCCTTAGATTACATGAGATGTTATTCAGAAAGACTTTCAGTTCATGTTTAAGTATTGTCGCTGGTGCTCTGGCAATTTAAGAGTTTTGAAAATGTGGCTCTCATTTGATATTTACCATTGGATTGTCAAAGGCACCTAACATTCTTCCCAGACCACTGTGAGTGATGTGATGCACAATTCAAGAACTGATGAAGTAGAAGTATTTTGAAAAATGGAACATCTTTAGTGAGAAAAGTGTCAGTATTTTTAACTCTAGGGCGGTCAATATGATTTTGATGAGTTTACCACCAATGTGGTGTAAATGGAAGAATACAGTTCTTGGAAAAATATAACTTGTTATGCACTTATCCAGCAAATTAATATAATCGAGCACCTGCTGTACACTGGGCAATGAGCTAGTTGTTTAGAATATATTGGGGTGGACAGAATGGACACACTGGGCTGCCCTTTGACAGAGTCAATAAACAAGTGCATTTCAGTGTTGTTAAGAGCTGTAAAGGCAGAAAACAGACTTTTGTGGCAAAAAAAAAAAAAAATAAGGATCTAATAGAACACTACATGGTCAGGGAAGGCCTCTGAGATTTGAAGGGTGAGAGGGAGCCTAACCAGTGAACATTGAGAAGAGAAGAGTCCCAGGCAGAGGAACCAGCTGGGACTGCTGAGCACCCAACCACCCCACCACTAAGAAGCCAAGAGTGTTCAGAGTAGGTCTCAAATAACGAAGTGATTCAAGGAGGGTCCTATCAATCTACCTCTTCGACTGGCACCACACACATACAAAAACAACCAGCGATGCCGTTAACCATATATTCAGGAAACCCAGGTGGAAATGCTGACACATTCAAAGTGCTTGCAAAGCATCTGTGAGGACAATGTCACGGCACGCTGCTCATCCCCAGACAGCGAGACTTCAGAGAAAGTCGAGCTCCTACGACATCCTCCCCGGTGTGGAGGTCAAGCAGGGCTATTAAACACATGTATCTGAGGTGGAGAGATGAACTGTTCCCGAACCTTGGACGACTGAGACTGGAACACAAAATACTTTCCAGAACAAGTCAGGGAGCGGGAAATCACGCAGGGGATGGAAAACGTCTGTGAGAATCATAAATAATGAGGGACATACATCTGAAAATGTTTGGTATCTAACGTGGAATTTAAGAATTGTGACTTCGAAATGTGGAGGGCTTTTCCTCGGCTCTCACTTTCCACATTTTCTAAAACCTGTCATGACCTTGGCAGTGGCTTTGCTAGCTAGATGGACAAGGGGAAAAGAGCTTGGAATCTTGGTACGGATTTGAGGAAATGAGTGTTTTTGGAAAAAAAAAAAACCACCACAATTCTATTGTTCATAGCATCCTGTACTACTCAGACTATACTATGTAGTATTATATAAAAGCATAACAAGTCCACAGCAAATAATTTAAGTATAGTCTCCAGGGACCCTCTAGGGCCACGCTGTCCAATACAGTAGCCAGTAGCCAGAGGTAGTTACTGAGAACTTGGACTGTGGCTAGTCCAAACTGAGATGTGTGGTCACTGTACAATGCCCACCAGTATTTCACCATCTTAGTACAGAAAAGAGAATGGAAACGATCTCATTAATAATTGTATAATGTCTGGATATATTGGATTAAATCAAATACTGAAAATTAATTTCTCCTGCAATTTTTTTTTTTTTGTTTAAATCTCACTACCTTAAAACTGAAACTCCCACGTTTTGCTCACATTGTATATCTGTCGGACAGCTCTGTTCTAGGGAAAGTGAAAAATCACCCTCACCATGCCTGCTCCCTAAGCATCTTTTCTAACCCATTCTGTCAAAATGGATGGCAGTGTTGTCAGAGGGAAAAACAGGAGGCTAACCAACTTCAGGTCTAGGTGGAAGGTAACAGATGGATGTGACAGTTACACAGTATTGGAAAAATTGATGCTTGGTAGAAAACGCATCAATAAGTGTTGGAAGGAAATTACTGATGTGCTCTGAAGATGTTTCCAAAGAAGGAAACCAGGAGCGTAAAATAACAAAATAGAACAAAACACTACTTCATCCTTGGGCTAACTGACTGAGGAACTGCAGAATATATGGCCCTTCAGATTGCATGTGCTTTTTTTTTTTAATGTTTATTTATTTTTGAGAGAGAGGAGGGGGAGGGGCAGAAAGTTGCAGGGGGGGCAGACAGAGAATCCTAAGGGGGCTCTGCTGACAGGAGCGAGCCCGATGTGCAGCTTGGGGCTTGTACTCACGAACCGAACCGTGAGATCATGACCTGAGCCAAAGTAAGATGCTCAACCAACCGCTCAACCCCTCTGAGCTACCCAGGTGCCCCTGTTTGTGCTTCCTTAACAAAAGAGCCTGCGTGATTCTCCAAACTTAATCCCAAACTCCCTCTCCCTCCCTCCAAAACAACAACTAAACAAACAGAAAACAAGCCTTTGCAATCAGTGAGCTAAGGCATCCAGTGTATATTCTGGAAATTTCTTGGCAATGGCCCCACTCCATGCAGACTATGCAACAGATGTTGAAGACGCTTAGCATGATCTGAGAACAGAGGAAAAAGCTATCATATCTTCATACTTGGCTGAAGGAAAAAATCTTTTCCCTTGAAAAGATCTGTGTAAATGTATGCCATTAACAACCTAGCTAATATATCAGACTTCAAAGTGACCAGACTATAGGCTCACTGTTTTACTAATCCTTTGGCTTCCCCTGCTTTGAAATGGTTCTAGAAAAATCCATTTTGGACTATTTTGCCCTTGGCTTTAACACTTGGCAGGCGAGTTCACTGTCCTCTGTTCTTCCTTGTGTTAGTTATAAAGCTGTTTGTCATCTCTAGTATCCGGAACACCTGCTTTTTTTTAAAGGACTCCTGGCTTGGGGAAAAAGAACATAAGTTATTTTTATGCAAAACTCACCAGCTCAAGGCTTTTAAAACGCCTATCTGAAACACTGTATTTTCTGTCCCCCACCCCGTAATCAAAGAAGAAATCTTTAAAATCAGAATTTTTTTCATTTTGCCAGTTTCCTTTGGAGATAAATCACTGGAAAGGCAAGTGACAGGACAGTTGAGCAAGTCAGAGAAAGAGCCTTGTGCTCGAGACAGGATACACAAGGGAAGAAAATCACAGGCAGTCATGTCTTCCAATCCACTGACAGAATTTTTAAGAACTCATGGAAGCCTAACTTTCAAGAATTTATGAAGACCGAGAAAATGAGAGCAGCTCTGTTACTTCTTCATATGGAATGTGACACGTTTTAAAATCCCATGTTTAGCATGTATCTGTAATTTTTGCCTACTTAAGTAGACCTTCTCCCTTCTGGTAATAGCTGTTATCTTTTTCTTCTGGGGAAAAAAGGGGGAACTCACCCTTCCTCAGTTGATAGATTTGTTTATCACTTGACCTGCCTCCTTTACTGTGGGGATGGGCACATGGCCAAAACTAACCAATCGGAGTCTCTCATTCTAGTGGCCATAGAGATTGCACAAGAATGGGAGATTGGTTGAGCAACAGACAGAGAGGCATTCGCTCTTGTTCTGTAGGGTTGTTAGCTCTGAGGGTGATTTCAGTCCAGGGCAGCTGTGGCGGCCATCTTTGCTCCCTGAGTCGACAGCCTAATTGAGAATGAAGCCAACATAGAGAAAGGTGGTACTGGGGGGGGGGGGGGTGGGGGGAAGAAAGGAAATGTTGATGAAAAAACTTCAGCCCCTGGTTTCTTATTCACATCATCCCCAATTTCCAGTCTGCTTTCCTTATTACCATAGGCTAGTTTGAGCTGGGTTTCTGTCACTTGTAATCGAAAGATTTACAATTTGTACTTTCTGTTTGAAAGCAAATAACAATTGTGCACAAAAGAGAGACGGTGAGAGAACAAAAGCAAACAAGAGTAACAAAGGCTTCCCAAAGTAGAGAAAAGAAAGAGGAAAAGCAGAAACAATTACATAATTTTCCTTCCTTCTCTCAATGTGTTAGCGTAAATTACACACACACATACACGGAAATTTTAAAGAGACTATCAATCTTAACTTATCCACTGGAATTGAATACCAACTAAATCATCACAATGAAATTAACTGTTCTTGGCATACAAGGTGCTCTGCAGGCAAAAGTGAAAATTTTGAAAACATATCTCTCAGCTCTTTCCATATTCTTTTTTCTATTCATCATTCCCTCATTTTTAAACAAAAAAATTGACTATTAAAAAAATTAATCCATTAATCTATGTTCGTTTTTAAAAATATAAGTAGTAAAGAAGTTAATTCATTAGAAAATGAAAATCCAAACCTTACTTTTCAAACCTATTCTTCAAGTGTGCGTTTGAGTGTACTCTTCCAGATCCTTCTCCTTGAGTGTATCAAAAGATATTTCTTTTCCTTTTAACACAAAATCAGGTCAAAGTTTGGATCTTGTTCCCAACTTAATTTCTTAAAAATTGAAAGAATCTTATGGACGTCTTTTCATGTAAAATACATAGGTCTGCCTCATTTTGTTTAGTGACTGATTAATATTTCAATGCATTGATGGACATTGGGTCTGTCGTTACTTTTTTGTTTGCTTTTGCTATTAGCTCTAGTGATACACTTAGAAGAATGAGTATATATTCTTATACTCTTTCCCTTTTAAAAATTACGATGACTTTTATTATTGTTACCATAGTTTCCTACTCACAAACTATGAACTAATGACCAGGACAAGGGCCAATTAAAATCTTCATCTTGCACATCCTTGTGTTCGCACACACAGAGGGTCTCATGAAATAGGCAGTAGCGAGGCATGCTTTGAAGTGTGAATGGAAGAGAAACATGAACAAAAATTATCTGGCCCAGGACAGACGAGGTCTGTTCCCACACCCACCCCTGCACTGTTGCCTTCCCCAAGGTAACAGATCTTGGCAGATGACTGACCCCCTAACCTACATCTCTGCCATTTTTGTTGTCAGCTTCTGTCAATTACCACACGAGACAGTTAGTAAAACAGCTCTTCACCTTCAGGCAGATGTCTGTTGTCCATTTGTCTAGATCAAGAGGCTTACGAGCACCTCTAATTCTGAATTCTATAGGGCCATTTGAGTCCTGGCAGGGTTGACAACACAGTTGCTACTCTTTAATCAGCCTGGTGGACAGGATTCATTTATTTTGCCTTCTGCTTTGAATTCCTTTCCAGGGAAAGTTCTAGAGTTTTAAAAAAAAAGGGTAACCCTTTCTTTTTGCTTTTGCATCAGTATTAAACCTGCAGACTTTATCAGTTCTTTTGGGGGGCAGGGAAGGGTGGTTTATGATGCTTCAGGTTTCTGAAGCCTGACTCAATTACCTGTAATATTTTCCTCTACCTTCTCCAGGCAGATGTTGAAAAAAAAATCCCTTCTTGTAGTGGTTTATCAAGTGGCTTAATTTTTTCACGTTGGCATGTTTATGCCTGCTGACTGATGTGTACAACTTGTTCTCAGATAACCTGAGCAGTCCAGGATGTGCTGGTGCCTTGCCTGTGACCCCAGAGAGGCAGCAGCATCCACTTTCACTTCTGTTTTGTGTTCTTCTGTTCTACTGAAAGTAAAACAAAAAACAAAAAACAAAAGCAAAACATGAGACAATTTTCCAGTGAAATCTCCGATTGGGGCAGATTATTTGACCAACGAACCCTGGCCAGTAAAAACAGCAAGGCTTGCCTCTTTGCTGACGAGCAAGATGGGCTCCTGGTGGCAGATTCCTGTTCAACACTGAAATGTAGAGGAGCATCTGAAGCCGAGGTCAACCAGACGTCTGGGTTGTTCTTCTGTTTTGCATTGGCCATCATCAATAAGTCACCCATGGCTGCCCTCAAAGCAGGGTCCCATCTTTACTCAAGGCCAGTGCTTTAGAGCAAAATTGTGGGATAAGCAAAGTTTATGTTGGGTACTGACTACCTCAATGCACTTTTTTATCCACTTATTTTTTTTATTTTTTATATTAAATATAATTTATTGCCAAATTGGTTTCCATACAACACCCAGTGCTCATCGCAACAGGTGCCCTCCTCAATGCCCATCACCCACTTTCCCCTCTCCCCCACTCCCCATCAACCCTCAGTTTGTTCTCAGTATTTAACAGTCCCTTATGGTTTGCCTCCCTCCCTCTCCATAACTTTTCTTTTTCCCCTTCCCCTCCCTCATAGTTTTCTGTTAAGTTTCTCAGGATCCACATATGAGCAAAAACATATGGTATCTGTCTTCCTCTGCCTGACTTATTTCACTTAGCATAACACTCTCCAATTCCATCCACATTGCTGCAAATGGCCAGGTTTCATTCTTTCTCATTGCCAAGTAGTATTCCATTGTATATATAAACCACGTCTTCTTTATCCATTTGTCAGGTGATGGACATTTAGGCTCTTTCCATAATTTGGCTATTGTTGAAAGCGCCGCTATCAACATTGGGGTACAAGTGCCCCCAGGCATCAGCACTCCTGTATCCCTTGGGTAAATTCCCAGCAATGCTCACTGCACTTTTCAAGTGCCTTCTATCTTTCAAAATAGGCCCTGTCTTACCACACGTATTCTTACATCTGGAATGTGTACCCCATCCCAAACATGGGGATGCCTATCTCCAACCAGCACATGCCACCAAAATATACTTGTCTTGTGTCCCGCTGCATCTGGATTCTCATAGGATCTGGAGTAAAGCTGATAAACTTATAGAAGTGAAGGCTGCTAGTGGGCACATTTCAAGGATAATATGTACAGTTAACAGTCTCCTCATAAACCTGGTTAGAATCCCCTTTGTGCAAAATAAATGAATATGATGGCAGGGCTTTCAGGCCCTTAGTTGTGGGAGGTGTTCAGTGACAGAAACTTGCTTTCAGAGACTCTGTAACGTACATTGAGAGGCAGCTCCCCACCACACCAACCGAGTTCCACCTTCTGCCTTTGCTGTTCTGACAGAAAGCTTCACGGAATATCCTTACAGAGCTGCAACTGTAACTCAGCAGTCATGAGGCTCCTCTCCACAGCAGGGGAAGAGAGCTCCGCCAGGGAACATTCTCCAGCATAAGGCAGCCTCTTGACATTCCACAAGAGAAGGAGTGAAAGCTCTTGTTGTTTGAAATGTGTGGGTTTTACTGATTCCTTTTCTCAACCCTACCTCTGCCTTCCTCCGTGGCTAACCTGCCCTTGTCTTTTTGAAGGAACAGGAGATTCTAGGTGTGTGAACTCCTTCTATAGGTAGTCATTTAAAGGACTACCATGTTATGTACAGCGAGGGAGCTCAAAACAAAACACGTGTTGAGTCAAATTGGGATGAAGACTGCATTTTCCCAGCTGAATAAAACGTTCAGTGATTGCTTTTGTTTCGTCTTTTCAGTTCAGTCCCACATTTTCTAATACCTTCAAATGTTCTTTTTAAAATATTTATTTATTTATTTATTTATTTATTTTGATAGAGAGAAAGAGAGAGAGAGAGAGCACACTGAACGGACAGAGAGAGCGAGCGCACGAGAGAATCACCAACAGGCTCCGCACTGTCAGCGCGGAGCCTGATATGGGGCTCAAACCCATGAAATGCAAGACCATGACTGAGGCTGAAATCAAGAGTCAGCTGCCCACCAACTGAGCCATCCAGGCATCCCCCACACTTTCTAATACCTTCAAATTCCGTGTTTCATATTATGATTGTTTTTCCTTTAAACCGTGTACAGGCAGGGCATCCAGGTGGCTCAGTCGGTTAAGCATCCAACTCTTGATTTTGGCTCAGGTCATGATCTCATGGTTCATGAGTTCAAGCCCTGCGTCAGGCTCCACGCTGACAGCACAGAGCCTGCTTGGGATTCTCTCTTTCCCTCTCTCTGTCTCCACCCCTCCCCCTCCAATCTTTCTCTTTTTCATGATTTCAAAAATAAATAAATAAACATGACAAACAAACAAACAATATACAGATCTCCCAGGACATACTGTGGTTTGACTTCACAATTTTTCAGCCTTATTATGGGCCAAAAGCTCTATGCATTCTGTACTTTGAATTTTGAATTTTGATCTTTTCCTGGGCCAGTGACAGGCAGTATAATACCCTGTCATCATGCTGGGGCAGCCCCAGCTCCTGGTCAGCCTCTCAGTCACAAAGGTCAACAACCAGTCTACTTACGACCTTTTTGTTACTATACAACCGTTCTGTTTTTCACTTTTAGTAAAGTATTCAATCAATTGCACGAAATATTCTACACTTTATGATAAAAATAGGCCTTGGGTGAGATGATGCTATCTAACTGTAGGCTAATGTAAGGGTTCTGAGTACATTTATAGGAAGCTAGGCTAGGCTTTGACGGTAGGTTAGACATACTACACGCATTTCAACTTACGATATTTTCTATTTATGATGCGTGTATTGGGATGACCCCATCATAAGTTGAGGAAGATCTGCAGACTCTATGTAGGATTTCAATCTTATTTTCCAAGCAGCACCTGAAAATGCAGTATGTCATACAAGTGATTCTTGATTAGGATCTTACGGAAGAACATTTAAGACAAGGTTCTTAGGAAGAAGGTGATCTATTTGTATCTCTTCAATATAAGTGAAAATTCACCTTCTAGACTTCAGTCTGTCCTTTAAAGATGTCTTTACATTCAGTCGATTATTCTCTGGTCACTCCTTCTAGTTCCATTAGGTCCTTTTATAAGGTAGTTTGAAATAGCCAACTAATGTTCTCTGACAAGGAGTAGATTTTTCTGGCTACTTAACTGTTCTGGACATAGTTATATCTAAACACAACACTTTCTGATTTTTCCATAGGTGAAGACCTTTGTTCAATTTACTTAACTTTTAGCACAACATAAAGGAAATTTATAGGTAGACATTAATTTTATATTCGATGAAGTAGCTATGTGAAGGATAAAGAATAATTGAAGACTTTGATTTACATTGCATCAAGTGCTCAAATATCAATTATAAAATAAAAATTTATTTGCCTCTCCCTTAATCAAATATGTTCATGCTCAAGACAAGAATTACACAGGGGAAAACTTCACATCTCTAGAACTTTAATAAAAATAAGATTGCAGTTATAAATCCCTAATCGGGGGATCTTAATGTTGGTGACAGGACATTGGGAACGAGCTAATTGGCAATGTAAGAAAGACCTAGGGCAGGAGGGAGATTTTTAAATCAATAGAGTAAACAACTGGCTGACGTTGGGTAGATAAGAGAAACCTGGTTCTGAAAGCTGTCTTTGCCCCTCGCTCACAGTCTGAGAAAGGCTGAATTTATAATGTGAAGTGGCAAGTAGGGGATGAACCCAGGGATTTCATCTTGGGGCTTTGCCGTAGTCCTAAATCATCCCCGTGGTCTCAACTCAGGCTTCCCTCCTTTGTCCTCCAACCATCTGGCAAGGCAATAAAAATACCTGTCATTTTAGCATTTGGAGGCAAAGGCTTAGGAAGAAGGCAAAATTCTTTTTTGTTCAAAAAAACACCGTGATGGCCTGGATCTTTCGGCTCTGAGAGTTGAGCACTTCCCCCTCCTCCCCTCTAACCTGAAAGGGTCTTCTGCCCTGTAACATAATTTCTATTAGCCAGAACATTTTCCATAGACTTCTATATTGTGCTAAGAGTACTTTTGCAAGTTGCATTTTTTTTTTCAGCTCTTACGTTGCCCAGTGCCAGGAACACCATTTGTTCTTAGATGTGCTCCAGAAGGTGTCATTCCCCTAGACTACAAAGTGAGCAGTGCTCCCTGGCTCCGTGTAGCAAGGTGGCCCGCGGGCTGGTCTAGAATGGTGTGAGGGAA
Source organism: Neofelis nebulosa (assembly GCF_028018385.1). Lineage (NCBI taxonomy): Eukaryota > Metazoa > Chordata > Mammalia > Carnivora > Felidae > Neofelis > Neofelis nebulosa. Next base: position 139,939,477 of record NC_080782.1, read on the forward strand.
TATTAAAGGGGGTAGGCTGCCCCCCAGGCACAGGTATTCAGAGAAGGAGGTAAACTGGAAAGCAAATCCTTTTGGGAAATCTGTGAAAATATGGGGAGGAGCACCACTGATTGGGTGGTGATCCCGGTGATTTGGATGTTGAAGAGACGGATGGTTCCTGAAGGCTCCAGGGGGTAAACTTAGGGCACGCGTTTTGAATATGTCTCCACAAATACATACCTCCCTGCATTTCCTTTCAAAATGAATCACAGATCGGTGATACTGAGAGAGCTTATTCCTGGAAGAGAATAGAGACTCGCCTTACGTGAGTATAGGAAGGGAATCAAGAGGCTGTTCAAGGAGAGTTGCTAATGAATCTTGTTTTCCTCAAACCCTTCCTTTTCATTGATCTTGGCATGTTTCAAAGGCTAGAGAGTTGGTTCTCTTACCACAAAAACACAAGTCTGGGCACTGAACTCAGGACAGTTAATTCAAATATGTAGGTAATTAATTTTAGTTAAATATTTATATTCTTAAGAAGGGATTGAGAAATTAGGTGGAAAAATCAGTCTGATATCACTGGATTTGGGTTTTACAAAGGCACATGTTTATTCCTTCCTTTCTAGCATAATTTTTCAAAAACAGTTTCTTGTTTGTTATAAAACTGCCTCGACCCTGAAAACAACACCATCAGAAAAATCGCAAAACAATCAGGGTAACGATCTTGGTATTAAGCTGAAATGAAACACTTTGACCTCCCTTTGCCCTACAAGCAGCCCCTCCCTATGTTAATTAAAAAAAAACCAAGTTTTGTTTTAAATTTTTAGTTTAGGAGATTGAAATTAAGGTACTGTAAGCTAATGTGTCTCTGACTTAAAATATTTTGCATGTGAAACAGCCAAATTACAGAAAAACCCGGTTCAGCTGCAAGAACCATGTGGCACCTATAAAGCAGGCATTCCAGGGGGGGCGTTTTTCATGGTGAGCCAAATAAGAAGCAGCTGGGGCTCAAGAGCATTCCTTCTCATCCCAGACAGTCCAAAACTGGGAACTGACATGCCCGCTTTCTATGTGTGCTGAAAGAGCTTATCTTTAAATAGTCTTTCTGTTCAATTCATCGTTCATCTATTAATAGGAATACCCCCCTCCAACGCCAGCCACCAAACTCCAAAGGAGCCTAAACCTCAAAGGAATAGTGGAGAATCCTTATTCCCTGGCACTTGCCAGCATGTGCGCAGATGACCATGAAGAAGTATAAATCCCCAAACGGTGACACTACAGGTCTGCCATATTGGCTCCGAAGTGAGGCAGTTCAAAAACAATGTCCGTGAAAGTGGCAAAGCACCTGGTGAAAGGATTTGAACCCAAGCCAAAATATCTGGGAAAATTATACCAGGAGCTTGTCCCCAACAGTACCAGAATGGACATGAAAGGCAAGGCATGCTTTGAGCCTGAGGAAAGTTTGCAGGTCCACAAAAAGGGGAAGAGATTTTAGCTACCATCACACTAAAAAATTTTTTTTTCAATGTTTATTTATTTGTGAGAGACAGAGCACGAGCAGGGACGGGCAGAGAGAGAGGGAGACACAGAATCCGAAGCAGGCTCCAGGCTCTGAGCTGTCAGCACAGAGCCCGATGCGGGGCTTGAGCTCACAAACCATGAGACCACGACCTGAGTGGAAGTTGGACGCTTAACTGAGTGAGCCACCCGGGTGCCCCTCCTCACATTTGGTTAACTATTGAAAGCTTGTTACCACACAGATGTATCAGCTGGTTGCTAACCTTCCAGGCTGCAGAGTTTGAATGGAAGTCAGTGTGGGGACAGAGGACTTGGGGTCAGGTACTCAAGGTGCAATTCAGACAAGGAGTGCAATTTTATCCCTGTTTGCGGGAGTAACAACATCGCAGCCTCATGTCACAGGCCAACTCTTCAGGCTTCCTAACATGCTGAATCTGGCCTGGCTACCCCTCCAAGGGACAATGTTTGCATATGTATGCAGACAGAGTCTCAGTCTATTTGAGTTATGGTAGGCACACGCAAAGAACAGCTTGGAAAATTTGCCATTTACATGGAGCACAACCCACAGAGGCAAACTTGTGTTCAGTCAGGACCAGAGTAGCGACATACTGTCTACCGTCATACCCCTCTCACAACCACTGCATGGCTAGACCTATGGCACGGTGCCATCCTACATTTCAGAAAAAGCTGGCCACTGAGAGACCACTTTTGCCTGGAGAGGGGCTGGTGAGTTTGATGTGCCCTGACCATTGTGGGAGATACTTAAGCTAGGTTTGGGCCATGCCCTTAAGTCCCCCGAGGCTTCCAGCTGCCCAGCACAGCAGAGATTAGAATGCCCAGCCTGCTCAGGGAGCACCTATCCGTTCTAGACCAATCCAGACCTACAGTGGACCTCTTCCCACTTTTCAAAGAAACTGTGGTCCTGCACACAGTTGGGAAGGTCTTAGTCACTCTGTGAGTTGCAGACGTATGCCCTGGTGTGAGGAAGCAGAAAATGGGCTGCAGTTGCTGCCAGCACTTGGGCCATGTGGTACCACACCAGATACCTGTTCATCCAGGGACCTTCCTTTGCTACGTATCCTGGGAAATTCATGTTCTTCCACCTCCCAAATGATCCTAGTCCTGACATTACGCCAGTGATGGATGGCTTGGGTTATGAGTCTACCTGACCAAAACACATTTTGCAAAGCCAAATATTTCCATCAGTACAAAATCAACGCATTTGCCAAAAACGACAAACCCACAATTCCAATCTGTTAACGCTTGTGAAAGATAAAGATACAGAGTAATCTGTTTCCTTGGATTCTTTAGTCTCCTGCGTGAACTTCACAATTGTTTTTAATTACCTTTCGGTTCCTGCTTGGACACCAAGGTAACTACAGATTTTAAGAGAAAACGTACGTGTCAGGATAAGAGTTACCAATTCAGTCCCTGACAACAGTTATCAGGCATCTCCGTGTGGAGTGATTTGTCCAGTGTGGAACACTTCATAATTTGGAATCAAGGCTTTAAAACTTTGTCCTCAGTTATGTACCCTTCAAAATCATTGTAACTCCCCAGCTATTGAGGGGTACACAGGCTTCCCATGTTTTTACATTGAGCATTATCTAAGGAAGAAAATTCTGACCTCATACTCATGATGTAATGTATATCAGAGGCCAGTTTATTCAGGTGAGTGAACTAGACCTTCACACGAGGAAGAAAACTCATATTGGATCTTGGTTGCCTGGTATCTGGTATGTGACATTACCACATCAGCTTATAAACGGTTGTTTTCTTTGGAGATTCTTCATGTTGGGACTGATTGCTTGAGAAAATGTACAGCCATATTTTATTCTGAGCAGTAAGAGTTTAGACATTTTGTTTATAAGGTTAACATGAAATCTACTCATCAGCGTTGAGGGTAAGCTCCGTGGGGCAATGTAGTAATTAAACTTCTCTGTGAAGTTGTGGGTTCTTAGACGGCATGTCTCCCAAGGAGTTCAGTCCTGCAATCTTGTGATTACAAAAGTTTGCTTCAAACGGGGAGGTGTGTGTGTGTGTGTGTGTGTGTGTGTGTGTGTGCGTGCGTGTGCGTGTGCACGTGTAAGCAAATGCTTCTTAATCCTCCTATCTACATGGCTGTTTGAAATATAGCTCATCAGGCTAAATTAAAAACACTCTTTGTTGATCTGAATATTTTCCTTCTTTTAAAATGTGCTGATTAAAACAGGTCTGCTATATGAATTCATAATATCGCTATAAAATTAGAAAGTGGGCGGAGCAGGAAGGGGCGTGAACAGCCCTGTGTTTACATTCCAAGACCTTGCTTATAGGTTGTTCTTACTGTGTCTCCCATTAGTCAAATTAGAGGTGAGGCATAATAAAGACCAACTGTTTTAACATTAAAAGTTTTTCGAGATCAAACCTGAGGTTTCAAAATTATCTGAAGAAATGGATCACTCTGGTATGTCTGGGACGTGATCAGCACACATACTCAAACTGAACCTAACTTCACAATTGTAGGGCTCATTACGTTTCATTTAACCGTTTTTTTTCTAAGATAAAAATTACTCTCTAGTTATTGGAAATGGTTCTTAGAGTTTCAAAGAAGTTTAAGATTAGTCTTGTGTGTTATGATCACCTTCCTTTATGTCTGCTTCCCTCTGTACTCCAGCATACACACGCACACAGACACATTTGGGGAATGTCCAGATTCTGAGGGGTGTCCAGATTCTGAGGGCGGACAGGGAAGAGAAAGTTCCAATTTGTGAGCAGACACTTCGTCTGACATTAAGACTTCACTAAGCATCTAATATGAAAGTGCATGGATGAGCATCAGAAGGATGTCCCCGATTAACTAATAAAATATGCAAATGAAAAATCTCATCACCTCCCTTAAACTCTTTAGAAGATTAATGGTAGATAACATAGGCACTCCAATGACTTCCTAGCCTGAACTTCACCAGGTACAAACAGCCACAAAAATGAAAGAAATTCACATCTGATATATCCTCACACTGACTCTTGTAACGCTGCCCCAGGATGATGAGTATCCATTCCTCTTTTTCTGTGGACACCAGTTCAAACTTGCCTGGTAGTTCAGGGTTGCCCTTCTCAAACCTGAATGCCCCCACCACAGAATTCAAGGGTGTTCGTGATTTCCTATCTGACTGCTACACTTGTGCCTGCTTCCTCTTATTCTATCTTCTTGCCAACGAAAATACTAAAATTATGTATTTATTTAAGTACTCGAGATATTCCTTCACTTCTGTGAAGTTTATCATTTATCTTATAAGTAGGGAAATAGTTATCTTGTCAGTAAGGAAACAGGTACCAGTAAGACATTGACTGAATGGCTGAAGAAACTTCTTTGCACGGTTGTAACTGACCTTTCCCTGAGAATCCAGGCAAGCTTGAGTGACCAGTGTCAGAGATTAAATTAAGTCAGTCCCTTTATTAGCCCAGATGGCCTCAGCCTTCCCTGGCAATTCCAAAGGGCCTTAACTACTTCCCTGTTTGAAACCTTCACTCTCAGGGAGGCTGGGTGGCTCAGTTGGCTAAGCATTTGACTCTTGGTTCCCGTTCAGGTCCCGATCTCATCATTCGAGAAATCTCAGCACAGAGCCAGCTTTGCATCCTCTGTCTCTCTCTCTCTCTCTGTCCCTCTCCTGCGGACTCTTTCTCAAAAAATAAATAAACACTAAAACAAAAACAAGAACAAAAAACACCTTCACTCTCATTCTGTTTAAATCTAGCTCCCTTAAAAATTCCATCCAGACATCATTCTCTCCATAAAGCCTTTACCAGTTTCCCTGGGTTGGAAAGACTCATTTCCTCTGAACACTAACTGTCCTTTGCTTATATGGCCTGTATCTTAGGGAATTTAAGCCTTTTATTTTATACTGTCGATATTTCTGGATGTGTGATAATTTGAAGTCTGCCTGAGGACAGGGCATTATTTACCTTGCTACTCGACATCAGTGCCCAGTGGATTTTATGCGCATATACTATGTTCTTGGGAAATGTTAGTTAAATACAGTAATCCAAAATTGAATGCATTAATAGATAAGAGAACACACGAATGGCCTGTTGTCTATGGTGTCAAGGTCAATACGTGATGGTACAAAGAATAAACAAGATCTCGTGGTATCAGCATCAATCCTCAGCCTCAATTCCTAGACTGTACTCTTCTAATGATTTTCTTTGCATGGAAATGATGAGATTTTCATTTCACATTATAGGATCACTCCAACTAATGAACAATCCACATTAACTCTCTTCATGTTAATAAATATGCCATCATCAGAGAAAAATACTCACTAATAAGCCTGAGTAGTAATGACAGAAGAAACACTACTGAAAGCCAAATTTGAAGGAATAGATAGAAATGCTTCTTTAATAACATACCACACAGAGAATCTGAGACTGTTTTCACACCCACTGTAAGTTTGGCTTCTCAGACACCATGTTGTTCCATATAAGATCTGGCCGGCAGGGGCCCCTGGGTGGCTCAGTCGGTTAAGCGTCCGACTTCAGCTCAGGTCATGATCTCACAGCTTGTGAGTTTGAGCCCCGCATTGGGCTCTGTGCCGACAGCTCAGAGCCTGGAGCCTCTTCAGATTCTGTGTCTTTCTCTCTCTGCCCCTCCCCCGCTCACCCTCTGTCTCAGTCTCTCAAAAATAAATACACATTAAAAAATTTTATTTTAAGATCTGGGCAGGCAATGCCATGTTCTGTTTGTCCTGCAAGATCCCATAGGAAGCCTCATGTTCCCAGTACATGTCATTAGTATCGTAAGTATTAGTCAATAGTCCATAAAACAGATTAATAATTCCTCTTTTCCTCTCCAGAGAGTTATAATTTGATTCCTCTCTTTTACATTGATAAAAAATTCAGCAAATAATTAGAAAATAGGAAAAGATGAGCACTGATTCTTGAAATTAAAGTTTTAATTCGAGATAATTGGAGGTTCACATGAAGTTTTAAGAAACAGTTCAGGGACATCCCATGTACTCTACCCGGTTTCCCTCGACGGCCACATCTTATAAAACTACAGTGCGATATCACAACCACAATAGTGATGTTACTACAGGCCAAGAGCCTGTTTTGTTGCCTCTTTGTGGCTACATCCACTGACTCCACCTGTTCACACTGGCATCCAGTAATCTGTTTCCATTTCTGTAATGTTTTCATATTAAGAATATCGTATAAGCAGAATCGTACAGTATGTAGTTTCTTAGAATTGGTTTTTTTCATGCATGTGTAATTCCCCAGAGATTCGTCCAAGTTCTCAAAGGGTAGGTATGCTTTTTACTGCTGAGTAGTATTCTATGGTATGGATGTACTGCAGTGTGTTTTACCGTTCACCTGTTGAAGGACATGTGGGTTGTTTCCACTTCTTGGCTATTATTAAAACATCCATAACATGTTTTGTGTGAATGTAAGTTTTCATTTCTTTGGGATTGCCCAAGGGCGGTTGGTGGGTCATATGCTAGTTGCACATTTTGATTTGGAAGAAGGTACCAAACTATTTTCCAGAGTAAGTAATACTATATTTTTCATTCTCACCAGCAATATATGAATGATTCAGTTTCTCTGCATTTTTGCCAGCATTTAGTGTTGTTGATATTCTTTATATTAGTCATTCTGATGGGTAGGGAGCGATATCTTATTGTGCCTATAATTTGCATTTCCCTAATGGCTGATACATTTTCACTTGCTTGTTTGTCATCTATATATCCTTTTGAGGGAAGTACCTGTCCAGGCTTTTTTGCCCGTTTTTAATTGGCTTATTTGTTTAACATTCAGTTTTGAGTATTCATAACATATTCTAGATGCTAGTCAGGTGTCAGATAGATGCTTTGAAAACAGTTGTCCTGGTCTGTAGCTTGTTTTTTCATCCTTTTAACAGTCCTTTACTGAACAAAATTTAAAACTTTTGATGAGGTCTAGTTTATTAATTTTATCTTTTTTGGATTGTGATTTTGGTATCAAGTCTAAGAACTCTTGCCTGGTCGGATAACTCAAAACCTGTTATCAGATTTTGTTATTAATCTATTACCAAAGATTTTCTCTTGTTTTTGCCTTCCTTCCCTCCCTCCCTTCCCCCTTCCTTCCTTCCTTCCTTCCTTCCTTCCTTCCTCCCTTCTTTCCTATTGAATGATTATTTCCTTCCTTCCTTCCTTCCTCCCTTCCTTCTTTCCTGTTGAATATTTCCTTCCTTCCTTCCTTCCTTCCTTCCTTCCTTCCTTCCTTCCTTCCTTCCTTCCTTCCTCCCTCCCTTCCTTCTCTCCTTCCTCTCTTCCTTCTTTTCTTTATCTCAGCTACAGCTTCCAGCACTCCATTCCACGCACTTACTCCAAGGGTGAGAATGGACATCCTTGCCTTGAGTTTCTCACCATTAGGCATGATGTTAGCTCTAGATGTTTAGTAGATGCCTTTGATCAAGTTGAAGAGGTTTCTCCTCTATTCCGAGTTTTCTGATGGTTTTTGTCATGATTCGGGACTGGATTTTGTCAAGTGTGTTTTCTCTGTCAATTGACAGGATCATTGACCTTTCCTCATTAGCCTGTTGATATGGTGAGTCACACTAATTGATTTTCAAATATTGACCCAGCCTCACGGACCTGGAATAAATCCCACTTGGACATGGCACGTAACTATTTCCATACATTGTTGGATTTGTACAAAAATATTTGCTCATATTTTCTTGAGGATTTTTGGAGTTAAGTTCATGAGAGATGTTGGCCTATGGTTTTCTTTTTCTGTATTGTCTTTGATTTTGATATGAAGGTGGTATTAACCTCATAAAATAAGCTGGGAAATGTTCCCTCCTCTTCTATTTCCTGGAAGGGATTGTGTGAAAGTGGTGTTAATTACTTAGGTGTTTGGTAGAATTCTCCAGTGAAACCATCTGGGCTTAAAGGTTTCTATTTCAAGAGCTTTTTAATTACCAACTGAATTTAATGTTTGTAGGACTATTCGGGTTGCCTATTTCATCTTGGCTGAGTTTTAGTAGCTTGTGATTTTCAGGTCCATTTCTTCTAAGTTGTCAAATTTATGAGCATACAGTGGGTTGTAGTGTTCCTTTATCACGATGTCTGCAGGATCAGTATGGATAGCCCCTGTTTGGTTCCTAATATTGGTGATTTGTGTCTTTTCTCTCTTTTTATGTTTGTCGGTCTTGCTAGAGATCTATCAATTTTATTGATTTTTTTCAAAGAACCAGCTTTTTGTTCCATTGATTTTCTCTACTGTTTTCCTGTTTTCAATTTCATTGATTAATGCTCCAATTTTCATTACGTCTTTCCTTCTGCCTGATGGTGTCCAAAGTATATATTTCTATATTTATACTTTACATTCTAAAAGCTAACAGTTTCTGAAATGACATGATACCCAGTCCATAAACGTGATTTTTAACTGTGTCAAATACTGAATATTCTTTAAATTAGTAACAGTGTTTGGTATTTAAGATAGAACACAGGAAATTCAGTTCCTTGGCATGGAATAAGTTCAAGTCTTATTTCAGTTGCCGTCTGAAGAGATTCTGGGTATTTACAAGTATTCTCTCTCAAACTAAAAAGTCCTATTTGAGGACAATTTGTAACCTAACTCTAAATCACTGTGCGTAGATATGTTGAGAGCTAGGAAGGTTCTATAAAAGGTCTTTCATCCAGGGAAGGACAGGGAAACTGCAGAGCGGAAAATAAACGGGAGAGAAATGAATTACCCACACAGGAAAGAAGGGATATTTTAACTGAAATATAGCTGGAAAAATTAGGTAGAGGTCTTACAGGAGAGAGGGGAAAAGGCAGAAATGTCTGAGTCAGAGAGAGATCGCTCCCTGAAGAGAAGAGGGCTGCCAAAAAGAGCAGAGGTTTGCAACTGAGCTAAGTTGAGAATAAATGTGGAGAGAAAACAAGACCTTTCTTAAAATATATATGTATATTTATATACATATAAAATATATATATTTTAAAATATATTATTACATAGAAAATAAATATAAATATATGTAATAAATATATGTGTGTATGTGTATATATATAACATTTATTTATTTATTTCATTATTTTAAAAATATAATTTACTGTCAAGTTAGCTAACACAGAGTGCATACAGTGTGCTCTTGGTTCTGGGGGTAGAGTCCCGTGATTCATCACTTACATACAACACCCAGTGCTCATCCCATCAAGTGCCCTCTTCAATGCCCATCACCCATGTTCCCCTCTCCCCCACCCCCGTCAACCCTCAGTTTGTTCTCTGTATTTAAGAGTCTCCTTTGGGTTCGCCTCCTTCTCTGTTTGAAACTATTTTTTTCCTCTCCCCTTCCCTGATGGTCCTCCGTTAAGTTTCCCAAGTTCCACGTATGGGTGAAAACATATGACATCTGTCTTTCTCTGACTGACTTATTTCACTCAGCATAATACCCTCCAGTCCCCTCCACATTGTTGCAAAAGGCAGGATTTCATTCTTTCTCATTGCCAAGTAGTATTCCATTGTGTATGTAAACCACATCTTCTTTATCCGTTCATTAGTTAATGGACATTTGGGCTCTTTCCATAATTTGGCTATTGTTGAAAGCGCTGCTTATAATATAACATTTTAAAAGAAGTACAGTTCAAGAGTAGAAGTCAAAATACTAGTTAATTAATCTTCAGGAGCTTATGACTGTAACTCACAGTTCCTGCCCTCCTAAAGCTTGCAATCTAACAAAGTGAGTCTGTGTTTTTCGGATTGCTTTAAAGTACCTTTCACTTAAGGTAGCTATTCATATGTTAGTTTGACTTTAAATTGCTTAAGACAGATAGTGTTTTTAAAATTTCGACTTTTAAATTTATATGAGTCTCTGAGGTTTAGCCGGTGTGTCTGCCTTAACCATCAGTCCCAGTGAGCTAAAGTGTGTTGACTTCTCCATAGACTAGAAATCTAAGAAGCTAGATTCTTATTGTTTATATCTGCTGGAGTACAAAAACAATCAGTAGGTAGCTCTACATTATTTTTAAATTTAGCTCCGGACATTAGTTTCTCCTAAGTCTCTGAAGATGCCCTATCTCTGTTTTGCTTTATCTTCCTCCCATGTCTCCCTAAACGTAAATAAACCTTCGTCAGTGTTTTGTCTCCAGGCTTTTCCTCTTCTACTTTTAAGTTCTCTGACATCTCAGTCTGGAATGTCTTTCCCTCCCCCACACCCCTCTCAAAATCTGTTCAACTCCCCTGTGTACCTTAAAACTCAGCTCAGAAGTCACCTCCTCTCAATCCCTCCAGTATGGTTCCCTTGTTACATGCATTGCTTGCGGTCACACCTGCGACAGTGTAGTCTGTTCGACATCTTACACGTGTCTTCCTAACTAGACTTGATGCCTGAGACGGGCCGAAAACTCTGGTGTTCCAAATTCCTAGCACAGGGAGAGTGCATGAAAATAGAGGCCCTTGGATGAATGGACACATACAAAAGCTAGTGATCAGTAGCTATTTAATAACTAGTTGTTAAAAACAGTTTTAACACATCCAGAAAAATACTCAGTATGTTCAGAATATTCTTCCATTTCTGATGTAATAACAAAGTAGTTTAAAAGATGACTTTTTCTTAATTTTTTTAATGTTTTAATTCATTTTTGAGAGACAGAGAGAGACAGATGATGAGTGGGGGAGGGACAGAGAGAGAGGGAGACACAGAATTTGAAGCAGGCTCCAGGCTCTGAGCTGTCAGCACAGAGCCCGACATGGGGCTCGAACCCACAAACCGCAAGATCACGACCTGAGTCAAAGTCAGACGCTTAACCAACTGAGCCACCCAGGCGCCACTAAAACATATTTTTAATAAAAGTAGTTTAGGGATGCCTGGGTGGCTCAGTCAGTTGAGCATCTGTCTCTTGGTTTCAGCTCAGGTCATGATCTCACAGTTTCATGGGTTCGAGCCCCACAGTGGGCTCTGTGCTGCTGACAGTGTGGAGCCTGCTTGGGATGCTCTCTCTCTCCTTCTCTCTCTGGCCCTCCCCCACTCGTGCTGTCTCTGTATTTTTTCAAAATAAATAAATAAAGTTTTTTTTTTAAAAAAGTAGTTTAAAAGATATTTTTAATAATTCAAGGAGACAAGTCACAGACTGGGAGAAAACATTTGCAGAAGACATGCATTAGGAAAGACTTATCCTTTTTTTTTTTTTTTAAGATAAGGCATCTTTTTTTTTAATGTGTATTTATTTTTGAGAGAGAGACAGACAGAATGCAAGTGGGGGAGGGGCAGAGAGAGAGGGAGACACAGAATCTGAAGCAGGCTTTTCAGGTTCTGGGGCTCAAACTCGTGGACCATGAGATCATGACCTGAACCAAAGTTGGACCCTTAATAGACTGAGCCACCCAGGAGCCCCAAAACTTATCATTAAAAAAAAGTTTATTTATTTTGAGAGAGTCAGAGACAGCACAAGTAGGGGAAGGGCAGAGAGAGAGGGGAAGAGGGAGAATCCCAAGCAGGCTTTGCACTGCCAGTGCAGAGCCCAACATGGATCTCAAAATCACAAAACTGCAAGATCAGACCTGAGTGGAAACCAAAAGTAGGACGCTTAACTGACTGAGCCACCTACGTGTCCCTAGAAAGAACTCTTGAAACTCGAAAATTAAAACATATAACCAATAAAAAATGAGCAAAAGAACTTAACGGACACCTCACCGAAGAAAATATACAGATGGCAGATAGGCATGTGAAAAGCTGTTCAACATCATTTATCATTAGGGAACTGCAAATTAAAATAACAATGAGATACCCCTAGACACCTATTGGAATGATCAAAATCTGGAACAGTGACAACACCGAATATTAATGGGGATGTGGAGCTGTGGCAACTCTCATAAGTTGCTGGTAGGGATGCAGAATGCTGTAGCCATTTTGGAAGGCCATTTGGCAGTTTCTTACAAAACGAAACATACTCTTACCACGTGATCCAGCAATTGCACTCTTTGGTATTTACCCAAAGGATTGAAAACTTAGGTCCACACGACACCCTGCACACGGATGCTTATTCACAATCGCTACAACTTGGAAGTAAGTAACCAAGGTGTTCTTCAGTACTTGAACAGATAACCTGTGCTATGACAATGGACAATGGCCGGGTCACGGAGTAAGTATCATTGAGTGCTCTAAAGAAACGAGCTACCAAGACATGAAAAAACATGGAGGAACCGGGGTGAAAAAAGTCCATCCTGAAAAGTCTACATACCGGATGAGTCCAAGAGCATGGCGTTCCGGAAAAGGCAAAAACAAGAGAGACAGTAAAAAAGGTCAGTGGTTGCCAGGGCTAAGTGGGAGAGAGGGATGAATGGACAGAGCCCGGGGGACTTTTAGGGCAGTGAAAGTATTCTGTATAACACATGCCATTCTGTATAACACATGCCATTAATCATTTGTTAAAACACATAGAACTTACAACAATAACAACAACTGTGCACACAAATGTAAACTATGGACTTTGGGTGATAATGATGGATGAGGGTAGGTTCATCAATTGTAATAAAGGTACCACTCTGGGCGGGTGTGGGGGGGGTGTTGATAGCGGTGGTGGGGAGTATATGGGAACTGTTTGTGCCTTCTGCTCAGTTTTACCGTGAACCTAAAATGTCTCTAAAATAAATTAGAACAAAAATATTTTTTTGCCTTTTCAGAATGTAAGTAATTAACACAAAGAAACCAAACTGTTGTATAACACAGTGTAAGACCGATCTACTCAAAGTCCGACTGTGGACCAGCTGCAAGGTCAGCACCTGGGAGCTGGTTAGAAACATAGAAGCCCAGATCTGCGCCCCCCACTCCCCCCCCAGACCTACTGAATCACAGTGTGTTTTATCTAGTTCCCCATATCATGTTGGATGCACGGAAGAGGTGAAGCACTGGTGGAGGAGACCAAGGGTGAAACCGGGAGCAAGAGGTTCTTTTCTTACCTCATCCACCTGCAAACTGTTTAGCAGTGAGCCCTGTATTCAAACTGCAGGTTCCCAGTCTGTAAATCAAGAGGGTTGGCCTGGGTTAGAGGCAATCAGAGTGTGGTTCCTGGAGCAAAAGCATCAATATCACTTGAACTTGTTGCAAACACAAATACTGCTGAATTGGAACTTCTGGGCCTGAGCCCACCCTTTGTGTTTTAACGAGCCCTCCAGGCGTTCTGAGCTAAATGTGAGAACCGCTGGATTGTCTCCAACGTCCCCTTCAATGTGAACATCCTAGGAGGATCTGGAAAAATTTAAATGTCATGAGATTTTGTATGTATCTAACTCTATCTGTATCTACAGCATCCTTTTCACTTCAGAGAGTACCCTACCTATGTAAAAATATTTCTTTTTTAATTGATTTTTTTAATGTTTATTTATTTTTTGAGAGAGAGAGAGAGACAGAGTGAGTAGGGGAGGGGCAGAGAGAGAGAGGGACACACAGAATCCCAAGCAAGCTCCAAGCTCTGAGCTGTCAGCATAGAGCCCAATGCAGGGCTCAAACTCACTAAACTGTGAGATCATGACCTGAGTCAAAGTCAGATGCTTAACCAACTGAGCCACCCAGGGGCCCCAAAATATTTCTTATATTGCTAAAAATCTCTACTGAATTTTTCAAGTAACCAAAACAGATTCTTTGGACTCTGATACAAAAGAAACAATTGATTTGAAGATACCCTTCAGACAAAGAAATTCTGAGCTTGCTACCCATTAAGAGATGAAGCTTTTAATCTGATATAATAGCTTTTTTTTCCCTTCTGTAATTAGCAAACCACATATTTTTAATGCCATCCAGGCTGGCTAGGGTCATTTTCATTATCATAATTCCCCCTGAATGCTAAGTATGTTCCTTTCATCCAATTAGAAAATCTGGGGAAAATAGCAGACAATGTAAACTTTAATTTGGGTTAATCACAGAAAAGAATGCCAAGATCACATACAAAGCTGTGAATCATGACAGCTACTAGGATTCAGGAAAGAAAAAAAAAAAAACCCACTAAGGCAGTAACTTCTTGTCTGGTTCAAGCAGGATGAGAGATTTAGGCTTCATTTGAAATTTTGTCAAGAACAACACAGACAAGCACTATTTTTAACTCCTGCTTTTATCATGGGAAAAGTCACCACGTAAGAAACAAACAGTTCTCATTTTGAAAGGGGAAGAAGGTGGGTGCCTAAGCTAGTAGTTGAGTGTTATCAGACAGTTGTTAATATGACTGGAAAGGGGGGAATCTGCCTCGTGCAGGTGCGGATGCATGGCCCCATGTTTGCCCACCTGCAGAGAGCTCCAAGGGCTCTTCGTTCCTTGAGTCTGACCATGAACTATTTCCTACATACAGTGTAGCAGTAGAGGGCAGATGATACATTTGCACACTTTATATTTAATTCACTTTAACTGTTTCCTTTCTGATAGGCAAGCCCTGATAGCCCATCACAGCAGATCGGCTGCTGGCTTTGACATCTTGTATCCCAGCCATTAGATTACAGTAGCCACAGCACGGTCATGTTTATTCTCCTAACCATGTCCAGTCTCTTGGTCTTTTGAGCCTCGATGAGTAGAGCAATCCCACCAACATTCCTGGCCAGATTTTCAAAGGAACAGTCTCCATTTCCCTGACATAAAATTGGCTTTGTTTTGTCTCTTATTTTGTAGAAAACAACTGACTGGCCTTAAGCATCAATCAAACAGAAGGCTTAAGTGTAGGAGACTCTGAAAAGGGAGGGCCCTTGAAAATGTGGCCTAAATGTGTTGCTGATGGCAATAAATCAGTAGGATTTCGATTTCCTATAAGGTGTTTACTGCTCTAAAACAGTCTCACCTCCCAAAGGGAATGATACATTTGGGTTACAAAGCATCAGTGTGGGCCAAGGGTGAGGTACGTAGTGGGACAAAGGACAGGACACTGGGGACAGCTGCCAAAATAAACCACAGACAATTTGCTCAGAGAGGCATCCATCCAGAAGGAATCAGGTAGGTCGATGAGAGAGATGAGGGAAATAGATAGAAGGGAAGGGAGGGGAAGACAAAGGTGGAAAGAGAGCAAGTAGAGAAGATGGAGGAAGAAATAGAGAAAAAGAGGAAGAAAAGGAGATGGGGAGGAGAACAGGAGTGGAGAACAAAAGAGCAGAGAGACAGGCTAGAAATGGGGATCTGAGGAGGAGCCCCAGATGGAAAGGAGGCAGAGCCGGGCAATCCCTCGAAGGGAGAGGGGTAAGGTGGGCGTGTGTTTACCTAGGGAGGGTCTTCATGGGTGTGGCCCTGGCCATTTTGTCTAATGAGGTCATAATAATTGCCTGGTAGACAGCCTGCAGAAGCTTCTCCCCAGCTTGTGTCTGGCAAATCCATCAGTGGCATGGACGAAATGAGCTGCGAGCCAGCTCTCCTGAGATTCGTCGTTTTCTCGGAGGAAGCAAGTCACAAGGTGAAATTGCTCTACTGCCCTCACTGGAAACCAGCAAGCACAGTCAGAAGGATTCTGCTGCAGAACTGTCACATCCCAATCAGTCTAGGAAAATGCCTCAGCCACGGGATAATTGTTTTCTCCACGATTCTTCCAGGAATCCAGGGTCAATCACTGCAGGATTGCCCGATGCATCCTCGCTTGGGATTTACACACCTCCCCTTTTGTGACATGAAGGTGTCTCTCACAGACTCACTCACAGCTTTATACTCTCTCTATGGTACACGTCTACTATATTTGTCTAATGTTTATTTTTACGACATAGGCCTAGGGGGAAACTTTAGGGAAAAGGTCCAGATATTTTCTCGGTTTTACTTACGGTGCAGTAAAATCACATTTATTTCTGTTCAACCTGACCTGAAAATGTGTCTTACATGTTTACTAATCCATTTGTTATGTTTGGGCTATATACAAGTTTACCAAAGACGATGGGCTTTGTCATTTGCATATTGTACGATACCAGATTTCTTTTGCCAAGTATTTCACACCTGTTTGTCCCAAGATAAAGTCTTTCCTTGGAATGAGCTGAATATTACCACATGTCATAATGATTCTGTAAATAAAAAGATGTCCTAAGACTTCTGCTCTTTCCTGACTTCTTTACTACATTAATAATATTAACGATTACTTTTTAATAATTGTAATATTCCACTATATTTTAAATTCGTTGTCAGATTTTTCCCCTAAGATACTAGAAAATAAATGACAGTAAATGAAACACCAGTTAAATAAATCTTCAAAAGCCTTTGTCTGATTTTTGTTAGAAGTCACTCCTACCTAAGCAATTTGGAATGTGTTCAGCACAAGTGTGAATCATCGATATGTAATCCTTGGGAGTATGTTGAAAGGCAAGTCTTTGCAGAAGAGAAAGTACCTTAAAATAATCTTATAGCATCTGGTTCACACCTGGAAAAGTAAATTTTATAGTTTGGCACCCTGATAGTTTCAGAACTCTGATGTGAACTGTCTTTGATTTTACATTTTCTTATTTCAGGCTATTTCTATGACCCAAACCTAACTTGACTGCGGTGAGCCTTTTTGTGCACAATAGATACCTGCAGTCAAAGTTCTAGAGGAGCGTAGATTAATTGCATTGTGCCTTTCTCTCAGATGCTCAGCCAGAGTTGGCTGTGTGTGAATGTGTGAGTCTTTGTGTCATCGTCAGGTTCAGAAGATTGGAATCTTTCCTCTCTTCAGTCTACAAAGTTTTTATTCCAGGTTTATATCTAAAATCTCTTAATATAGAGGAGGCACTTCCAAAAGCATGTAAAAGTGTCACTGAAGGTGGGCATACTATGAAGCTTTTTCGCATTGTCATGGTTTCTAAATAGGATTCTAGTTCATTCTGTCATATTATCAACGACAGTACATAGGAAGGCATTCAGCAGGCTTTTTGCTTTTACTTTGCATCCCCCCCTTTTGGCTCATTGGTTTTTAAATTTCATGCATGTAATAATTTTGTTAAAATGTGACATGTCAATGAAACGGTTCATTTTTTTCCCCAGATGATGTCAAACAAACATATGCGTCTACTTGGCATATTACTTTCGTTAATGGAGAGACTCATCTTCAACTCTCCTCTCTAAACTCCTTACTTGTGGGCACCTGGGTGGCTCAGTCGGTTGAGCGTCTGACTCTTGATTTCAGCTCTGGTCATGATCCTGGGGTTGTAGGACTGAGCTCTACGTTGGGCTCTGAGCTGAGACTGGATTCTCTCTCTCCCTCCTCCCCTCTCCCCTGTTCTCTTTCTCTCTCTCTCTCTCTCTCTCTCTCTCTCTCTCTCTCTCAAATTACAAAATAATAATAAAAATAAGCTCCCTACTTATGTACTTCCTGTTCCCTGACATGGCTTTGCTCATGTGAACTCACGAACATGTCTATGCATGTGTGTTGTCCACACACACATAACTTACTATTTTGTGACTTAATGTTAGATGCTTCCTTCCTTTGTGGTCGTTTTTTTCTTGATATTTTTGGCTCTGACTCTATCCCTTGATGTCTGAGATGAGGATCCGGAAAGTTGTGAAGGAGGCCGAGACTGGGTTCAGTATTCTTTCCGTCTTGGTCATTTCTGCCATCCCTCCCTCCTCTCGCTCAGCGCCGTGATGCTATACCCCAGGATTTTCTCTGCTCAGCTACGTTCTCCCCCCACACGGACATCCCCTAGGCAGATTCTCCTATCTCTGAATCTTCTCCTGTCCTGCAGTCCATCAAAGCACATCCATTTTGTGTCAGGGGGACTTAGCTATTTGAGAGACAACAAGAACAGTAGTGAATTAAGCAGAAAACTACTCTCTGTCCGTGTGAGAGAGGCAGTGTGCTCACCTTCGCAGAGGGCACTTGGTTTTCCCAGCCATGAGCCTCTTTCTTATCCTCCGGGCCTCCCTGCCGTGTCACCTCCTCAGTTCCATTATTATTTATTTCCTTCACAGCACTTACCGTTTGGATTCCCAGTATTTAATGTTCACCAAACAGTACCTAAATCGTAACTACACATTTTGATAGATGTCTACACAGTGACCTCCTTAGGTCCAGAAGTAGAACACTGCCAGCCTCCCAGAGACCCACTTCATGGGCCTCTGTCAGTCGTTCTTCCCCTTCCGCCCCAAAGGGAGCCACGGTCCTGATGAAGCTAATTTCATTAGTTTGTATGTTTTTTAACAGTTACTTATTTTTGAGAGACAGAGAAAGAGTGTGAGTGGGGGAGGGGCAGAGAGAGAGCTGGAGACACAGAATCCGAAGGAGGCTCCAGGCTTCACCGAGCTGCCAGCACAGAACCTGACCTGGAGCTCGAACCCACAAACCGTCCGACCTGATCCAAAGTCGGACGCTTATCCGACTGAGCCACCCAGGCGCCCCAGTTTGTATGTTTTTAAAGTTTTTGAAGTTAAGAAGTGCTTTCTGGTCTGCCTTCTTTATGCAATACAGTCTTTATGAGATCTATCCACGCCATTGCATAGTTGTGGTTCTTTCCTTTTCACAGCCGAGCATCGTTTCATTGTATAAGTATACCACAACATATATATCCCTATTACTACTGATGGACAATGGGGGATGATTACAAATAAGAATAATAGGAACGTTTTGGTCTGTTGTTTTGACATATGTATTTTATGCATTTCTGCTGGGTATATGCCTCAAAGTTAAATTACAAGGTCTTTGAATACGAAAACTTCTGATATCCTATCGACTGTAAATAAGTATTACAAAGTGCTTGTCCCAATGTACATTCAAACCACTAAAATACAAGAGGTCCACATCCATGCCAACACTTGGTATTTATTTTTATGTTTTTTTAATGTTTATGTATTTTTGAGAGAGACAGAGACAGAATGTGAGTGGGGTAGGGGCAGAGAGAGAGGGAGACATTGAATCTGAAGAAGGCTCCAGGCTCTGAGCTGTCAGCACAGAGCCTGATGCGGGGCTCGAACTCACCAGCTGTGGATCATGACCTGAGCCGAAGTCGGACGCTCAACCGACTGAGCCACGCAAGTGCCCCAAAGTATTTCAAGAGTTTAACCACTTTGATAAATGTGTTGTTACATCTCATTGGGGTTTTGACTTGAATTTCCCTGATGACTAATAACGTTCCGTTCATGTTTGTTGGTTATGCGGATGTTATCTTTCATGAGATGCCCGTCCACATTTCTTGCCCATATTTCTATTGTGTAATCGGGATTTCTGGGAGTTCTTTATATAATCTGGATGTGAATCCTTGAAGGATATGTTGAAAATGTCTTCTGGCACATTCTGGCTTAAGTTTTCACTCTCTTAATGTTGTTTTTTGATCAATAGAAGTTTTTAAATTTGATGTTGTCCAATTTGTAAATCTTTTTCTTTACATTAGTGCTTTTATGTTCTGTTTTACAAATATCTTTCAGCCCTCAAGTTCAGAAAATATGTTCCCATGCTATCTTCTGGAAGCACTGATGTTTCACCTTTCACTTTTAGAACTACAGCCCATCTGGAATTGATTGGGTACAACGTGAGTTAAGAATTAAATTTCATTGATTTTCATATATGGATCTCCAATGGGTCCATCATTGTTTATTGAAAAGACTACCCTTTTCCCATTCTGGGCAGGACAATTTTTGTCATAAATCAAATGTCCTTTGGGGTGTAGGCCTATTTCTGAAATCTCTACAGTGTTCCTTTGATTTGTTCTCCCTTTTCTGAATATTGTTTTAATAATGGTAGATTTCTGATATGTCATAATGTCCACTAGTGTAAATCTTCCAACTTTGATCCATAGGATCGTCATGGCTATTGTGGCCTTTGGCATTCCCATATACACTTTTGACTCAGCCCTTTTTTATTTACACACACACACACACACACACACACACACATATTTTTGAGAATGCAATACCTGACAACATGATAAATAAAAAACACCTCTCATGAACGCATTTTAAAAAATCTAAAATAAGATTTAGCACACGGGTGTATTTACCAAATGGCTACTTAAATATATGGCCTCTGATTGTTACTCATACACTTGGTTAAGCCATCTAATGCTTCTGTGCCTCTATTCTGTAGTTGTCACTCACTGTGAGGTCCATACAAAATAATGTATGTAGAAAGGTCCTCAGAGTGGCACCCACAGGGGCACCTGTCGGTTAAGAGTCCAACTTTGGCTTGGGTCATGATCTTGTGGTTGGTGAGTTCAAGCCCTGCGTTGGGCTCTATGCTAACAGCTGGGGGCCTGGAGCCTGCTTCGGATTCTGGATCTCCCTCTCTCTCTGCCCCTCCCCCACTCGGGCTCTACCCCAACACACATCAAACAAAATTAAAAAATAAAAGAGTGGCACCAGGGAGCCACGAGCAGTTGGGCACTACTACCACTCCTCTACACAACACTCCTCCATTTGGTCTCCTACTCATGGAGCAGGTGTCTATTTCTCTTGCTACATTACAGGCTCGGAGGTGGGACCATCCTGGCCCTGGGCAAGAGCCCGTGCCTCGGGTTCTATACTTTCCTGAGCCCCATCTATCACAAACATCAGAAAGCTAAGTTTGTTTTAAGAACCCATGTGTGCTTAGTCATATGAGATTCAGCCCCAGAGACCGACACAATGTAGCCTGCCACTCGAAACACAGCTCTTATGCCAAAAGGGTTCAGGTCTGGGAGCATCTCGGCCATGTTTCTTGTCTTATGTCCCGAAAACAAAGGGGATGGCACTTACCTGAATGCTGAAAAGATTTCCGCCTATGCCCCTGGCTGTGTCAGAAGCTAACGTTCCTCTGAAGTAAGGGGAAGGTTTGATGAGCACAGCTGTGCTGAGGAAGGAGACAACTGTCAAACTCTCTCTTTCACGTAAGATGAATACAGTAGGTTCTTGCCTAACAGTCATTTCTTTGTTGGGCCAAGAGTCTCTCTTCTTGCTCCTCTTTGTGTTCTGATTTGTGCTTCTGCGGGTATGATAGTCACAAGAGTTACCCATGGCAGCTGAAATATTAAACAATTCATGGATGCAGGTCTAGACATAACAAACATGGAGCATGTTACCAATTCTTTACATTGGTAATGAAAGAGATACTCAGTGCTCCGAATGCTAATAGTTATTATTTATTTTAATTTATTTTATTTTATTTTTTAGAGAGAGAAAGAGTGAGCGTGCAAAAAGGATAGGGGCAGAGGAAGAGAGAGAGAATCTTAAGTTGAACGTGGAGTCCAACATGGGACTCAATCCCACACCCCTGGGATGATAACTTGAACCAAAGTTAAGAGTCAGATGCTCAGCCAACTGAGACACCTAAGCACCCGCAAATAGTTTTAGTTTTATTAAAATATTTAGTGACATTTCCTTGTTTTCAAAATTTATTTTCAGCTTTACTTAAGTAATTTTGATTTTATAAGTTAATTTATATGAATCGCTCTTCAATTTTCCAAAAAATGGAAAAAGAGGGAACACTCATTTTTTGAGTATTGATCACCCTGATCCCAAAGTCAGACAAGATACCTCAAGAAAATAAAACAGTAGGCCAGTACCCCTAATGAACACAGATGCAAAAGTCTTCAATAAAATAGTAACAAATTGAATTCAACAGCACATTAAAAGGACCCTACACCATGACCAAGTGGGATCTATCATTGGGATGTGAGGTTGGTTCAACATATGCAACTCAATCAATGTGATATGCTACATTAACAAAATGAAAGATAAAAACCACATGACTATTTAATAGATGCAGAAAAATCATTTGAGAAAAATTCAACATCTATTCATGATTAAAAATCCTTCCAAACAGGTAAAGAAGGAATTTACTCATCACAATGAAAGCCATATATAAAAAGCCCACAGCTAACACCATAAACAATAGGGAAAAACTTAAAACTTTTCCTCTAAGATTTGGTTCAAGGTAAGAATGCCTGCTTTTCCCACTTCTATTCAAGACAGTACTGGAAGTCCTAGTCAAAGCAATTAGGCAAGAAAAAGAAATATAATGCATCTAAATTGGAAAGGAAGAAGTAAAATAATCTGTTTGCAGATGACATGATTGTATTTGTGGAAAACCCTGAAGATTCAACAAAAGACAGAACTAATACACAAATTCGTTAGAGTTGCAGGATACAAAACCAACATACAAAAGGTCTTTTTTAAGTTTTCTTTCTTTAAAAAAATGGTTTTCAGGTTTATTTATGTTGTGAGAGAGAGAGCCCAAGCAAGGGATGGGTGGGGAGAGAGAAAGAAAAAGACAGAGAGAGAGAGAGAGAGAGAGAGAGAGTGAGAATCCCAAGCAGGCTCCACACTGTCAGCACAGAGCTCGATCTCACTGAGAGATCATGACCTGAGCTGAAATCGAGAGCTGGGCGCTCAACCGACTGAACCACCCATGCACCCTGGTGGCATTTCTATATACTAACAATGAGCTATGCATAAAGGAAATTAATAATATTCTTCAGCCTTAAGAAAGAAGACACCTGGAGGACGTTATGCTAAGTGAAATATAGGAGACACAAAAACTCAAATACTACCTGTCCCGCTTAAATGTGAAATCCAAAGTAGTCAAACTCATAGATGTAGGGAGTAGAATGGCAGTTTCCAGGGGTGGAGAGAGAGAGGGTGAAATGAAGAGATGTTTAAAGGGTCCAGTTTTGCAAGATGAATGGGTTCTGGAGATAAAATGTACAGCACGGTGAGGACGATAGTTAACAATACCTATTATTACTGGTAATCCTGGAAGGCTGGATCTTCATCTGAATATTCTTAACACACACACACATACACACACAGTGGTAAGTATGGAACGACTATGGCTAAGTTATTCAGCTTGATTGTGATGATCTTTTCAGAACGTGTATATATATCAAAACATGAAGTTGTATGTCTTAAATACACACAATTTTTCTATGTCAACGATTCCTCCAAAAAGTTTAATATTTTAACTTAGGGATTTAAAATATTTACACAGATGGTAGGGAGCTTCCATTTACACTCTTGACATGGCCTGGAAACTGAGGTGAGTCTCTTGAAATCAGAGCCCATGATCTTAGCCCTACTCCAAACAGATATGAATATGAAACACAAAACTCTGCCCATGATAGGTCTCCTCTCTCCCCCAAAAGGTTTCGTGAACAAATGTATTATTGTGGAATAAAATTACGGGTGGGACTATCAGGTATTTGAGAGCTGGTCAGCCTTTTGACAACCCTACACTGTATTTTTAGAGATAGTGATATTTAGGCATTATCTGTTCCAGCCCCGAGCAAAGGCATTGCATTCTCAGACACTCTGCCAAGAAATGTACTTCTTCCTTCTTAACCACTTCCTTCCCCAATAGCTCAGGCACTCCTTCAGAACCCATCTCTTGGGGCTATCAGATTAAACCGAACAGGAAAACTGGTAGAAAGGTTAATACGAATGGATCCAAAACTCGGAATGGTTTAAATTCAAGGGCTTAGTTGCTAATTTTAGTCCCAGGGTAGGATAGTCAAAAAGTTGACTGGGCCTCTGTTTAACTAATCTTCCTTAATGATGATGTAAAGTAAAATAAATTAGCTTTAAAATGTTCTGGAGACAGACACATTTTTTAAAAAAAACTTCTGGGGTTTGTGTGTATGCCCACTCAGACTGGGTATAGACGAACACAGCCGCATAAAGTTGCCAGTCTAGAAAAAAAAAACAAGAAGACCAATACAATTTGGGGTTTATTACAAAAAGTAAAAAATATGATATAGACCTCCCACTGAGTTGCTCTGCATTAAGTTGACCCGTTTTCCCTTAACTGTTGTGGCATTTGTATGTGCAATTCTTTTCCTGCTTCCTCCCCCCATCCCTTCCTATCCTTCACCACCCAAACACTTTTAAAATAAATAAGAATAACACTACGTTTGATTTTTAAATATTTTAATTTGCTTTAATGCTTTAGCCAGAAATCGTTATTTAGGTTCGACATAGGATTGCCACGCTGGCACGTGGAATGAGACTCCTATTTAGTGCAACTCTGTCGTGCACATAGCTCTCTGTAGGATGTTTTCTTTCCTGGAATAATTGCAAATACTCTGTGTAAGACTTCAACTCTCAGAATCTCTGCTTGGGGGTTGTAATGGGCTTTCTGCTTTCCAGCACAACACCTTCTATTAAGCAAGATGTGCTTCATAAGCCAAGAAGTAAGAGCAGTAATTGCCTCCATGTTTATCAACTCAGACTCGTTCAGTTGTGTCTTCATGGTGCATTTTGCCACGTAAGGCAAAGCTGACAACTTGAAGTTTGTTTCTATTTATCTATTGCTTGCCAAATAATCCTCTGCTCTCAAACTCCCCAACCCCCCACCAACCAGGATAAGAAAAGGAGTTGACGTTATTCTTACTTGATGCCTTTATTTGGTTCTTTCATATTTCTGCGGCTTCTCATCCATAAAATTAAAAATAGAAGAGAAAGTCATCTTTGGCTTTATAATTAAAGCCTCATTTCATTAAATTGGGTTTCACTGGCAAGACTTAAAGGCATAACCTTCCACTTATTATCACCGTCCTTTACAATTCCTGCACTCATTACTTGTGTTGCAGACGATTGTGGTTCGTGCTTTTCTGTTGATGCTTTTAAAATATATGTCCCTTATTGTTCTTTGGAAAGTGGCCATTGTTCACATGGAGGTTCTCCCAGACTTCCAAGTTCATGTTTGCCAGATGCTCTAGAATAAATGATTATTCAAAACATACTTGAATTTTTTGGTTTTCTCCCAAAGCTTAAGTTTTGTACCCCAAGATCAGTGAAAACTTAAAACATAATTTTCTTCCTATGCATTTAAAACTTAGTCACATCCAAAAAAAAAAAATAAATAAAAAAAAAAAATAAATAAAAAAAAAAAATAAAACTTAGTCACATCCATATGCCAGACTTGTTCTTCTGTCTGTATACAATGCTAGAGACATTAACTCTGTAAGTCCGGTAGGGTCACCAAGGTGCCTGAGGCCTGGCCAAAGGAGTGTGAGGGGATCTGCAAGCCTCAGGAGGATATTGTGGCCAGCCCTGTTTCTGTCATCAGGTCAGCAAGGCTGAATGCTAAACCTGCATGTTAGGATTTTTGCTGTGTGTACCAATGGCCAACCTCAACCTGCTATCCGTTATCAAACAAGTGTCATGATTTTACATTAAAAAAAAGAAGTTGTTTACTATGTAAGAAGGCTTTAAAGAGGAGATGTTTGGGGTTACCAAAACTGTATGTCTCTGGCCAAAATAAATGCAGGTTGTGGTCATACGGTACTCCATCAACATGATTTTTGTTGCTATAAATTTCTGTGTTACTGTATCACTCTATCTTCTTAGCAAGTGCCAGTAACTGTCACAGAGGCATAGCTAAAGAAGTAAGAATGTGAAAAATACGGAACCAGTGGTCTTCAAGGAGCCAGAGAAGAACATAGGTAGTTGTAGGTGCTGAGTACAGATGATAAAGTCCAGTTAAGCTTCCAAAAGATAACTTAGCTGTATATACAGTCAAGATAGCAGCAAGGGGGCCCAAGGGAGATAACAGCATGGCCCACCCACCAGGGAGGCCATATTCAAAAAGAGACATAGGAACTGAAGGGCAAGTGAGACGCCTAAACGTAAGTTAAAATTCTCACACAGCTATCATTTTGGAATTTTTTACTGGAGTTGCCAAAAGTAAATTTGGCTCCTGGAGCAAGCTGAAAGAAAGGCATACAAACCAATGGAGGTATGGAAGGGGGTGTTTCTGTTTTACACACACACACACACACACACACACACACACACACACACACTCCTTTTGAACAAAGAAGACTCCTGTCCTTGACCTTGATTCCCAGATTCCATCAATCTTAGCAGAGCCAAGAGGGACTGGCAAAGGGCCTGGAGTTGGAGAGGGTATGTGAAATTTAAAAACATAAACATCATTAAAAATCATTAAAAATGTTTGTAATCCAAAGTGAATTCATTTGCCTCTGACAGATTAAATGGCTTGGGCTTTCAGTTGCTATTGGCGTTGAAAACTAGGTCTAGGCTATGTCTGCTGCCCAAGGTCACACGGTTTCACAGTGAGGAAGAGGAGTCACCATTTTGCACAAGGGGGAATCTAAGTTTTAAACATGGGCGCCTGGGTGGCTCAGTCAGTTCAGCATGACTCCTGATTTCAGTTCAGGTCATGATCCCAAGGTTGTGGGATTGAAGCCTGTGTCAGGCTCTGCACTGAGTATGGACCCTGCTTGAGATTCTCTCTCTCTTTCTCCCTCTGCTCCTCTCCCCCGATAGATTTCTCTCCCTCCCTCCCTCTCTCTCTCTCTCAAAATAAATAAATAAAGTAAAATACTTTTTCTTCAAGAGAAGTTCTTTGCACCTTGCTCCTTCTGCTGGTTCAAAGCAATAAAGCAAGTTCTTCAGTTTGTTCTTGTTGGAGCACATTGTTGAAATCTCAAACAATAAGGTATTTTCCTGGGGCGCCTGGGTGGCTCAGCTGGTTGAGTGTCTGACTTTGGCTCAGGTCATGATTTCACGGTTCGGGAGTTCGAGCCCCATGTCGGGCTCTGTACTGACATCTCAGAGCCTGGAGCCTGCTTTGGATTCTGTGTCTCCCTCTCTCTCTACCCCTACCCCCTCTCATTCTGTCTCTGTCTCTCTCAAAAACAAATAAACATTAAAAAAATAATAAGGGATTTTCCATAACTCCAGTGTAACTCGAAGTTGAAGTGAGTAATCTTTGGTTCCAGAACAAGGAAAATAGCATTTAAGATGGCGAGAAAGCATTTCTTTTCCCTTATGGAATACATGTAAAAACAGATTCGGGATTTTATATTAGAGACTGGGGTAGAGAGTCGAAGTATTTGCCTTCTTTCAAAATGAGGTAACAGAGAATCAAATTTTGGTGATTTAAAAAAAAATTAACCCTAAATAGAAAAATACCAGCGTATACAAATAAACCTGAATAGTTAAAAATATATATTGTAATATATTATTAATTTTAATAAAAACATGCAGAATATAGCTGGCTTGGGTTTTTACTTCACAGATAGGAAAATATCATCCAAACTTTCCTTTTCAAAGTCTGGCCCATAGTCTTGTTGCATTAACATCCCTTGGGAGCTTGTGAGAAGTGAAGAATCTTGGGTCTCAACCTAGACATACTGGGTCAGAATCTGCAGTTTAGCAGATCCTTCTGTGACTCAGGTGCACACGAAGGTATCCGAGGCACTGATGTAAATTAACGATTCACAAAAGGCAGCATCAACTAGGCTTTGGAAAGCCATCCTTCCCTCCAGCAACCAACCACCCATGAATCTCCAAGCAAAGCAGAAAATTATGTCTGTTATGCAAACATAAATTCAAAATGAGCCCCCGAATGCTGCCTTTAAACATTCTGGGACCACCACCTACTTCTTCACTTTTCTGCTTCTTTCTCTGAAATACTTCCTAGGGTAAAGAGCTTTATGTTTTGTGCAAAAAAATTTTTTTTTCTTTTTGGCTGTGACCTTGGAAGCTTGTAACACAGCAATGGAAAGGTTAACAGTGGATGCCTGGGTACTCAGTTGGTTACGTGTCCGACTCTTGATTTCAGCTCAGGTCATGATGTCATGGTTGTAGGATCAAATCCCCTATTGGGCTCTAGGCTGGGCTGGAAGCCTGTTTAAGATTCTCTCTCTCCCTCTCTGTGCCTCTCCCCCACTTGCATGCACTCAAGTGTGCTCTCCTTTAAAAAGAAAAAATGGTAACAGAAAGAAATAATAGCAAGAGGTTTATAGGAAACAAAACTAAGCGAGGGAAAGACAAGGCAGAGATGCAAAGAGCAAAAACAGCATGACTTATAGAAATATCTACATATTTTGTTTTACGTTGAAAAAAGACTTCTCTGTCTAAATATAACAATGCTGCATGATAATAGTTTTTCATTGTAGTGCTAATTAAAAACTGGTAAATTCTCAAATAATATACAAAAATAGGCAGAAAAAAAAATGTCCAAAAACATCATCATGAAGAGACAAACTTTTTTTGCTGTTTTAGTGATTCAACATCCACCTATCCTTTTCCAGGTAATCTTACCACCAATTTTATTCAGGGACACTCCCCCCTCCGCTCCTCCCCCCTGCCTCACCCAATGCTCAAGCTACATGCTATAGGTTTATGATATATGAATATATGGCTATATGAATATACATGTGCATATATGGTAGAACATGAGACACAGCACACTGTTACCTTCCAGGTAACAGTGTTGATTTGGGTGTGTGCACATGTCCCAACTTGGGTAACCAGGCTCAATGTACCTAGAGCTTTCAATTACATAATCAGGAAAAGACTTTCTCTTTCATGTTAGTACTGAAGTGGGAAGGAGTTGCAAAAGCAGTGGCAGCCATTTTGTCACCATGAGGGGAGACACTGTTCTGAAAACAGATCCACCAGAAAGGAAGTAGGGCAGAAACTTGGAAACAGAGAAAAGCTGGCTCTTCCTGACAACCTTGTTTCAAGACTTGAAAAAGATTTGCCTCAAATCAAACCAGAACGCTGTACTTTTTGGCTGAGCCCAAAAATTCTCCTTCTGCTTAAGTTGGTTTGGCCTGAGTTTCTGTCACTTATATTTAATGGAACTATAAGTGATACATGATTGTAAAAGTTTGTATGTTTCTATGGGTACATCTACAAAGGTGGATTTTATTATACATAATTTCGTACTAAGTTGATTTTCCACCTTGTATTTTTAACCTGATTTTCTCAACCAAAATATATATCATGAACATCTTTCTGGGTAATTATATTCAGATATGTATAATTGTTTTATTGGATATATAATGTTCTATAATTTTTACATTAATTTGTTGAATCAATTTCATACTGTGGGACAGCTATAGATTGTTTAACACATTAAAGAAAAAATATATATATATATATAAATTTAACCTATACAATGATCTCCTTGGGGAAAAAAAGTTTAGAAGTAGAGTTTTTAGGCCAAAGGTATCTAATTTAAGACATTATACACCCACTCTACATTCCAGAAATCTATAGAATTACATTCCCACCAATTAGACTTGAACATTTCAGTGTTCCCTATAGTCATATAAACATCTGCTAATTTCATGAGTAAAAAATAATATGTATAATTTCTTTTCCATTTGTCTATTAGTGAGGGTGACTATTTTCCATATTTACCAGTTCTTATATTTCTCCTTTTGTAAAACACCAGTTTTGTTATTTATTTATTTTTACTACTATTTCTGTTGGAGTGGTTGTTTTATTGATATGCTAGAACTCTTTATATATCATGTGTATTAACTCTTTCTCATATATTTCCTGGCTTGTATTTTTGGATTTACTTTCAAAGCTTACTTCATGGTACAGAAACTTTAAAGTATAATGCATTCAAACTTACCAAAATATAATTACGGATCCTAAGTTACTTATCTTCCTTAGAAAGATTTTCTTATTCTTATTCCATATTTCTTATTCCATATTTTCTTCTAGTATTTTACGTATTATTCCTTTCTTTCCTTATCTTTTTTTACTTTATGTATACATTCAAAACTTTGATTCATCTAGAACTTAGGAATACAGCAGTTTTTCATTAGGAATACAGCAGTTATTCCTCCCAAATTAGCCAGTAATTCCAGTGTTACTTGTTGGAAATTCTATTCATCTTCTCACCAACGTGAAATGCCATTCTTATCAAATACTTTACTATCACATATCCTTCGGTCTATTTCTGGCTACTTTATTATGTTTCAGTTCAGTCTCCTTCTGTGCCTCTGTTAGCACTTCTTTTTTAGATATTGTGTTTTTTAAAGTTTATTTATTTTGAGAGAAAGAGAGGCAGAGAGAGAATCCGAAGGAGTTTCTTCCCCGTCAGCACAGAGGCTGACTCTGGGCTAGATCTCACTAATCATGAGATCATGACCAGAGCCAAAGCCAAGAGCTGGATGCTTAACTGGCTAAGCCACCCAGGTGCCCCTCTGTTTTAGGTATTTTAATTTATTGATGTTAATACATTAATAAGTAGGATATATATTCTTATAGTTCTTTTCTTAATCCTTCAAAATTTTCTGAGCCTTATCTATTTTTTAAAATTAAGTTTAAAAAAGTGACAAGTTCCTAAAAAAACATTTCTTCAATATTGAACAAAAAAATACATGGATATCATAGATTATTTGGAAGAAAGTGAATCCATGAATACCCTTAAAATATTTTTTCTTAAACAAAAACATGGCCTGTATTTTTATTTATTAAAGTATATTTAATACCCTTTAGTAGAACGGTTCACTTTTCTTTTACATGCTTGTAGAATATTTCGTAATCAGTTTATTCATGCCCATTTTATTTTCTTTTGGTGCTTTTATGACTTTTTGAAGACCACTTTCCTCATAGTATCTTTTCTTTTGCCAAATTTGATTATTACCATGATAAGAATATTTTATTTATAATTTGGGAGAGCTCAAAGATTTATTTTTAACTAGTAAATTAATTAAAATAATGAAAATTAAATAATTTAATAAAATTTTCATTAAGTCAGGAATGGGTCCTCAATTTAATCAGATACCTTTTAGCATCTGCAATGACCTGCCTTATTGCAAGAAATCAACTGTATACCTTCTTGGAGTTAAGCCCAGTTGGTTACGTTGTATTATTCTTTTAAGGTACTTCTAAATTCTTTCTGCTAATATAAGATTAAGGATTCTTATGAGGAAAAAAGGGGAGGGGAAGAGGGAGAGAGAATCTGTTAGATGTTACTATCACATCCATGTGCTGGTGTCATAAAGGAATTTGCAGAGAATTCCTTGTTTTGTGTTGCTCTGGAACAAATTTAAATCATATTGGAGTAATCTGTTTCTTGGAAGAATGAAACAAAAAATGACCAAAGACTCCTTCTGTGTCAGAAGCTTTCTGGGAAATTTTGACAACATTCCCAATTTCTCCCA
Source organism: Neofelis nebulosa (assembly GCF_028018385.1). Taxonomy (NCBI): domain Eukaryota; kingdom Metazoa; phylum Chordata; class Mammalia; order Carnivora; family Felidae; genus Neofelis; species Neofelis nebulosa. The sequence continues at coordinate 139,970,758 of NC_080782.1, forward strand.
CAATTTGAGGTCTATTTATTTCTTCTTGAAAAAAAAAATCCAAGCTTTAAAAGTTATGGGTATAGTGTTGTGCAAAGTATTTTCATATGATGATTTTCTCATCATCTGCAGTCATTTTCCCTTTTCATTGCTTATTTTACAAACCTGTGTTTCTTTCCTCTCCTTTCTGTTCTAGCCCATATGCAGTATTGGTAAATGATTTATTTATTTAGTTGTCTTTGATGTTTTTCCTCCCCACAGAACCAAGCCTATCCCTTTTCTCTTTCTGCATTTTTCCTCATTTTAAAAAATTCCTTCCTTCTGTTTTCCTAACGTTTATTTTGGTTTTCACTGTCCTCACTTAACAAATGGCACCTTAATCACTTACTTCCATTTTTTTCTGAGTAATATAAATGTATACACTTTAAATATTTTTGTCTCACTAGTATTTTTTACATATTGACAATTGTGATTTTATTGATTCATCAACCTGAGAAGTATTTAATAGTTTTTGTTTTGTTTTTAATTTTTATATTTTAGAGAGGGAGTGGGGGAGAGGGGCAGAAGGAGGGAGGGAGGGAGAGGGGGGAGGGAGAGAGGGAGGGAGGGAGGGAGGGAGGGAGAGAGAGAGAGAGAGAGAGAAAGAAAGAAAGAATCCCAAGCAGACTCCATGCTCAGCAAAGAGCCTGACTTGGAGCTGGATCCTGTGACTCTATGATCATGACCTGAGCTGAAATCAAGAGTCAGAAGCTCAACCAAGTGAGCCACCCACGTGCCCCAGTTTTTGTTTTGTTTCTAATTTTCTTAATTGGTTCTAGCATTGAATGCATTTTGGTCAGAGAATGTTACCTATAGTATTTCTACTTGGGGGAACTTACCAGGTTTTCTGTTTCAAAAAAATGATAAATATATGAATATCTATAGGTCCTTAAAAATATACATTTTATTATTTTTAAAATTGGGTATTTAACAAATGTGTCTCTGTTAATTACTGTTTTCTCTTTTTGGTCAATAAAGAAAGAGCAGTGTCACCTTCCACTAGTGTTATGTTTCTGTAAATGTATCTTTTATCTTCTGTAATTGTGTATTTTATTCATTTTTTAAAAAAATTTAATGTTTATTAATTTTTGAGAGAAAGAGACAGAGAGTGAGCAGGGGAGGGGCAGAGAGAGAGGGAGACACAGGATCCAAAGCAGGCTCCAGGCTCCCAGCCATCAGCCCAGAGCCCCACGCGGGGCTCAAACTCACGGACTGCGAGATAGTGACCTGAGCTGAAGTCGGCCTCTCAACCGACTGAACCACCCAGGTGCCCCATCATATTTTTCCTCATAAGGAATATGAAATAATTATAACTGTTCTGTAGGTTTTAACCTGCATCATTAAGTGATAAAAGGCTTGCAGCCCAAACTCCCCTCTGCTTGATATTAGTATGAAGTTTCCAGCTGCCATTTTGTTTATTTAGTAGATCATTATGCTGTTTATTTTATTGGCAAGCCAATATATTAAAGTTCTTGTCATATGAATGTTCTTTTCTACATTTAACATCATGTGTTTTTCTTTGCTGTTACTATACCATTTGAAAAAAAAATAGACTATTTGAAGTTCAAATAGCAATTGTAGTTATAATTTTATTCATTTATTTATTTTTAATGCTTTTTATTTATATTAGAGAGAGAGAGAGAGAGAGAGAGAGAGAGAGAGAGAGGAAGCGAGAGCAAGCTAGGAAGGGGCAGAGAAAGTGAGGGAGTCTGAAACAGGCTCCAGGTTCCAAGATGTCAGCACAGAGTCCTGTATGGGGCTCAAACTCACTAGGCTTGAGATCATGAACAAACTGAGACACCCAGGCTCCCCTAGTTGTAATTTTAAACAATATGTTTAAACCTATGGCTTTCAAAGTATCAATTTTCACTTGAAGCATAGTTACTTCGTCTCATTTTGGGAAATGAGGAAATAAATGTATAATCGGAATTTTAGTTTGTAAGTGCTTACTGTCACCTTTCTTGTTCTAAACCTCCAAGGGTTGGTACACAAATCACTGTAACATTGACTTGGGCCATGCTTGTACCTCTAAGTTGGTGGTCCAGAGAAATACCCATTGCATTGCTAAAAATGAAACCAAGGGATTAGTAACTGCAATAATTGTGTGAGGACACACATTTTAAAACTTAAACTTCTTACGGACAACTTTATCTCTTTACCTACAATGACAACAGAGAGACTGTTTCAAAACTGAAAATTGTTAGTATCAATGACCCACTCTTGCTTTTCTTGACTTCACACACTTCAGGGACTGCACAACCATTGTATTTTAGATTTCACGCCTACTTATCATGAAAATGCAAAAGAGGGAAATGCAGTCAGCCTTTCTCTAGTACAAACAACAGGAAAACAAATCCGCTGGAAGATAATGCTCCACTCCACTTTGACAGAGGAAACCTGTCCTATATTGATTAAGCAATTACGTAGCTTGATTCCTTTCTTATTTTTTGAATGATAATATTCCTTATGGCATTATATTAAAACTTAACCCGTGGCAGGGGAATAGGGAGGAGAATGGGAAGGAAGTTTATTTTCCCACCCACCCAAATTGCGGCCAAACATAGTAGTATGTCACCCTGCCCTAGGCTCAAAAGGAAAGTAATAGTCATCATTCCCATCTAGTTCCCAAGCACCAGAGTGAATTCTGAGAATTACACCATTTTCTCCACAGAGCTGCCTTTCTAGATGTGTGTGTGTGTATGTATGTGTGTGTGTGTGTGTGTGTGATATATATACGTGTGTGTGCACGTGTGAATCCTCATGTACACATGGATGCCTGCTAAAAATGTCTTGCTTCAAATTCTCTTTTCTCATGTAAACACATTCCTACTCCCGTCTTACGTTGAATTCTGCAAAGTGAGCCCTTGCAGTGCCCCATGCCTGCTTCAGCTCCCCAAGAATCATAATCAGGAGGATCTAAGTCTTCCAAGGGACTTCTTAGGGTGGTGTCCCAGGGAAGTTTGCATGACAACACAGTGATTTAGGAATAATACATAATTTTTTCTCTCTGCTTTGGAAACTAAAAGGTTGTCTCCTTTTCTCTCTTTTGTTTCCCTTTTACTGTTAAATTTTATTAACAATATACAAAGTATTAGAAATCTTTTGGATCCGATTATGATTTTGGTCCAGAAAAATGTGTAATCCCCAATGAAGAATATATTAAAAGAGCCAACTCCTTTCCAAACTGTAGTAATCAGATGTAAGTCTATGAATAGCTTTTGGCTTGGCAAGGAAACTTGTTCCTTCACCCCATGTTTTTTTTGACTTAAGCTATAAACATAATAGTAATCTGTTTTGTTTATCAGTCAGGGTTCTTGCAAAAAACAGCTGGCACATTCAAATTGGATAATTTGAGGATTGTTTAAAAAGAGACCCTTGCAAAGCTTTGAGCAGGGCCTAGAGAAACCCCAAGGGATGGTGCAGGACTTGGGGAAAGTAACTCTAAAAAAGCACTTTTGCTCCATGCCTGAGAAATCAAGGGGAGGAAATTGCTACTGGAAGAGGGAAAAAGGGAACTGGGCAAAGAAGGTTGGGGTCTTCAACTCCCTGGCCAGTTCAAATCAACCCGCAAGGAGGAAGCAGGTATAAAAGCCTGAACCTCACCCTGTTCCTCCCTCAGGTCCACTGGCACTTCCACTGATCAATCCTAGCAAATCTCAAAGACAAGGGAGCCCATAACTCTGGATGTAAGTTGGCCTCTTGACGTGCAGTGTGGCAGAAAGCATGAAGAGATCCGGCACATTTCTATTAAAAGCAACCGGTGTCTAATCAATGGTATCGAAGCAGTGTTGTATGTTGACAGATGGTAGGCGCCACTTGTGAGCAAAACGTAACACACAGGGTTATCGAATCCCTACGTTGTACACCTGAAAGTAACGTAACACGTGTGCCAACCCGATTTCAGTTAAAAAAAATAATTAATTAAAAAAAACCAATGAATATCTATTCAACAGCTACACTTGAGGAATTAACTTCCAAAATCTCACCAGCTACAGGGACTGGAATCCAAGGAGAACTTTCCTACGGAAATTGAGTCTCTAGGTTTCAGGACATTGCTATTGGAAAATGAAAGCAACTTGAATTTGGCTGGCATAAGGCGTGCACTCTAATACTGATTGCATCTTGGGCTAGATGACTTTGAATGAGTCCCTTCTGATCCCTGATACTCAATGGTATCCATCAGAATGGTGACAATAATCACACCTTTTTTGCTTTTGTCGTGGGATGGCTGCTAGTATAAAATTACGTAGTGTATACAAACAGGTTCTAGGTGTAATAAACTCGAATTTTAATTTGCTTTGGAACAACTTTTCTGAAGCCATGGCATTTTCAACCTTTTTACATGTCACACTTTCTTCCTTGGAAAAAGGAGGTCCTGTTGTCAAAGTCGTTTGGTCATTTAACAGTTTAGACATTTTGAGTGTGCAGAGTGTATACAAAGACTTTCCCCAGGGAATTTTCAATTTCCCTCATCACATCAAGGAAATCTTATAAACAATGTTGGAGAGAGAGAGACTGCTTTGCTCATTAATGACATACAGTTACCTCCAGAGACAGGGTCTGCCTTGCCAAGAATACTGCTGATCTGGCTCCAGCTAGGGAGATAAAGAGATGATGCGATAGGCATTGCATTAAGGACCCTTGAGTATTGTCTTCTCGGCTCTCCCCCTCTGGAGCTGGTTCCAGAGGTTATGGAAAGCTATCAAAACTGCAATCAATAGGTAATTTGGAACGTACGCTCAGGGACTAGTCAAACAACAAGAGAGATTCTCATTTGGGAGACTTTAACAAACCTTTTTAAGAAATACAACAAGTAGACCAAAAAATTTTATCTGAGGTAGACAAAAATGCCATAAAACAAAACAAACAAAAACTCATAAAGGATGGGGAAAAAAGAGAGAAACCAAAACAGGAAAATCTGTTCACTGTGAAACTGAGAAACACACAAAATGATAATCATAAAAAATGGGCTTGGAAGTATTTGATACAATATTAAATATAAAGGAACCAAATAGTTAACATAAGCTAGAGGAAGAATGAAAAAACACAGGCAAGGAAACTCGAAGAGGAATTAAAAGGTAGAAATAGAAAGTAATTCTTTAAGGGGCGCCTGGGTGGCTCAGTCGGTTAAGCGGCCGACTTCGGCTCAGGTCATGATCTCACAGTCAGTGAGTTCAAGCCCCACGTCGGGCTCTGTGCTGACAGCTCAGAGCCTGGAACCTGTTTCAGATTCTGTGTCTCCCTCTCTCTGACCCTCCCCCATTCATGCTCTGTCTCTCTCTGTCTCAAAAATAAATAAACGTTAAAAAAAATAATTAAAAAAAAAAGAAATTAATTCTTTAAAAAATAATAGCACAACAGTGTATATACGTAAACTGAAATTGTTGCCTCTTTGAAAGTTCCAATAAAATAAACAAAACCTTTAGTAATTTGATCAAGACTAAAAAACAGTGGAATGATAAAGAGATCAAAATTTTAAATACAAAATTTTTTTGAAAATAGAGAATATTTTTACACAAAGTAATTTTTTATTTAAAAACTTTTTTTAACATTTATTCATTTTTTTTGAGAGACAGAGAGTGTGAGTCGGGGAGGGGCAGAGAGAGAGGGAGACCCAGAATCCAAAGCAGGTTCCAGGCTCTGGGCTGTCAACAGAGAGACTGACGCAGGGCTCAAACTCATAAACCACGAGATCATGACCTGAGCTGAAATCGAATGCTTAACCAACTGAGCCACCCAGGTGCCCCAGCACAAAGTAGTTTTTAAAGCCAAAATGACTGACTTTCTTAGAAAAATAGAAATTAATAAGATTACCTTAAGAAGTTAAAAAAACAGAATAGTCCAGTCCAGCAGCATAGATAAAAAGCAAATACAATAAAAAACCAGGACCCAAACATTTTATGGATGGATGATACAAAATCATGGATGGATGATATAAATTAATAAGGTTACCTTAAAAGTTGAAAAACAGAATAGTCCAGCAGCATAGATAAAAAGCAAATAGAATAAAAAAGTAGGACCCAAACATTTTATGGATGGATGATACAAAATCAGACTATAAGATTAAAAGAAGAAAACACAACAGTCCTGCTCTTGTAGAGAGTTGCAAAAACACGAAATAAAATATTAGCACGTTTTCTTATTGAAGAAATGATCACCAGAATAAGACTCGTTAACATTTGTCACCATAGTATAGAAAATATTAGAACTTCATTAAAAGGACCATACACATCATGATCAAAAAGGGTTTAACACAGTATTGCTAAATGTTGGAAAAGTAATACATAAATAGGTGACAAGAGAACAGTGTAGAGAATCCAGAATCTAGAATTGCATTTATATGTGTATGTGTCTGAGGGACTCTACATAAAAAGTGATGTTGGAAACACTGGCTTTCTTTTAAAAAATAGTTAGGTTCATACTTCACTCAATTTTTGAACATTAGAAACCATGGTAAGTATAAAACAAGAATAATAAACATTCCGACCAAAAAAGATGAAAATAATAATGATAGATATTGGGAAATTAATAATCTAATTGATCAAGAGAACAGACTGGACAATCTGGAAATAAATTCGTGTAGAAAAATGATGTACTACACCACAAATGGTATTTAGACAATTATCCATTTATTTATGTTTATTTATTTTTGAGAGAGAGGCAGACAGAACAGGAGTGGGGGAGGGGCAGAGAGAGAAGGAAACAGAATCCAAAGCAGGCTCCGGGTTCCACCAAGCTGTCAGCACAGAGCCCGATGCAGGGCTCGAACCCACAAACTGTGAGATGGTGACTTGAGCTGAAGTCGGATGCTTATCCGACTGAACCACCAAGGCACCCCTACAATTATCCATTTAAAGTGAAAAAGAAATTAAAGTTAGATCTCCACTTTATCCCATGCCAAAAATTAAAGAAATAATTTTAGTTGGATTAGTGAGCATGCTTAAAACAAAACAAACAAGAGAACTTTGAAAGTGCTATAAGAAACAATATAGAATATATATTTTTATATATTTTGGGGATAAGGAATACGTTATAGGGAAAAGAATGCAAGGTTCAGAATCTCTGGTGAAAAAGATCAAGTTTTTCTATGTAAAACTTCTAAAACTTTTTGGGCATTTCAATACTGTCATGGTACAAAAATCTCCATCCACATGTGCTCTGTTCCTCTCATGGATTGTAACTGAAAACTCTAGACAAAATACACACAAAAAAACTACTTGAGACCATGAAAAGTGAAAAAAAAAAACAAAACAGCTTGATTGTGGAAAGGAGTTGTACCTGGAGAAGTAATGACATTAGAATGAGTTTCTCCTTTTTTTCTCTTCTCTCTTGTGGTTTTGCCCCAACAGCAGGCTGGTTCTCAAGTGCTACATCAGTGATAACTGTGAGCGGCTAAAATTCCAAGAAATATCCCATATATGTGGCTGGGGAGTGAGGAATACAAGTTTCCAGGGCCTGGAGTATGACAGAAGAACCCCAGAGGGTAGAGCTAGAGAAGGGCATGCCCCAATTCTCAGTATGAGCCTGTGCAAGTCTTAAGCACAGCCTGAAGTCGTGGGGGATGTCTACACCCATCTCTCGGCACTCACAGAGCAGTGAGACAGAAAACCTGCCGAGATACAGAAGACCTGAATAACACCATCAACCATCTTGATCTAATTTACAGAACAAGGCATTCCAAAACTACAGGATACAGGTTTTTTTCCCCAAGTACTCAAAGAACACTGACAAACATAGATCATATGTGGGGTCATGGAGCATGTTTTTGTAGAAGTAAAAGGATCAAAACTACATAAAGTGAGTTCTCTTACTAGAAATAATTAAGTGAGAAATCAATAACAGTAACACATCTTAGGAAAATCCTAAATATCTGGAACTTAAATAATAGTCATGGGTTAAAAATGAAATCACGGGCAGGGGGCAGGGGTGCCTGGGTGGCTCAGTCAATTAAGCATCTGACTCTTGACTGGCTGAGGTCATGATCTCACAGTTCATGAATTCAAGCCCTCCATCAGGCTCTGCAATAATAGTGTGGAGCCTGCTTGGGATTCTCTCTCTCTCTCCCTCCCCTGCTTGCTCTCTCTCTCTCTCCAAATAAATAAACTTTAAAAAATGAAATCATTTTTATTTGAATTACAATGAAAATACAGAATTTCAAATTTGTGGGATGATGCTCATGGAATGGACCCAGAATAAATAATACATTCTTGAAGAACAAAATTGGAAGACTCATGTTTCTCTATTTCAAACCTTACTGCAAATCTAAAGTTATCAATACCATATGGAACTGGTTTAAAACTAAACATAGATTAATATAATAGAATTAGAGTACGCACACACATACACACATACACACACACGCATACACAAACCCTCACCTTTATGGATAATTTATTTCCAACCAGAGTTATATTAGAAATTAGAAGAAGGATCTAAAAGCACCGACTTGAGTTTCACTTCAAGAAACCAGAAAAAAGAAGAGCAAAGTAATAATAAAGATAAGAACAGAAATCAATAAAACGGAAAATGGACAAAAAACTAAACAAAGCCAAAAATGGACTTTTTGAAGACAGCAACAAATTTGACAAAATTCTACCAAGATTAATCAAGAAAAAAAAAGAGAAGAAAAATCACCAATATCACTAATTAAGAGGGTTAGCAATATTGCAAGCATTGTAGAACAGTAAGACAATTCTATGAATAACTTTATGCTAAAAAATTGGAATATGGCGATGAAAACATTTCCAAAAAATATAACATACTAAAATTAACATAAGAAAAAACATATTACAAACTGAGGGTTGATGGGAGGTGGGGGAGATGGGAAAGTGGGTGATGGGCATTGAGGAGGGCACCTGTTGGGATGAGCGCTGGGTATTGCATGAAAACCAATCTGACAATAAATTTTATTAAATATAAAAAAAAGAAAAAAATATTATGAGTTACTCTCCATCTATTAAGGCAAAGTACTTTGTTATCAAAGCCTTTCCAGCAAGACAAAGTCCAGGTCCCAATGATTTCACTGGTGAATTCTACCAAGCACTGGAGGAAGACGTAACACCAATCTTACTCAAATATATTTTTTAAAAAAGAGGAAGAGGGACCACTGCCCAATTATTTAGTAAAGCCAGTATGTATGGTCAATTGAGTCTTGACAAAGTTGCCAATACTATTCAATGGGAAAGTGATTTTAACAAATATTGTCGTATCGAATGGATATTCTGAGGGCAAATATAAGCATCAACCCCCACATCACATGATACCCAGTATTTAACTCAAGGAGAATCATAGACACAAATATAATACACAAAATGAGAAAACTTCTAGAAGAAAGTATAAGAAAAAAATCTTTGCAATCTTGGGGTAGGTAGTTACTTTTTAAATAGAATACTGAAAGCATGAAGCATAAAAGAAAAACTGGTAAGTTGGATCTCCTAAAAATTAGCAACATTTTCTTACTGAAAACCACCACTAAGAAAACATAAAATGGCAGGCCATGAAGGATGGGAAACTACTGGCAAACCAGATATCAAATGACTTGTATCCAGAATACATAAAGCACTCCTATAACTCAATTGTAAAGACTAAAAACCTCTAAAAAAAAAAGTGGAAAATTTGAAGAGATTCTTTACAAAAGAAGCTATATTAGTGGGTAATAATCCCATGAAATGATGATCAATATCATTAGTCATCAGGGAAATGCATTAAAACCACATTGAGATACAACTGTATACTCATTAGAATGGGTAAAATTACAAAAGCTGACCATACCAAGTGTTGGCAAGGATGTGGAAAAAGTGGGACTTTCCAAGTACTGCTGGTAAGTATGTAAAATTATACAATTACAATAGAAAAGAACTGATAAGCTGTGGGCCTTAGCTACCTGTTCCCATTTATCATGAAACCTTTTAAGAGAGTCTACATTTGCTCTCCAAATTCTCAGGTTCCATTATCACTCAAGTCAAGCTTTTAAAAAAATTTTTTTTAAATGTTTATTTATTTTTGAGCAAGGCAGACACATAGTGTGAGCAGGGGAGGGGCAGAGAGAGAGGGAGACACAGAATCGGAACCAGGCTCCAGCTGTCAGCATAGAGCCAGACATGGGGCTTGAAGCCACAAATTGTGAAATCATACTCCTAGCCAAAGTCGGACGCCCAACCAACTGAACCACCCAGGAGCCCCTCAAGTCAAGCTTTTAAATTCTTGCCAACTTCACTTAAGCCTCTCTTGTGAAAATGACCAACGATCTTCTTCTAGACCAAATGTTTCTAACCCTGTACAACTTGTATGTTGAAATCCTGACTCCCAGGAGGATGGTCTTAGGAGGTGAGGCCTTTAGGAGGTGATTAGATCATTCTTGGTATTAGTGCCCTTAGAAATCAGCGCTCACAGAGTTCCCTCACCCCTTCCACTATCTGAGGACACAGCATGATAACTGCTGTTTAGGAACCAGACTGTGGCCCTCCCCAGACAGAGAATTTCCCTCTATCTTGGACTTCCCAGCCTCCAGAACTGTGAGAAATAAATTTATGTTCCTATTATCTTGAATGGACTAAGACATATTGGTATTGAAAGTGAGGTGAAGCTTTAACAAATACCTAAACAGCTCTGGAACTGGACATTGAGTAGATGCTGGAGGATTTTTGAGGTACTTTCTAGAAAAAGCCTATCTTGCCCTGAGCAAACCATTGAAGTTGACTTTAGTAAAAACTCAGGAGAAGAGGAGAGCTATAGAGAAAGTTTCACCTTCTTAGAGATTTTCTCAATAATCCTGAACAGAATGTTAGTAGAAATATGGACAATGGTGTCCATTCTGATGACATCTGAGAAGGAAATGAGGACCATGTTACTGAAAATCAAAGACAAAGCAACCCTTCTTAAGAAGTATTAAATGTCTTGACTGAATTATTTCTGTTCTGATGTTTTGTGGAAGGTAGAATTTGTGAGCAATGAAATGGACTATTTAGCTGAAGTATTTTCCAAGCAAAGTGTTGAAGGTATGGCTTGGCTCCTTCTGACTACTCATGGTAAAATGTGAGACAACAGGAATGACTTAAAGATGGAATTGTTAAGCAAAGAAGGAAGAAGCAGAAGGAGATTCAAAGGATGAAGGAAGACTGTGGGCTTCAGAGGTTTATAAGACAAAACCCTATAGTCAGAGATGATCACCACCACCTCCTTGTTTTCAAAAAGGGAGGCCATCACTTCAATTCCCAACAGGCCAGATGGTCTCTGTTCAAGCTGTGGGTGTGGGGTTGGTCAGAGCCTTCGGGAGGTCTAACCTCAATTGGGGAAAGCCTCAGTGACAAGACTACAACCCTAGTGGGTCCATGAGGTGGGACTTCCACTCCAGTGTGTCTGGAAGGTGGGACATCTGCCACCTCTGGACCTGGAGGGTGGACATCAAGCCAAAGAGGATGATACTTGAGCCTTAAAGATCTCATGGACTTTGCCTTGAAGTTTAGAATTATTTGAGACCTGTTATCCCCTCTTTCCTATTTCTCCTTTTTGGAATGGAGATATCTATCTGCTCTGGACTTTCTGTACTTCCTATCAGTCCATATATGTTCCTGCCTCAGGATCTTTGCAACTGCTGCTACCTGTCTCAAAGTCTCTTGCTCCAGGTTTTGGAATGGACTCCATGTTCTTCTTTAAATTCTACACTCAAATATCTCACAAGACACTTACCTGATGACTTTAAATAGAACGCCCTACAATCTTATCACTCTTAGCTATTCTTTATTTTACTTCAGAGAACAATATTTACTTTTATTTTCCCTCCACTCCTTCAGTGAAAGCCCCAGGACTTCAGGGATTTTGTTTTTTCCATTGACTGATGTATTCTCAGTGTCTGAACCTGGTAGGTACTCAATAAATACTTGTTTTCTGTTGGTTTAAGACCAGCACTATTTATTTTCTGACAAGAATTATGTGGTGCACTCTCTCAAATATTTGCTATCCCTCCCTGTTGGAGGATTATACACCCTTCCCCATGGAATTTAGGTGTGGCTGTGTGGCCCTGCCTGGACAGAGGCTCTAAGTGCCTACATGTGGCTCACCATGTCCTCTTTGTCACTGCCATAATAACCAACAATATTCTAGACAGAGACTGTTCTGTTAGCCTGAGCCCCAGAGGAAATGCTGCAGAATAAAGCCACAGTTGGTTTTATGGATCTGTAGCATGCACAGTCAATATGCTTTGCTGTATTAAGCCACTGAGATTTGGGGACTGTTTTGTTTCCAGGATATAACCTAATTTATCCTGACTGGTACAGACACCTAGGCAACCGTGGACAAAGAGAGGGCCCAAGAGTACCTAAAAGATATCTGACAAATTACCTAAGTTTGCCTAACCTGCCTCCTCCCCCCGAGTGCTTTGCCAACACCACGTTTTTGTTTTTTGTTTCTTGTTTTTTGAAAAAATAAAAACCAACCGAAGAAAAGAGCAATAAAACATTCGTTTTGACATGATTAAAAATTATCATCTTATTTCTTCGTGTTTTCATGAAAAAGCATTATAGGAAAAAGTGACTGAAGTCTCTTAGGGATTTAGAAGCTATTTCCCAAACGTGGAAGATCTTAAAATCAAATAAGAGACATAAATAGTACTGATTCCAAAGCTTTGCCTCATATTGGCTGAATAAGAGTCCCTGGGGCTAGTGTCTTCAAATCTGCAGTATTTTTTAAATTCCCCCACTGATTATGATATATCCAGTCCCCAAACCAGCCCTTGAGGTAAATGTCTGTATCGCTGTAAGCCTAGGAGATATATAGTAAGAGCTCAGCAAGAGCCCCTACTCTACCCCACTTAAAAATGCATCCACAAGTATACCATCTATAAGGCTTCACTGATTGACAACACTTCCACTTGTCAGTGGAAATTTTTGTAGGGTAACTTTCCACAGAAGGAAATATTTGTTTTAGTTTCAATTGTGGTTAAATGGAAATGGTTTCCTCTGTACAAATTCTCAAGAAAGTGTCACTTGGATCCATTCTGGTAGGGATAGATAGGACTAACAGGGCTTTTATAAACCCAACACAATTGCTTTCTGTGCTGACACTGTGAGACAGACTTGGATCGAGCAAGAGGATTTCCTTTATAAAATCACAACAGGAGTTAGTGGTTTCTATCGTCCTGAGCTGTAATTCATATAAAGTCGTAGCAGTTACCAAGAGTCCCATAGGAAACACCAGAATTTTGTTACGTGCAAGCGTCGGATGTGAAGAAAGAACGTGAACGCCATGTGGATATTTCCAAACATAGGCAACATAATCAAGTCTTGCCTCTGACATCAGAAGGCGTTTTATCCCCATCTATGCCTCGCCCCAGGATTCCCTCCTTCACAAGCGATGAAGAAATGAAAGAAATTTGACTTTTAAGTCAGGGATGAAAGTCTCACAGAATGAACACAATGGAGGCGAGGGCATTTGTGCTACCACCAGTTAGAGAAAACACACTTCTCTAACAACGCCGTGACATCAAACCAAAAATCGTATACCAGTTTGTAAGGTGGCGTGCACTTTTAGGAGCAAGAGACAATCAGAGAGACAAATCCCTGTCCAAAGTGAGCCACGTAGGTCAGTCAGGGTCATCAAACCCGAAGTAAGAGCTGGAGTGATACCGTTTGCTGGATAGCAAGGGTCGGTCTGCGTGCTTCAGCAGGGAGTCTCAGCCTCATGGATATACACGTGGCCTTCAAGGAGAATCAGATAAACATCTACCATTGCTCACACAAGAAGGCAACTGGTCTACCACATCTTGGCTCCTTGGCCTTCATCTGTAGTCACACAAACACACAGGAGATTTTGCTTTCCCATGAAGTCACTAGTTGCTAGTTATTTCAAGTCCTAGCATCACTACAAAGAAAAATAAATTCCTTCCTGGCACCCTCTTAAAAGAATAATTTCAAGTGGATTAGTTTCCTTTAATCTAGATGAACATAATAATACCTTCTTCTTCTTCTTTTTTTTTTTTAACCATCCTTCAATCAAATCCCTCCCCATCCCATGCCTTCTTCATTCCCACTTAAAGATAGCTTTTATCTCTTGGATTTTATGACTAAATGCTGCCAACACGAGGCCAGAGTACAGATTTTAGCAAATTACCTGCATCATTTGGAATAGTTCACGAATTCAAACACAAATGTTTGAATTATTCAGAAAACTGAGGAGCTAAATACACTTTATATGCATGCGGAGAGAGAGAGAGAGAGAGACAGACAGACAGACAGACAAAGTGACAAACGCATAGGATATACAGACTATTCCCTACGGCTCTAGACTACCAGCTGATTCTGCTGTTTTGCCATTTTTCTGCTCACATTAAACTATGAATCGAAAGAAGCTGAGAGTTGACTAGAATATTTTACAAGTTTCTGTTTTTCTGGAATTTTAATTTAAATTGTTTGTCAACTATCCATTGGTTTATATGTGGCCCCCTCCTCATTATTTCAAATGACTTATCTTAATACTTAACAGTTCAGGTATTTATCACAGGCTATACGCACCTAAATAGAGCTAGATAACATGACTGAAAAAGTGTGAAAATTCAGGTCTTAAATCTAGCCTACTGTGCACACTCCCTGTGGCTTCTAATCCACACAACTGCCCCCACAAACTTCAGCGTCTCCTCAAAAATGGTCGATGAAGCAATGTCGTCTCTCTCTAGAGAGATTTTTCTTGATTTTCCTGAAACCTTCCAAACATCCACTTTACCTAGTGGAAATGTTACTTTATTTAGGTAAATTTGTGAAGAACAGAGACATTTCAGTTCTTATTTCTTATTTATCTGTAAGATCCAAGGGGGAAAAAAGAGAAGGAAAAAGATCTCAGTTCAAAGAGTTATAGTTTTGCTATGTTGTTATTTGCTAACCTATGCTACTTTTGACATCTCAGAGAATAATTAAAAAAAAATCACTCACCACATCCTCTATCATGTTTCTTAGTACTTCATAGTCTTTTTTTCACTTGTAGTATTTTAACTTATTACATAATTTTTATGTTATGGTTTTTAATGTTGTATTTCCCATTAACCTACATATGAGTTCCATGAAGGCAAGAGGTGCCTGTCTCATTCACTTTTGAAGTAAATGCATAAATTGATTTGAAAAGGTGACTGACTCAGAATAATTAGACCAAACTATACAATGGGAACAGAGACACCTTTTGTGTTCTTAGTGAACACAAATTGTTGTAGCCATTTACAGGGCTTAATCCTTAGTGCATGGATCAAAGACCTAATACCATCAAGAGAGTGGTTTGAAAGTTGAGTGGTTTTTTGTTTTTTGTTTTTTGCTAACTTTTATGAAGTTTCCAGAAATAATGATTCAAGGAGAACAATGAACGAATGTACTTACTGTTCTGCACATATACAATAAGTTTCTGAGAATTTTAGAAAGCGCTAGGACATCCTGAGAAGTTTGATATAGCATCAGTACATTAAGAATCCTTGTCATCATTTTGGGCATTAGTAAATCTTCATCATTTTGAAATTGGAACTATGGGTCAACAACTAGGAAGGGTCGGAGATTATAACTTACATACAAACAAGTTAGCTTGCCATAGTTTCATGGAGGTTAGCAGAAGACACAAGTCCCTTGGATCAGAGACAAAGAACAGCTAATTATTATTACACGCAGAAATAGCATTACCATTTCTATGCTATTAGCCCTAGGTCCCACAGGGCACTGTGAAGAAAGCCATAATCCACCAGCACATGCAGTGGGTTATGCCACAGTGGGTTATACCTCAGCTCGGGTAACCTGGATCTTTGATAATGGGCAGTGAACCTGTCTTCACTTTGCTCTAGGGGGAGATACTATATTATCCAGGACTGTTCACTCTATAAACATCCTTAGGAATATGGTCCAGAAAAAGAGGACAATCAGTATTTCTTTGGCAATATGTGCAGAAACTTGAGAGACTCATGGAGAATGGTCTCCCAACTCCATGTCTCTGGAAGTTGTTCTCCAGGGCCTTTATTAAGGTAAATAATACACAAAAATATCTACAAAGAAATACACCAAGCTATCTCTAAGTATTCTCCATAGCTCACACACATGCTAACATCAGGAGGATGAAATAAGAGGAGTAAAGAGTTAGAAAGCAAAGGGTCCTGCTCAGAAGTGAGGGTAGGAGGTGAACACCCCTTCTCTACACTGGTTTCGGTGTGTCAGATGGGAGTTATGGAATGACACCAAAAACAATCATGAGCAAAACCCCAAATATGCTGTTGTTCCGAACTGCAGAATATACTGTCATTTGAGGCAAGTTAAATCACTTCTCTTCACTCTTACTTGGAGCTTATGAAAGTCAAAATAACCTTTTCAAAGGCTACTTTACCTCTGCTTAACATGCAGCTGCTTTGTTATTCTCAAAGGCCAGAGAAGACCCAAAAGGAAGAGTTCAGATGTGTCAGGGGTTGAGGGTGAAAGTAAAAAAGAAGAAAAGCCATTTGTCACCTGTCAAGCAAGGACCCAGCGGTGCTGACAGGGAAATCCTGAGAATCTGGCTCACTCCTGCTCTTGCTAATGCATTTATGCTCAAAGTGGACAAGACTGGGGAGTCAAAGGGAACCTCAGTCTTCCAGGACAATGATATATATTTTTGTTTGTTTGTTTGTTTGTTTGTTTGTTTGTTTTAAAACCAAGTCCTTGGGGCACCCGGGTGGCTCAGGCAGTTAGGCGTCCAACTTGATTCAGGCTGGAGTAATGGTCTTGAGGTTGATGGGATCAAGTGCTATGTCAGGCTCTGTACTGGAAGCATGGAGCCTACTTGGGATTCTCTCTCTCCCTCTCTCACTCTGCCTCCTCAAAATAATAAATTAAATTAAAAACAAACAAACAAACAAAAAAACAACCAAGTCCCATCTTTGTTCTTTAGAGTGTGAGGCCTTCCTGCACAAAAGGCCTTCAGGGCACACGGAGAGTGGAAAGCGTTTTCCAAACAGAATAAAAAGCTCTTGAGGATTTATAAGCTGTTTCGTCTGTCAGAAAGTATTTACACAGGCTTGGCACTTAGACTGAATTATTTCTATTAAGGAAAAATGGAGAAAATTGCTTCAGTCTCTCCAGAAGGTACCTGCAGTCTATCAGAAGCTAAGACGTTCTCCTAAGCTACACACTTAGGAGAAAAGAAAATCCATGCTGGTATGGATGTCCACAGGGAGATGAAGGAGTCCAAAGAGAATGCATCCCTGCCTTGTTCCTTATGTTGCGGGACCGGGTGATTTCTCCATTCTCATCCCCTAGGGAGCTTAGGGAAGACATTTGGAAGGACTCCATGCCAAGGACAGGTGCCCTCTCATGTTCCCTAGGGATTTCTCTCCCCATATGCAGCATGTGTGCTGTCACATACCTTATGAACCTCTATTCCCTCTTAGGGAATGTGAGGCATGGTCTGGTACACCACGGAGAAGGACAGAGAGAGAGAGGCAAAGAGAGAATCCCAAGCAGGCTCCACACTGACAGCGCGGAGCCCCTGATGTGGGGCTTGCACTCACCAACTGTGAGCTCATGGCCTGAGTTGAGATCAAGAGTATGACGCTTAACCAACTGAGCCACCCAGTCGCCCCAGTATTTCATTAATTTCTAGCAACAATCCCAGCATGCTCTTATTGACCACATTTATGAAGGAGTCTAGCAAAGTCCCGTAGTTGTGGGTATACACCTGTGTTGTCAGCTGATGCGGCCTGACTCGAGGGCAGACTGGGTGATTTCATGAGACCACATATGCCTCTGCTTCCAGAAGTCACAGGATTGCTCACACAGCTGCTGGCGCCTGGGATACACAAGGGAAATTGGACTGGGCAACCTGTCTTCACAGCAGCCACTCAGTCCCCATTCAGCTCTCTTAATTTGTCTATTATAAGTTTTAGTCCTCTCCCCAAACCCATCACCCCTTTGGCCTTTTCCCTCATCCTTCTGAATTCAGAAAGCCTTACCAGTTCTAATTCTTTCTAAATTTGCCCAATACCCTTCCATGCGGTGTTTGGCACAAAGTGGGGGGCTCAAGAAACGCTTGCTGAAGGAGTTGAGAAAGCTGGTAATTCCCACCCTACTGGGCTTATTAGAGTCAAAACTATTCATTGCACACATCCTGTCTTAAGGACATTCCATCTTTGTTCTTCCCTCTGAAGACAGAAATTCCCACAATGACACTTTATACCATCTGTTCCACCAGTCTGGGGTGACCAGTACAGCATGCCAAACTCACTGGAGCTAATGGCCCCATTATAAAAACATTTTAGAAGGCTAAGCTTTTCCCCAAAATTTTCTTTAAATATTCAATCAACACTTGTAGAAACTACTCCAGTCAAAATTGTAGTTTTCCAAGGTTCCATTGATAACATTTATGAGATGTGTCTGTGGTTTCTGTTGAATAACCAACATTCTAATAGTGATCAGGTTTAAGACATGATGTTCTTCTACTCCCAATGTCCTACAACCATCTTAAAAGGAAGAGTTAAGAATCACAACAGTTGACAAGAGAGAAAAGGTCCATCTGTGGAGAGACAATATCCTAAATGTTACGTAAGTTGTGTCTGAAAATGTTACCACATCAAACAATCTACAATATTAATTGAGAAATGTGTTTCATAGCTTATGTCTACTTGGCTACTCTTGGCTATCTGCCTTGGCGTGTGTGTGTGTGCCCTGACAGAATACTACTATCACCTGGTTTTTAATTCTATGACACAGCACTGGCCAGCTCTCCATAGAGGGCTGTAGTTTTTCTTTCAGTTGCTCCTTCTCTCACAATCCCAATTCTACATGCTAAAAGGTCACAAAATGCTGAGATTTTCTTCAGGAAACCTAGAATTCACATTTAACTTTGGCTACTCCACGCAATCCTGTTTGAAATGCAGCCAAGGATGGAATTCACTCCCTTTATTTTCATTAGACTTGTAGCTCAGAGTCCTAAGTGGACTTCAAAATACTAGCCACATTCCAGCAAATACTCTGGGGTCTAGACAGTGGAAGTGCCTCGAAGGGCTCCATAGATTGTTCAGCAGAATTCTTCAAAGTGATTTTTGTTTTTCCAGGTACAAGATCTTCACCTCCACCTACTCTCCATTCTATTTCCAGGCCAAATCCTTCCCAGACTCTCTTCCTTAGAGTTCATTAGAGACTCTCTTTTTCTACTACAACAAGTCTTAAGCTCCTCCTAGCTTGTGTGACCTTCCTTGTCTTTGCATCATCCTTACTACCTGTTGCAGAGTGAATTTCAAGGTGGATATTTACATGGAGGAAGCACTGAGCCTGCATTTGGATTGCTATCTTCGGGGAAGTGAGGGAAGCTGGACTAGGGAAACCACCAGAGATGTCAGCCATGAGATGGACACAGGCAGAGACCTCTAACAATCTCATGGGGTGCGTTGAGCTGGGATGGCCCAAAGGAACTACCCCTTCATTGAGGCAAGAGGCCCAGCCCTTGTATCTTAACTTCAATCAATCATTGGATACAGGCTGCCTCTGCAGAAAGGTTGAAACCTCGGCCCAGATGGCTCTCTTCAGCTGACAGCAATTTCTGGAAGGCTCTCAGCTGAGAGAGCCTGAAGGCAACAGTCCTAGTGGCTGGGGAAGAGTTGCTTTATTCTTAAAGCAAAGATCTGGGTAATATACCGAGGCATCCGCCATGCATTTTCTTTCTTCCCCTTCTCCAACACGTATGCTTCTTCCTGTCTGGTCCTGCCTCATTAGGATATGTAGTCTCATATCCAGAACCCTGGGTCTTGCCTCCAGGTATTTCTTTCACTAACATATTTCTCTCATCCAGGTCCCTCTCTTTCTCTAACCTATTCAGATATCTCTCCATGTCCCTGCTTTTTGCTGCCCTTGCTGAGTGCTCTGTTATCTGCACATCTTCAGGCTGTGGCATAAATTAGCATTTAAAGGTGGTGTCTCAGTTGAAGCAGCAATGTCATTGGTTTGTGAGGGGAGGGGGTGGGCGGTGGGAACAATAAAGGAAGAGAGTGTGTATTTGTCTCCTCATTTGAATTACATATTCCTTGAGGGCAAAGTCCTGGCTTTAACTTCTTGTGTACCACACAATGCATTAAGAGTGCTGTGCATATGGAAAAATGCAGTGCCTTCACATACACACACATGTATTTTGCATTTATTAAGGATCAAACACTATTCTACGTACGGGGTTTCAATAATTAAGAAAAAGGCCTTACTCTCAACAAGATTACATTCTGTTAAGAACTAAAGCCTGAGTAGCTGAGTCAGTTAAGGGACTGACTTGCTTTCAGTTCAGGTCATGATCCTGCGGTTTGTGAGTTTGAGCCCGCATCGGGCTGTGCACTAACAGCACGGAGCCTGCTTGGGATTCGCTTTCTCTCCCTCACTCTCTGTCCCTACCCCACTCGCGCTCTCTCTCAAAATAAACAAATAAACTTAAAAAAAATAAATCCTGAAAGTCAGCTGCTTAACATTAGTCATTATCTAGAATTAACAGTTATTATAAAGAAACTCTAATTATCAAATCTATGACATCCTTACATTGTGGTAATGTTAACCTTGGAATCTCAGAGACATAACACAATAATTTGTCATTCTCATCATACCTTGATGGTGGTTGGGTGGCACTCCTCCATCTTGGACACATGTAGCCTCCAAGTTTTCTCCGTCAGGAAAGAGACCTTAAGAGCACACTGGCTCTTAACTGCTTTCCTGCCCATCCAGTTCATGGGCTATATTTAGGCACAGGGCCTTAATATAAATGCAGAGGAGACTGGGAAATGTAAAGGAACCAATAGGTCTTAAGTACTAATGTTCTCTGCTACACTAGCCAATGTCTGTTGAGTACTTCTATACAATTCTAAGTGCTTAACTGTCTGCACCCAATTCCTTGGGGGGGGGGGGGCATGGAGAGGTGAAAGGGTGGTTTTAATGCCAACAACAATTCTTGGACACCATGTGGGTGTTCTACAATTCAAGTCAATTCTGATACTAACTACTTGCAGGTAAGGGCTCAGGTTAAGGATTCAGTCCTGCAAGACCTCCCTCTCCCTACTAATTGAGATGGTAGTTACAAGTCTACCTGGTCACCTGTGCTTCTGAATGTACCGGTATATACTGGAAGTTCCAAAGACCTCTCCTTGGGTCAGATTTGCTAGAGCGGCTCACCGAACGCACAGATACGGTTCACTTACCAGATTTACCGGTTTATAATAAAAGGAACAGCCAAATGGAAAGAATGCATAGGACAAGGCATGGGGAAAGGACTCACAATTTCCATGTCCTGTATTGGTGTGCCACTCTACCCAGATTGCCATGTGTTTACCAACCAGGAAACTCTCAGAACTCATCCTTTTGGGTTTTCATGGAACCTTTGTTACATACAAAGGACTAATTAAATCATTGGCCTTCTGCTACAAACTCAGGCTCCAGCCCATCCCCCCTCCCTGAAGGTCTGAGGCTGAGCACTGAAAGTTCCAACCAGCCCTCTTCCTTACGTGCTTCCGGAAAGTCACCTCATTAACATGATAAAAGACACCTTCTGGAGTTCTTATTCCTTGGGAAATTCCAAGAGTTTTATGAGCCATGTGCCAAAAACAGAGACAAAAGCCAAATATATATATATATATATATATATATATATATATATATATTAAATATACAAATATATATATATATTATGATAAATCACAATATCACAGCGCTTCACATAGATTCCTCACAACACTATGAGGTAAATATGAATATTAATTCTCTCCTACAGATTAAAAACAACAACAACAACAACAACAACAAATGAGGCACAAGGAGGAATAATTTACCCCAAATCCCTTAAGTAGTCATTGGTAGAGGTGGGCTTTGAGTTCAACCCTTAAGCTCCAAAGTCTATCTTCTTTCTGCCGACTACACTTGAAAAATAGAATAAAGGTTGTGAAAGAAAGGGCTTTTTCTTTCCAGGACAGATCTGTGAGAAACATCGTATAGAATAATCTCTTCTTTGACTTCGGTGTGACCTGGAAATACTAATCCAAACTACTGTAGAAGTTTCCCTCTTCCAAATCCTTCTTGTGTGTAACATTTCGGCTGTCTCAGGACTCTGCCTGAAAACACCTGGGATTTTTAAATTTGTGCTTTTTCAAACTGTCATTGGTAGTTCAAGCATTTCAAGGAGCTCCCTTTGAACTAATAAGCCATTCCACTGTGCCAAGAGCCTTACTATTAAGCTGAAAACTATTGATGATTAAAGTTTTATTGTCCCTTCCCAACTGAAAACAAAAACAACAACAACAACAAAACAAAAAGAAAAGAGCCTCACAATAACACGTCCAGAGGCTATTGAAACATTCATGTTCTTTATGAATAGGAGTCTCCAGTGATTGGGAAAAGCAAAGTCCTTCTCAAGGGCTCAGATTTTACATACAAACTTTTACTCCTCCTGCTCTACCCTGACTCCTTCTGTCCTAGTTTCCATGACAACAAGGAGACCATAGATGATTGAAATTAGGTTTATCTTAATGATGGGCTAAGAAGCTGGATAATTGGAAATGTCTGCACATGGTGGAGAGACAGAGCCTCTACTGCCCCCTGCTGGGCTCCACGTTTCCCTCCGACTATCCGGTCCTCCCTCTCTGACTCCAACAAACCTCTCTGGCTTCTGGCTTCTTTCCCAAGCTAGATGCCCTCTGACATTTGTCAATCTTTCTGTTTCCCTTTTGATGCAACAGTAGTATGAAAAAGAGATAAAAACTTTGTCAGTTACTCTTTAAATCCATGCTAATTGATAAGGAAGGATAATCACCAACCACTTCTCCACAGCGTTCAATTGCTTCCAAGTGTTTTTCATTGAATCTAAGTGAAAACACTTCCCACGATGCAATTTTAAGGGAATATTAATCACATGCCTTGATTAGCTTTGGACGGCAGAATAAGCGAACTGGCTGAATAAAAAAACAGGTTTCTTCTTTCTTAATATCCTCACTTTACAAGATGAGTATTGTGGAAGGCTTTGGTTTTCTGGAAAATAGAGTGAGCTACATATAACGAATGCTTTTCCAAATGTATATTGATTTGCAATCTTTGGCGTTTAATTTCATCTGGTTTTATATTTTAACTATCTGATTATAGAGGAATTGTTGATACGAACTTCCTCAGGCTCTAAGGCAAAATGTTCCACATCTTTTCCATAGCACTTAGGAGAATAAACAATTCAATTTAACAACATAAATTTAAGAAACAAAGTCTCCTAGTAGTTAAAAAATTTCTGAGTATGAAGTTTTTATTGGCTTCAAACTCTTAATTTGTTTTGTATTCTCTGCTCTTTGGTTATGTGAAAACACATAGCCATGAAAAGAGATGTCAAGGGTTCCACAAAAAGTAGAAAATGTGCAAAAAGACTGTTACTGGCAAAACAAACAAATTAGCACGGGTGGGTGAAAGGAACTTAGGGTTGAGGATTTGTGATTTTAAACATAAATTGCATACTGTGTTTCTGGGAAAGAGTCTGCATTGTAAACATGGAGATTCTTCCTGAAAGGATGTTCCAATTTGATTTGGTAAAAATTAATATCCTAGCAAAATTATGTATGTCATTTGACACGCTTGATTCTAGAATTCATGCAGAAGAAGAAATCAGTAAGAAGACCTGGAAAAATTGTGGAAAAGAAACAGGTCTTTGCCATACTAAATCAGAATATACTATAAAGATCTAGTTTGTAAGCAGTGTGATAATGTTGCAGAGATTGGAAAGCAGATCAGTAGAACAGAATGGAAGTCAAAAAATGAACACATTTAGAGATGGGATAAACTAATAAATGATACTGGAACACTTCATTAAGGAAAAAAAAAAGCCAGATCCCTACTATATACATAATGAAATCACAGATGATTTAAGGGCTACCTAGACTAACTAAATATTGTTAGAAGAAATTTAAGAGTCAGGGCTCCTGGCTGGCTCAGTCGGTAGAGCATGAGATTCTAAATCTCATGGTGATGAGATTCATGTTGGGTGTGGAGCCTATGAAAGAAAAGAAAGAGAAAGAAAGAAAGAAAGAAAGAAAGAAAGAAAGAAAGAAAGAAAGAAAGAAAGAAAGAAAGAAAGAAAGAAAGAAAGAAAGAAAGAAAGAAAGAAAGAAAGAAAGAAAGAAGGAAAGAAAGAAATTTAAGAGTCTGTGGAGTCTTGGGGCAGCAGGAGTGGAGAGGGCTTTTGACCTTGACATCATGACGCATAAAGGAAAAGTCTAACATACTTGACCACATTCAAATGCTGAACTAGTTCCTGAGGAGATGCCCTTCTTCCAGATATAGCATTGCCTACAGTGGGGTTTAAGGGAGGCCCACAAAGATCCCTTTAATCTCCCACCACACTTTACACTGCGGTCCAGAAAGGAAAGGACTGAGCACCAAGTACCCCTAAACCTAAGTGAGGCCCTATGTGCTCCGGGGCAGACGCACCTTTCCTGACCCACAAAACAGTAAGAGCTCCGGGAACAATGCCTCCCTCCACTATCCCTCCTTAATTGGAAGTGTGAGGGGCCAGCCGTTCCTTAAAGACCATACGAGTCTCAATGGGAGTTATGACCATACACTTTATACACTTTCTCCAGAAATTCAAGCTTTCCAGGGCGTCGTGGAGATTCTTATCCACACCCAGATCTGGATCTCCCTGGTCCTACTTTACACAAGCTTCCGCATATCCAGGACCTCCCACTACACGGTTTGCAGAATCAAGTGCAAAATGAAAACCTGGGGGCCCTTGTTAAAAAATGAGTAAGAATTCCATGCTGGTAACACTGGAACATGAAGGCAGCCATGAGTCCCTTCTATGTGTGGATTACATGCTCATAGGCTGCCCATGCACTCTAGCCCCAAACCCTTTCTTTATTGCCCCATATGGTCTGTTATCAGCTAAATGTAACTTCAATTTCTTTTGTAAATGTTGAGAAAAAATTCTTCGTACTCTAACTTATCCTTAGCTATCCCCCGAGGATGCTGCCAGATTCCCATACCCCACATACCATGGTGCCTGAGGATGGGGTGTGTGTCTTCTTTATTTGCCAGTGCTTTCCCTGTCTAGAATTTTCTCTTCCTTTTTTCAAAAATCTGTTTTTGGTTTTTTTTTTTTTTCCACCAAACTCACACCATCCATCCACATAGCCTGCTATCTCTTCTTGTTGTGGTCCTCTGTGTACCTTCCCATTGTCCATCCAGCACATGACATTAATAGGTGCCCAAGAAGTAGGTACTGAGAAAGTCAACAAATGACTTGTGCAATCATTTTGGGAGGGGGGGGGGAACCTAGGTAGACTATATATTCGAATTTCCAGCTGCATAATAAAAGCAGGCACAGTTGAAGCAAAGTGCCCCTCTTGCCTGAATCACTCATAGGATCTAGATTATTTGCGTTCTATATTCTCTGTATGTTTTGTCAGAAAACTGGCCAAAGCGTGGCCTGTTATGAAGCCAAGTTGATATTTATACCCTAAATATTTACGATTTCTTTTAAAAGTTGGCAAGGGGAAGAGATGAAGGAGTCATTCGATAGGAGTTCAGCAGTAAATTCATGTCCCTTTTATAGTTTTGCTGCTAGAGTAAGCAAAAACGGAGAAGCCAGGGGGCCCTGGCTGGGCCAGCGAGGGCAGCAGTCAGGATTTCTACCTTCATTGCTTCTAAATGCTGCCCTCTTGTGTCCAGAGTGCTTATTGATGGAGCTGTGTGACAGGAGCCTGCTTAGGGACACAGATGGGAATGGGAATAGATGGGGCGCCTGGGTGGCTCAGTTGGTTAAGCATGGACTCTGGATTTCAGCCCAGGCCATGATCTCACAATTCATCGGTTCGAGGCTTGCATTGGGCTGTGCTGACCGTGTGGAGCCTGCTTGGGATTCTCTCTCTCTCTTTCTCTGCCCCTCCCCCACTCATTCTCTCCCTCTCTCTCTCTCTCTGTCTCTCAAAATAAATAAATAAATAAACATTAAAAAAATAAGAAATGGGACTAGAGGCAGTGATAAAGCAAGGGAATGACAAGCAACACAAGACAAATGTGGGAACAAAATGGGAAAAGTACATCTATAACCCCCATAACTTTGATGTTCATTCACCCCCGTGTCTCCTCCTGCATCTTGTCCATTGTCCTCCCGGAGAAAAACAGGCAAGAAAAATAGGCATACAACCCATCCGACTTGCTTTAGCACCTACTGCAAGCTGAGGGCTTGGAAGAACAAAGCCACCATTGCTGTGGTCCCTCTCTACCCTCGCACTGAATCCTGCTTCACCCATTCTTTTGACTTGCTGTGCGAATCATTGTCCCCGAAAACTCCACACACAACAGACCTGCTCTCGAACCCCTAGGGAGCCTTCCATGATGGCAGTAGGCATTTTCCTTCTATCCCTCATTGCTAAAAAGTGTATGGAGTTCCCTCCACCACCTTCTGACTCTGGGTTCGTCATCTCTCTAGAAAATTCCACATTGGTGATAGAAGTTGGGAAGGAACCATCTGAAAAAAATTTTTTTTAAAAAAATTTTTAACGTTTATTCATTTTTGAGAAAGACAGCGAGACTGAGCAGGGGAGGGCAGAGAGAGAGAGAGACACAGAATCTGAAGTAGGCTCCAGGCTGTGAGCTGTCAGCACAGAGACCGACGCGGGGCTCAAACTCATGAACCATGAGTTCATGATCTGAGCTGAAGTCAGACGCTTAACAGACTGAACCACCCAGCCACCCCAGGAAAGGAAGAGTGTTTACAAGAAGAAGAGAGAGAGCAACTTTAGCCAGAGCAAGTAAATAAAATGTGAACTTTGAGAATGTCTTTTCTAGTTATTCCACAGTCTAAAGGCTCTGCGTTGGTCATGGTCAATGTCACTTACCAACATATAGGCTGTAGAGCTCCCCAACATGCCTCGCTTTACAGGCATATCTAGGAAATTCTGGTTCTGGTACCGGACACCAGTGATAATCAGCGAGGCTGCTTCCAGCCAGAGGTGACCACCACCGGGCAGACAGCCTGGAGGGACAAAAGGATTAGTGTGCTAGTATGCCAATAATGGGCACACTGGTTAGGAAGCTGGGTGGTCTAGAAAATGCACCAGATGCAGGCCAAGTAGCATGCCTTATCAAGTTATGAGGAAATCCTGGGGACAAACCCCAGGGAGTAACAAGGAAAAAGAAGCCAATTTGAAGGCAAACAAAACACAACCAATTCTGCAATTCTTGGAGCAGACCACGATTTCTGTGGGTTTCTTTCCTGGAGTGTCCTTCAGGGGTCCCTGTTGCCTCTACCTGTTCATCCTTTCAGAGCCCGCTCCAACCTCTCTTTGCCATGAGGTCTTCCCAATCATGTCAGCTCTCCTGTCTGGTCTGGCTGCGGGAGTAAGAGCCTGCACACCACCATTTGGCACAATTACACGCCAGACGTTGTTCACTGATGTTTCTTGGGAACATGTTTAATCACCTACCCATGTTCTGTGGCCTTTCAGGGCTTCACACCCCTTTGCTAGCCAAGATGACCAAGATCTCAGTCCTCATTAGATGATGTCAGGAATCCCAGTCTCCGCGACAGATGGTTCTGGGGATTACTGGGGAGTACACACCTGCTTTGGCTGTTGCTTGCCGTTGGTGGCTCTTAGTTAGTGGTTTGCATGCTTTGTGCAGGGCCAAGCCCTTCCTTGCTCTGTTTGTCCCCATGTAGACATTGGTTCCCCTCTTATTTTACAGCTCCATCCGCACACCGCAGCACAGCCAACAAGAAGGCAGAGGTACAGAATAAGAGTTGGAATGCGTGCAGTGAACCTTTAGAACTTGGTAACACTGATCACGGTTCTTGCATCCACCAGCCTTATCCCAATGTGGGGAGTCCCCTACCCGTTGTCTCCCACCTCAATCTTTTTTGGGGACACATTGCTATGGTTTCAGTCCCTCCTCATATAGGTGGGGGTGTCCCTGGACCCAGTTCTGAGACCAAAACTTCAGTTTCATTTTTGTCAAGCTCTAACCCAAGAGCATGAAGTACAATACAAAAATAATTGCCCAAAGTTGGAGCTCTGGCCACTACAAAGGTAGCCATTCATATTCCTTTTCAGAATGGTTTCTCTCTTCTTTGTGGCAACTACCCTTATAAGACTAAGGCTGGGACTAAGCTTTGGGTATTAAAAATGCCCCTTTGGGTGCCTCGGTGGCTCAGTTGATAGAGCATCTAACTATTGATTTCAACTCTTGATTTCAGCTCAGGTCATGATCCCAGGGTCATGGGATCGAGCCTCACATCCATGCTGAGCATGGAGCCTGCTTAAGATTCTCTCTCTTCCCCTCTCTATCACTCTGTCCATCTCCCCTGCTTGAGTGCTGTCTCTCTCTCTCTTAAAAATAAAAAATAAAATAAAATAAAAGCTCTTTAAAGTGTTTCCTCAAACAATAAACAAGAAGGCTCTTTCCTTCCAATATTAAATGATGCTGCCACTATATGATATGTGAATGTGGCTCAAATTATTTTTTTTAAGTTTTGCCTTGTTTGGTCCTCATTTGCCAGACTTATCTGCCTCAATGGCAAGAACAATGCCTTGGTTTCCTGGGTTTGTGCCCATATATCAATTTCCACAAAAAGAAAAGTGGTCCCTAATAACAAGCCAGAAGTAAATTCATGTTAGAGCAGCATGGCCGTGGCTCGTTCCCCTAAATCTCTGCTATCATTTCTTCCGGCAGGCCACAGGGAGAACAATGTCCAACCTCCCTCACACTTGGGTACAGATTTGGCCAAAGGATATAAGTGGAGGGATGAGTGCTTCTTCTGGGTATGATCATGCAAAACTGGCAAATAGCCAACTCCACACCATTTTCTCCTTGGGGCTGGGCTGAAGGGAGTGGCTATCCCAGGGCAACATGGTGAAAACTAGAGAGACTTCATCATCCTGGGGCCCTGAGTGATTTCATGAAGAAGAGACACTTCACTAAATCATACACTTGACCAGTGCTCCATTTAAAGCAGGAAAGAAATTTCTGTGTTATTTCAGCCACCATGTTTTCGGTCTATTACACCAGTTAGTCTACCCTTAACAGGAGCTAGAAATGGATGTCTGTCAGAGATGTCTTTACTCAGATGTGGAGTTGGCAGAGGTCTGTGAGGTGTGATGAGGGACACTTATGGTCAAGGAGAGACCCTCCCACCCCTGCCACATGCTTTCTTCACTTCCATCTATCTCGACATTCTGTTTGAAATCCCACCACACATATTTTATTACTTTGGATAAAGGCCTAATATTTCCAGGAAGCTTCTTGTAGAATAATTACAGCACCTGATGTTAATTACACTAGAATTAAAAAAAAAACACAAAAAACCCCAACTATATCACCTGGAAGAAATAGCACATAAAACCATTCTCTTTCAGGATCCCCTTAGCATAGATGACTTTCTCAAATTTATTTCTGCTGAGATACCTAGTGAAAAGTTGAGAAAGGGATACAGGCAGTAAAAATGTCAAAGAGAAGATTTCTTTTAATGTTTATTTTTGAGAGAGAGAGAGACAGAGACAGGAAGAGAGAATGGGGAACAGAGAATCCAAACAGCACAGAGCCCAATGGGGGCTCAAACCTACAAACCATGAATGAGATCATGGCCTGAGTCAAAGTCAAACACTTAACCCACTGAGCCATTCAGGTGCCCCTCGAAGGGCAGATTTTTGAAGGAGAGGTAGAGGGATATCTAGAGCATGGAGAACTTGAGTTTTTGATCCAACAGAAACAGAATCCTGGGCAGCAGTGGGTGAGATGTGTGACCATAAGATCCTTGAGAATCCTTGACTGAGAATCAGAAGGTTCAAAGAAAGGAGATGAAGTCATTAAAGGCAAATTTCTTGCTTGACAAATTGGCTGAATACCAGTCCTCAGATCATTTTCCCACCCTTTCCCTACATTTGAAGTGAGTTATTTTGATGGCCTAGCCTACTTTTTAGATCTGCAGATGGCCCCTCATGAGAGGTGGTGGAAAGTCATAACGGAGCTTTGGGATTTGTTCAAACCTTACCTGCACTTTCTGGGTTTGGATGTTTTGACTGTTTTTCAGTCAGTACCTTCCTTAGAGATTCCTATAGCAGTAACTGCCATTTCAGAATATGTGGTGATTTTCTCTCTATGGCCCACAGAAAGGACAGATAGGTGGGCAGGGCAGGACCATTGGGGTTATTGGCACGAAAGGTTGATGACCAAATAATTCAACCCCATCTGTCCATTTACTATTATTTTTTACATAATTTTAAAACATTATTTATTTTTGAGAGAGGGAGAGAGAATGTAAGCAGGGGAGGAGCAGAGAGGGTGGGGGGCAGAGGATCCAAAGCAAGCTCCATGCTGACAGCACAGAGCCCAGTGTGGGGCTCAAATTCATGAAACCTGAGATCCTGACCTGAGCCGAAATCAAGAGTTAAATGCTTAACTGACTGAGCTTCCCAAGCGCCCCTACTATTATTTTTAAAACAAGTATGTCTGTTTGACAATCCGTTTTGTGGTTAAAAATACAACAGAACATTAAAAGTCACAATGATCAAACAGAACTTTGAAAATTTGAGTCCGGAATGTGAGGTGTTACAAAATCACTGTGGATTCAGGGGTGGCAAATCTTGGAGCTAGTCCCCTGGGGCAATCTACCCCGACTGAAATGTCGGTTGTGCTGTCCTAACGCGAGCCACGGAGGTGGCAGCTGGCATCCCGCGCGGATGTGAGAACTTTAGCTCCGATTGATGGGGAGTTTTACTGGTCCTCCCTGTGCCACATAGATGCTCCTTCTATTAGTTCTCTGTTGCTGCCCCCAAAATGACTGTACACTTGCTGGCTTACACGGTACACATTTATTTTCTTACAGCTCCGCAGGTCAGGAGTTCGACCTTGGATTCACCAGATAAAAACAAATTGTTGGCAGGGTAGCATTTCTTTCTGGAGGCTCCGGGGAAGAAGGTGCTTCCTTGCTCATTTGTGTTGTTGACAGACCCCAGCAAGTGGTCGTTATGGGACTGAGGTTCCCGTTTCCTGGCTGGCTGTCAGCTGGGGCCACACTTAGCTCCTGTAGGCTTCTCTCCGGTCCTTGCACACAGCTGCCAGCATCTCAGAGCCAGCAATGGGGTGACAAATCTTTCTCATGCTGCCATGTCTCTGACCCACCTCTTTCCCTTCTTTTTTTTTTTAATTTTTAAGAATGTTTTATTTATTTTTGAGAGAGACAGAGTGCAAGTGGGGGGGGGGAGGGGCAGAGAGAGAGGGAGAGACAGAATCCCAAGCAGGCTCTGGGGTCTGAGATGTGAGCACAGAGCCTGATGTGGGGCTCGAACCCATGAACCGTGAGATCATGACCTGAGCCAAAGCCAGATGCTTCACCGACTGAGCCACCCAGGCGCCCCTTTCTTGTTCCACTTTATTTATTTATTTATTTTTTTTTTTTAATTTATTTTTTTTAATTTATTTTTTTTTCAACATTTATTTATTTTTGGGACAGAGAGAGACAGAGCATGAACGGGGGAGGGGCAGAGAGAGAAGGAGACACAGAATCGGAAGCAGGCTCCAGGCTCTGAGCCATCAGCCCAGAGCCTGACGCGGGGCTCGAACTCACGGACCGCGAGATCGTGACCTGGCCGAAGTCGGATGCCCAACCGACTGCGACACCCAGGCGCCCCTCTTGTTCCACTTTTAAAGAGTCGTGCAATTAGATTGGGCCCATCCAGATAATGTGAAATCATCTCCCCACTCCAAGGTCTTAATCACATCTGCAAGGTCTCTCTTACCACGTAAGGTAACAGATTCAGAAGTTTTGGGGCTGGGCATCAACATTTTTTGGGGGGGCTGTTATTTTGTATAACATACTCTCAACTTAGAATTATCTGAAAACCCTTGACCTATAGGTGACCAATGTGCATCAGTGATAGGACCTGGCCCCAGGATGTCTAGGTCAGATTTCACTTTTTTTCAAATCACATTTGAAGTTAGATTATACCCACTGCTGGCTTCATCTCATGTTTCCATAAGCAGAATTGAAAGGCATTTTCAGGTGGACCCTCATATCCCAGGCTCTCAACAACTCTCTCTGCCTGTTCATCTTCCTCGTTTACCTCACGGACTAGTAGCTGATATTTAAACTGCTCAAGTTCAACCCCAGGATCTCAAGAAGAAAGTTTTACATGGGTGTTGAGAACGTGGGACTTCATCATACTTTTTTATGAGTTGTATTTGTTTAAGTCTTTTGATGACAAAATTCAAGCAGAAGAAATCACAGCGGTGCCCCGTCCTATGTGAAATGTTTATCCTGGTGTATGTTCTCTCTACACCCCCCAGTCTGGCCCTCTCTGGAAGGGTCACTGCTTCTCCGAGGAGTCTGTTTCTTCCAAGTGCCGGAACATGTCATTTCTCGTCTCCGACCACAGTGCTCATAGAGAGTGGGGAGCATCAGCAGAACAGACACGGGATTTCACGTGGGCCGGATGCTGGGTCACAGGGAAAGTCACAAATGATAAAGGAAGGGGGACCGTCCCCACAGGGGAGAAAAGATCCTTCAGGAGTGGGGGAATGGAAGGAGCTGAACTTGAACCTCCACCCTTGACCGGATGTGGGCTTAAAGTCACGAGGACTGGTTTAGGCGGGGGTATTGAGACGAAATGCTACTAATGTCAAAAGTGGACAAGGACAGAAAAACCGAGGGCTGTTTTCTGGTGTTCAGGAAGTAGAAGATATTGGATATCTGCCCTCTATCGCCTCCCTGCTCCACAAATGATTCTGCTTGTCAATAGCAGCTTCTTTTTCCATGAAGAGACCTGGGTCAGTATTCCTCAGGCTGAAGCAGTGTCATCTGGGAGCCATCCCTGAGACCCCAGTTGGAAATACTTGCCTGTCAGAAACCATTATGATGGGGCTGCCTGAAGAGTCTCTGCAAAGGAGTTCTTCACAGATTTCCATGCTTACTCACAGGAGGAGATTCTTCTTCTCCACACCCCTACTAGGACATGCTTGTTCAGTCCCCATGGTCCCCTGCTGATAGGACATACCCTGCAACTGTGATGTGAATTGAATGTGCAAATGAGCATCAAGACATCCTGGCAGTCTTCCAGCTAAAGGGAAATTTCATGAAAGTCTGCAGCAGTTAACAGAGCAGTGGGGGAAGTGTATTGTTGCCGATGCCTGTAACACTATCGGACCCCACACCAGGACCTGCCTGTGGGCGTAAGCGTAAGTGTAAGCGTAAGAGCTCCGAGTAACTTCATCTGGTATCTGCTCCTCATCCTCTAGGAGAGTATCTGTGGGGACTACGGCAAGGTTCAAATTCACAACTCACGGAAGGGCTACCTACCGATTTCTTTGGACAGTAGGAATATCTGCACAGAGATGAATTCATTGGGAGGAGGGCAGGCGGCAGAACAGGTGAGCTCTTTCCTACCAATGGGGAGATCTTGACTGCCTGCCTTGCTAACAGACAGGAACTCTTGGACTGATGTCATCTCCTGACCTTGCTGTGGATTTAATTCCACGGACCACTTGAGGGCCAGCTGCGGCAGAGCCGGAGGCAGAAATGTTTCCCACTTCAAGAACTCACAGACCTGGGGCGCCTGGGTGGCTCAGTCGATTAAGCATCTGACTTTGGCTCAGGTCATGCTCTCATGGCTCTTGGGTTTGAGCCCCGCATCGGGCTTGCTGCTGTCAGTGCAGAGCCTGCTTTGGATCTTCTGTCCCTTTCTCTCTCTGCCCCTCTCCTTCTCACTCGAACATAAATAAACATTAAAAAAACAAAAAACAAAAAACTCACAGACCCGATAATTCCTTCAGAGTCATTTATTTTGATTTTTTTTTTTTTTTTGGTCATGTTTTGAAAGAAATGTGTATAAGGATGTCTTTTTTAGGCAACTGCTTTCAAAGTTGAGACCAGCACTTCTGCTTTATTTCCCCCATTTGACTGCTTCCACCATTAGCAGAAGGCACAGTGGCCACTGCAAGACAGCGAGGGCAGTTCTGACTTGTGTTTTCACCTCCACAGTTGACCAAAAATTCCAGCAGGCAAACTACAAGCATGCTGAGATTCCCAGTTGCCTTAGGTGCTAAACACTGGATTAAAAAAAAAAAAAAAATCACACCTGGCAGATTGTTGGTTAGTACAGTTCATTGTGTTCGTGAAGACATCCATCACACAAATAGCACTGGCAAAGAGTATGAGTTTGGAATTCCAACGGTCGCGAGTTTGCTTCACTCGACTCCAGCCCAGTGTGACCTCTAGTTAGCTATTGACCTATTTAAATACCAGTTTCCTCGGATGTAAAATATAGATAATGTCTCCTTGTAGGGTTGATGTGAGATTTATAAACACTGAAGTATGGGAAGCACGAGGCACAGAGTCTGACTCACACTACACTAACTTCATTACTAGATGTCATTTTTGCCAGCAAAATAAAAGAACTAAACCATCAACGGGTCATTAAATGCTGTCTTTCTCAAGATGGTAATCTTCTCTGAGGTTATCTAAAGACTATTTAAAAAGTTAACCTCTTCTTCCTTTAGAACAGGCAGGAAAAAAAAAAAAAGAACAATTAGGGCAATTATCTTAACCTAACCGCTTATAATATGGAGATGTGTGACTAAAACATTAGGTCAAATAAATTTGCTTGTAGAATGTGGAGCTAACGTGCTGGGTTAAGTCATGAATGCAAGGTTTGCAGGAACCCAGGGGATCCAGAATGGCTCTGAACTTCAGCCATAAAAGGAACAAAGATCTCAAGCAAAACTGCCCAGAGGGGGAGCAGAATTTCCTGGGCAGAGCACCTCCCTGACCCTGGCCTCCTCCCAGGAGAGCCTTACCCCTATGAATACACATTCAAGGCCTAAAATACAGGGCAGTTTCACAACCCATTGCAGGGGTAGTGGGTGGGGTGGTGCAGAACTTCCTGGCAAGATTGTAGACCTCAACAATAAAACACCTATAAGCCCCTGTGAGGGCAGAGAGAACTCTCTGGACTTCGCCTATAGAAGGAAGGAGCTAACCTCCACCCATTTGATGAATGGCGCTGTAGCAATCTTGTGACATATGAAGCTGGAACCGGTTCTGAAATTTCTCTGTAGCATTTCCTGCTCTTAGCAAGGGAGTATAGTTAGACATCGTTCTAGTACTTGAACTCCTTAGCTCTTTTTTGAACGTCTTTGTCATGCAATGATTTTACAGAGAAAAGATTCCCAATCACTAGCTCAATTAAAAACTTTTCCCCGGATCGGAGGAAACAGGGAATGGTACATTATTTCAGAAAGCACAGGGATGGGAAGGCATCCAGTTTTTCTTGAGACTTAAGGAGTTGCCTGAAATGACCACCTGAAACCTCTGTTCCCAGAATAATAAGAGACCTAACTGTGAAGTTCAAAATCTTGCTGGGTGGGTGCGGGGAGAGAATGGTGGAAAAACACCAACAGTTGGCTCTGAAATTTTCTCAAGACAAAAAAGCCAGCCCCAATGAGGGGCGGCCCACTGTAATTCTGCTTGACAGAGTGTGACACAGCCCCCCGTGTGTCTGTGCACATGCACGCAGCTGCTTGCTGAAAGCAGAGCGCTTGCCCACCACATCACGGTCACGTTCGTGCCACCCAAGCACCCAGCTGCCTTCCCCTAGACAGCCTCGTGACAATTTGTTTTTCTTGTTTCTTCTCCTCGCCTCCTTTTTCTCCTTCCCTCATACCCCCATCTCTCTCGAAAGGATCTAAGTCCTGTAACACTTGCTGGGAGAAAGGGCTTTACTTGGCGACTTTTGGCTTACAGGATCGTTGGTGAACAATCAGTCTGTCTGGCAGGAAGGTACGCCCGCAAATATTACAGGGAACCAACTGGCTCAGGGCGCTTGTCCAAGCAGCTTCATTTAAGGCATCGAGATCATAGAAACCTTTGGCTGGAAAGTTAAAGAAAAAGAAGAAGAAAAAAGAAAAAAGGACCAAAAAGGAAAGAAAAGAAGAAAATGGTAAAAATGGATCCTTTTTTATTCTGGAGCACCATACTCTACTTTTTATGGAAAATATTTTCAGGAAATACCTGTTGACTGAGGCTTTTAAACAAATCATACTTTTTGTTCCAAACCCTCTTTCAGGGGTTGAATAAAAAGTGCGCTATGAACCAGAGACTTTTCGCTCCTTGGATTTTAAAAAGGGGAAGGAGTTGTTTTATGTATTATGATATGCATTCTTCACTAATTATTAACATCTTTGCTTACACATGATTATCTTGCAAATATAACTTTTGGCCTTCTTTCAATTGACTCTAAATAGAAGCTTACAAAGGGAAAAGAACATGTATTTGTACTTTCCTCTTCTGTAATCCTTCAGTGGAATGTTTTTAAAGGCCAACACTGACAGTTAGGGTGAATTTAGGATGAATGATATCCTAAAAATGTATCGTCTCTTCACGGTCATAAATGTGGAGATTCTTTAAATAATTAAACCAAAGAATGCAAACAGAATAGTTAACCTGATGAAAAGAAGTGTCCTTAAGAGAACAATCAAGACGTCTGAGAGATGTATAATCTTCATTGGCAGAGCATAGGAAAAAAGGCATATGGCTTTATTTTAGAGAAACAGTGTGGGAGTTAGCTTTGATAAACCTTATTTAAATAGAATGACTTTAGTACATTAAATTGACTGTGTCTTAGAATTACTCCAAATAGCAACCCCCCCAAATGTAGCCAGGCACTCAAACATAAATTACATACTTAACAAAAAATCATTTTAACAGAATATATTTCTTCACTAAAGCCCAGGCAATTTTCCTATGACTTCTTCCTAATGGTTCACACAACCATAGTAAACTTCAGATTCTCTCCTGCTACTTTTAATGTTCCTTATTTTACTCCATGAAAAATTGAACCCCAGCACAGCCTAGTATTTATCCTTTAGACAAACCAAGTACCACTTTCTACGCAGGATATGAATTTTGAGAGCTTTGAAGACTGTTGAAAAATAAAATGGCACTGACTTTCTCCTTACTCATGACTTTTCCTATGGATTCAAAAATTCCAGAGTATTCATGGAGTCTCACTGGAGATGACTCATCATGTTGCTAAAAGTTTTTGAGTATGACTTTGACTTTGGATCTGGAGGAAGGGTTATTTGGACTTCATGACCACAGTAAGTCTGTGGGATGGAAACAAGAATGGGGATTCTCTCTCTGCCTCCTGAGGCAGGATGCCTTCAGAAATAGAAACAGCATGGGACCAAGAGGAAAGTTGCAGAGAAGGGCAGTTACGGGGCCTACCTTTTCCATCTGTGGGCAGTAACTGATTAATGAATCCCTGAGGGCCTTCAAGCCAGTCATTACTCTCTGATCTTCTAGACTTGTGATAATTATGCTCAAGCAGAAAAACGGATACGGTCAGAAGTGAAGAAAACAGATTTTTTGAAAACACAGAGAACTGCTGGGAAGAGAGTTCCAATGAGATAAACAACATCCTTGTGGGCAAATGCTCTAATTTCAATGGATGGATGTGTTCATCTTGAGCTCTTTTCCCACCTGTGTGAAGAGTCCTCCCCTTGGTAAGGGCTGTGAATAAACGGGT
This sequence comes from Neofelis nebulosa, assembly GCF_028018385.1. NCBI lineage: Eukaryota > Metazoa > Chordata > Mammalia > Carnivora > Felidae > Neofelis > Neofelis nebulosa. The sequence goes on from NC_080782.1 coordinate 140,008,277, forward strand.
TCTTGTAGCCTCTAGAACTTTATCATGACAACTTAGATTCCACTCTGTGGGTTCTTGGGTTACATTTCTTTTTTTTTTTAAATGTTTATTTATTTTTGAGAGAGAGAGAGGGAGAGAGAGACAGAGCATGAGTGAGGGAGGGGCAGAGAGAGAGGAGACACAGAATCCAAAGCAGGCTCCAGGCTCTGAGCTCTGAGCTGTCAGCACAGAGCCCAACGCGGGGCATGAACTCACGAACTGTGAAATCATGACCTGAGCCAAAGTCAGATTCTCAACCAACTGTGCCACCCAGGCGCTCCTCTTGGGTTACATTTCTAACAAGTGGGCTTTGGACTAATCAATGGTAATGACTTCTGGGGTACCCTATGGCTACGCCAGTCTACGGTTACACATGAGGGATTGGTGGGTTGAATGATAACTTTTCTTAAAACCAAGAAAGGTTTTCCCTTGAGGGGAATGAGGGGATCCGCTGAGAAAATGACAATGGGAGAAATAAGAGGAGGAAGTCGGAGTTTGCATGGCAAACAGTCTCTGGACGACTTTGTTCTCACCCCAAATGAGTAAGCATAAGGCTCTGTGGGGAGGCCATGCATAGCAGTTTATGGAGCTTCATCTGGCTTGTGCAATGCTTTACAATGTATTAGTTGCAAAATTTGAAAGCTCTGGGCCTGGGGGTGCCTGGGTGGCTCAGTCGGTTAAGCATCCGACTTCAGCTCAGGTCATGATCTTGCAGTTTGTGAACTCAAGTCCCACGTTGGGCTCTGTGTTGACAGCTCGGAGCCTGGAACCTGCTTCAGATTCTGTGTCTCCCTCTCTTTCTCTGCCCCTCCCCTACTCACACTCTGTGTGTCTGTCTCTCCCTCAAAAATAAATAAACATTAAAAAAAAAAAAACAAAGCATACAGATTTCTAGATTTCCAGTTTCTTTTGTATTGTTGAAAACTATGCCCACACTAGGCTAAATTTCCAGCTGCCTCCTTTGGAGAGAGTCCATAATCTTCCAGCTCCCCATGGTCCTCAGCTTCCCTCGTGTCACACATGGATCAATTTACTCAGTTTTATACCCCAGCTAGTGGACCCTGCACACTTTGAGTTTGGTACCCTGCTCTGTGAACGCGAAGACACATTCCTATTTGAAAACATGTCTCCAGATGCCCTGAAAGATTTTTGAGGCTTCATGTTTTTTAAGTATCATGTTTGATAATATAGGAAAGTAACTTCTGGGAAATACAAGAAATTCCAGTGGGTCCCTCTCCTTGCATGGTTTTGCCAGAAGTAGCGTCTTTATGTCTCAGCATCTGAAGGCACCTTGGTCAGGCATTCTAGAACCATTTTTCCTATTCGGTTATAATGAAGACAGTAAATGTTGCTGATTTCTGATGTTTGAATAAGTAAGAAAAGAATACCTCTCCTCTTAAAATTTCACAGAGAAAATTCTCCCCATATGCACTCAAGTCTTTCTTTCTTTCTTTTTTTCTTTTCAAAAACTTACCAGTAATGGTCCTGACTTCTGGTTTCTTGGGTTCTGATCTCCTTAACTCTTTGGGCAACAAGTTGTTTTCGTTATGCCATTTTTTCAGACATTGTGGCTCGTGGATGGCAATGGATTTTGTTCCATATTCACGGCCACAAATGTAGCAGATGATTGTTGGTGGACGCCTAATCATTGCTGGCTACAAGTAATATAAAATATCTGTTAGATAAAGTTTAGGTGTAGAAATTATACGTTAAAATTATAGTACATTCAAATTAGCTAGACAATCACATTTTTTTTTTTTTTTTTTGGTTTTTGGTTTTCTAATTTCAACCAGTCAGGTAAATTGAACTTTTGTGGCACTTAAGAGAATAAACCATACCATCTGAGTGAGTGGGGTGTGTGTGAAGATGTGGGTTTGGGAGGATGATAGGAAATAAAGAAGAACTAACTAGAATTCTACAAACTGGCTTTTCTTATAAAATGTGTTTTCTAATCTAATAATTATTGATTAATTATCTCCTGGTTATTCTCCATGCTAGGAGACTACAGAAATAAATCATGTCTGAATCATCTTTTCGCTAAACTCAGGCTCTAGTATGCCAATATCCCTGAGAATTATTGTTTATTGGAGAGTGTCATTGGAGAGTTTAGAACAGACATTGGGTACCCTCCCACATTCCCTTACACAGGGACAACTTCCTCTGGCAAGTACCTGTGACTCTCAGCCTTTTTTGACCTGGTCTAGGCTCCACCCATAGACAGGGCAGCTAATCAATCACAAGCAGCAGGTGGTGGATAAATAGCCACTTCCTTACTGAGGCTGATTCCACGCAGTGTTCCGTGGGATTGCAGCTCAGGTGCTCATTCACACACTGTACAGACTTCCTTCTCTTCCCTGTCTTTCCTCCCACTACTTTACTGGGGCTTCCTGGGATCACCTCCCAAATAAACCACTTGAATTCAAATCCTCAAATCCTTTACTTAGCATTTGTTTCTGGGAGGACTAAATCTAAGGAAGAGTTAAGGATAAAACAGAAAAGGTGTTTCTGCTTCTGTCCAGGGGATAGAAAGTTACAAGAAACATTGCTCCTGCTTAAGCAATTAGAACCAATCAGAGAACTTACAGAACCGTTATTTTTGAGCCCATTGGAGACTCACGGTTGCAAGGTAAGTTAATGAACTAGAAGAACTGCCTCAGTCTGAGAGTGCATCAGCACAACCAACACCTCCCATGCTCCAACCTTACAAGAATATGAGACAGTAGTTGTCTGCCACAGAGAAAAGGCAGGACAGGTGAGCATGAACCCTACTAAGAAGGAGCCATGCAGGAACTGTCTACATAAACCCTCCCATCCACCAGGTCTCACATCCAGTAACAGCGGATGGCAGTCTAACATTGGAGAGAGGCAGGACTGTTGAGAGAAATCTTCATCAATTCAAGAATGCAGGGCCTGCCTGGATCGGAAGGTGGAGCTGGAGAATTAGGCCTTGCACTGGGTACCAGATAAGAAGAGTCTACTGCTGATGGAGGTGTGGGACCTAAGGAGGAAGGGGGCAGTAGGAAGGACTCCCTCTGTGTTGCATGCATGAAGGGCCACAGCCTTCTACGGGTGCAGCAGGTGAACAGGGAACAGGCTTTTGGCTCCAGGCTTTATACTAAGTACAAAACAGAGGAAGCTTATCACTGGGAGAATTTAAAGCCTATAGTACATTGAACTGAACTAAAGCAGGGATGAAACATCGGAAAGAGATTGTCATAGAATTCTTAGATTTTCCTTGAAGTAATTTTTTAAACATAGAATGTGATATACTAAAGATGCAAATTTTATTCTCTACAGTAATCACAAAGTGCAAAGACACACAAAGAGGCTGAGTGAAGAATTCAACGGGGGAGATAGGATATTTTTTAAAAATGGTAAGTTAATCACTTGCCAAAGAAAAGGAGGAAGGATGAATATAAGACCAACCAAGCAACCAACAAATAAAGAAAAAGGGCAAGAGGAACAAATAGAATTAAAACGCCAAGATGGTAGACTTAAATGCAAACATATCAATAATTGCAGCAAATATAAATGGACTAAAGAACATAATTAAAAGGCAAGGATTGACAGACTAGATAAAAAAACAGTATAGACAAAAAACAACTCTATGTTGTTTACAAGAAACACATTTTATGAATAAAGACACCAACATATGACAAGTAAAAGGATGGGGAAGAAGTCATGTAAACACTAAGCAAAAGAAAACTAGCATGGCTATATTAGTAACACAAATGAAGTGCAGAAGTTGGAAATATTTCTTCTAGTTGTGAAGATCAGGGAAAGCCTAAAGGAAGTGGCCCTTGAAGGATGGGTAGGATTTGGATCACAAGAAGGTTTTGGAGATGGAAAACAGCATGAGCAAAGCCTCAGGGATAGGAACCCGAAGGCGAGTACAGAGAATAGCAACTAATATAAAATATTTATATTAATAATAACAAATAGTTGCCTGGAATTTGGTGCAGCCTTGAGAACTAGAACCAGATAGTTCAGCTGCAGCCATGCTATGAATAACAAATACCATGCTAAGAGCTGGATTTCGTTTTGTAAATGAGTGGAAGCTGTTAAGCAGGGGAATACCCTATAATTTTACTTCAAGAAAATTAATCTGGCAATAATGTATCTCAAAGGGCAATCTCGCCAGCATACACCTTTGAGCATTCACAGCTCTGGGAGCAGGAAATCATGGATCCAAGAGAACATTAGTGGTGATGTCACTTGCAGAAAGCCGGAAACCTGGAAAGGGAGGTTGGGGGAGGAGAAAAAATGGATTCTGTTCTGGACCTGTTGCATTTGATACACTAGTAGAATTTAAATGTAAGAACAGCCAAGACAGGAAAGACAGACGTGTCATTCAGAATTAATGGGTTTCAGAGCTATGCACACAGAGATGTTTAAAACCACAAAAACTCTAGAAAAGGCGTATATAGAGAATGTATGGAGGCAAAGTCCTGAGGGAATATCTACGGCAAAGAGATTGGGCATGGGAAATCACAGCCTAAAAAGATAAAGGTTCAATTTTGCAGTTAAAGAAACAGGCCATGGAGACAAAAGACTCCATTGAGAATTCTGCAAACACTTCCGGTTTCCAGAAAGGTGGCTTCATCAGCTCTGTCCAATGCCACTGTTAGTAACAGGGGCTTGAGAAAGGTCACTAGATTTGCTGGCCGGCAGATTTTATACCAGTGACTTCTAAGAGTTTAGCTTCAATAGAGGGACAAGAATAAAAACTAAACTATTACAAGCTAAAGATTAGGTCAAGGAAACAGAAATGTACGTTCGAAAAGTCTGCAGAAAGGAAATTTGAGAGACGAGTAGAGTTGAAGAAGTGCTTTGTTGTTGTTCTAGGGGTAGGAATGCCTCAGACAGAGAGAGCTGGTTAGGATGAAGAGAAGAGGGACAGTATGAGAACAAGGTTCTCAGACAAAGCAGGAGAAGATAGGATCTGGGATGTGATGGAGATGTTAGCCTCTGAGGACAGGGAAAAAAGATGAAATAGAGATGGGTTGTTAAGAAGTAAGGCACAAGGGGCACCTGGGTGGCTCCATGGGTTAAGCATCAGACTCTTGATTTCAGCTCAGGTCATGATCTCACGGTTCCCAGGTTTGAACCCTGTGTCGGGCTCTGTGCTGATGGCTTGGAGCCTGCCTGGGATTCTCTCTCTTTCTCTCTCCCTTTCTCTGCCCCTCCCTTTTTTTCTCTTTCTCTCAAAATAAATAACTTAAGAAAAAAAGTGAAGCCTAAGCAGAGCTCCTGTAGGATGAACTTAGTCTTCTAAGTATGAGGCAAATCATTTTCAGAGAACGAAGAGATTCAGTTTCTGGGAAACAGACAGCAAAAATTACTGAAAGTTTTTGCAAAAAAAAAAAAAAATCTGGAATTCTCCTGGCACTGCAAAGAATGTGATACTGATTCAATTAGGGAATAATACTCACCAAATAATGGAAAGACCCGGTTAAGTTGAGCTGCAAGAAATTTCAGCGGAATGAAATGACCTTTTCCAGTGTGTTCATAAGTAGCACTAGGTGGTATGAAAGCAGAAACAAATTTGAGTTGGTGGTGTGGTTCTCTCTCCCCCAAAGGAATAATCAGGGTAAAATAAGTAAATCAGGGTAACGAATCAGGGTAAAATATGTGCCTATTTTAGAATCAGCCAGCTTTTCACTAAAGCTGTTGGGGGTTATACCTGTAGTGGAAACAGAGCAAAATCAAAATAAGAAGGGAACACATTTCTGGTTTCTGCACACCTGAGCCGACGTGACAGATTCTAGAGGAGTAAAGCCACTAACATACACCAAGCAAAACGGAAAATGGAGTTACTCCTGAGAGGATCCGTGTTTTTAAAAAAGCACATTATTTGCTAGAGGGGAGGTGGGGAGGGGATGGGCGAAATAAGGTAAAGGGGATTAAGCGGTACAAACTTCAAGTCATAAAATAAGTAAGTCATGGAAATGAAAAGTGAAGATTGGGAATATAGCTGGAAATACTGCAATCGTGTTGTATTGTGGCAGATGGTAACTATGCTTATCGGGGTGACTACTGAGACTACAGGCTTGTGAGCTCACTGTGTTGTATACCTGAAGCTAATATAACATTGTATATCAGTGATACTTTGATAATTAAGGAAGAGTAATTTTTTTTTAAAAGCACATTTGAGGGGCGCCTGGGTGGCGCAGTCGGTTAAGCGTCCGACTTCAGCCAGGTCACGATCTCGCGGTCAGTGAGTTCGAGCCCCGCGTCAGGCTCTGGGCTGATGGCTCGGAGCCTGGAGCCTGTTTCCGATTCTGTGTCTCCCTCTCTCTCTGCCCCTCCCCCGTTCATGCTCTGTCTCTCTCTGTCCCAAAAATAAATTTAAAAAAAACGTTGAAAAAAAAAAAAGAAAAAAAAATTTAAATAAAAAAAATAAAAAATAAAAGCACATTTGAGGGAGAACATTTTTCTTCTATTACTCTATACTGAATTACGCCAATAAGTTACATTCATCAGAAAATGGCTAACTAGTTTTTAGCCATCTTCTTTATTAGCCATGTAATAGGGTCTAATGCCTGCAAAGTGACTTTAAAAGTATTTGAGGAATTCAAGATGTAAGAGAAAGGATAAAGCTGAAGCAAGTCTTTTCAAAATACCCAAAAGTTCCTTACTATATTTTATAGGTTCATTTACTTGAAGATTAATTAAATACAGGGTTTTTTTTTTTAGTAAAAAAAAAATGAGAAGTTCGTCTCTTCACTTTGAGAATAATGAATATTAATATTCCACATGGAAAGTATGAGCCAAAATCGAGTATTTAACCAAGCATATAAGCAAAATAAATGGCACGGGTCATTAATGAAGACATTCACGTCACATCGTCAGAAGGTTTCTTTTGGAAGGAAAAATGAGAAGAAAACAGGCAGATGCGGAGGCCAGAAGACAAGCACAAAATAACTTAAAGGGATGTGGGAGAAAATTAATACCATAAAAGGGCTAAGATGTTCTATATTATATTTTCCAAAGCTTGCTCCATGCGCTATATTTGTGGTTGAACTGCATTTGAACCTGCAGTTCACTCCATGTTCTTAGGTTTTCAACATTTTACTCCTAAGCCTGCTCTCAGCTGAAGAGAAAAATGCATCCCCCGGGGCGCGGACCGGAGATAAGAGAACCTCTTTTATTTTTCATTAGTTTCACGATTGTCAGTCTGAAACTTGCAAAGAAGGCTGAACCATCTCTATCTTGCCTTCACAGCCACAGGGTTCGCTCTTCAACCTCTTTCTCTGGTGTTTTGAGATGGAGGTGGGTGTGGGGAAGGTGGAGAGGGGAAACAGAGACAGGAGCCCCCTCCTCCACCCCCACCCCCGCCGAAAGGGCAGAAGGCCCTTCTTGGCTAATGAGCTAAGGTGATAGGGCACAGCAGAGAGAGGAGGCAGAGGCAGGCAGGCAGGTTTGCCCTGTGCGCAGGGCTGTCTACACCTGGGACCTTGCCAAGGCCACGGATTCCAGGAAACTGTAATCAAAGGAAGGCAAAGAGGAAGCCGATAAGTCTAAAGTTCCCGCAGAGCGAAGGGTTAGATCAACAGTTTTTCCTGTCAACATTTCAGATATTTCTGGGGTGAGGCGTTGCTTTTTTAACATCGAGGTAAAAGATTTTTTTGAAGAAGTTCATCTCTGAATCTGTATAAGCACTTTCAGGTGTGAACTCTTTTATGGGGGGGGGGGCACCTAAATGCCCCCTCCCTGAAGGTTATTAGCGCTCATCACGATTTTGCTTTTGCTTCCTACTTTCCTGGGAAAGTCTCCCAAGGCTGGATGTGGACAGAGGTGCTTGAACACTTCAGGGAAGCTTTTAGATGTGTGTATTTCTTTTAACTTGAATCCACTAACTTTCATATGTTTCCAATCATTTTGCTGGCCACTATTGGCATTATCATTTTATTTTCCATGCATTTTTCCCCCTCCTTTTTTGTTAATGTCTTCTCTCTGTCGGGAACACTTCATGTTCAATCTTTCAGGCGGGGAGGGTGCAAGGCAAAGGAAAGTGGACATTTAACAACTTTTCTCCTAGTCAGTGTAAGTGACCGGTCATCCATCTACTCACTTTTACAATTTAAAATAAGTAGCTGTCACAACATGTGTTGGCAAGGATGTGGAGAAAGGAGAACCTTCTTGCACGGTTGGTGGGAATGCAAACTGGTGCAGCCACTGTGGAAAACAGTACGGAGGTGCCTCAAAAAAGTTAAAAATAGAGCCACCGTATGATCCAGGAATCGCACTACTGGGTGCTTACCTCCAAAAAATAAAAACACTCATTCAAAGAGATATATTCACCTCTTCGTTTATAGCAGCATTACAATAGCCAAATTTACAATAGCCAAATTATGGAAGCAGTCCAAGCATTCATCAATAGATAAATGGATAAAGATGTGGCATATTATATAATATATTATATTATGTTATATTATTCAGCCATAAAACAGAACAAGATCTTGTCATTTGCAACAACGTGGATAGAGGTAGAGAGTATAATGCTCAGTAAGTGAGTCAGAGAAAGACAAACACCATATGATTTCACTCATATGTGGAATTTAAGAAACAAAACAGAAGAGTAAGGGAAAAAGAGAGAGAGAGGCAAGCCAAGAAACAGACTCCTTTTAAAAAAAAATGTTTTTATTTGTTTTTGAGAGACAGAGTATGAGTCAGGGAGGGGCAGAGAGGGAGGGAGACACAGAATCTGAAGCAGGCTCCAGGCTCTGAGCTGTCAGCACAGAGCCCGACCTGGGGCTCGAACTCACAAACCGCGAGATCATGACCTGAGCCGAACCCACTGAGCCACCCAGGCACCCCTCGGAGCCACCCAGGTGCCCCTGAAATAAACTCTTAACTATAGAGAACAAATTGATAGTTACCAGAGGGGAGGTGGGTGGGGGATGGGGGAAATAGGTGATAGGGACTAAGGAGGGCACTTGTGATAAGTACCGGGTGATGTAAGGAAGTGTTGAATCATTATATTGTATACTTGAAACTAATGTAACACTCTATGTTAAATATACTGGAATGAAATGAAATGAAATGAAATGAAATGAAATGAAATGAAATGAAATGAAATGAAATGAAAATAGCAGTAATACCACCTTTTAAATAATGGAAACAGAATAAGGACCACAAAGAGAGTGTTTTAGAATTAAGCAAGGTATTGATACAGGAAGAATAGAAATAGTTCCAGTGATCCTAGATTAGGATATCGATTTCAGTAGCTTCAGACAGCTCTCAGCGACCTCCCTGACAGCTCAGGCTGAGAGGAAACCCCAGTGACCCTCACTGGTAGGTGTATAAGCCATGGAGCTTATAGAAGGAGGTATAACACCTGGTGTAAGGGGAAAACTATCCCTAACATGGTGTTATCGCAAGAATCTTAATGAAAGAGATACTGAAAAGTAAAACCAAAGTTATTACTAGCAGTTTTACTAAAGATCAGAAACACTCTACATTTGGGCTTTTCTTATATTAATCCCATAATGAAAACTAAGTAGTAATAATGTGAGATTACAGTTGTGTGACATTATTTCTAGGAGATTTAGGGGAACACAAGCCAACGATGTAGCTTTTTGGAGATTTGTGATGAAATTGAAATTAGTAGCATTTGACGGGCAAGAGAAATTAGTAATATCTGATTTTTATGGTCCTCTTTCCAGACAATGCACAGGTATACAGAATTATGGATATGATTTTAAATGAATGCTGGACTCCCTCAAAGCTGCCCATTAACCCCGGGCAGTGAGCTGTTGGATCTTCAGTCAGAGCCAAACCTTTTTTTTTTTTCCCAAATAGATGCTCTTTTGTGTAAGGATCCACTTGGCACCATTTAAATGCCTCAAAAAAGTGCTGAGTTGAAGCAAGAACTTAGGAAATACACCCCCTCTGGCTTTAGGGTGATCTTAAGCTCTGCTCTACCTGAAATAGTCAGTATGATACCTCCTGTTTTGACTAAGTGTTAATAACAGGGCCTTCTTGTATTCTCTAAGGTGTCCCCATTTAATTAACAAATTATAAAATCACTCTACTTCTGATACCTTCTGAAAAACATTATTTAATAAAATATAAGCAATCAAGGGGTGCCTGGGTGGCTCAGTGGGTTGAGTGTCTGACTCGATTTTGGCTCAGGTCATGATCTCATGGTTCGTGACTTTGAGTCCCCTGTCAGGCTCTGTGCTGACAGCTTGGAGCCTGCTTGGGATTCTCTCTCCCTCCCTCTCTCTCTCTCTCTCTGCTCCTTCCCCACTCACACTCGTGTACTCTGTCTCTCAAAGATAAATAGACTTTAAAGAAGAGTAAAATAAAAGAACATATAAGCAAACAAGAGATGACACAACCAGAAAAGCTCCAAAATACTGACACCATGACTCTAAGACTGGCAATGAATCCAGTAAAGCATAGAATGAAAGCAAAATGACCCTAGAAATTGTGGGTTTGAGACAGTATAAAAAGAGCATATCCTGACATATGAAAATACTTTACCAAAACTTGTCGACAGAAGGAGAGGGGCAAAGATGTCAGTGATGCTAAATTCTTTACTGTCATGGCAAACAGTCACGTAAAATAGTATAAAATGAAGACATGGAGCTGACTTGTTTTCAAATCTTCTGATAACTTATCTTGGTTTTGTGACTGTAATGGATCCTTTAAAAATGAATATTCTTTAGTGAAGAAATCCTTTTCTAAAGTTCAACAATGCCATCACTTTCCCTTTGTTTTCTTTTGTCAAATTCAAGTAAAATCAACTACAGTATTTGTTTTTGCCTTTATAATATCTGTATGAATAACTTGGATGTGACGATCTTAGTCCTATGAAAACATCTGCATCCGTATTTATTTATATATGCTGTGCACAGAGAAGGGTGTCTGGAATGATAGTCACTTAGGTCAAACACAAAGGGGCTTGGGTTAATTTTTATGCCAATCTTTATACTTTCCTAATGGCTTGAGTTTTTATAATGCACTTGTGTCATTTTTATAAGAATAATAAAATAATAGGGGCGCCTGGGTGGCGCAGTCGGTTAAGCGTCCGACTTCAGCCAGGTCACGATCTCGCGGTCGGTGAGTTCGAGCCCCGCGTCAGGCTCTGGGCTGATGGCTCAGAGCCTGGAGCCTGTTTCCGCTTCTGTGCCTCCCTCTCTCTCTGCCCCTCCCCCGTTCATGCTCTGTCTCTCTCTGTCCCAAAAATAAATAAAAAACGTTGAAAAAAAAAAAAAAATTTAAAAAAAGTGCCTCTTCTTTAAAAAAAAAAAAAAAAAAAAAAAAAAAAAAGAATAATAAAATAATAAAAAGAATGTCAACTCCAGGGTCAAAGCTTAAGTTGGGATTAGGTAATAAAATCAGTCCTAAAAGGAAAAATCAAGTGGAGCTCAAATTACTTTCTGAAAATTCCTTAAGTAACCAATAAAAAATGAGAATCAAGGCTGTGTATAGAATACAGTCTCGATTGTAACCAATTAGTAATTGGAACTAGAACTAATGTTACAAATGAATACAGTTTTGCAAAGTATAAAATGAAAGTATAACACAAAATGAAAATATTTACAGTATCTTTAGTTGCATTATTCCAAGAATACCATTTTATTTTGTCAACTGTTTGTAGCTGAACATATATCAGTTACATGCTTATATGATGCAACTTAACTGAAGCCCTTGACTTCTGCTCCATTATTTAAAAAAATAGTAAAAAAATAAAAATAAAAAAGGCCTGGAAAAAAATTCTGAAGCCAAGATTTAGCATGAATTTGTTTCCATTTTAGGGTAATCTAACTATATTTTCCAGATATTTTAATGTAATTCAGGCTCATGTCTCTGCCTTGGTTGCATTAGCCAAAATACGAATTCAGAAAGAACTAAATAGGACCATACGGTATTAGCCATCTTCTGCTGAGAAGCGTCAGTGAAAGAGATAATTTGGGGGACAAATGGAGCGAACCATCCCCCGGGTCCTGTGTTGCCCATTTGTGACTGGACTAGGAAATCAACTTACAATTTTTGGCCTCCCACCTGCCCCCTCTGTTCTCTGCACTTGACTATGTGTTTTGTGCAGACTTAGCCTGTCTGATGTGGTATCAGGAATTTCTGTGGTTCTCCATGGTACAGAATAAAGGCCAGACACTGAATGCTGACCTCATTCATGCCAACCTTAGCCCCATGAAACAGGTCCCTAGCCCCACCAAACTCGGCCCCAGTCCCCAAGCCAGAGCCCACAATCCTCAACTTTGCTACCTCCATGACTTTGTTTATCTGCTTCTTCCAGCAATAACTCTTTAAACTGAGGACAGCATCTTCCCCGTGCTGGAGGTCATTGGGCACGCCAAGCCTTAGCTTTCCTTAGTAATGGAGAACAACATAGCAAGTACTCGTTCAATTCGAAGGCAAGATTTGTAAGTGCTGTGATAGATGGAGACCCACAGCGGCCTGCTGTAGGGAGGCAAGGAAGAATTTTGGCCAAAAGTCAGTCAAATGGGCTATGGAACAGGTAGAAAGGAATATGACCTATTCAAGTGTTTAATATTAATGTAGTAAGTTGAGAGGAACGCGTTGAAGTCGATCACAAAGACTGGTTAGAGAAACTATGCGAGGAGCAGTCTGTTCAATACAGGTGGGCAGTCCTTGAGAACGCAACGGTTGGCTCTTCAAAGTGTGTTGACACCTTCCCACCTTGGCCCTGACCCCAGACTTCCTGTCATTAGAAGCTGGCCGTGCCTCAGATGCTGGGTAGTGATATGCCAGAAGGTACTGGCAGCCAGCACCTTCTCTGCCCGCAGAACTGTATCAGCCACAGCTAAGGCACTGGGTTGTGAGGGGCATCAGGCAGAGAGAGGGCAATGAAAAAAAGTAATGAGACATGTCTTGATCAGATTGAGACCTGAGTGTGAGGTGAGGACCTTATACCTTAGAGAAAGAATCAGATCCAGGAATGGGCCAGATGGGACACTTCATAATTTTCCTATATTAAAACATCTTGATCTCTTTCTTGTGGAAGAAATACAAACTGGTTCTGCTTGCACTGAAGGAGACAGGACTCTTCAGTGATAATAAAAACAGTAACACACCTGGAAACACCCATGAATAGATAAAGCATAATACTGCCATTCAACGGACTATTACTCAGCAAAAAAAAAAAAAAAAAAAAAAAAAAAAAAGTGGGGCATATGGGTGGCTCAGTCAGTTAGGCATCTGAGGGGGTGTAGTTCAGTGGTAGAGCATTTGACTGCAGTTAGGCATCTGACTTCGGCTCAGGTCACGATCTCATGGTTTGTGAGTTCGAGCCCCCTGTTAGGCTCTGTGCTCATAGCTCAGAGCCTGGAGCGTGCTTTGGATTCTGTGTCTCCCTCTCTCTCTGCCCCACCCCCAGTCATACTCTCTTTCTCTCTCTCTCTCTCAAAAATAAATAAACTCTAAAAAAAAAAAAAAAAGTACTACCATTGCTTGTGCCAACATGGATAACACACAGAATCATTATGCTGAACGAAGCCAAACACAAAAGAGTCCATTACTGCCTGCTTCCAGTGGTAGAAAATCCTCACTAGGCTGTAGGGCTTAAAAATCAAATCAGGGGTTGCCTGGAGGGGGAAGGAAGAATAAGGGGTATATGGAATCTGTGGGGGTTCTGTATCTGTTTTTAAGTTTATTTATTTATTTTTGAGAGAGAGAGAGAGAGAGAGAGAGACAGAGAGAGAGAGAGAGAGAAAGCATGAGCTAGCAGAGGGGCAGTGGCCAGAGGGAGAAGAAGAGAGAAGATCCCAAGCAGGCTCTACACCGTCAGCACAGAGCCCGATGTGGGGCTCAAACCCACAAACAGCAAGATCATGACCTGGGCTGAAATCAGGAGTCAGATGTTCAACTGACTGAGCCACCCAGGCACCCCAAAGATCTTCTTCCTTTATCTTGATTATGGTGGTCATGTAACAGGTATATAAAACTGTGAAAACTCAGTTTCTTGTTTGTCTATCATTCCTCAGCATAGCCGGTTAAAAACCTCTCACACAGACCTAGTTTAGGCGAGTATTTTGCATTGCCGAGCTCATGGCATGCAGTCGGCTCCAAGTCAGCAGTACACATTGTCAGAGGAAATTGCAGAATCAAATAATGGATTTTACAGTGACTTGTGCCAGGCACTAGAGACTATTGTTAAGTCATCTAGATTCTAAACCCTTTAATTTGTCTCCTGAGAAATTCCTGAAAAAAGAAAAAAATAAACACCATTGAAGAAAACGGGAAAAAGAAAAAGGGACTGGAGAGAATTACAAACTGTTTCACTGTTTTGTTTCTTTTTTTTTTTTTTTCCAGGACATCAATTTTTTTTTTTTTTGCCAGAGACAATGCACCAGGTGGCAACCCCATTCACATACAATTTCATCCAGAGAAGTCCAATTCTAGATTGCCAGGCCCTAGCCCTGGGGCAGAGATGAATAGTTTGAAAGCCAAGGCTATCCCTCTGTGCCCATGTGCATGGCATCTGGTCTGTTTGAAACATTACTGACACCAGTTTCTCATCTTTCGGCAAGAGTAACTTCAAAGTCCTTTAGTATGTGAGTGAGTGTGTGTGTGTGTGTGTGTGTGTGTGTGTGTGTGAACCTGTGCACAAAAGACACAGGTCAGGTCAGTCACTTTCCTCAGCTGATGTCAGGGATATCGAAAGGCTCCCTTTGCCTCACACTATCTCATTCCTTTACATTTTCCTTGGCTTTGTCCTTGCCTCCCCTCCAACCTACCGTTATCTTCTTTAAGCTCATTCCCCTCAAGAGGAAAGAGAGAGAGAGTGTGCTGAGACCTTTGGTTCTAGAAGGGTCACAAGTACAATTAGTGACCTGCTACCAGGGAGCAGAAGCAGCCTCCCATATTTGCGCACTGGGAAGCAGCAGTTTGCTGGGTTTATCTGCTGTCATGGAAGCAGTTGGCCTATTCCTTTTGAGAAGGTCATTTCATTGGGGCTGTGTCAAAGCAACAATATCAAAATGCAAAAGATGTCTTTTTATTACCAAATATGTATGTAAATGAAATGCCTGCCTTTTTCCTCCAAGTGACATGCTTCACACACTACTTGGACATGAAACCAAAAATGCAGAAAGTGTAATTGTCCTTTTTTTTTTAAGGGTGCATCATAACATCCCTACATCAAAACAGCCATATCTTGGGCTCATTTGGGGACTTCCATTAACCTGAGTCGAGTCAGAAAGGAATCAAGGAAGCCAGGGGTGAGAACATCTTGAAAAAAGAAACCATCCCTGTTGGTCTAAACCATGACTTTGATGAGTACAGTAGAAAAAGGTGCCCCCCCGCCCCGGGATGAGCACTGGATGTTGTATGGAAACCAATTTGACAATAAATTTCATATTAAAAAAAAGAAAAGAAAAGAAAAAGGTGCCTGAGCTTAAGACGCTTTCAACCCATCTAGTTGCGATCATTAATCTCTAATGATTTTTGTAAAGATGCAAAATTAAAAAGTGATGCCATGAGAGGGATACACATGATAATCCTTCCCATCTCAGGACTTGGCCTTGGGCCTTTCTCAGGTCCCACATATAGATCAACAATATGTTGATGCATACTGTATGTCTCAGAGTGTGACTGGTAATGAGCACAGTATGGCCAGTCTGTAAGTATCTGCATTGAATCAGATTGTTTCCAACTTTACAAACCCAGTAAAGCAATAAGGTTCTAAATGTTGATACTGGCACCAGGGTGGCGCAGTTGGTTAAGTGTCCGACTTCGGCTCAAGTCATGATCTCACGGCTTCTGAGTTTGAGCCCCACACTGGGCTCTGTGCTGACAGCTCAGGGCCTGGAGCCTGCTTCGGATTCTGTGTCTCCCTCTCTCTCTGCCCCTCCCCTGCTTGTTCTCTCTCTGTCTCTCAAATATAAACATTAAAAAATTAAAAAAAATATATTGATACTGAAGTTGCGTTGTGAGTGGGAAGAACGTAGCCACACCTACTAAAAGCACAGCTTGGGCTTCTGGAAGGTTGAGACCTACCCTAAGTGGAAATGCATCTGGAGGAATGGGCTGTCTGTCAGGAGGTGATTCAGTGTAGCCCAGATGTTGTTGCTCAGGAAGAATCTTCCGGTTACAGGCCATGTGCCAGGCACCATGCTAGGTATAGAACTTAGGATGAGTTGGGATGATCATACTTAACTCCCCACCTTTACTTGGGAAATATTTTTTTCACTTTTTCCAAAGCTCTTTCTCTGGTAAAGTAGGTCAGGTGGACAGATCCCTATGTGGCACGCACAGAGCCCACACCATGTGGGGTTAGTCAAGACGCAGGGACAGGGTGACGAAGGTACCCACTGAGTGGAGGAAGCATTTCTTAACCTCTCCACCCACTGATATATTTAAACTCAACCTGTAAGTTCTGAAAACTACACTCCAGATTGGGGAATCTCTCTAGGATCCTGTGCTTTTTGTGGCCCTGTAAAATTCTTGGATGGATTGGTTCCTGGATATTTGACCCACACTAATGGCCTCATTGTTCTGGGGATTCCCACAGGTGACCCAAATAGATGTTGGTGGCTGGAGTGAGTTACCCTGTGCTCAGGCATGGAGTGTGGGTGCCAGGGGTCCATGCACACAACTGTCACACAACTATGTGCGGCCTTTCATGGGTCTTTCACGACTCAGTCTGTCCCCATTATAGCATCTCACCCAGACTGCCCCCCCAGAACTACCTCCCTGCTGCCTCATACTCGGGATCTCAGACTGTAAACTGTTGGATCAATGACCACGCCACCCAATAGACAGGCATGTTCTACCTGACCAGCACAATGTTCTCAAAAGTTTTAAATGTGACATCTTTAGGTGGGACTTTGTGTACATAATGCCACAGACTCTACCGCTCTCCATTGCCCTAAAGGCAGCCTGACCATCCCTGAAAGCACCAGAGCTTATGGCTCTGAGGAGCTATTTCCTGCACACTCTCCCCAGTAAGAGGTATTTGCCTTATATCTCATTTCTAAGAAATCAGCTGCACTGGTGGCTAATTGACATTAATGTGCCAGGGGCTGAAGAGGGTTTGTGAACAATCTAGAAAACGTTTGCCTTTTAGCTGGGATGTACTGCAGAGTCAGCGCTTTGAGTCAAAGGAGTGAATCTCAGACTGTGGAATTAAAAACTTGTCAGGGGGCGCCTGGGTGGCCCAGTCGGTCGAGAATCTGACTCCTGGTTTCACCTCAGGTCATGATCTCACAGTTTGTGAGTACGAGCCCCGCATCAGCCCTTTCCCCACTTGCTCTCACTCAAAAATAAATAAACATTAAAAGAAAAATAAAAACTCGCCAGGTATCATAGAGGTGTTTTAGAAAAAGGGGGTACAGTGACGATGAACAGATGGTCATACTCAAAATTCCCTGCTTTCTTTGAATATAAGCACTGAGTCAAGTACAATGGAACTTGGTGATGGGAGTCTTGAAGTACACCGTTAGGTCTTAAGAAGCTCCTATTTTAAGAGGTGAGCCTCGTGTCCAAGGCTGCATGGTAACCGTGGGCACAGTAACTGTGCTGGGGGCCCACTCCTGATGGCTGGCTGCCAAAACAAGGGTCTGAGGGACTGTGCAGCTCTTTGGATGGCTATCATTCCATTGACAGTGTTCCTCTCTCTGCATGACAAAATTCAACATAAAGAAGTTGGGGCTTTGCTGCTGTTTTAAATTTTCCACACTCCTGATTCCTTCCATTAGGGCCAAATAATTGAAATGTCTGTGGTAAGTGCACAAGGCATATCACAGAAGGCAGAAAGTTTGGATGGGAAAATAAGAGGGAAAGCTTTTCTCCTCTGTACTTGAGGAGAAAAGAAGAAAATCTCTTTTAGAAATCCTTGTGAATATCCCAGGGGCACCTGGGTGGCTCAGTTGGTTGAGGGTCTGAATTTGACTCAGGTTATGATCTCACAGTTAAGGAGTCCAAGCCCCACATTGGGCTCTCTGCTGACAGCTCAGAGCCTGGAGTCTACTTCAGATTCTGTGTCTCCCTCTCTCTCTCTCTGACCCTCCCCTACCCATGCTCTGTATGTTTGTCTCTCTCTCAAAAATAAACAAACAGCAAAAAAGCAAACGAACAAACATTAAACAAAAGAGAAATCTCTGTGAATATTCCAGTATCGGAAATATCTGACCAAGTAGCAGCTAATAATTACCCAGCACTTTTAAGCGCCAAGATTTGTACTAACCACTTAACATGCTTTAACGGGCAAGAATTCTCATTATAATCCTCTGGGCAAGACTCAGTGCCCTTATTTTGCAAACCAGGAAACTGAGGCACAGAGCATTTAGGCAAGTAGTAAAACTTGTTTTCACTGAGACAGTAGGTCTTCCGCCATGGCCACTATGTAGGGGCAGGAAGGAACTGACTGGGAATGATTTGTTAGACACCATCGCAGGTCCTTGGCAAAAGACCTTTCATTTTAACCCCTCACAGGGGAGGGACTAAGGCTGAGGAAGTTTAGTAATGTGCTCAAAGATTTGTGATTTTCTTGCCCACCTATTATCTGATTCCAGATGTGATTCCAGCTGCTTCTAGAAACACGGGGGAGGTGAGGACGCCAATGGTCAGAGGACACCAATGGTCAATGGACATGGAGAATGTCCACAGAGTCAGTCATTGGGTAAGATTTGAGAGAAACCAGCAAAATTCCTAGGTCTGTTCTCTTGACTACCTCAAATGTTCATTCCCTTGGGATGAACAGCGCCTTCCCAGCAAATCCTCTTTCAAAATGCAAACAGTCCCCTGGAGGAGATTTTCCTGGGAAGGATCTTATCAGAATCTCCCAACCCTCTTCCAACAATATCAAGAGGTGGGGGGTGGGGGGGGGTGGGGGGTTACTAGCGACTAGGCGGGAGGGTGCACAAGGTGCTAAAAAGGAAAACAAGATCAGAATATGAGACCAGGTCACCAGAGACTCGTTTCCCAAAGTCAGAATTTTGCCTGTGGTCATTTAAAGCATAATTTCAACAAGCTTGACTAGTCTGGATGTGTATAATTAAGTTTCCATTCCCCCCAGGCACGTCATACACATGCAGACAAAGTATAAATAGCATTTTCATACATAGGAGTAACTGCGTAGCTCAATCTCAAACCTCAACAATCACAGTTTGATTGTCTAGAAACCACTGGTATTTCACATTTACTTCTGGTGTTTTCAAACAAGTCTACCCAAATGTCACATCTGGAAGGATCGTTGTTTGAAATTGAATTGTTTTTGGAAATTACTGGATGCCACGTTAAGGAATTTTCCAATCCAGCCTGTGTATTGGCCAACTATTAGAGTCTGTTACTCATGATTTGGAGTTTTGTTTTGCTCCTCAGAACGATAAGAAAGCCTTGGCCAATCATTTGGAAATGCTGTTAATATTCAAATATCTTCATGTACCTGATTTTTAAATAACAACCCACTGTTGGGGTGCCTGGTGGCTCAGTCAATTAAGTGTCCCATTTCAGCTCAGGTTATGATCTCAACATTCATGAGTTCAAGCCCCACATTGGGCTTTGTGCTGACAGCTCAGAGTCTGGAGCCTGCTTCTTATTCTGTGTTTCCCTCTCTCTCTGCCCCTCCCCCACTTGCACTCTCTCTTTCTCTCTCAAAAAACATTAAAAAATATAAAAAAAACTACTGGTATTTTGAATATATGCTTGGAATTTTAGTTACAAATGTAAGTCAAAGAACAAATTCCACATTTCAGGAATCTCTGCTCCTGAAAGGAATACAGTTTCTTGTTAGAAGGTTTTGTTTTTTGTATTTTTAAATTCTCACATTTGAGATAAAACTGCTTTTCTCCCTGATTCTTTAGAAGGTTAGAAGGTGAGGTGTATAATCAAGTATCTTGCCAAATTCTTGTTAAGAATGATTTTCCTGGAAGGGGCGCCTGGATATCTCAGTAGGTTAAGTGTCCAACTCTTGATTTCAGCTCAGGTCATGATCTCATGGTTCGGGAGATTGAGTCCTATGTCAGGCTCTGCCCTGACAGCACAGAGCCTGCTTGGGATTCTCTCTCTCCCCCTCTCTCTCTGCCCATCCCCCACTCTCTCTCTCTCTCAAAATAAATAATAAATAAACATTAAAAAAAGAATGACTTTCCTTGAAGAAAATGGATGGAGGATGTCCCTGGTGTTTGGTTCTTGTGCTTCTCGTTTTGGCACGAGACCTGACCCTTGTGGTCAGATGGCTTTCAGGTCATAGGGAAAATGAAGCTTGAAGGGAGCAATGGGGGCAAGACAGGAAAAACCCACAAACTAAGACAGCCACTCAGTTTTTCCAGCATTTACAGTTAGAGAGAAAAAGAAGCCAAGCATAGATACTATTTGACCTGGTATTCAGAAGTGGGGTTTTTTCCAATGCCTGATTGGTCTCCAGCTTATATGCTAAAGGGCCCCCAGCTCTGAGGGAGGTCCAAAGAAGAACATTAGAATATTGATGTATTGAAATATTGGAATCTTATTGAATTCCTGGGTGTATTAGGCCCTTCCTCAATTCGTAGGACATTTCTTCACGTAAGACAACCTCAGAGAGGTAAAAATTTGAAAGAGAAATGAACATAAGCAGGAGGTGAATTACAAAATATAAAGGGAAAGCAAGAGATAGAGTCCTATGGTGCACCTGGGTGGCTCAGTCAGTTAAGCGTCTGACTTTGGCTCAGGTCATGATCTCATAGTGCATGAATTCTAGCCCCCCCTCGGGCTCTGTGCTGACATCTCAGAGCCTGAAGCCTGCTTCGGATTCTGCATCTCCCTCTCTCTCTCTGTCCCTCCCCCACTCACATGCTGTCTCTCTTTCTCCCCCTCAAAAAATAAATAAACATTAAAAAAAAGAGAGAGACAGAGAGAGCCCTAAGTCAGACCCTCTTGAAACTCCACCTATTCAGAAGTCTCAACCGTATGACGCTTAGCAGTAAGATTCTGTTCACAGGACAATCGCCTCTGTTTCAATAATGACTTCTTCCAGGTTGCATTGGACTGCCTGAGTGACGTCCTAAGAATCTTGGGAAAGATCCTAGCTGTTGAGCTTAGAATTTGGATTTCTAAGCACTACGTACATCCATCCTGTCATCACGCAGAGACTTACGAAGTATTTACGACTAGAAACTATGGGTGTCTGTTTGGAGCTGGAAGCAGACTGATGGTAGCAAGAGGTAGAAGTAAGCATATGAAGATGTGCAAAATTATTTAAGTTGGATTAATTCTTTTGGACTGTGGCATGTTGTAGCTTTGTTCATTTGTAGGCCTACGTAACATTAGAATTTCTCATGTGTGATACTCTCCTCTCACAGACTTTACAGTTAATATTTTTGTTTCTAGAGGAGCAGAAAGCCACATACTGGGACACCAAACACAGTGACTATCTAATTTTGTTTTGGTGTTTGGGCTGCAGGAGAGGTAGCTCTGTCGTGGTCTCTCCCATCATGTATATAATTGTAATTTGAAGCTTATCTTAAAAAATAGTTATGTTAGCCTGTAATTTGTACAGATGAGCATGGCTTTTCACATTTTTGTATTAGGAAGTGATACATCAATTTTACCGGTGATGCTGTGGCTTCAAAATTTGTCACTTTCCCCTCACCCCCCACTCAATACACACATAGTCCACCCATGCAGTATACACACACAAGGATTCATGAGGCCTGGTTTCTAGAACCAAGAGGGCAGAAGAAGACTGGTCTGGTTACCTTACAGTTGTGCTTTGTACACCTGAGAGCCATGGGATCCTAGAGCGGTTCTCTGATATGCAGGCATGGTTGGCACCAAGAAAAGATGAAGAAATGGGACATGGGGGGTTGGACATCAGTAGTCCAGCTGTGAACATCATCAGGGGGCAGTTTGTGAGGTCAACACTGGATTTCGTGACATCAGTACAGCTGAGGAGGTGAACTAGGGCCGCTGGAAAGGCTCATAAGGGTACTAATCCCCAGAAGGATCCCACTGAATGTTTTATCTACTGCCTGCCAAGACTTCCAAGTCATTCTTGTGTTTGGGAATCATAGAGGCAAATGGTGCCAGGAGCCTTAGTCTTTTTAAAAAACATTTTTTTTTAAGTTGATTTGCTTTTGAGAGAGAGAGAGAGAGACAGAGCATGAACAGGGGAGGGGCAGGGAGAGGGGGAGACATAGAATACAAAGCAGTGGGCTCAGAGCTGTCAGCACGGAGCCCAACATGGGGCTCGAACTCACAAACTTTGAGATCATGACCTGAGCCAAAGACAGATGCTCTACTGAATGAGCCACCGAGGTGTCCCTCCAGGAGCCTTAGTCTTGATTTTAGAAACTCAGTCTAGCTCAAGGCATGAAGAGACAAAGGACTAAGCAGACTCTTCAAATTAACCTTTTTCTCCCTATGCCTCGCTTTCCTATCTGATAGACTTGATTAGCTTGGCTGGTACTTCGTAAAAAAAAAAAAGTATGAGATATAAGTGAACAGACTGTAGTTACCTCAGTTTCCCACCAGCAGTCTACACACTTGCTTTATCCACACTCAACCTCCTTCGGACATTCACACGTGCCTCCTCCTGAAACCCTGCCCTCCCAGTGGGCGCTGGGATCCCACCCACTGCTGTGGGTTTCTCCTCCAGGCTTCCCACTCGTCCCTGTCCCTTCTCCTGTTTCTTCAGCCTCCCTCGCTCCATGGGATCATAATCCTAAACATTCAAATATGGTCTGGACACTTTCATCTTTAAGGAAACCTCTCTTAGCCCAACATCTCTATTTCTACTCCACGCATTATTTCTCTCCTGGTCTTCAGAGCCAAACTTCTCAACACACATCCTGCTGTTACTGGTTCTAGGTGGTGTTGCCTTCAACACCTTTGGCAAGCATGTTTGCTACGTGGCTAACTGGCCACTAGGCAATCTCACCTTAAAAGATAAAATAACAAAAAATACAAGATGGACAGTATAAAGGGCATGAGGAGACATAAAAACATAATTAAATTATTAATTTCTTCCTTCATTAAGAGAGGTAACAGTTTGGGGCCCCTGGTTGCCTCAGTCTGTTAAACATCTGACTCTTGATGTCAGCTTAGATCATGATCTCACAGTTGGTGAGTTCGAGCCCTACATCTTGGGATTCTGTCTCTCTCTTCCTCTCCCTCTGCTCCTCCCTCACTCGTGCTCTCTCTCTCAAAATAAATAAACTAAATAAACTTAGAAAAAAGAGACGTATCAGTTTTCCAAATACTAGAATGCATATTTGAAAGTGAGCTTTGCACTGCATTGTGAAAGCCTTCTACTCTGTTCATTCTTGGCATATTGTCACGTGTCTGTCGATAGACATTCCAAAGTTCTATGGGAAATGTGGAAGAAATGCTAATGCTGTAATTCATTTTTTAGTGGGCTTTGTTACCAATGTCACTGTTATCATTTTCTCGTGTGGTATAGTATAGTATAGTATGCAATCCGCCTTCACACTCTCTTTTTTCCCCCTTCAAGTAAGTTTTATCAGCCTATTTTCTTTCAAGTCTACATATGGTGTTGTTGTTCACTATTTTAAGACAACATCTATTCGTCAGTGTATAGAGCTTTATGGGAACTAGCTAAGATTTATATAATATAAAATTTGGAAATTTGTCAATGGAGAAATGAAACCAAACTGTCAGCCAGTTATTTTATCTTTTACAGCCAAATTGCCGTACAGCCAATTAGTTATGCGGTGAAAACGTTTGCGGCGAAATGCTTTGGGACAGCGATGTCTATGGTGGAGATGGTCACAGTAGGAACACCAGACATGATCTTCATCATCCACACACTCTGGAATCCTCACCACTACTCCGGATATGTTCTTTCCAAGGTTATAAGACTCAGTCCACACTGCCAAATCGAATAGTTATTTTTTGGCCCTCATCCTGCTCCACCTTTCAGCATCCCACCCTGCTTTCCACACGCTTGTTCGTGACATTTTCTGTAGTGTCTCCAGCCTCTCATTCTCCAGTTCCTTTTCCTTTAGTGCCTCAATGATTTAATGCCTCAGGGCTCGGCCTGGCATCTCCTTTCCCAACTCTCTGTTCATTCCTATGACCTTAAATATATATTAAAAATGCGCAAATATAGATCCCAGTCCAACCTTCTCTTTTGAGATCCTGACTTCTATATTCAGCCTGACTTACCCACTTAGATATGTCACAAGCACTTTGAATTTGCCGTGTCCAGAAAGGAGCCGTTGGTCTTAACTTCCAAGAGCCTACCCTGCCTCAGGTCTTCCCATCTTAGAAAATGGCACCAGAGCACTTGCCCAAGCTAGAAGTTTGGGAGCCATGCTTGACCCCTCCTCAGACCTCCACATCCTAACTACCACCAAATTCTATGCATATACCTTATCTCTGTCTTTGCTACCAAATGCCTTGGCCAAGTTTTCATCTGCTCTCAGCTGGATCCCTGCAAGAGCCACACAACTCATGACGCGTGTCTCCTGGATAGCTGCAGGGACTATGGTGTTTCTACAGCCTCATCTTGTATGCCTGTCACCCCCCTCATTGAGCTCTGGCCACACTACCTTCGGCCAGAATGTCTCCTCCTCTTATTACTCCCTTCTCCTCACATCTTTCCTCCTGGCCAATTCTTTCTTACAGGTCATGTCTCAGCTGAAATGTCGCTTCCTCCCTGAGGTTTTCTCTAACCGAGATTCTGAATGTCCACTTCCTGTCATTATTCACTGGTATATCACAATTTGCAGCTGTATATTTATTTATATTTATTTCCTATCACTTCCTCTGTAAGAATAAAAACTCCATGAGATCAAGAACTGTGTCTTTTTTATGACTAGATATTTAATACTTAGTCCCATGTCTAACAATACATATTTGCTGAATGAACACACTTCTGTCCACTTTGTCTTACTCAGCCGTCCTAGCCTGGCAGGGTAGCCACACCCAAGTTGTATCCCACACATTCCACGCCTCTTAGACTTGAAAAGAAAGGGTCTTCGTAATTAGGTCTGGCTCTGACACCCACTACCAAACCCACTGTGTAACTTTGGTCAGGTTGTTTAACTTCAGTCTCCCCAGATAGAAAGTCGAAAATAGTATCTGTCTTATGGTTATATTGTGGAATATTAAGCTCCGATCACGAATATATAGTACTGATCATCAAGGGTACTCAATAAAAAGTTGGTTTCCTTTCTTCCATGCCTTCTTACAAACTCCAAACCCAATAGATACAAATGTGCACACTCTTTTGAGGACGTGTGTCCTGCCCTTCTGAGTCTTTCTGATTATGATATTCCCACTGAGAGTCTTCCCTTTAGAGAATGGGAAAGTTAGCCATGGAACAGCACTTATGATATTTAAATCACATATATAATTGTAGCTCTCAATAATTGGGGTTTGTATTCTAAGGGCACTTTCTCAAATGTATGTGGAGGTAACGCAAAAAGAATAGCATTTTTCACAGCATAGACACTGTACTTTAAAAGAAAACACCAGATGGCAGCACCAGATGCTAGAGATGGGTCTGATGGGATTTTTAGCTCAAATCTAAGCATCTCTGATGCCAAAGGTAGCTTAACACTACAGAGAGAATGATTTATAGAAATAGATGATTTCCTAAAGAAAAACATGCCTATTTTGTAATATGGTATAGGATTTTCACATCCTATGAGCAAAATTCTAAGAAAATAACTCCAAGCATTATCTACCTAATAAAAGGTAATGAGACAAAGGCTTCATTTTGGTTTGTAGTTACATTTAATAAACTGCCGATCTGTGTTCCCATTAGCCAGAAAAGGCCTGCAGTTGAAGAACGAAATACTATCAGCTTCTAGAAAAGGGCAACATTTTTTCCAAATATTAAATGCAAGCATTAAAATTTATTCATTCATATGAAAGTAAGGATCAATAATGAGCTCTATTACTGTACCCCTCGGCATCGCTTAGGAAAGTGCTTGCTAGGAGTGACAACAGACTTACTAAATAGACTAAAATTCAATAGATTAAATGCCAATACTAACATTCAAACCGATAATCTATCTGTTTCCATCGTATGTATCCAAATTTCATCCAGGCTTCTCACCACTTTTAAAGTCCTGCTAAAGTAGACACTGCTCATGCAGGCTTTCCCCTGTTTTTGGAGGAAAGAAAGAAAGTGTGATCCTGCTCATGGTACCATGTAAACTGTGGATGCAGCAACCCCAGGTCACTTCCACCTTTGAAATAAAAATCCCCATCAGGGTTTTATTTCTCTTACATCCTGCTTAGTCTCCTTCCCAGCTTGCCTGTGAGATCAGAAAGGGTAAATTCAGGCCTGTCTTCTGGAAGAGACAATGGACAATTCCAGCCCATACTGTGGTTTCGTGGGCGAGGCGGAGCTAAAGCTAACTGCCCATGGAAGTCTTGGAGAGGAACTCGTCTCAGCGGCCTTTATTTGCGTTTAGATTTGATTGAAGGGTAACAGGAACCCCTGTGTCATAAGAGAACTGAGCCAGTCTATGTTGAAGGAACATTCCGAGCACAGGGTAATTCACTCTGCCAGAGAAACGGTCACTGTTGCCCAACTGGAACGAATGGTTTTCCCAGCACTACGATCAAGGTTCTGAAAAGATTTTTCCTCACCTGAATTCACTACGAGATTGAGCCCCCTGAGAGCCTCAGGCAAGATCGCGGATTCTGATCTGAAGTCGGCTCAAGGATTCTAGAGGAAAACGGCTTTGATTGACAAGAGAAGAAGAGAAACACACATCTGAATTGTGAAAAGAATGGGCCTGTGTCGTGTCGTAGCCAAAAGTCGGCTGTCACAGGCAGATGAAATCCTGAAATCGAACAGTGCACAAAGCAGTGATCTTTATGGGAAATGGATTATGTCCCATAACATCTCAACTTTAAATGATACAAGGAAGCTGTACTATCTAAATTTTAAATGACACAGAGAAAGAAAAACAGCAATAGAACAGGATCAAATCGTAACCCAAAGAGAAAACCACACTACCCGGGAGAGGTTTCCTGTTGAAAGCACTGTGGAATGGCAAATAACTCTTCTAGGGAAGAAGTAAAGTCCAATGCTCCAAGAGATCTTACACCTCTCTGAAGCCTACCCATTTTCCCCATTTTAATTAATGCAAGCTTGCTTTAAGTCTGGCAGCTAAAGGGACCCTATGTTGGATGACCTCCCCATGCCCTCCACTAACGCCTGTGTGGTCCCCGAATGGGCCAGCACACATCTGACAGCAATGGGTGCCAGTTTTTCACTGACACGCGCCTTCTCAGGTCTGGGAGCCGGGTGGGTTACGTTGTGACAGAGCCACATCCTCCAGATGCCCTTGTTCTGACGGACTCCCCCTACTTTGATCTAAATGCACGAGTCACTGAGGGCCATCGCTGACCTCTCCTTCTGACATCTCCCCTCCAGATGACTGGGTGAGTCAGGAGGTGTCTTCCTGTGAAGCCGTGGGCCCAGGCCAGCCTCGTTTAGCAGTCGTGACTGACTGAGAACACGCTGTGCTCAGCCTGTTGGCACAGAGTATGTGTTACAACAAGCAGAGGATTCCTGACCACACTCTTCCCTATCTTGAGATCTGTACTGAGACCACGGGAAGCAAATGCATACAATCAGGAAACAGGGCTGCAAATCAGAGAGCTCATGGACTTTCTGAGTTGTGGCCCTGAAACACAGATTCTTGTGTTCTCTGAATCCAGACCCCACACGTTCTGGAAGGAAAGCAACAGCTAGAAGATGGGAAAAACAGATCATGTTTATGAGACCAGCCTGCAGCCCATGCCACACTTAAAGAGTTTGGGTTTTGATTTCGGCACAGAAACTAGCCTTTCTTTCTTCAATGTTCACTGGAAAACTTGCTCGGCATCTCTTAGTCTGACTCTTTGGCTTTAGAATCATTGTCTTGGAATCTTGTAAACCAGTAAGTTTCTAATAATTTCATTTTAAACATGAAAGTTATGGAAAAGTACTAGAAGTTTGCCAATATAATGCAATAAAAAAAAAGTAAGCAAGAAATGTTGCATTAAAAATAAAGGCTGCCTTCTCCACTCCCCCGCCCCCCAATCCTTCTGGTTGAATCCTTTACGATAGCTTGAGTAACCTCAGTTTCCCCAAACAGTCCATTTAAAGAGTCCCTGCAGGGGCACCTGGCTGGTTCGGTCAGTAAAGAATGTGACTTTTGATCTCAAGGTCATGAGTTCTAGTCCAAATCTGGGTGTGGAGCCTACTTGAAAAAAAAAAAAAAAATCCTTGCAGAGGTGGGGTGTTTTAATTTTTTTTTTTTTAACATTTATTTATTTTTGAGACAGAGAGAGACAGAGCATGAACAGGAGGGGCAGAGAGAGAGGGAGACACAGAACTGGAAGCAGGCTCCAGGCTCTGAGCCATCAGCCCAGAGCCCGGTGCGGGGCTCGAACTCACGGACCGCGAGATCGTGACCTGGCTGAAGTCGGACGCTTAACTGACTGCGCCACCCAGGCGCCCCTTTTTTTTTTTTTTTACGTGTATTTATTTTTGAGAGACAGAGACCGAGCATGAGCGGGGGAGGGGCAGAGGGCGAGGCAGACACAGAATCCAAAGCAGGCTCCAGGCTCTGAGCTGTCAGCCCAGAGCCCGGTGCGGGGCTCGAACTCACGGACCGCGAGATCGTGACCTGAGCTGAAGTCGGCAGCTTAACCGACTGAACCACCCAGGCGCCCCAAGGTGGGGTGTTTTAGTACCAAGCCACGTAGAGAAAATTTTGACCACTTCCTATTTCTCATGATTTGAGATTCTGCAAGGTATGACACAGAACAGTATACCCACTCCTGGGCTTAAGGGCAGCACATGGACCATGCTGTGTGGGGGGCCACACACATTCTTCCCCAATTCTGGTTGACACTGACACTTCAGGTAAACAATACTTCACCATAGAGGTTGGGGGCCCATGGGCTCATGCTTATTCCCAGTTGCCCAAGTGGGGAGCAGAGCCTGGTATCCAACCCAAATGCAGGGTACAGAGCGTCAATGGGAGCTAAACCCTTCCCAGAACCATGAACCCACACCTCGTTGCTTTGGAGACTCCCCTGGAGTTAATCTCCTACATATTATAATCGTGTAAGTGTTCAAAGAAAAACATGCTGTATTTGAAGAGCACGTCTATTTCTGCAAGTGCTCCAGTGTTTAATTGTTGCTAAAGTCATTTGGGGCTTTTGACACAGATTCTATTTTAGCAAGATAAACTCAGCATAACCCCGCATTGCCAAAAATGAATTCCTAAGGTAGATGACTAAAATAAACCGGTCATAAATATGGGCCGTTGGAATGGGGATTATATCTCTGCAATGTAGACACAGCATTAATGACTCATTTTCAAATAACAGTCTCTCCCAAGGATTCTTAGGATGAGGAATCAGGGAAGAAAGACATCCATCTCTCTTTCTTTAGGCAGAGCGGAAAAGGACTATAATCCCACCAGGCGGGGATGTTCTCGCATCTACTTGGCCATCAGAGATACAGCCCGTGGGGTCGGACGGGCTGCACGGAGGCAGAAATAAGTCACGGAAAGAAAACATCCGGGGCGCCTGGGTGGCTCAGTCGGTTGAGCGTCCGACTTCGGCTCAGGTCATGATCTCACGGTCCGTGAGTTCGAGCCCCGCGTCGGGCTCCGTGCTGACCGCTCAGAGCCTGGAGCCTGCTTCCAGTTCTGTGTCTCCCTCTCTCTCTGCCCCTCCCCTGTTCATGCTCTGTCTCTCTCTGTCTCAAAAATAAATAAATGTTAAAAAAAAATTAAAAAAAAAAAAAGAAAACATCCTACGAGTGGGGCATCCTGGGGATCGTTTTCTCTCCCTCCCCTGGAGGCAGAATATACCCCCAGGTCCACTCAATGCATCTCATGTGGCATGAGTTACCTTATCAGTCACAGTGGGCACTGCCATGTTCCTTTGCTGCTTGGAATTTGTGGACTCTTTCAGGCCACCTTTCTTCCCTAAGGTCAAATTCTGAATTTTTGGTGCACTTGGTTGAACCCTACAGCTTCTCTGGTGTACCAGAAGGCGGTCTGGGGCAAAGGTCCGGCCGCAGTTTGCACAGGGCACCAGCTGAGCTTGACTTGGCTCCTCTTGGTTGGACTGTCCAGTTGGAAGGGGCTGAGGCTTCCGTGGGAGTGGTCGGTGGAGCTCCCTGGGGAGCCGGTCGTTTTGTATTTTCCACTTTTCTAGGCATTTGGGCTCATGAATAGGAAGGGACAAAGTGCCAAATTCCCTACCACAAATGTAGCAGATGAGAGTCTTTGGTCGGGCTGGGATGCCACCAGCAGCTTTCCTGGCACCAGTCAGATCATCAAAACGGTTGGGGTTTGGTGCTCTGGGCCCCTCATCCTTCAGCTTGCAGCTCCTCTGGTGAACAAGATGACGATCTGGCAAGAATGTGCGGCCACAGGATTCACAGGGCAGCAGCTGAGCCTGGGAACTTTGAAACGCTGCTTCGTTCACGGCCTGAAGATTGTAGGACCCACTGCCCCTGAGAGGCTGTGGTTTGGAGGGTTCTGGCCTCCGCAGGTGTTTGGGCAACTTGCTGTTTTCAATACGCCACTTCTCCAAGCACTGGGGTTCATGAATGGCAATTGATTGGGAGCCAAATTCTCGGCCACAGATATAGCACACCCGGAATCCAGGCCTGCGGGATGGTATCACAGGGGGGCTGTGCGGACTTTCTGACATAATTCTCCTACTGGACCGTTTTGAGAGTATCACTGTTCCAGGTCTTGTCAGAGGTTCTATCTTTATTTTTCCAGCAGGATTGACATGCTCTGTTTCTGGCAAAAGGCTGGAATGGGAGTCACTAGATAGAACGGCTTGGTGGATAAGGAAGGTGGGTTCTTTAGAATGGTGGAAAGTCTGTTGCAATTTGTTGGAAACCTTTTTTTTCTTTCCTGTTTCCATTAACAAGCAAGTCTTTCTCTATGCTCTGATTTCATGCCAGACCCCTTTTGGGATCCTGGTTACAGCGAAGGTTAGTCAGGTTAGCTGTCCTGGGGTTCCACATTGTTGCCAATACCTTAGCCCCAAAGACCGTGACTCAGAGCTTCATTGCAGGGCAGCAGTCTGGAATGCTGGCAAGTCCTCATTAAACCTCAGATGCTTCCAAGATCTGGGGGGAAAACATAAATCAAGAAGTTATTACACACACACACACACACACACACACACACACACATACACAAACACACATCCCCCTTAGATTGTAAGGTGACAAAGAACAGTAATTTTTTTTTTTTTGGACCTAGTATCCTCTTTGGCTAGCAGAGTAACTGGCAGATAAGATTTGTTCAATAAATTTTGAAATAAATTTGAAGAAAATTTCCATTATGAATTTTACTGTATCAAGAAGTGTTCTGTCCAAAGAAAGATCAACAGTTACAGTGTATCACAGACACACAGGGCACACACCCACAGGGGCATGGTGGTGAGACCACGGAAGATAGAACCAGCAACCGTGACAATGAGATTAATGAGGCTGTGGGTAATGTAAAAAGACTTTCTTCCAGGGGCGCCTGGGTGGCGCAGTCGGTTAAGCGTCCGACTTCAGCCAGGTCACGATCTCACGGTCCGTGAGTTCGAGCCCCGCGTCAGGCTCTGGGCTGATGGCTCAGAGCCTGGAGCCTGTTTCAGATTCTGTGTCTCCCTCTCTCTCTGTCCCTCCCCCGTTCATGCTCTGTCTCTCTCTGTCCCAAAAATAAATAAAAAAAAAAAAAAAAAAAAAAAAAGACTTTCTTCCACTCCCTTAGGGATTCACAGCTTTTTAGTGCCATGGATCCTTTTGATAGTTCTCTGAAGCCTATGAACCTCTTCTCAGAATAATCATTTTAAAAGCCAAAAATAAAATTCTTACTATTACCAGTGAAACTAATTTTGTTGAAATAATTTATCAGATATTTTTGGTCATGATATATGTTATATTCGAGACATAGTAATATGCCAGACTTAGTAAGTGCTCATGAGCCTAAGGTCAAGAGCTCCTGCCAAAGTAGTTCAACAGTGAATATTATGAGGATTATCAGGAAAGCCCCCAGAGTGGGCAAACTTCTTATAACCTACCAGGTTTCCACTTTTCTTTATTGTGGGAATGGAATATGGATAAATTGTGGCCATGTCTGTCAAGCCAAGAATGCCATCCAGGCCTTTACCCTTCCTGGTAAAATCTCTGTAGATCTCCCCTGCGATGGACAGGTTGAAATTTTGCTTGATGTTCTTTTTATAGCTATTGAACTCATTTCCTTGTATTATCCCTATCTCTATCGTATCTATATCTATACAGATGGATAATATGGATAATAAAGATTAGATAATACAGATAATATACAATTAGATAAATATCTATTTATATATTATAGTTACATATAATATATTATTATATGTAATATATAATAACCATAATATGGAAGATAGATAATACAGATAATATCTATTATTATATATAAATATACTTTATATTTATACATTATACTATCTATTACATTATATGTATAATTTATTATTTTAAATTATTTTAAATTTAATTTAAATTATTTTAATTATCAATATGAATCATTAATTTATTGTTACAAATAACTGTATATGATTATATGGTATATTATAATAGATGTTATCTATCTGTCTTCCAAATAATTTTTATAAAAACATGGCTCATGATTTTCCCAAACATCACGGGCAAAAGGCTAAAGAATTTTTACCTTGGGGAAAAGTATAAGTCAGTTTCACCCAGGGGGAAGATTACTGTCTAAACCCCAGGAAAGATTGCCGTCGGAAGTCTTAGGGCCTTCTGCATTTCTGGAAGGGTGACTCAGGTCTGGCTCTGTGGGTATTGCCCACTCCCAACCATGAAGAAAGCAGCAGCTGATCTGAGGCTGGACCCTGTGGACATAGCAGAAGCCTGGGTCCGCACAGCACAAGGACAGCCTTCTGGTCATGTCAAAACACTGGTTGGGCATTGCATTTGCTACGGGACAAAAAAAGCTGGGAGACCTATGCCTAGTTCCTGTATTTTGGTGCCAAGGAAGGTCTGAATCTTTGCACTTAAGACTATCGGATTGGTTCTGGCACAGAAAACGAAGCTATCTGTCATTTGGACAGATCCTCAGACAGTGATATTAACACGTGACAAAAGAATGTGTTGGCCCCAGAGTAGCCAGCACAGAAAATGAACCTCAGAGAAACATAATGTGTCACCTGATTGGCACCATCCAAAAAAGAAAGTGGATCTAAAAAAACACAAGGAATAGGGGCGTCTGGGTGGCTTAGTTGGTCGAGCGTCCAACTTTGGCTCAGGTCATGATCTCTCAGGTCATGATTTCTCATTTGAAGAACTCGAGCCCCGAGTTGGGCTCTGTGCTGACAGCTCAGAGCCTGGAGTCTGCTTTGGATTCTGTGTCTCTTTCTCTCTCTGTCCCTTCCCCACTCACGTTCTCTCCCTCTCTCTCTTTCAAAAATAAATAAAAATTTTTTAAAAATTAAGAAAAACCCACAAGGCATCTAGTACAATTATTTCATTAGGTTTTTATCGGCTCATGGGGGAAATCACCCCAAACCATTGCTTCGGTTGGTTCCGGTATCTTGTTGGACCAGTATCCAGGTCCTTGACAACAAGGACCCCTTGTTTTCATTTTCCATTTTCCTTCATACCCGGAAGTTGGAGACAACAAAAGGACTTAAGGAGGCAGGAAAAATCAATGCAATTAAATAACCTTACTCCCCCTAAACTTGCTCACAATCTCTATCTTTTCTTTCTCTCTCTCTCCCTCTCCCCCACCCCCCACACAGCTCCCAGCCAATCAGAATACTGGGAAGGCCCCATAACTTCCCTCAACAATTCCCGTCTCTTTATGATCAGGTAAAAGAACTAATACTGAACACCAACTAGGCATCAGATAGTGCACTAATTTTTATACACATAATTTCAATCAATTCTCAAATGAGGCAGGTATTGTTTCAGTTTTATAAACCGAAGACCCTGTGACTCAGAAAAGGCAAGTAACTTGCCCAAGACAGTCAGTGTTGAAGTGACAGAACTGGGGACCAACGCCAGCTCCCTTTGGCTCCAGGAGTCGGCTCTTTCCATGATTCACTCTGCTGAACATTCCACCCACTGAGCTTCTTCCCTGTTTTAATGTACAATTCATATGTCTCATGGGAAGGTAACTAAGCTTTCACCAGGCTTTATGTTGCCCTTTAGGAGAAGGAAGAGAGAAAAGGGAGGAGGTGAAGCCTTGGAGATGGAAAAAGCAGGAGAGAGAGACTGGGGATACTGGGGACAGTACTTTTCCTGAACCAACAGGGGTCATTTTATTTTGCTGGAACTGGCTTTCTCGATGACATTTTCCCCCTGCATGATATGCAATACGGATCTTTTTCCTAATCTCACCAACATCCCTGAGAGAAATCCACATTACCACACAGGCGTGGGGATGGGGGAGGGGTAGTTGGGGGACAGTGAGTGCAGGGGAAAAGCAAAGGCTGCCCCAAGAGGCCAGAGGTGTTCTCTTTGCAGCCACTTCACCATTTTGATTAGGGATGGATCTTCCTGCAAGTGGACATGTTTGCACTGGAGATACTTTGGAGCAAACATGAGAGCATCATCAAACTCCTAATTGTATCTTTTCTTTTCTTTTTTTTTTTTTTTTTTTTTTTTTTTTACCATCTCTTTCCTCCCTCAATGTCCTCCTGAAATTTCTGTCTTATTGCGATTAAAGGTATCAAAAAAGGAAAGAGGAGGTAGCTGGAAGCCAGTGAAATTTTGGGGACTGGCGGGGTCAAATGGAGAAACTTAGGAAGTTTCCGTCAGTGATTCTGACAAGGTGTAGCATGGCCAGATGCTCTCCCCTATATGTTAGTTGTAAGGGCCAAATGAGTGAAAAATACTAAATGCATATTCTTGAATCACTTAAGAAATTGGCTTGCCATGCAGTCACATCATAAAGCAATGTTGCTAGTTTATAAAGAGAACTACTTTACAAAGCCAGCCAGCTTTACCCCAAGCAGCCGTGGAGAAATGTTCACTCCAGTTGGTCTGAATTATTCATTTTGACCATATTTGCACATAGGATATTCAAGGAATGCCTTGGAAGGCATCACATTTTATCGATATGATGCCATTTTTCCATGCCCTTTGGGGTTCACAGGAAGGGAGGGATACACTGACAAAGATGAATATAATAACCATGGAAATCCAAACCTATCTTGGCATAAGAAGGTGTTTCCCTATAAAAGAGGGGAAAGAGCACAACCCAAGAATTAAATCTTTTTTTTAAAAGTGTAGTCTTTTGAAACAAAATAAATATAAGTGATGCATAACCCCTTCCCTGTTAGTATAGAATCCAAATTCTTTAAATGTACAAACGAATAAATAAGAAAGATGGAGTTGAGCTGATTCTGGCTCTGAGCAAAATTGTAAAATAGAGGAGGTTTGTCTTTAATATCTTCCATCCACCTCATTCAGCAGGCTCCATTCTCCCCTGCCTGGTGCCCTAAAATGCTTGCCAGTCTTCCTTCCTTTGGAAATCTAGCTTTAAAAAAGGGAGCCGATAGACTTATTCACACCAAGGCTTATGACTGATGCGACAATATCCCTCCCACAGTCTGGCAAAGATGACTATTTCCCCACCAGGAGTTATTCTGCCCAACTTCCTCAAATTAAGAGAGCCCCCATTCTCAGCTGAGCACATGATTTCCCAGGTAAGTCTGCAGGTCCCTTTCCAGTATTGTGTAAGACGTGTAAGAACACTTTCTGAAAGGAAGAGACACAACCTTCTCCTCTTCCCTTCCTTCATACTGATGCTTAAAACACAGAGGTGATGGCTGGAGCACTAGCAGCCATTTTGGACCAGACTACATTCACGTGACCCTTGACATGACAGAGCACGGACATGTATGGACTTGAGTTCCTGGTAAAGGTGGAGCCACCATAAAACTCTCGAGTGTCACCCTTGGTCTTTATTTACATAAGAGAAATAAATGTCTACTTGTATTGTAGCCACTTTTAAATAGTTTTCTACTTGCATGAAATCTATAATTAAAGCCTAATTCTAATGAGATACAGTTTTATTTTATTTTACTTTATTTTTTTATTATGAAATTTATTGTCAGATTGGCTTCCATACAACACCCAGCGCTCATCCCAACAGGTGCCCTCAATACCCATCACCCACTCACCCCTCCCTCCCACCCCCCATAAACCCTCAGTTTGTTCTCAATTTTTAGGAGTCTCATGTTTTGGCTCCCTCCCTCTCTAACCATTTTTTTTCCTTCCCCTCCCCCATGGCATTCTGTTAAATTTCTCGGGATCCACATAGGAGTGAAAACATGGAATCTGTCCTTCTCTGTATGACTTATTTCACTTAGCATAACACTCTCCAGTTCCATCCATGTTGCTACAAAAGGCCATATTTCATTCTTTCTCATTGCCCTGCAGTATTCCATTGTGTATATAAACCACAATTTCTTTATCCATTCATCTCTGGATGGACATTTAGGCTCTTTCCATAATTTGGCTATTGTTGAGAGTGCTGCTATAAACATTGGGGTACAAGTGCCCCTATGCATCAGTACTCCTGTATCCCTTGGGTAAATTCCTAGCAGTGCTACTGCTGGGTCATAGGGTAGGTCTATTTTTAATTTTTTGAGGAACCTCCACACTGTTTTCCAGAGAGGCTGCACCAGTTTGCATTCCCACCAACAGTGCAAGAGGGTTTTCGTTTCTCCACATCCTCTCCAGCATCTATAGTCTCCTGTTTTGTTCATTTTAGCCACTCTGACTGGCATGAGGTGATATCTGAGTGTGGTTTTGATTTGTATTTCCCTTTTTTTTTAATTATGAAATTTATTGATACAGTTGTATTTTAATAGCTGTCTTTGGCCTAGCACAAAATGAATTCTAACAGCAATATTTTAACTTTAGGATCTTCTTTTTTGATGAGAGAATTTTTTTTTTGAGAGAGAGCACATGTTTGGGGCCAAAACTGACTTATTAAATATATACTTTTTCCTGAAAATCAGAAATAAAAAAATTGAAAGTGTAAACATGAACCAATGGTTCTGAAGAAATTGGTTCACAATCCCCCTTTCCTAGAATTATTTTTTTGGGAACAAATTTGAATCACATATTTTGCTTCAGGAAAATAAAAACTTATTTTTTCCATGAGCTTTCAAAGGAACAAGAAGGCCATTGTTTTTTGTTGTTGTTGTTATTGTTTTTTTTTAAAGGTTTATTTTTGAAAGAGACAGAGCTCAAGCAGGGGAGGGGCAGAGAGAA
The DNA here is from genome assembly GCF_028018385.1 of Neofelis nebulosa. Classification (NCBI taxonomy): domain Eukaryota; kingdom Metazoa; phylum Chordata; class Mammalia; order Carnivora; family Felidae; genus Neofelis; species Neofelis nebulosa. Next base: position 140,045,496 of record NC_080782.1, read on the forward strand.
CTGGAGACACAGAATCCAAAGCAGGCTCTAGACTCTGAGCTGTCAGCACAGAGCCCAAGCCGGGGCTCGAACTCACGAACCATGAGATGACCTGAACCGAAGTTGGATGCCCAACTGACTGAGACACCCAGGCGTCCCTCTGTATCTCCTCCTTGAAGATCCAATTTTCAGCTCCATAAGGCACTTCTTCAAAGTTTCTAGGTTTTGATAACCCAAACCTCTTCCTTTGATACTTCAGCCCTAGGAATAGTAGCTGTTGCCTCCTTCATTTAGTAGCGTTCTCTTTTTACCCTGCTGGTTACTACCTATAACAACTTCATTCCTGGTTAACAATCTTTTTATGAAATTCTAGTTAAATAAGTGGTATGGTTTCTGTCTCCTGACTGATATAACCACCCTTAGAATATAAGTAATAAAAATCTGTGATATTCAGGCTGCACATTACCTCAGGATTGCAGCCAATATAAACTCAAATGAGTTCTTTCATAGCATCTCAGAAAATCATACGGTATGTATCTTAACATCCAATCCTCAACTCATTCAGACCACTGAAAACCTATTTTTGTAATGGTTCCACCATCATTGTGCTTCAAGAGCTAGAACACGTTTGCTTTTCCATTTGTGACTAACAGAATTAAACCAAAAGAAGAAATTCGCCATTTAGGCATTTTTCTTCATTTTATATGATAATCTTCAGCAGCTGACTGCCCGGCCATAAGGCCAGCACTGCCACATAGGGAGTCGCATTACAGTGACCCCACTCATAGATGAAAGACGACCAGCTGACTCGGATTCTCTGCACTTCCTTCTGTGTAGCATCTGGGCCAGTAGCACATGCAGTCCTCAATAATTCTCATGTGAATGACAAAAGATTCTAAGGTGAGAGCCCCTGGGAACTGGGGGTGGACTGTTTTGGGAAAGACAGAAGCAGCACCAGAAAGGTGAAAAATGAAACCACTTTCAGAAAAGCTATTTAGCCTGAGGTTTATAGGGCTTTAAGGCAATCTGGCTGTCCACGTGGGCATTTCCAGTCTGATTTTGAATAGTTAATGAAAATTTACCCTTCCTTGTCTTTCCTTCACTGTGAAGCATTTTCAACCAAGAAGTAAGTTTCTTCACCTTCATTCAGTCTAATTATCAGGTGTAGACATAATAGTCTATGGTGTTGGGAAAGCTATGCAAACAGAAAATGGGAGAAATACACTCTTTACACTTCTAAGTAGAGCCTTTGGTAAGGACATTTTATGTTGTTAAGGCTCATAATATCACCCTATGAAGGCTATTGTTAGATTGAGCCTGTAATTTTCACTCTATATTGAGTTTCCAAATCACAGAGTACTCGAGTCGCAAATGCCACACAGGTATGACCATGTAATTGTAGTATTGTCATTTGGAGTGGTAGAGAACTGGTTATGGAAACCATCAGTCTCATCACATTAGAATCCTATCATGTATAGAAATTCAAAGGGTAGGCAAAAAAAAAAGGGGGGGGGGAGGGGGAGTTAGGCTGTGGAATAATAAACAAATATACAAACCATCTTTTCTGAAATTTGGAGTATTTCTATTCTATTCCAAATAGCTCTTTATCAAGACTTTAAAAAAGGGTTGATAGGCCAAATCCAGCCCACAGATAAGTTCCTTTTGGCCTGCTTAGAGTTAAAAATGTTTGAATTGGGTGCAATTGTTTTAAAATTGGGAGATGTCACACATATCAGGATTTTGGTTTCCTTTGAGAAAGTGGAAGATCTGGCCATACAGAGTCTACATTCCAATGTGGCAACAACCAATATAAACATATGGAATAAAGGCCATGCCTATAGGTCAGACAGCTAGTTTTCACTCTTCCAAAGTTTCTCATCAGCCCCTTGATTTATTTACTTGCAGTTCATTCTTGATTCTCAAAGGCATTTGACTTCCTGACCATTTGTGATCCTTGCTGTAAAATGTCCCTTTCCCCTGTTTTCCTCCTCAACTAAATGTTTGAAAATCCCTTCAAGGAGCACTTGTTCTCAGTCAACTGGGAATCCAGTTGAAATCTCCTCTATAGGAGATATTTCCTAAAAACATGACATATTTATTGGTAAAAATTCAGAAACGAAGCTTTGTAATGACAGCAGAGAGAGGCGGAAAGATTTATTTCTAAGAGAGAAGGGAATATCCAAAGGGAAAAGAAAGAACCAGTGACCTGAGGAGGAATTTTCAAACATTATTGGAGGGTCATAGGAAATGATGCATCTACTTTCAGAGAGAAAAAAAAAATCAAGCAGCCAGTGTTTAGATCAGCCACAGGAGACATGATAGAAGAAGAAAAAGAAAGAAAGAAAGAAAGAAAGAAAGAAAGAAAGAAAGAAAGAAAGAAAGAAAGAAAGAAAGAAAAAAAGAAAGAAAAACACAAACAGGCAATAAATGTGTTTGGAGACCATCTGAACTTTTTGGAGGCATTCCCATAATTATTTAGTTACCATTGATATAATAAGAGCTACTCTTCTGCTTAAGCCAACGATTCTTGATTTACCGTTAAATGATTCCTCAGATGAAGAATGTTGGATGGCTTCAGTTATTAATCTAAAGAAAGAATCAGTCAAAAGAACATCAACAAGCCATTAACAATATATTGCTGGATTTCCAAGATTTGGGCTGGAAATATGTCCTAAGAGAATTATGCTTCCTTGTGCGGATTACAGAATCTGGCACACTTTTTCTTTCTGACAAACTGGCCTTTTTGTCAAGTACCACCTATAAATTAGTTTGAACTGAAAATGTTTAAGAATGGCATGGCAATTCCTTCTCAACCTAGAATGAGATATCAGATATCCATCAAGGGTCTCAAGTTGATGTATTATGATAAAACAGTGGGGGAAATGACAGATACCATTTTATTATTTAAAAATTGCAACTAGATGCTCGTGTCATGTTGCCCCTGTCATGTGATATGTTTGCACAGAGTTCCCACTGTCTTCATGTACATGATTTATTGTCTCGGTGTGCTACCTCAGTGTGGTATTTTCGGCCCACACTTACAAGCCACAGAGTGGTAGTATCAGAAGGGTAGTCACTGGATTCAGTGGGTCCAGGTGGAAATAAGCACAAAGAAGAACACAGCTGGCTTTGAAGGGAGGTACTTGGCCAGGGGAGATTGGCCGAGGAGAGATGGGCTTCACTGTATCCTGGAGGAACCTTTTCTTAACCACATCACCCATTGACCAGACAACAGGCAACAGCCTTAGCACCACCCACCTCCGGGAGGTCGGTGCCTCCCAGAGCCTGGCTGACACTTAAATCGATTGTCATTACCATTCATTGCAGACATCAACACCCTTTGTCAATGCTCTCTCCACCCAAAGCTATTTCTGAGGAAAGTCCCTGGGAAGAATGTCAAAAACAGGGCCGAGCCCAGGAGGCAGGCTGGGTTTCTGCTGTGTGTGTCATGAATGCGCCTCTATTTTCTGATATGCTCAGCATGACTTCCCTGGTGATGCCTCTGGAGACCCAGGGATTTATGTACAAGCTCAAGGCTGTTTCTGAACGTGGGCTCTTTGTTGCTGTTCCCCCCGCATTTCCCATCCTCCTATGTAAATAAGTCATCAAAAAGCTATTGTTGGTCAATTTGACATCTCTGACTCATGAACAAAGCACTCTTTCACAGGCCAGATGGTTTGAGATCCCTGATGGTTCAGCCCTTCATACAACAACCTTTCATTGCTCAGGAATCTTACATGGGATATCCCCTGTTGAAGGAAACCACTAGAAGGCGTCTCCTGGTGTCTAAGAGGAACTTGTCCATCCTCTCTGTTCCCAGAGCCCAGGCCAATCATGAAATGTGGTGACAGCTCTTTATTTGCAAACCTTCTTAGCTTGTAGTTTACTTTTGTTGGTGGTTTAAAATTTACTGAAAGCCTCCTTCCACCCACACCCAGTAGTAACTATAAGACAGTAAGAAGGTCAGTGTATCAACTGCTTTATTTTGTTTTCCTTTAGTGAACAAAAAGAAGACCATTGAAGATCAGAAATATCAGCATATTTGATTAGAAGAGTTCAATTTAGGGGCACCTGTGATGAGGGAGCATAAGGCAAGCTGAGGGCAAAGCACAAGCTATCACCTTCCCCTGCCCCCACTCCCTGTGAGATATCTGTGATATTTCTCAAGCACTCCTGGCTGCCCAAGAACAAAGGAAAGGAAAGAAAACAAATGGTTAAACTGATAGAGATCACAGTTATGCAGGACACGAGTCTCCATGAGTTTACCAATGTCTTAATGAATTACAAGAAAAAGGCAACCTTATCAATAGCCTAATCTCCAGAAACCTATAGATTCAGTTTCCTGGAGCCCTAATGTCATCCTCCCCTCTGTAGTGATGTGGGGAACAAAGGCAAGAAGGAAATGGCAGGTAAAATTAAATTTCTTTATAACATGCAGCCCACTGACAAATACTTGAGGCAAATACAAAGTAGAATATTTCTCCAAGAACCCCCTACTGTCATAATGTAAATGCCTTACTAGAGGGAAAACAACCTTAGCTTGACAATATCAAGCGCTCAGGTATCTTAGGAGTCATCTTTAGCATATCAAAGTCCCACTGGGGGCCTCCCTTTTGCCTTTATCTCCCCGAGCTCCATAGCATATCACCAGTCTATCTTCACCACCGCAGGGCAGCTCCTTCCGCTCACAGGTCCTGTCCCCGTGCTTTAATAAAATCACCTTTTTGCACCAAAGATGTCTCAAGAATTCTTTATCGGCCATCGGTTCTGGATCCCCACCATTCCAAAATCTCATTACCTGGGTGGCTCAGTCAGTTAAGCATCTGACTCTTGACTTCGGCTCAGGTAATGATCTCAGGTTCATGAGATCAAGCCCTGTTTGGGGCTCTGCACTGACAGCATGCAGCCTGCTTGGGATTCTCTCTCTTCTCTCTCTGTCTCTCTGTCTCTCTCTCTCTCTCTCTCTCTCTCAAAATAAAGAAACAAACATTTAAAGCAAAAAGTAAAAAGAAGAGTTCAATTTAAAGTCAACTCTGTGGATGTTGATTTTTCCTCTTTCTTATGTTTTCAACAAGCTCTTTCCCCACCTTCTGTGCTTTCTTACTTTTCTTTCATTCCTTCCACTGTCTGTCTGTCTCCACGTTAAGTCTGGAAGAAAAATCCAACACAATAAAGAGAAGGTGCTGTTGGGTAGGGTGTCCCATGGTTGACGCCACTGCTAATTTGCTCTGGAGACATGACTCAATGCTTACCACTACAAGATTGTGGCTTATATTTTCATTCTATTATATTCTGGAGAAAGCAGGATTAGAAATGATAAGCCCGATATAATCAGACAAGTCCTCAAAAGTGGAAATCCTTTCCCTTAAAGAGTTTGGGCAACCAAAGAAGAAAGCACCCCTTCTGGCCAAGGTTGACTTCAGGCCGGGAAAAAGAAGCTATGTGGCCAAAGAATGTGTGTGGCCTCTAGAAGCTGGGAGACCAAGGAGACACAAGGCCTCCAAAAAGAGCTCCCCCAAATGAACACAGCTTGGCAACACTTGTTGGACTTGTGACATATGGAACTATGAGATAGTGCATGTGGGTTGTTTTAGCCTGCTAATTTTATTGTATTTTGCTACAGCAGTAACAGAAAACTAAAGCACCACAACAGAAAGAGATCAGCATTGTGAATGCAGACTTCTGCAAAAATGTTGCTCCCCCTAATTTTACCTGCACCATGACCCAGAACCTTAATAGTCAGTTCAGAGTCACCCAGCTCTAGTCTCCACTGGAAACAGCCCTGGGGGGATTCCATCTCAGGGACCACGATAAGATGCCCTAGGTGGCCCTCTAGAATGAGAATTATAATACAATTCACTCTATGATAACAAAGGCATAAATATTCACATGGCATTAGACAGCAGAGTCCAGTGTCTCTTTGTACCTCTGGTGAGGACCCTCAACCAGTGTGACTGGTTGTGAAATAATCTTATCAGATTTGGCATTCTCTACAGATTTCCTGTCCACATGCCAAGCTTGTTCTCCCCTTTCCTCTTTGATTGTATTCTTTGTCTTGGCCTCCACATGTTTTTATATCAGGTAGAGTCTTTACTGACTGTTTTCAGAAAGTGCTCATGGCTGACTGGCTCCATTTCTTGTTAAGGGAGTGCTGTGTACATGATAAGGGTTCCCTTCTCTCTTTTTAATGGTGTTGTCAGGACCACAACCAGTCTCCTCAAATAATTGGACCTTTCCTAGGTGGAAAGGTCACTACCAGTTTGGATTCTGAGCCGAAAAGCCATTTCTGTTTTGCACAGTGATTTCCTATTGTGAATTGTAGGGTATCAGATTATGCCACATTGGCATATGGATTGTTTTGAGGTGAAGGCAACTGGGAAGAAGCAGATATAAGGGAAGCAATCTGCCCTCCCTCTATTTGCCTAAAAGCAGGACATAAATTTGTAAAGATGTCTCTCTTTTCCAAACCAGGAAGGGCAGAACTCATCAAAGACAACTCTAGACTCTTGTCAGCTCAGAGGCCAGCGTCAAGAGTAAGATATGTAACATCACTAAATAGCCTGTATCTTCCATTAGTTTCCCCCATATATTTACCTTCCTATAGTTTGTTGCCTCTAAAAGCCTAAATCCCTTTTTCTTTGTCTTGTCCCTTCACCACAAATTTATCATTCTTTTTTAAGTTTCTTTATAGATTTCAAACTCTGACCAGCCGGAGAGTTACTCATCACTGACTCTTCTCGTGTGGATGTGGAATGTGCATGTTAATATACTTTGTTTTTATCTTGTTAACCTATCTTTTGTCAGTGTATTTTGCAGTCCCCGTCACTGAGCCAAAAAAGGTAGAGAAAATTTTTCCTCCCCTACAGAGCCCTAGCTCAAAAAGGATTCCCCAACATGCTGCACCAATGACACTTTCTGTGTAACCCCATTAAATGGCATCAATAGTTCATGGCCATTATGGGTTAGCCATTTAAAACCCAGTGTATATGTACTACATAAACATGAGAAAAGCAAAAACAAAATTTGGAATATACTGTACAAACAGCCCAAGAACATTGGAGATACTGCTTGTAGTGCTCAGAAAAAAAGAGGTAGATTTGATTTTAATACAGAGGTGAGACTATTTTGTCAATAATTGAGTCATATTTGGAACTTCTCTACTGGTAGAAGAGGGTCACACCAGTAAAAGCACTGCAGTAACATGATGTAGTCACCCAAAATATGGGACATCCCCTCATGTTTTGTGGGCTGTGTGCTCCTTACAAAGAAGACCTACTCAGTAAATTAGCCTCAGAGGTGTTGCTTAATGCAGTGGTGAACAACCGTTGCTCTGCTTTATCCTTGTGTCCCCAGACCTTAGTTGTGGCCATTGAATCTGCTGCTGAACCAGGTCTCCCTCAGTCTACATTGATGTGATTGACTATTTGAATCTAATTGTAGAAGTTTACATTTTCCTAGGTGCATTTCACCCCATTTGGTTTGATCACATTGTGATCCTTTAAAATGTATTTTGTTATCTTGATATTAAGAATTAATGTTACTGTTAGGTCTGAAGATGACATGATGATTATATATTTTTTTTAAATTTTTTATTTTTGTTAAAAAAATTTTTTTTAATGTTTATTTATTCTTGAGACAGAGACAGACAGAGCATGAATGGGGGAGGGTCAGAGAGAGGGAGACAAAGAATCTGAAGCAGGCTCCAGGCTCTGAGCTGTCAGCCAGAGCCCGACATGGGGCTCAAACTCACCAGGTAGCCCTGATGATTTTATTATTAACTGCTATTTCTATTAAGATAATTACAGATTCACAGGCAGTTTTAAAAAATAATACAGAGATCCCTCCTGCCCTTGTCCAGTTTCTCCCAATGGTAATACTGTACAAAATTATACTATAATATCTCAACCAGAATATTGATATTGATACAATCCACTTTTATCTGTGTTCATCAACTACATGTGTGTGGATTAAGCTCTATACAATTTTACCACCTATGAACATATGCACCTACCGCCAAGATACTGAACAGTTCCAACATTACATATGATCTCTCCTGTTACCAATTTATATCCACCTCTCTCTCTCCCACCATTCCCTCCAAGTCCCCATCTCTTACTCCTAGACATCACTAATCTGTCCTCCATTTCTATAATTTTTCATTTAAAAATGTTCTATAAACAGGATCAAGTCCAAGTGCCTGGGTGGCTCAGCCGGTTAAACATCCAACTTCAGCCAAGGTCATGATCTCAGGTTTGTGAGTTCAAGCCCCATGTTGGGCTCTGTGCTGACAGCTCAGAGCCTGGAACTTGCTTTAGATTCTGTGTTTCCCTCTCTCTCTGACCCTCCCCTGCTTGCACTCTGTCTCTCTCTCTCTCTCTCTCTCTCAAAAATAAATAAACATTAGAATTTCTTTTTTTTTCTTTTTTTTTTTTAGAATGGGATCATGCTGAATGGAACCTTTTGGGGTTGGCTTTTTTCTCTCAGGGAAATTCCCTGCAGATCTATCTAAGTTGCTGTAGGTATCAATAATTAGCTGTTTTTAATGACTGAGTATGATTCTATGGTATGTAGGTACCATAATTTGTTTTACCTGTTCAAGAACATTTGGGGTCATTATAGTTTGGCTATTACAAATAAAGTTACTATGAACATTTGTGCATAAAATAACAATGTCATTTGAGCTGGCTCTTGAAAGAAGGAGAGGATTTAGATAGGAAGGGAAGACAGAAAGACATTTCCAGCTGACAAAGACAGAGGCATATGCAAAGGTGTAGGAATCTAAAAGAGTACGATGTGTTGAAGAATTGTGGGACTTTGGTTTGTGGCGGGAAGGACAGGCATATGTATGGCACGTGTGAAGATTTCTGGAGGAAGCGTTTGAGTGTGTGTATGCCTACAAGCAGACGGGTATGTAATTAGGTGTGAGGAGATGTGTGTGTGTATGGGTGAGTGGGTACATGAGTGTGAGTGTGTAGATGAATATTAGCTGGTGGGGGTGTGAGGATGGGTGTCGGCAGATGGGTGGGATTGTACGTGGGTGGGAACGTGGCATGTGAGTGCAGGAACGTGGAGAGCTGATAGTGAGTGTGTGTATATGAGTGTGTAGATAGATATGAGTGAATGAGTGTGGGTTTGTACATGGGTATGAGTGAACGGATGTGGGTGTATGGATAAAGGAATGGATAGGTATGATGTGAGTATAGAGACATATGTGAGTGTGTGAACGGATATGAATTGCTAAGTGTGGTATGTATATGAGAGCACATGTGCGTTTAGATGAGTATGAGTGGTTGGGAAGTGTGGATAGGTGTGAATGGATGGGTGTTTGTAAATGGTTGTGTATATATGAGTTGGTAAATTAATGTGTGTGTGTGTGTGTGTGTGTAGATGGGTAGTAAGACGTGGGTGAAAAGGCAGAGGGGATAAATAATCAATAACAGATTTAAGTAACAGGAAAGGTAATTTGAAAGCAAATTATGAAAAGCACTATAGCTAATTTCAGGAAATCTGATTGCCTTATAGGAAATGAGAACCTTTTATAGATTTTCTTATAACACATGCAACACATGATTGAAAAAAGATCTTGAATAACGAAATCTGGAGAATATCAACACTTCGTATCTAAGGACTACCCAAAGGAAGTTCTTTAGTTTCCTAAAAGGATTCATCGCAGAATTTTCTCTAAAGGCAAACATGTAGTAGGAAAATAGATCGCTTTGATTTACAGAATGTGATGTGCACCTAACATTTGAGACTATGTGTAACACACAAAGCCAGTTTTGTAGGTTTCCTCCAATTCTCAAAAAATCTGTTTAATGTTGTTTCAAATAGTTTCCTCCATGTCCCACCTTATGTTACTATGTAGCTGACATATGTCTAAATATTTCTGTTAAAAATCCTGACAAATACTTCTGGACAAGAAAGCAAACTTTTGCTATAGAATTTTGCTGCATTTAGACAGAAATTAAAAAATGAAGGAATCAGGACACCTGGGTGGCTCAGTTGGTTAAACATCTGACTCTTGGTTTCAGCTCAGGTCATGATCTCACAGTTTGTGAGTTCATCTCTGTGTTGGGATTCTCTCTCTCTCCCTCTCTCTGCCCGTCCCCTGCTTGTGCTCTCTCTCTCTCAAAATAAATAAATAAACATTAAAAAAATGAAAAGAAAAACTATTTCAAAGAGCATCTTTCTTTGGGGTGTTATACCAGTTCACATTCACCCTTCTGTGTGGCCTGGGATCTGGTCATTTAGATCTTAGTTTTGCCACTATCACATCTGTGGAAAAAACTTCAAGCTAACTGTGAAATCCACTGGTAAGGTCTTATTTGCTGAACAAAAGCAGAAAAAGTAGCTTATAGCAAAGACTCAAGTAATACTCTGTTAGTCTCCACTCCAAAGTACTTTCTATGTACCCCTCCTATAAATTCAGACCCAGTTGAAATCTAGCTCCAAAATGCTTATCAGTTGTGGAATCTTGGGATATGTAACTTCTCAGTGTCTCAGCTACATCTTATGTTTAGTGGGATAATAACACCTTCCATAGTTATCGTGAGGATTAAAAGTAAGATAAAATGCTTAGCATGAAGTGTGGTAGATGGTAAGTATGTTATCATAATTGTCACCATATGGCTTTAATGCCTGTCTTCTTCTCCATATTTTCATAAACTCAGCATGTGAGAAAATGTAATTAGGAGACTAACTATAGATTTTTGAAATCATTCTCCTTTCACTAAGATATTCTGAGGGATTCCAAAGTTTCTATTCTTCGGCCAACTCAAATCATATTGTGTTCACATTTTATTCAAAGACCTTCCAACCTGCAATCCTGCAAAGGAAAGCAATACTGAAAAGTCAATACAGGAGCACATTATCTCCCGTTATCAGATCATATCAGTATGAAATATGTGACTCGACTCCCCATCCCCAATCAGGGCAGATTGGAACAGAGCTGGGTGCTGGCCAAAAAACTGCCAATCTGTAAGCCCACTGACAAGTCTATGAAATGGTGTGGTATGAAAAAAAGAACGGATCCAATCACATTCCCCTCTTGGGGAAAATAACAGTAATGGTTGCTAAAGCAGAGAGGTCAGTGAGAGAGAGTGACATATCACAACAAATTAATGATACCTAAGAGGAAGGCAGAATAAAGGGGACAGGGGTGACTGTGGGTGGAAGAGAGTAGAGTTGGGAACAGGCTGATGACAGGACACTCGGAGCTGACAGTGCTACGTGGGCACAGAAGACACGTGACGTTCTTTAGTCTTTACATCTTACTCTACGTTTAGAGAATATCTGTGCTCCTGGAATGTCATGGTATTCCTATCAGATACAAGAAGAAGCTTGGGCCGCCATGTCCCAAATTAGAAGTGAAAACTACATTCAGACGTTATCCCTGTCAATCATGTCAGGTGTGAAAGGAAGCAGTCACCTCACAGGTGGAAAAGCGATGACGAGGTCTGGTTTGCCGAGCCCGACTGTGGACAGGCCTCTCTCCACCTTTCTTAAAAAGAGAAGCAGGCTGTGGTCTCTAGTTCTCCTCAGACTTTTCAACAATTCAAGAAAGAGACCAGATGAACGTCGAGCTGAACACCCAATGGGGAAATATCACTCTAATCAGCAGAAATCAAAAGAGCTTGGTTGAGAAGTTCCTTCGATTTTCCTCTAGAATTCTGAAAATTTATGAAAAATTGCCTACTAATTATTTTGGTGTCTGGGCCAGAGAACAGATTCTACTCAACTCTCTGGCTAGTAAGTCCCCTGGAACAGGTAGGTCTTGTGCTTCCTGCGGCCTAGTTGTTAGATTCTTCTGTATTTCCAAGCACATGTGTCCTTCTAATAAATGCACCACTGTCTCAGGCACTTGGATGTGGTAAGAAGGCCTGCCTGGACCTGGATTTATTTAATAATTCATTCAGCGCAGAATGCTGCCTCTGGCAGTAGACTCCAGAACAGATATTTTGTGACATAATTTTTGTGTTCCCATCACCACCACCACCAATAACACATTATTCATTAGAGATATTTCAAAATAGCCCTACCCTTCCAGCCATGAATTAGGCTAATTTTTACTGTATGTTTACTTTGATTATGTATGGTTAAGATTTTATGTCAGTGGTACCTGGGTGGCTCAGTTGGTTAAGTGTCTGACTCTAGATTTCAGCTCAGGTCACAATCTCAGTTTTGTGAGTTCGAGCCCCACGGCAGGCTCTGTGCGAACAGTGCTGAGTCAGCTCTGTTGGAATTCTCTTTCTCGCTCACTCTCTCTCTGCCCCTCCCTTGCTTGAGCTCTGTCTCTCTCAAAATAAGTAAATTAAAAAAAAAAAAGATTTAACATCGCTGAACATAAAGAAAATCCTACTCCGGTCAGTCACTTAAAGAAATAGACGCATATCTTTTTATCAAAGTAAGAAGTCTGGAGGTCATCGGAGGCTCAACAAGACCGCTGATGGTCTTGGCTTTTCCCTCAAGGACAAAACTATTGCACTAGTCCTACAGTATTATTTAAATCATGTCATTCTCCTCTCTTCCTACAGAATGGATAGACCAAGCATAGGGTCCCCAGTCCTAGGGTCTAGGAGAGCTCTTTCCCTATATGGGTTTTCTGTGATGGCTGTGGTTACCCCAGCTCCCAGGAGAACTCCATCAGAGAACTCCATCAGCTTCCGTCCATGGGAGACCATTAAGAGACATCATGAAGATCCTCTTAGTCTCTCCTCTTTTCCCTTTCCTGACTTTGCATGCCCAGAAGTGCTCTCCAGAAAGGCTATTCCACTAAAAGACAAATTAGGCAAATTTGTCATGTGCCTTCTAAGCTTTTTATCTAAAAAGCTTTTCCCTTTTTCTCTGTCTTGAGAACTATGTTGTTACCCTGGATCTCAGGATGGGCAAGTGCAGCTGGGATGTACTTAGCCAAATCCCCATTTGCTTTCAGTGAGCTTTGGCAATTTCTCAGTGCTTTACTTACCGCCCACCCCCCCCCCCCAACACTGTTCTTCCTAGAAGCTTCCATTTAAATGTTTTAAGCTGGTTTTCATTTATTTGTTCATTCCATAGTGTTCCTAGTTTTCTGACTTTTCAAATACTAAGATCTTATAGACCACATTTATACAAAAAGATAGAACAGGCTGACTTATCTCAAGATGCTATGGAGTCAATATTTGAAGATGCAGAGATTTAGAACCTGTCCTGTGTACATCATGCAGAATAATGACGATTTTAGGCTATAAATCTTGGTCCTTTTTGGTTAGTTATAAAATTCCAGTTATAAAATTAACATTGAAATAGATGCCATCACATTAAAGATAATTAAATTGTTGATGAATCACAAAAGACCTTATTTTATTTAGGAAAGCAATGGACAGTGTCCAGTTAAGTAATTTTAGCTGGAACAGTATTCCAATGCTACTTATCAATAAGCTTCTCCTGGGAGTCTCTGTTGAAAATTTATTTGGAAATTTCTTGTTCCCCAGAAATATGTAATAGCTAAAATAATTAAACTCCACTTGACATAGTATTTGACATAGGAAACAGGCTATGAAGAGGAAAATATGGTTTTAATTTTTGTTGATCAAAATGTCATGTGTTTCATATATAGGATGGTTCGCTTGGAACTGAGTAGGTAAAGCAATCCAAGATTTATCTTACTCTAATGTTGCATAATCATTTGGTATTTTTGAGGGAAAATGCCATGAAATGATTCAAGTAATGTAAACATTAATTTCTTATTACACATTTATGATTTTCAAATGATCCATAATGTAAATAGTTTTTCACAAATTAAATATACATATTTCTGTCCTTCCAATGAATATATATACTTGCTTAGCAAGAGGTTGGAATTTTATTAGCTATATTTATTATCACGTCACTGAGCACTGTGCTTCCAAATGCTCACACACAAGAACATAGACACACAAACACACACACACGCACACACATCTCTACACATATTCTTTCTAGGTCAGAGAATATATTGAGAATCACTGTCAGAATCTTCACTTAGCAATGAATCCATGCCAGGATCCATCTAACACTTATTTGGTAATGATATGCTGGACTGTAATCAGGTCAGATGGTACTAATAAGGACAATTATTGGCTGGAAATTGAATTCTGACTCCATCTCCAATTGTTTATTTCTTCTCCCATCCTCATTACTTCTCAGTTTGTTCTTTGTTCATTTCACAGTAATTCTACTAAAATAACCTTTGATTGTATCTTTTGCATTGGAGGAAGTCCCAGTGGTGGGGAGTTCAGGCTGAAATGATCACGAGGGTGTTTTCCTTTGCCCCAGCTCTCCAACTAGGTTCTCGATCTTAGTGTGGACTTGTGTGGGCTATAAGGGGTCGGGGAGAAGAGAGCAAGAGGAAGGGTAAAAGGCACGACCTTAGTAGACACTAGAACAACATTTAGCATTTCTTTATTCCCCATATGATCGTCTAATAATGATTTGGCAGAAAAATAAACATCGTTTCCCACTCTGCTCATCTTCTTACACTTCCTGCTCACTTTCTCGCCTCCTATTGTCTCTGTCTTTTGCATCTTTATGCACCTCCTTTCCTACATTCTTTTACACCAGTGTCACATCAAAGTTCTATCCCTTGGATACTGGATAACCCCTTGTGAGATTATATTAATTCACATGGAAACATTTCCACATCTCTCGTCGATATGGCTAGGTATTAAGTTCACTGCCAGACAGGTGAACAGATGTGCCTCAGTGGCAATGGGTCAGTAGTTGGTAAACAGCAGTAGTTGGTGAACAACCACCCTGTGCTTCTATTTTTCAGAACAGTCATATCCGACTCCTTAAATCACAAAACAGATCCTAAACCTCTCTAGATTGAATGTTCCATGGTTGTCCCACTACTCTCAAGACAAATTCCAAACTCTTGGCCACGAAGACGCTCTGTGACCTGGTTGTTCTTGAAGTCTCTGATTGGTCTCTCTTTACTCTCTCCTGCCAGTGCTGGCTTTATCCATGCTCACCTTTCAGGTGCTCAAAGGATCCAAACTCCTTCTCAATCCAGGGTAGGTTAGGGGAGGGATTGGAAAGGGGCATTGCACACCCTCTTGCAAATGTCTGGAATCTTCCCCTAGTTCTTTGTAAAGTTTTCTCACATTTTCTCTATTTACATATTGTCAATTCAAAGAGATCCTTCCTGAGGCACTTGGGTGGCTCAGTCAGGTAAGCATCGACTTCGGCTCAGGTCATTTGTTCAAGCCCCGCATCAGGCTCTCTGCTGTCAGTGCAGAGCCTGCTTCAGATCCTCTGTTCCCCTCTCTCTGCCCCTGCCTTGCTCGCATGCTGTCTCTCTCTTTTAAAAATAAATAAACTTAAAAGAAAAACAGGGGCGCCTGGGTGGCTCAGTTGGTTAAGCGTCTAACTTTGGCTTAGGGCATGATCTTGTGATTCGGGAGTTCAAGCCCTGCATTGGGCTCTGGGCTGACAGCTCAGAGCCTGGAGCCTGCTTCAGATTCTGTGTCTCCCTCTCTCTCTGCCCCTCCCCCACTCATCCTCTGTCCCTCTCTCTCTCTCTCTCTCAAATATAAATAAACATTTTTAAAAATTTAAGTAAAAACAAAACAAAAAACAAAGAGATCCTTCCTGACTACACCTTTTCCAATAATTTTTCTCTCTCAAACACACATACTGACACACACACGCACACCCCCCCACATGCAGAGATACACATGAGCACATACATGCATATACATACACACAGAATACACATGCATGCACACATGTACCTCTGCCCCCAACTTCGACACAGATACCACCATAGTGACATTGTTCTTTATTTTCTTCACAGCACTTGCTATATTTTTGTCTTATTTACTTGTATAGTATTTGTCTCCTTCACTTGAATGTAAACTCCAAGACATTAGGGACTTGTTTTCTCCCTACACAGTTATATTCCTAGCGCTAGGCACGTAGTAGGTGCCAACCAAATAAACTGAATGCTGAACGAGCTGAATGAAATTAGCTTGATTTTATATTAAAACTTTAAAATAAAATTTTAAACAGAAACAAACCTATTTAAATAGAGGGGTGAAAATACAATTAACGGGAACTTTGGAAAGGAAGGGCTAACAGCCAGCTTTGTGGTATTTTCTCAAGTCTTGGAGATACCTGGGCCTCTAAACCTTGTTCCTTGTAATCCTCAAGGAATTAGGAATTGGTATTCTAGCTTTAGAAGTATAACTCTACCGAATCCAAGGGAAATGAGAATCCAGCCAAGGACTATGTGCTGGACCAAGCCCTCATGGCAAAGACTATTTCTTAACTAATGAGCAACAACATCGATGGCTCGGATCTTCCCCCAAGAATGGAGATAGACAGATACATAGATAGATAGATAGATAGATAGATAGATAGATAGATAGACAGACAGAGCTGATATATGACTAGCGAGATCAAGCACTGGGTGCTGTATGATTAGGCAGAAAGCTGAAGAAAGATCTGACAATTTGGCTTTCCTGAGCTGAGCTCATTTATATGTGGTCTCTCTTGATCACATGCATTCTGAGTGCAGATGACTTTCAAACTTTAATTATTCTCCTTGGAAGTCATATTTCTTTAGAAGAGAACTACAGACTATGGGGCACTCAGAGGAAGAAAAGTTCCAAAGCCAACTGTTTAAAAGCCAGAGGCCTTTAAAGGCCAATGTATGAAATTTGAAGGTATTTCATCAGAAATGAAGATTAGACAAGGGTCAGAAAACTACAGCTCACTAGCCAAATTTGGCCAGCTGTCTACTTCTTTTTGTAAATAAGGGTTTACTGGACCAGAGTCATGCTTATTCATTTACGTGTTTAACTTTGGCTCTGTTTGCCCCACAACTGCAGAGCATATGGCCTAAAAGGCCTAAATTATTTACTATCTGGGCATTTAATAGGAAAAGTTTGAGCACTCCTGAATTAGAGCATACAAATGAGACTCCATTTTATTTTAACAGTGAAACATCCAACCATGAATCAGTGTGAATTCACAAAAGAGCACTCGGTGCAGCCAGAACTCTACCAAGCTCTGCTTGTGTAGGACTGCATCAGACTCCTTGTAGCATCTTCTCTCAAAAAAACCTCTCGCCCACACTGCACTCTGGACGTTCTATTTGCAGCTTGCCATTGCTTTCCACCTCTCAAGAGCTTGCTTCCCGTACATTCTCCCTCCCTGCTGCCCCAACATGGTGTGTGTTGTGTGTAGTGCCATACTTGTACGCTATGATATGTAGGAAATGCTGCTGTGTTTTTAAGACTCCACAGGAGGGTCGCCCGGGTGGATCAGTTGGTTGGGTGACCGACTTCGGCTCAGGTCATGATCTCACAGCTTGTGAGTTCAAGCCCCACGTTGGGCTCTGTGCTGACAGCTCGGAACCTGGAGCCTGCTTTGGATTCTGTGTCTCCCTCTCTCTGTCCGTCCCCTGCTCACACACTGTCTCTCTCTGACTCTCACGAAAATAAACATTAAAAAAAAAAAAAAAGACTCCACAGGAATCATCACCTGCTTCCTCAGGAAGGGTGTTCTGGAACTGTTTGCATTCTTCACTACTTACAGTTTTGTTTTGTTTTGCTTTGTTTTTTAGAATTGCATATATTCTTGAAAATCTTTCATTCACCAGAGAAGCTGGGGAAATTATTTAGATGATATTACATAGAGCTGTATTAAGGTCCAGTCTGCAAAGAAATCTCTCTTAGAAATCATATATGAAATTCTAATTCTAAAATAAGCTGAAAAATGCAAATGACAGAAATGAGAGCTTACAATCTGAGGCTCAGAGGAATGGATATATTTTGACAGTGACAGCACATCTGGAAAACCTGAGGAAATGATGTACCTTTGTAAACACTTGAGTGTTGATACTTTTCTGTCAATTCATAGGAATGTATGAAGACATTTAATCTGATGTTTATTTCACCAAAGATTTTTTTCTCTGTAATTATAATTATAAATATGCTGTTAAATAGGCAATAGAGTGGAGATTATAAATAATACTTCCTTGCAAAACTTATGAACTTATGAAATATTCTCCTTCCATCTTTTCTTGTCCAAAACAGTGCCTGGAATATAGTTGACACTCAACAAATTATTGAATGAATGAATGAAAATTAAGGTCATGTATCATTTGGTATAAATGCATTGGAAAAAAAATCTATATTTGTCTGGGATTATCATTCTTGAATACATTTCTGACTAGATATTTTTTTTTCCTGAAGAATCACTTAAAATCAGATTATTTCCAAGGGAAACATTTCTACAGCATGCAAGAAAAAAATGTCTAACCTAATTTAAACTCCTGCGCATAGTTCCACTGGCAAGAAGTCATGGAAGGACTCCATTTGTATATTTGTTTTTAGTATGTGCTGCACTGCTTATAAGCCAAGAGGAGCTGGCTTATTAAAAATTAACAATGCCAATAAAGACAGATAAATGGGCTCATGTAACAGAAGAGAGTCGATAAATATATGGTTGGTTCACATATGCAGTCAATTGATTTTTGACAAAGATGCTAAGGCAATTTATGGAGAGAGGAAAATCTTTTAAACAAAAGGTGGTGGAACATTTGGATACATGTCAGGGAAAAGCTAATATCAGCTCTTTACTTTCACCACACATGACACTTAAATCAAAATGGCTCAGAGAACTAAATATAAAAATTATAATATATAAAACGTACAAGTATAAAAGCTATAAAGCTTCTAGAAGAAAGCAATTAGGAGAATATCTTCATGACCTCGATAGATACAAAGATTTCTTAGACAAAACATAGAAGAGCACTGAACTTAAAAGAAAAAGCATTCAAAATTTTCTTTCATATAAATTAGAAACTTCTGCTCTTTAAAAACCACCATTAAGAAAGTTAAAAGCCAAGCTACAGATTGGAAAGAAATGTTTATGAGACATATATTTGAAAAGGATTTATATCACATATATATGATATATATACACACACGTACATAATATATGTACATGTATCTATGAACAAATTTCAAACAACCCAATTTTTAAAAATGGGCAAAAGCTTTGAACAAACTCTGCACAACAGAAAAAGTATAAATAGTTCATACGCTCATGAAATAAAATTCAACATCATTAACTGTCAGTCATTAGCAAAATGCAAACTAAAACCAGAAATACTACACAATAGGATAGCTAAAATTAGAAAGGTTGCTAACACTAAGTGTTAGTGTTAGTGGTATACAGAAATACCAGAACTCCCTTACATGCTTGGGAGGGCTTGTGAAATACATAAAGACTCTGGAGAACAGTTTGGCAGAATCTCACAAAGTTGAGCCTACACCCACTTACTGACATGGACATTTGTCCCTAAATAATTACCCAAGAGAAGTGAAAACATATGTCCACAAAAGACATGTACAAATGTTTAAAGCAGCTTCTGCTCTTAATGGTGAAAAATTTAAGAAACCACACAAGTGTATGTCGACAGGTAAGCAAGTAAACTAATTATGGAATATTCACACAGCAGAGTATTACCCTGCAATATTACCCTATAATATTACCCTAAAATATTACATGAAACCCTAGAACGGGCAAAGCTGATCTGCAAGTGGCAGAAAATAGATTGGTGATTGCTCGCAGGTAGACAGATGGGTGGGTGGAGACTGCACTACAAACATTAGTGGACGTGTTCTCATACTGATATAATTGGTGGGTGGATGGATGTAATCATTTGTCACAACTCCTCAAACTGTGTACTTAAAATGTGCACATATTACTGGATGTGAGTTACACATTGGTAAAGATGGTATAAACAAGAAAGGAAGTCTCTAAAAGGAACAAAGAATGTGAACTTAATAAAAGCAAAATACTAGTCTCCAATCAAGCTCACGTAAAAATGCTCAGCTTCATTAGTCGGGGAAACACAAATGATAACCACAGCGACATATCATTTCCCCATTATAAAGTTAAACATACATCTACCTTCAATTTCTATCCTAGGTCTGAACCTAAGAAACAGGAGAATATGTCTACCAAAACACTTGTGCGAGAATGGATATAAGCAACTTTAGTTATAGGAAACCCAAGCTAGGAATAAGCCAAATATTAACGAATAGGAGAATAGGTAAACAAATGCGGAATAATCCTATAATGTATTAACACTCTCCTATAAAAAGAATTGAACCAGTAATACACATAGAAATATGGGATGATCTCAAAAACATTCCGCTGAGTCAAAGAAGTTAGATTCAAGAATACACTCTGTGTGAGTCTATTCATATGAAGTTCATGGATAGCCAATCATTCTCTAATGATAGATATCAGAACATGGGTGCTCACAGAAAGATGACTGACTGGAAAGGATATGAAGAAACTTTCTGGGGATAGAAATGTCCTATTTCTTGATTAAGGTGATGGTTTACATGGATATATATATATATATATATATATATATATATATATATATTTGTTGAACCCACTGACTTTGAAACTTGAATTTAAGAACTTAAGATTAGTTACATTTCTCCATGTACATTTCATCTCAATAAAAAAATCTGCCAAATCAGTTGAGTAACTATAGCCTTTATCACACCTTTTTCTTTCAAGGATAATTTGGTTAATACACATATAATCCTAGATTAACATAAAATGTATTTTTTCTACCTTTCTTTGAAGAAAATTACTTTTAAATAATTACAGTTTTAAATACTATTATTGCTTCCAATGGAATTTGGTTCTCTTTTAGCCACTAAAATCTGTAATCCATAGCCAGCATCATCCAATAAAGTAAAATGATATTTGTTATTTTGTGTAGCAGTACTTGTCTTTTTTATTCAATCATTAATTATTTTATTTTAGATTCCTTTTCTCCAGTGAGAAAGTATTTGCTTTTTCACTAGAGAATAACAGTGAGTATAACAGTGAGTATAACAGTGAGACAGAAGTGGAGATCAGGATTACCTAAAATAAGAATCTATTATTAGTTGAAAGGGGTGGTTGGAGACTGATTGATTTGTTAGACAACAGAGCAAAAGCATGCCTTCCCAGAGAGAGCCTCACCTTGTAATATTCGTTTTCACCTTTCTACTGCGGCTTTTAGCACGGCCAGCTGAGCCCCTCAGGGAGGGGGCTGGTGGAAATGGGCAGAATTAGCTCCAGGATTCACATTCCCTCTTGCAAGAATTCTTACAGTGTGTGTGGCTGCTTGAAAGGGGAGCCCCAGCCTTTGTCGCCTAGAGGTATCCTGGCAACCTGTCAACAAAAGGGATACGACTGAGTTCTCTAGTAACGGATTGGAAAGATCCACAACAAGGGGTGAAGGAACTTGGAAAACCAACAGTAAAATAGGTATGGATTTCAGCTTTCTTTTAAGGTGACTCCAGGAACTTTACCAATGGACTAAGCATCCAACAAGGAGAGAGGTGCATGAATTGAAGTCACAAGGCTCTTCTTAGAGTGGGAATGGAGTGGAAACTTTTTTTTTCCAAGGAGGAAGAAACAAAATTTACTGATTATCTTACTGATCTTTTCTAAGGTCTTTAAAAAGCATCATGTATACTGAGGAAGCTTGGGCTCTTAAAGACAGAGATGGATATTCTCCAAATATGGCTCTCAAAGAGTACATGTAGAAGGACATATAAGATGTAGAAGTTATGGGTAGTTTATTTTCTAATGTGTCCTAAGTTATAGCGAACAACTTTATTTTTTTAATGTTTACTTATTTTTGAGAGAGAGAGAGAGAGAGAGAGAGAGTGAGAACGAGTGAGGGAGGGCAGAGAGAGAGAGACAGAGAGAGAATCCCAAGCAGACTTCATGCTGTGAGTGCAGAGCCCAACACTGGGCTCGAACTCACAAACCGTGAGATCGTGACCTGAACTGAAATCAAGAGTTAGACACTTAACCAGCTGAGTTACCCAGATGCCACTATAGCAAACAACTTTAAAAACATTTCAGAATGTATCTGAAATAATTATTTGTTTAAGCCCCGTATTTAAAAATACTCTGAGACATTAAGCTAATTGTGGTACATTCCTATGATGAAATAGTCTGTACACACTAAAGCTCAAGAGGTAAAACAGTTTATAAACACAGGAAAAGGCTGCTGTATATTTTTGAAAAGAGAAGCTGAAAAACAGAAGAAATACTACAATCTCATCAAACTCTGTGCATGTGTGTGCACAATCACATGCTTGACTCAAAGAACAGACACCCCAAATGTTAACTGTAGTAGTTACTGGATAATGATGTTGGAAATATTCTGCTAAACGTTCCTTAAGAGTAGGAGTTGGGGGGAAAACCCTAACCTCTAAGATTCTAAAATGCTCTCCCTTACCCCCAGATAACTGAAATAAAATATATAGGTAATTCACAGGACTGTGAATTCTGTTGAAGTGACTTCATACCACATCTAAAGACCCTGCTGGATAATGCAGTCCCACATTCTAACATCTATAATGCTCTAAAGATGAATATATATATATTCATATATATGTATCTACACACACATATATATATATACACACACACACACATACTCTACAGAGATTTAATGCTATTTCAATTATACTATCACATAAAATAATTCCAACTGGGATGTTTTTCTTCTGAAACCTTTCATAAAATGCCACAGATAAGTGATAAAGCATGCCTAAAAGGACTTAAGAGCTGCTCTAAGAGTGAGAGAAAGAAAACTTAGTTTTACTAATTTATTGAAAGTTTATTTACTTATTTTGAGACAGACAGAGCATGGAGGAGGGACAGAGAGAGAGGGAGACAGAGGATCCCAAGCAGACTCCAGGCTGTCAGTGCAGAGCCCAACCCAGGGCTCCATCTCATGAACTGTAAGATCAAGACCTGAGCTGAAACCAAGAGTCAGTTGCTTACCTGACTGAGCCACCCAGATGCCCCAAGAAAACTTGGTTTTACATTGGCTTTTTCCTAATTTGTAGGTCCCTAGTTAACCTATTTTGTACTTTACTCAAACTCGATGTTTTCCCGGCCTTATTGTGAGCTCAATGAGATATTTCTAAAGAAATTGCCCAATAAATAAACACCGTCCCAAATGCACACACAGGATCCCATTCAGTGGCCAGGTATTTGGGCCAGATGGCAGGAGAACAGATGGGAAACGCTGGCCTAGGGCAGGACAGCCCCGGGAAAACATGGAGAGCAGATACTGCCATGCTTAAATAGGGCAAAGAGTTCTTGATCTGGACTGGAGACACTGCTCTCCCGAGGACCGGAGACAACAGCTTCCCCAGCAGTGGGCACATGTGTTAGCTGGGCAGCTAACAGCGTTCACAGCCCTCTCTTCCCCGGTGGGGTTGTGAGCTGCTAGCTGCTTTTCTGTATTTATCAGAGCTGCTCCTGAAACTGGCCTCAGAGGAGACTTTGTTTTCTTGCAAATTCTGGACCCATTTGAAATTCATGGGTTTATAGTTTCAGCTTAAACCGAACTTCCTGGTGTTCAAATCTATTTCATCTTGGCAAAACAGGCCTTCCCAGTCTCTCTGTCTCTCTCTTTCTCTGCCTTTTAAAGGGACCAACACTTTTAAGCAGCTTACATTTCAACAACAACAACAACAACAAAACCAAGCTCAAAGGGCATCTTGGACATCAAATAGCTCTTACAACACAACCTTTTGATGACTAGAGTGTAAATGAAGCAGAAACATATGGATTCCATTTCCCATAAATCACCCATGGTCCTTAAAAAAAAAAAAAAATCAAGGGAGAATGTACTCAGCACGACGTAGTCTGTTTGCTCGAACCTAAAACATCTGAAGAATACTTGGAGGCTGATGAATCCAAAATATTTACTCATCCCTTTTTATAACATCAGGGAGGAAAGCCCTTGATTCGTGGCAACAGCTAAAGTGCTCACATGTGCAGAGTGGACAAAGAGCACCGAGCGTAAGCTTCAAGGTAACTGGGTTCATTTACTTTTCCCTCTCCAGATACTCAACTCAACATCAGATCAAAGACATTGAAGCCCTTACTTACACAGGCTTAGTGTGGCTTGGTATTGTGTGAGTTCTTCTCACCTTAAACAGTTGAGAGTTATTTCAAACTATTTGCTGTCGAGTCATGTTGGTGTCACCGTAGGATGACGCCAGGCTCCACCCATAATCTAGATCTGACCCCTTGTGGCAACAGCCCCACCACAAGGAATTCTGGCTTATGTTCCCTTCATAAAATCACAGCTGTTGTGCCTGCACAAGCCCCTGGTGTTTTCATTAAAGGAATAAATCATGGGTGATTTTTATGGAGCAGAAATATCGCTCCTTGCCGGCATCTCTGATGGTCCTGATGTCCCTTTGTTGATACAAAGTCCCAGTCTTACTCTGAAAGCTACCTATCATGCTTTTGAATACTTCATTCTTGGAACTGGACAGGGGGGCTACATTATGCATGCAAGATTTTTTTTTTTTTTTTAATGACAGCAGCAGGAGCTCAAACGGGACATTTGTGAAGTTTAGCAAAATAGGGCCACTGGGTATCTTGTTCTTTTCTATCCAGTCATTGTTGACTTTCTGCCTAACTCAAAAATAGCACATGCCCCTCATCTCAAACCCTTCAACAACCCCACAAGGTAAATCACTGGTTTCCTTGTTTTACAGGTGAGGAAAAGGGTTTAGAAGCTTTAAGTGACTTGCCCTTAGCTGCAGGCTAATCCAAAACAAACCTGAGAATGAAATTGTATGTCTTTCTGGTGCTCGATGATTCCTTTTCCACTGCCTCCTTCAAGACCTGGCGGTCAGAAAGCCATAGGCTTTCTATAGGCTGAGCCTATAGAAATATAGGCTGACCTCAAAAGGCAGAGTCGCTTTCCAAGATATGCCTACTGTCACCAGAAAAGACTCTGCATAAGTTGAGTTTTACATACTACATTGACTTTGAAAAGGTCTACATTTAAACATTTGCAGAAAGCGTCCTGTGGTAGATTAGAAAGAAAGGGTGGGGGATGTGCTTTAAATATAGACTTTTAAAACTAAAAAAAAAAAAAAAAAAAAAGTGTATTTGACGCACCGGAGTCTTGCCCAACACATCTTAAATTCCTGAGGAGTCTGCCCCCGACGGTGTTGCTTACCCTTGTTTTCATTATTCTCTCTCCAACTCATTATATATATATGTATTTTTTTTGCTAATTACCCCCCAAGTAGGAAATTTTAATACCACAGATAAACTTTATGTCTGATTATGTATTATGGCCCCTTGGTAGACCATAAACCAATATATTATCTAAAATTATGTCACCCCCAAAACCAATTTATACCGCCTCTGTGGAATGCATGCCTGAGGGACATACATCCAAGGAAATGACAGTGTTGGCCTCTGGTAATCTATGGTCAAGCTGATACACAGAAAAAGAGACCAAGAGGACACAGAAACCATGGAAACCTTCCCAAACTTCCAAAACAAAAGCACAGCAAATCATCTTTCAACTGTGTTCAAGAGAAAAGTGGGTTTGTTTGCGAAGGTCAACGAGGGTATGGTATTTTCTGTGCACTTGAGCGGTTTATCATAGAACCAGAACTCTTGGAGCTGAAGTGGGCTTTAAAATAGCCTTCAGTTCTGCCAACTGTCTTCAGGCAAAAATACATAATTGGTCTGACTTTTTTAAATGGATGAGGCAGAGGACATTAACTTATTTATTTATGTGTCACAGATTTCAAACTCAGACTCCGAGAATAAAAAAGAAAAGGTCCAAGGACTCTCTTGCTTTATCCTTGGCATAATAAAAAACATTTCCAGGGGTGGAGAGAAGGTTTTCTTTCTTTTGATCTCCCTTTCTATGGACGGGGGATTTTTTTTCAGTACTCTATCTAAGTGTCCACTGATAGTAAAATATTTTGGGTATACTGTGTTGTAAATCCTCCTCTTGTAGACGTCTGAGATGCTAGGTTTTAAATATATGCTGTGAATCGGGACAACTCTTCACAAATTCTGGCTCTCCAAGCTATTCTGGCACATCTGTTCATCTTGCTTCTTTTCCTCTTTTTCAACACCCACTAAACTCAGCCAAACACAGAACATGTACATAGCAGGTTCCCAGCAAATTTTTACCCACTAAGCTGGGCACCCACCTTTTGTGTTGCTGAAAATGACGATGTGGCTTGCTTAAAGATAATGCAAAGTTACAAGATGTTAAGACCAGATTAATCCTTAAAGTTTTCTACTTACTGTACTATAAACATTTTGAAATAATTTTGCCTCTCTTTTCAGAGAGTGGGCAGAGGTCCAATGCCTTATGGCATGCAAGCAATAAATGTTTAATAAATACTTAATCACCAGTTTATTGCCCACAGATTTCCAAAGCTGGTTTAAATTAGAGTGTTCATGGCTGATAACAGTCTAATATTTTACCTTTCCATGGGTATTTTATGAAGGGCATTTTAGTCTCTTAATTGAAAACAGTAAGTTATAAAGGGGATTCCCTCTTATTCTTTCCATAGATGTCAGAGAGAGAGAGAAGTGTTTCTTCCCTGGTAGTTGGCTTCCTGGTTAGTCCTATCTCTCCAGCACCTTTGATTTCTTCCATTCTACTGTCTTCTTCCCCTCAGACTTCAGAGAGGTAATAAGCCATGCATGCACACTCTTCTTGATAAAGAGTGGTCCAAGTCAATACCTCCCTTCTCATAGCATCCTTCCGTTTTTATGCCTTCATGGCCAATCATTTGGTTTCTATCCCTTTCTCTCCCTGAAGCATCTTCTTAGCACATCATCAGTGGCATCCCAATGAACTCGTCTAAGGGTTTTTCCACTTTCCGTCACCCTCAATCACACTGACGTATTTAACATGGTCACCTTCCCACCCGTTAGAAATTCTCTCCTCTTAACCACCCTACTGATTACAAAAAAAAGTACACATTCCTCAGACTAACTTTAAGACGTGATGAATATAAATATAATCCAGTAAAAAGGTGAAGAGCCCAAAGCCTCACTCATAGCCCACAGTTCCTGGTGTGAGGTTGTGGGTCACCACCCTGGATGAGTCGAGAGAGACATGGTAGCCAGGCAGCTGGCATAAGGAACACTATATTCTGAGACCTAGAAAGAAAGAAGAGAGGTACCTCTTGTTGTGTGCCACATCTTGTGCCTGGTAATAGTTGTCCCTCTGCTATGATAGGATGCAGTTTTCTGTCCCTCTTCACTCCTCGATTTCCTGCAGATCTGTGCTAAGACAGAAACTTGGGTAGAATGATAATTCATGAAAGCTTTATCAAGGAATAGGTCAATGTCAGGAAGACCAACTTTGTTTGCCCTGCAGAGGCTCATCACAGTACAGGCAGACCATCCCTTCAGACCAACCCCTTAGCTTTCAGAGTACAGCAGACCATGTCCCCCGTACCCTTGCAAGGTACATAATGAAGATAGATTGAGGGTAAAATGTAAGGGGCACCAGGAAAAGACAACATTGTCCAGACACCAACCCTAGTCTGGCTATATGAACCAAAATAAAACTTGAGAGAAAACTCACTCTCTGAATCGGTACTTCTCAATGGGGGATGATTCCTCCTGGTACCTCAGGGACATTTGGCAATGTCCAGAATGATTCTGGGTTGTCACATATGGGGTTGTGGGAGTGCTACTGGCATCTAGTGGGTAGAGACCAGGGATGCAGCTGAACATATCCTACAAAGCACAATGCAGCCCTCCACAGTAAGGAATCATCTGGTGTGAATGGTCAGTAGGGCCAAGGTTGAGCCTTGTGCACTAAACAATCTGCATGCTCAAATAAGAATGCTTTCTTTGCAGAAGGCCAGGTCCATGGGCTCTTTTCAGACTCGTGGTGCATAACTAAGGGATTACATTACAAAAGAAGCAGCAGGCACAGAAAGCCTCAGGAACTTAGTAATATTTCTGCAACCAATAAATGAAGCCACCTTGGAAATGTGAACACAGCCCCTGCCCGTCTGACTTCTTTCCCACATCACCTACTCAAGCAGCGAGGCAGCAGACATTGTGTTGTATGTGACTGAGTATAAAATCACTTCTGCACTGTAAAATTTAGTCAGTTACAGGAAGTGCAAGGATAGGGAGCTGAGATGGGTCTTCTGCCATGAAAGGTGTAATGGAATTAGAGTGGGCAGGAATACAGCTAGGAGCTGTCAAGTGTGCGCAAGTGTGTACTTTGAGATACAGGGCCAGAGCCTGGGGACAGGAAAATCTTAAGACAAGTTCAACTGGGCTGGTCAAGGGCAGCCATACCAAAGTTCACTCTTAGATGAAGTACAGACTGTCGGCTGAGGCTCTTGAGGGATGATGATCCCAGGGAGGTGAACATGGTTGTAACCAAGTTTTACCTTTGAATGTGACCTGTTTGTTACATCCTGTAAGGCTTCAGCCACTATGCTTTTCCTGTCCCCACAGCCTGCACTCCAACTTCTCCCTCTCCTCCCTAATCCTCCTTCTCAGGGCAGCTACTCAAACACAGCCATTGAATTAAAAAAATTTTTTTTTAATGTTTATTTATTTTAAGAGAGAGAGGGAGGGAGACAGGACATGGGTTGGGGAGGGGCAGAGAGAGAGGGAGACACAGAATCCAAAGCAGGTTCCAGGCTTTCAGCTGTCAGCACAGAGCCCGACACGCGCCTCGAACTCACGAACTGTGAGATCATGACCTGAGCCAAAGTCAGACGCTTAACCAACTGAGCCACCCAGGTGCTCCCTCACAACCATTGAATTTTGAACTTTTTAGCTAGTGAGGTACTGCCTGGGGTTCGTGCTGTTAACAATGTAGTATCTCTCCAATATCAGACTCAAAATGAATACGTTTATGTTCTATAGTTGTGGAGTCCCTGCTTTAACAGGCATTAGCCATGTCTATTGTCTAAATTTTATCCCTCTTCATTTTCGAAAAATCGTCTAAGATTAGAGGGAGAAAACGACCCATCGAGTTTAATGTAAAGCCAAGAAGAATATGGTCTTTCTTTGCTCACTCTGCCTTTTGCTACTACATTCATTTTTTCAATGAGCAATACATATGTATGTATGTAAACATGTACACACACACATAGGCAGTATGTATAGGTTCTCTTGAGTAGGAGATGCATATATATGAAAAATGAAAGAATATGCATGAAATAATAATTTTTTTTCCCACTTCTGACTCACCAGGTTCCCACTCCAAGACCTACCCCAGAAGCTACCTCTATTACTAGTTTCTTGTGCATCCTTCCAGAAAGTCTGTGCAAGGACAGACATATACATATGTGTGAATACTGCCTCATGCCCTACAGGCTGGTGCCCTTCCCATTCCTCTTTATGGCCATCTCAGCTTCTATTGCTCAAGATGAGCCATGACAAAACAGATGACACATTTGTGCTGTGGAAGGAAAACTCCGTGACTCAGATAGACACAAATTGTTCCATACACCTTTCATCCTCATTACCAGGTAACCTTGCCAAGGTCAAGTGGTGACATTCTGATTTACCACTAAGCACACTGGACACAACTCACATTTGACGAGAATCTGAAACTCAAGTACCAAAAAGAAAAAAAATATATTTTCTTAAGGCTTCCCAATTTCGTAACTGAACTTGCTTTCCTTTTGCTTTGTTGAAAATATTATTTTCCTTTCAGTTCAATGGGCACAGTCTATCTGAAAGAAAAAAAACAGGACTCCCCCAAGTCCCCAGTTACTCACTAAATCCATTATATTTAAGACCCAGTTTCACCATATTCTTGAATTCTCCATTTAGCATCTCCAACAAAGAGGACCAAGAAACCCCATTGTTTTTGCTAGCCAGATCAGGCTGAGCCAAATCCAGGTTCCAGGTACCAAATGCAAATTTGGCTCTCTATGCCTTTACCATTTACAAGGATCTGTATTCAGATAAATCAGGGATACATTTCTCTTGGCTCTTATGGAGACCCTTTTAAATAGTGACTTCAGCCCTCCTAAGGTTTTTTTGTACGGGTTGCCTAAAAGTGGACAATTTTCACAAGTTTGCTTTGGCACTGATGGCACGAATTTTTATTGAAACTCACAGTTGTTTTAGTGGGCACCTTAGTCTGCCAGCAGATCTCTGTAGGGGCCTCCCAGCCAATTCGATGAGAACTATGTGCACTTAAAACATGCCAAATGTTGTAAGAAGTGACACGTCCTCCAACTCTTTGATTGCCTGCATACGACCACTGGTTCATTTGTGCTTTTGTTTTAAGGACACTCTGTTGAGTGTGTCTGCAGCATTTGTGATATCAAACAGTTATTTCTATATTGAAGTTTACTCTGGTTTTTCCCTGCAGAAAAACCTGGTTCACTGTCTTTTGGTCTGGAGTTAGACTCCACGTACTCTGTTGTATCAAAAAGGTAAGGCCACAGAAAAAAGAAGTTCATTGGGAGCATACATTTTCCATTGAGTTAAACAAATAAAGATTTGGTTGGAAGGAGATCAGAAGGTAGCCTGAAACTATTCTCAAAATGCCCTTTAAGTCACCAGTGGGAAAGAGTGATGATGTAGGAGGCTTCAACATACAGAGGTATTTTGAGACAAAAAAGACATCTGTTGTTTTTATGCTGATATAGGTAAATCATCACATAATCACCAGGAAGTCAAAGTGAAATTGGCTTAGAGTGCCATCTACAAGGTACTTGCCCCAACACTGAGAAGCCTCCCCACATTTTTCCTTTATTTTCCGTTTTTTTCTATATTCCATTTTATCCTCGTGTTTTCTTACTTTGTGTCATTGGAAAGTTTTTTAGAATTTTACTTTATGAGGGGCACCTGGGTGGCTCAGTTGGTTAAGTGACTGACTTTGGCTCAGATCATGATCTTGTGGTTCATGAGTTCAAGCCCCACATACAGCTCTGTGCTGACAGCTTAGAGCCTGGAGCCTGCTTTGGATTCTCTGTCTCTCTCTGTCTCTCTCTGTCCTCCCCCACTTTTGCTCCTTCTCTCTCTTAAAAGTAAATAAATAAACATTTAAAAAATTAAAAAAAAAAGAATTTTACTTTATGAAACAGTTAAGAAGGCTTAGCTTATTAATGGCTCGACCTTAAAATAGCAAAATTTTCATTTTTAAAATTAGACCCAAATCCTCAAAGGCAGTTACTTCATCTTTATAAATAATGTTCTTAGTAAATTTTCACTAAGACCAGAAAACCAATGCAAAGTGGAAAAAAAGATGTCTGTGAAAATAGATTTTTGTTAGCTGCTCTGGTGAAAAAATATTTTATACCAACTGAAAAAAAAAACCAGGTACTTTTATAATTTTCACCTTCCCTGCAATTATACAAGCTCTAATGTTTTTCCTTTGAATTCTCCTGGGTTACTCAGCACTCTTAAACCTCAAGATCGTAAAAACAAGAAACCTTTCCAAAATCACATGGGTAAAGTCTCAACCTGCTGTTAAAAATACTGCTGATGGGCCAGTGCTTCATTCTGTGGAAAGGTTTCATAGTCTGTGTGATCACAGAGAGCCTCAGGGAGCAGCAAGGAACTGTGGGGAGCATGGCGTTCTGTACTACCCTGTCCTTGGAGAAATACCATGGCAGCTCTCGGAAGGTGTCCCAAGATTTCCTACCTCATTTGCTCTTTCCTATTTCTTTTTTAAATGTTTATCTATTTTAAGAGAGACAAAGGGCACACACATGTGAGTGGGGGGGGGGAGGGTAGAGAAAGAAGGAGAGAGAATCCCAAGCAGCCTCCCTGCTCAGCATGGAGCCCAACAGGAGATTGATCCAAACACTGAGGGATCATGACCCGAGCAGATATCAAGAGTTGGATTCTTAACCAACTGAGCCACCCAGGCACCCCTGCTCTTTCCTATTTCTTAAAAAAAAAAAAAAAAAAAAAAAGAAAAGAAAAAAGAAAAAAAGAAAAAAATGATTACTATCCCATCCTCCCTTCCACGTGGGGAAAGTCATGTCATCAAGCTCTGGCTAAAAAGAAGTAAGAAAAAGTTCATTAGAGCAGGGCTTCTCAAGCTTGACTGTGTACACAAATCACCTGAGGATCCTAATATACAGAATCTGAATCAGTAATCAGGATCGGGCTCGGGGTATTGCATTTTAATTAGTTGCTGGCTGAAGGATGAAGCTATGACCTGAAGACCACAATTTGAGTAGTAAGGAATTAGAGGGCTTTTGGCAAAGATTTTCTTCCTTGATTTTGACAGAAGTGCTCAAGGATAAAGCTGCTTCCTGTGCTTCCTCCAGCTTCCTGGTTTTGAATAGGATTTTAGAAGGATGTGAGTGTGGGGCTGTGTCAGCCATCTTGTATTGACGAGGAATGGAAGCCAATGCCGAGAACAGCCAAGGAGAAGGACAGAAGGCATCCAGGAATTTGATGATGTCATTATGTCACTGAAGTTAAGTAATTTTGGAACTTCCTACCTCTAGACTTCTTATTTTACTGGTATAATAAATATCATGATGGTTTAAGTCATCGTTTGTCAGGCTGTCTGTTAATTGCAACCAAACAGTTCTTATTTATTATATGAATGAAGGTGATCCATTCAGGACTGGGTTTTGATCAATCAGCCCAGAGGCAGATCCCATCTTTTATAGCTCATGGCCTGCAGAGAGTCACTGGGCCTGGGAAATGGGAATTCTATGGGTGCAAGTCTTCTAGGAGTAGAGAACACTCAGGTGCTTCCAGAAAGAAAATTTACCCTGCAGATTGTAGCAACTTGGTTTCTATCCCCTGGCACAGAAGTAGGGAATAGGGGAATGTACAGATAACAAAAGGTGCTGAAGTGTTTCTTCTACTGTCTTACTCTTCTAATGAAACTACTGTAAGGAATGAGAGCATCGGTTGTTTCCCATGGTTGGGCTCAGAAAGTGAAGTTAGCTGTTGAAGTTCATTGGCTCTCAAAGGCATCTTTTGATGTTACAATCTGAAGATATGGGTTGAAGGATTATGGTAAGCTAACTAATGTGTCTTCTTTTGGAAAAGCCTCACACTTGCTTCTCTAATACTGAATAAACACTCTGTGTGTGTGTGTGTGTGTGTGTGTGTGTGTGCGCGCGCAACTTTGTCAACAATGCATTTTAATTTCTTTGGTTTACCTTAAGGATCTTTCACCCCAAAGAACTCTGATCTTTCCTGTTCCCCTCAAATCTGTGGTAGCTTGTTTTTCACTGACTGAATTTTCTCATTGTAGTAGTCAGGCTACAAACTTATCTTCTGTGAAAACAGAAGAACAGTAGGTACACTTAGATAGAAAATTATTTGTCTCATTTAACAGTCTGCGTGAAAATAATCCAAAACAGAGAAGCAGTTTTAGTGTCAAAGACTCAAGCTTCTTGTATCCTGTTGCCCAGTCATGATGGGGTTTCTGCCTCATGGTCTGAAGTGGCTGCTCCAGTTCCCCTCATTATATCTCTGATCCAACAAGCTGCAAGGGGAAAATAAAAAATAGAAGACATGTTCCTCCCATTAAAAGCCATGTAAGCCTTTAAAGACCATTTGCCAGGTGAAACTCAAATTTTACTACTAAATAGAGAAATGAAGAATGCACTTGGGGACAGGCAGTCTCTGCCACACGCACTGGTCAACTGGCTCAGAGGGGTTGTGCCTGTCCTTCCACAAGAGAGATTTAAAAAAAAAAAACAGCCCCAGATATTGTCCTTTTAGATGCATTGGTTTATTTGGACTACCACCAGTGCCAGAATAGAGGTAAAGATGATTCACAGCATAGACCCCTTTCTGTCTGTCACTCTGGTCTAGCTACCATGACCTCATATCTGTACTAAGAGACAGTACTATAATGAAAAAAAAATGAATAAAAACTAATACAAGTGAGATTTTTGGGATTCCATGGCATTTCTATATCGATGCTAAAAGCATCCATAACAATGAGAAGGGGAATTTGTATTAATTGCAACACTAAGAGGTTTGGTTTGGTGCCATTGCCCTTTACATGTGGCAGTGCATTTGGCTCAGCAATTGCAGTATGGTGCACTTCTAACGTGCACTTTTGAAAGAGTTGCTTCTTTGTTCATTGTCATTGCCACAGTGATCTGGAGCAAAAGAGATGATCACAGATGGCACACTGAAGTCAAAAGATTTGGCTGCAAAACACAGTAAGAATTTCCTGAGAACTTTCAGGACTACTTTGGAAGAATGTGATGGATGCTGGCTTTTCCACATAACAAGGGGAGTGTAGAAAGAAAAATCCTGATTTGTAATTGTCCATTTTCATTCTTGCTTTGACTATTACAAGAATGTATTCTTCATTCAAAAATCCTCACAATTCCACATCTCCCAATGACGGCTAAATCTGTATGGTTCAAGCCCATTTGATCCCATCTTCCACCGGTTAATGCTTCCATGATAGAGACATACATTACTCTCACTCCATTTTCATTGGCCAGAGTAAGTCATCATAAGTCACAAGAGGATAGGGAATGAAAGAACTACAACATATCCAGAAGGAAGAGAACCAGAATTGTCAAATGACTGCCATAGTACAGTGGATTGCAAGTATCGTATGATACGACTGGAAATATTAATCATGATCATGGCTGTAGCCAACTTGAAGCTAAATTACTCCACCTAATTTTGGTGCCAGCAATGAGGTGGGAAACAAAGGCAAAAGAAACATTTCCTTGCTACTTACAGCCCATTGATGAGTCTTTGAAACAGGAGAGTGACCTTCCTCTAGGAACTCAGCTGTTTTGATGTTAATACTTTGCTAAAGGCAAAAAGCAATCTTAGCTTAACATTACCCCAACCTCCAGGATGCTGTAACTCTCTTTTAATATACAGAAATTCCTTTGGGAACCTCCTTTATCTCTACCCACCAAGATATACGTTGGCAATCATCCTTCAAGTATATGGCCCACTGATAAACATCTGAAAGGTCTCATGGCTAAGGTTTTATTAGACAGTAATAAATGACATTTTCCAAACAATAGCTAGCTCCCTCAAGGTCCCGGAAACCCTGCTCCCAAAATTCCTCAGAGACTTACGTTATCTCTAATCTCCCAATCTAAAGTATATAATCAGTCACCTGTCATGACGTCAATGCAGCTCTTTATGACAATGGGTCCCGTCCCTGTGCTTTCATAATACCACCTTTTTGCACTGAAGACACCTCAAGAATTCTTTCTTGACCGTTAGCTCCAAACCCCAACATTCCACATCAGTAAGTCATTAATCACTACTCTGCCCAGCTAGTGCAGCTCTTCATGACTCCCTAAGATACAGCTGAGGCATGACCTAAGAGTATAAAGAAAACCATGATTCTATATATCCACATTATATTGAGAAATTAGCCATGCAGCAAAAAAGGTCTCACATTGATGTTTTAAAAGAAGTTACATTTCCAAGGTATTTTCGACTTTCCTCTAGAATGGCTATGCCGGGGGCGCCTGGGTGGCGCAGTCGGTTAAGCGTCCGACTTCAGCCAGGTCACGATCTCGCGGTCCGTGAGTTCGAGCCCCGCGTCAGGCTCTGGGCTGATGGCTCGGAGCCTGGAGCCTGGAGCCTGTTTCCGATTCTGTGTCTCCCTCTCTCTCTGCCCCTCCCCCGTTCATGCTCTGTCTCTCTCTGTCCCAAAAATAAATTAAAAAATGTTGAAAAAAAAAAATAATAGAATGGCTATGCCGGACAGGGCTGGGATTAGGAAAATTTGTGAGTAGGGTATGATTTGGAACTATTTTATCATCATTTTGGGGTTAAAATCTGTCCACTCTCCACCCCTGCTTCCCAAGTCTTCCAGAAGTCTAATACCCACACCTGAGCTTTCACATTCCAAAGGGAAACCCTTATTAGGGACTGTTTCTGTCTCAAAAGTCACAATCAAAATTTAACTCTACTGTGACCTATTCTTTAAGGACACAACTCTTTGAAAAAAGAATTTATTATAAAGTGTTCACAGCTGAAAGGAATAGAAATATGAAATCCTTTCCTCTAATAAATTTACAAATTAATAAGGGCTTTCAATATTTTAAGCCAAAGGAGAAAGAAACAAGAGGAATTTCAGTCTTCAGAAAAAGAATTATGGGAGTTCTCTTTGAACAGATCTTCCCTTGGGAGTTTCCCTCAAATCACTCCATAGACCTTGAAATGATCATTAAAAACATAAATAATATCTTTTAAAATTCTTCTGCTGTTACAATAACCTAACTGATACCATCTGATGCTGGCAAGGATGCAGTTTAACTGACTTCTAATTCATTGCC
Organism: Neofelis nebulosa; assembly: GCF_028018385.1. Taxonomy (NCBI): domain Eukaryota; kingdom Metazoa; phylum Chordata; class Mammalia; order Carnivora; family Felidae; genus Neofelis; species Neofelis nebulosa. Next base: position 140,081,570 of record NC_080782.1, read on the forward strand.
TTATATTAGAACAGGGATACTTTTGTGGGAAAGAAAGCTTGGATTATCAACTCAATAGATAAATCAAGGATTAAATCCAATTATTGATGACCGTTAAAACAAATGCAAAAGAAATGTTCAAATATTCCTACATGCAATCCCCTCTCCAGGCACACTATTTTCCTTTCCTTTTTTTATCTACCACATGTACTCCTTGCCTAATGTTCTTTCATGTGCCATTATCTCTGCCTGAAGTACATTTACCCTCTTTCCTTATACCACCTTAGGTTTTTGTTATTTCCTTATTTATGATTTATATAAATGTTATATCTTCTAAGAAGCCTTACAAGACTTTGGTATTAGGGGATGAGCCCTATCTATGTATTTCCATACGACATCTATTTCCCCATTCAAAGTACTGGCCAGTCTGTAGACTGGTCTGTAATCACCTATACTAAAGAAAGCTTCATCAAGATAGGAATGGTGCCGGGACGCCTGGGTGGCGCAGTCGGTTAAGCGTCCGACTTCAGCCAGGTCACGATCTCGCGGTCCGTGAGTTTGAGCCCCGCGTCAGGCTCTGGGCTGATGGCTCGGAGCCTGGAGCCTGTTTCCGATTCTGTGTCTCCCTCTCTCTGCACCTCCCCTGTTCATGCTCTGTCTCTCTCTGTCCCAAAAATAAATAAAAAACGTTGAAAAAAAAATTAAAAAAAAAAAAAAAAAAAGATAGGAATGGTGCCTCCCATGGTCATTGTCAGCCTTCTTGGTATGTCAGGAATACTACTTGACAGAATGCTCAAAAGGACACATTGAGTAAAATTAATTAATATATTTCACATTTTAGAAAATTGTCTCTTCCCAATATTCTAACTGGCTGTACTGTATCCTTGCCTGATGTTAGGGTTCTAAAATTTAATTATCTCAATAAAGTACTAATAGATATGGATAGATTTACTCTACTAGACATGGATCTGGGCAGATAGATAGACTGTCTATAAACAGATAAATAATTCCACTGTTAGGTTAAACAAAATATGTAAAAAGGCTGTAAGCATAAAGATGTTCCTAGGAGTCTTCTTTATCAGACTAAAATATTAGATGTATTCCAAATGCTCATCATTAGGGGATTATTTAAATAAATTATAGTGTGAACCGCTGAATAGAATAATACGTAGCCAATTGAAATGATGGCTATGAAAAAAAGAGGGCTGAGAAGACTCACAACATGGAAAAGCCATCTAATAAAATGTTAACTAATTACAAAGTAAGATACTAAACTGTACCAACATCATTATTTTAACTGTGAAAACATGCATGTAAAAAGAAATAAAATAAGGATTGCATTAGAATGGTTTGGCTGTGGGTTATTTTCTTCTTTAGCCCACATTTGAAATTCATGTGCTTATGTTACTTTTCTAATTAAAGCATGTACTAAAGGTATTTGTGATTTTAAACGCCAATTATTATGTATTGTGGGTGACGAAATAACGTAACGGTTATAGTTGAAAGTTTAAAAGTTAAGGTGCTAAGACTGCAAGCTACTATTGACTGGATAAAAGTAGACAATTTACTTAATGTGACAATTTTTTTTTTAATTTTTAAAATGTTTATTTCTTTTTGAGAGAGAGAGAGAAATAGAGTGTGAGCGAGGAAGGGGCAGAGAGAGAGGGAGACACGGAATCCAAAGCAGGCTCCAGGCTCTGCACTAATAGGGCAGAGCCTGATGGGGTGGGGCTTGAACTCACAAACCATGAGATCATGACCTTATCCGAAGTCAGACACTTAATCCACTGAGCCACCCAGGCGCCCCTTAATGTGATACATTAATAGAAAATAAATTATTAGTCTAATAACAAAGGTTCCTTTTGCAGAACTCATTTTCCGAGACAGAATGAAGACAATTGCATTACTTCCCCAGTGAGAACGAAAACATACCAGGAAGGTGGCAATTTGGAGTCACGAGAGGAAAATGCTTGGGCATGTGTCTTCAGAAACAGAAATGGTATGTTTTCATGTGAAACACCTGAACAATTGGGTGCCAAAAAAAGCAGAAGAGATGTAAAGGTAGAACAAGCAAATAACTAAACAAGGGAGTGTTTCAGAAAGGAAATACCATGCCAGGCCTTGGCTCAAAAGCACAAGTCTTTCTGTGCAGGGAAGGGTTCACAACATCTATTAAATGCACAGTCAATCACAAAAACAAAATCCATCTGTTTAAGATTAACATTTGTAGTAAACATTAAGGAAGGAATGTAGAAGGCATATACATATTGTGAAACAAAATCTACACTCCTGGAACAAGTAATACTTCCTTTAAAACAATTGCAGTGCTCCAAAACTGATTCTTTATACAAAAAGAAATAACAATTAGATGCAGGACAGTACGTTAGCAGGGCCATATTCAGTATTTCAGAGGAAAGAAGATTAAGCCCTAAATCAAGCACATGTTCCCATTGTATCAAATGCCAAACCTCCTTAAATGCAACTGACAAAAGAAAAACATATATACCTGGAGTGTATCCGAAAAATTAGAAATACAAATCGTGTATTTTAAAACCATGGCTTAGATCTATTAAATTATTTGGCTACTCTAAGAAGTTATTTATCAAGGACTTCAACACAGAATCATGATTTACTAATTTATATTTGGACAATGGCATTGAATAAATGTAGAGGCATATATTTAAAAAGATGTATTTGAGAGAGCGAGGCTGGCGCAAACAGAATAATAAAGGCCTAATTGAGGGTTGTTTTTTTTCTCATTTTTAAAATATTTTTATGGCTAAGTTTCATGCACAGGGACACACACCATACCAGATATTTAGCAAGTAGAAAGAAAAAAAAATTCCTGTTTTTTTATATTCCTGTTTTTAAACTATTGCTGTTTTTAAATATCTTTGCTGAGAAATATATTTTAATAAGTCTGTCCAGTTCTGAAAAAGTGGCCTCTTCATCAATAGTGAATGGTCTGGAGCTGTGCTGTCCAATATACCATGTGTAGCTACTAAATGTAAATATAAATTAATTAAAATTAAATGTGACATTTTATTCATTTTAAGTACTCAATAGACACATGTGGCTACCATATTGCATAGCTCAGGTTATAGAAATTTTCCATCACAGAAAGTTCTACCGGATAGCACTGGTCTGGGGTGAGTTTGAGACAGGAACTACATGACAGGATCTTGGCTTTGGGGCCAGTAAAACTTTAAAGAAGGGGTAATGAGATCTAAAAGGAGAGGGGGTGAAAGCAGCACTGTGGAGGGGAGTTCAGGTCTTTATTTGAGAAATGAGGGCCTGTTGGTTATAGAAATGTCTAGGGTAGGTTTATAAACACAGATACCTACCATTCACTGTGAAGGGCTCCACACTGCTGCACCCATATGTGTGTTTCAAATCTTTGGGAAATTCTCCTCTACACACAGCCTTGGGTCAGTGGTATTTAGGAAAGCAAAAGCCAGGGTCCATACACTGCAAGTCAGATGAGAAGAGATTAAAACTTCAGTAGAAGTAGGAATTTGAGATCAGAGGTAATCAGATCTCTGATCAGAGACAGAGATAAAGATCAGAGATCATCCCCCTCCTTATTCCAACCTGCCCCCAAGTAAGAATCTCCCAGAGAGGTTTACATCAATTATCATTTAAAGTTTATTTATGTTTTCGAGAGAGAGAGAGCACGTGCATAAGCAGGGGAGAGAGAGAGAGAGAGAGAGAGAGAGAGAGAGAGAGAATCCCAAGCAGGCTCTGAGCTGTCCGCACAGAGCCCAATGTGACGCTTGATCCCACAAACCATGAGATCATGACCTGAGCAGATATCAAGAGTCCGTTGCTCAACCGACTGAGTGACCCAGGTGCCCCTACATCAATTATCATTTAAACTAATCAAAGGATAGCTGATTCCAGAGTTATTTTGATTCATCAAGACTATGGTTATACATGCACGAAAAAAATTATAAATTACTATTCCTTTGTCTTTATTTTTCTGGAGACAATAAACACTTTATTAGCCATTAAGATGGGTAAAGAACCCAAATGTACTCTCTTCTGTTTATCCAGCTCAGAAAAGGCTTAAGTTAAAAAGAGCTAAAGATAATGTTTTTGAGGGGGAAATTCCTTGATTGCCAATGAGAGATTGATTTTTGGAAACTTCTTCTTAGCCTTGTTTTATCTCTGTCTGCTCTTTGCTACCAGTTTCAGAAATGTTCAGAATAGAAAGGGCCTTCCTGCAGAGCCTCCTTTTTGAGGGAGATGTTCTAATTCAGAAATAAGGCTTACGTCATGAGGTTTCTGGGCTGTCAATACCAGAAAGGGCTTTTGCTTTTTGGTTGGGTTCAAGAGTGACTATTCTTTTTTTTTTTTCCCAAAAACCAATAGCATCCACCATATTAAACAGGAATTTCATGTTTATTTGTGGATTTTTTTTAAAGCCTTTTGGTCAGCCCTGCAAATAATACAGGCTTCCAAAATTAAAGGAATACCAAAATAACTATGGCATTTCCTCAGTTGAACATAGAATGGTTTCTTCAGAGCAGATTTGCTGCATAAACACTGAGCACTTTCCCTCCAGTAACATCTGTGAACAAGTTTACCACTTGGGACAATGAAGGACTAATAACCACGTCCAGACATGGGTAGGCACAGGTGCTCCAACATGTACCTCCATTCTAGTTCCAACAGGTGGGCGATTTCTGAAGAAGCCCTTTAGACTTGGGTCATACTGTGTGGTTGGCCAGGGAGAAGGGCCGTCCACTGGCAAGGTTGCCAGCAGCAGCATCTAAAGTGACTGACTTTTTACTGGCAGAGTGCACTCCCTGAACATATTGACTCTTGGAACAGAGAACATCAGCCCAACAATTTATTAAAAGCAATTGTGTGTTTCCTAGGCCCAGCCAAACATTTGGTGCATGTTATACAATCCTCCAAGACCAAATTTCGGGCCCACTTCTTTCAAGAAAAGCTGCCCCAAACAGCCCAGATGATGAAGAACCTCAGATTTCTCATGGCAACCATGGTCTGGAATATTCCCGGGACATTTAACCATGTAGTGCCTTAGGAGAAGTACCTCTTCCATCTGTAAAGAACAGTTATTCTAAATTTGTATTCTACTTAATTTCTCTCATTGAAAACTTTTGCTTCTTAGCTGTAGCTACATTTCCCACTCTTTGATGACAGAGATGGCTTTTTACACTTATTTGTGAGTTTGTCTAATAATAGCCAGCAGGATAGATTATACTTAATTGGCCTTAATATATTTTTGTTGATTTGAAAACAGAGTTTTAAAATGGCAATTTAGAAAAAAGCATGAACTCTTAGCCCGTTATACACTTTGGGTAGCAAGATGACATTCGTCTAGCACTCTAGTAGGACAGAGGAAAAGAAATTAATTTCATTTTTTAAAATGATTGTTTATTCATTTTGAGAGAGACAGAGAACATGAGGAGTGGAGGGGCAGAGAGGGAGAAAGAGAATCCTTAGTAGGCTCTGTGCCATCAGCATGGTGCTCAACATAGGGCTCGATCCCACAAACCATGAGATCATGACCTGAGCTGAAATCAAGAGGTGGATGCTTAACAAATTGAGTTATTCAGGTGCCCCAAGAAATTAATTTAATTTTTATTAAAATTGAGAAGTTGCTGGGTATGTAAAGGAAGACAGAACAGTAATGCATGTATCAGAAGTTTCAGACTAATCATCTGAGGTACTAGCTGGAGGAAGCCTACTGAATCAATCAGTACTTGAACACCTTCTACCTAGCTTTATCACTAATCACCATGCTAGGGGCACTTGGGTGGCTCAGTTTGTTAAGTGTCTGACTCTTGATTTTGGCTCAGGTCATGATCTCATGGTTCCATTCCTGAGATTGAGTCTCACCTTGGGGTTCTGTGCTGTCAGCTGACAAAGCTGGAGCCTGCTTGGGATTCTCTCTCTCTCTCTCTCTCTCTCTTTCTGCCCCTCTCCTGCTCACTCTCTCTCACTTGAAAATAAATAAATAAACTTAAAAAAAAAAACAGTTAATCACCAACTTATAAATGAGACCCTCTTCTCTTGCTTCCTAATATCCGGTATTAGAGGTTGATCATTTTGTAATAGCCTGTTAAAATATTTTTGCTATTTATAATTTTTGATTGTTTATCCATTATCAAATTTTGAGTGTTCCTTATATATTTTGGCTATAAGCCCTTTATCAGATAAATGATTTACAAGTATTTTCCCCAGTCTCTGACTTGTCTTAATTCTCTTAAAAGTGTCTTTTGAAAAAGCTTTAAATGTTTAAAATTCTAATATAAATTCCAGTCAGTTAACATACTATAATATTAGTTTCAGGTGTACAAATTCAGTGATCCAATCCTTACCTACAACATGGGATGCTCATCACTACAAGTGGTCTCCTTAATCCCCATCACCTATTTAACCCATACCCCCCCCCCCCCACCTACCTCCCCTCTGGGTACCATCAGTTTGTTCTCTACAGTCGAGAGTCTGTTTCTTGCTTTCTCTCTCTCTCTCTCTCTCTCTCCTTCCCGATGATCCTTTGTTTTGTTTCTGAAATTGCACATATGAGTGAAATAATACGGTATTTGTCTTTGACTGATTTATTTTTCTTAGCATAATACTCTCTAGCTCCAACCACATTGTTGCAAATGGCAAGATTCCATTCTTTTTTTTTTTTTGGCTGAGTAATATTCCATTGTGTGTGTGTGTGTTTGTGTGTGTGTATGTTTACTACAACTTTATCCATTCATCAGTTGATGGACATTTGGGCTGTTTCCATAATTTGGCTACTGTAGATAAAGGTTTTTAATTTTGATAGAGTCAAATTTATCAATTTTTTTGTGTGTATGAATCCTGCTTTTGGTGTTGTATCTAAAATAACTTTGCCTAAATCAAGGTCAAAAAATGTTTCCCCTGTGTTTTCTTCTGGAAAATTTATAGTTCTAGAGTGTACATTTGAGTTCATTTTTGTATGTGGTGTGAAATATACATTGAAATTTATTTGTTTGCATATGGATAGCCATTTGTTCAAGCGCCATCTGTTGAGAAGATAATTTGAATTGTGTTTGTATCATTTTGAAAACCAACTGACCATAAGTGTGTGGGCTTGTTTCTGGACCATCTACTCTGTTCCACTGATTAGTTTATCTATATTTAAATCAATACCATATTGCCTTGTTTTCTGGAGCTTTATAAATGTTCGAATTGGGTAGTGTTGGTCTCCTGATTTGGTTCCTCTTTTTCAAAAGTGTTGTGGCTGACTCTTTCATTTCCATATGAATTTCCATATGAACAACTTCTCAGTTTCTACAAAACCACCTGCTGGGATATTTTTGTTGTTGTTTTGTTTTTTAGATTCAGTGCAACTATACATTAATTGGGGCGAATTAACATCTTTATAGTATCTTAACATCTCCTGAGCTGTGAACAAGCAGTATCTCTCTGTTAATTTAACTCTTCTTGAATTTCAACACCATTTTATAGTTTTCAGGACTTATAGTATCTAAAGAAACAGGAAATGATACTGTTTTTAATTTTGATCATTGATGGATTATTGCTAGCATAAAGAAATACAATTGATTTCTGTATATCAATTCAATAGTCTGCAGCTGTGTTAAACTTGTTTATTATTTCTATAAACTTTTTTTTGTAGATTCCAAGAGGTTTTTTGCAAAGATAATCATGTCATCTGTGAATACCATTTTATTTCTTGCTTTTCATATTGGATGCCTTTATTTGTCTTGGCCTGTTGAACTGGCTAGATCCTCTAGTATAATGGTGAATAGATGTGGGGACAGTAGACTTCCTCATTTTGTCCGTTGTCCTTGGGGAAACATTCAATATTTCCCCATTAAGCGAGATGTAAGCTATAGTTTGTTTGTTTGTTCTTCTGTAAATCTCCTTTCTCAGGTTGAAGAAGTTCCCTTGTATATCTGGTCCATTGAGAGTTTTGAGTATTTTTTATTTAGTTTTAATCAGGAATGGATATTGGATTTTTCAAATGACTTTTCTGCATCTATTCAGTTGCTCCTACATTATTTGTTTTGTAGTCACAAATTTTCGGTTGTTTTCAATATCTCTCTCTGTGCTTTAGAGTTAAGTATTTTTATGTTTCCAATTTTCACTCCTTTTTTTCTGCTTATTACTTATAACCTTTTGTTTTGTTATTTTACTGGTTTCTTTCAGATTTATAGTATACACCTTTTACTTATCACATTCCACTATCAAGTGTTCTTAGACAATTTTATGTATAGTTTAAAAACCTTAGAATAATACATTTCATTTCTCCCCCTGTGGTCGTTATACTATTGTTTTCATACATTTTTCTTACACATCTATTACTCTTTAAATAGTTATTTATTCATTCATTCATTCATTCATTCAGACAGAGTAATAACACATGAGCAGGGGAAGGGCACAGAGACAAAGAATCCCAAGCAGACTCTGTGCTATCAGCACAGAGCCTGAGGCAGGGCTCTATCTCATGAACTGTGAGATCATGACCTGACCCCAAATCAAGAGTTAGATGCCTAACTGACTGAGGCACTTAGGTGACAAAACAGTCATTATCTTTTAAAGATATTTAAATAATTTTTAAAAATATTACATACTTGCCTCTATATAATTGTACCTTTTCTGGTGTTCTTCTTTTATGTATATCCATATTTCCAGCACTATTATTTTCTTTCTTAGGGTCTTGGTGTAAATTTTTATATTATATGGGTCTCTTGGTGATGAATTCTTTCAGCATTTGTACCTTTTAGACAGTTTTTATTTTACCTTCGTTTTTGAAAACTATCGTGACTGGGTATAGAATTCTAAACTAACACATTTTTTTTTTTTCTTTCAAAACCTCAAAGATGTTCTATTGTCATCTTACTTGTATTGTTTCATTAAGAAATGTGGTGTAATTCTGGTCTTTGTTCCTAGTTAGGTAATGTTTCTTTTCTTTCTCTGGCTCTCAAAACAATTTTTTATCACAAATTTTGTGCCACTTATGGGGCTCCTGGGCGGCTTAATTAGTTAAGCATCTGACTTCGGCTCAGGTCATGACCTCGCAGTCCATGAGTTCGAGCCCTGCATTGGGCTCTGTGCTGACAGCTCAGGGAATGCAGCCTGCTTCCGATTCTATGTCTCCACCTATCTCTGCCCCTGCCCCACTGTCTCTCTCTCAGAAGTAAATAAACATTAAAAAAAAAATTTTTTTAAATGCTGTTGCTCAGAGTTGAGTCTAAAAGCAAATTCTTTTGAGTCTTTTGTGAAATAACAGCATTGAGATCCAGACCTTGTTGAAATAGAGTTTTTAAAAGTAAATCCTAAACTTCCCTTTATATATAAAAAACAAAATGTGAAGGTCTGAGCATATTTATTGTAAACCATAGTAAAGCGAAGGATGAAGAATGGTGTGAGGGAAGGATCAAACCAACAGAATAAAGGAAAGATTCTTCCAGTTTGTATGCATCAGAGCCAAGAAAGGTCGAATTGGGTAAGGGGTCATGGCCAAGTATTCCAGCTTACCTCTTAGGGTCAGTGTTCCTGGGCTGAAGTGGAAAGATATCAAACAGGTCATGGGATGATTCAAGAGCTGATAGTCTCTGTCCACAAAACCCGTCAGGGAGAATACATTCCTTAGCAAAGCCCCACATCGAGTTTGGTGAGAGAGTAACAGCGAAGGCTGAGGGAAGGGCCTTGAGCTGACTCACAGAATCCTGCACCCTGCCATATTGTGTGCAGAAGGCAGGCAAACACTCTGGAGTTTCCCGGTGGGACACTCATGAACAAGACACACAGACCCAGGAGACTGTGGAACGGGGGTCACTATAAATAAAGACAATGGCTACATCCATGATCACTGGCGTATGCATGCCAGCAGAACACCACAGCACTAGTACAGACAAGACCCACTCCAACTCAGCAGACACCACACACTTTCCCAGGAACAAGGCAAGATGAGGGCATCTGAGCAAAAGCTGGTGAGAAAGACTGCCCTCCTCCGGTGTTCAAAGGCTGCTTTAGCTTCCCCTTATATCCAGATGCCAGTGTGGGCAGAAAGAAAGGAAGCACAAAATCTTGAAAGCGAAAGTTAACCCTGATTAACATTTTTGAATTTTAAGAGAATAACGTGCCTTTAATTGGCAAGTGCCATTATTTTTCTGGCATCAGCAGGAATAGGGTTGCCAAGGCAAGAAGAGAATTTTAAAGAAAAAAGAAACCACATTTGGTGTAGATTTGAGTCTTGGTGTGTACTTTTTAACCCCTCCCCTCACTGTATTGTACATTCCTAAGTGTTAGCAATCACCTCTGGGGCAGAACTCTCTGGAGAAGTCTGGTCCCTTAGGGTGATGCATATTCCTCCAATCTCCTGAAGTCAGAGCCTAGAGCCAGATCCTGGAGCACCAGGGCCACTCCCCTCTCTGAGCAACTCATACTGCTGCCCAGTGCACAACAAGAACCTCCTGAAACAGGTAAACACAGATCATAGCGCCTTGTTGGATCAGTTTCCCTTTTTCTTGCACTTTCTCCCACACAGGAGAGGATGAAACATTAGACTCTTGTTCGGACTCCTCTTCAAACACGAATAGTGTACATGGGAGACACAACGTTTATATGCGTCTCTAGTCCCTTCTGTTAGTCTTATAAATAGTTCTATATAGAACATTTATGACTATAACAAAACTCATACTTTTAACTTCTAGTTGGTTCTGTCACATACAGTAGAAATCCTGATGTAATCTGAATTGATAGTTGGTTATTAACTTAAAAATTCAGTTCAAGCACTTATTCACAAAAAATTGGGCTTATCTTTAACTTTATTTTTCAATTTAAAAATAGACATTTATTCACTATTATGCAAATGCATACACATTTATGCACAATCTTTTGATGTGTAGCCATTATTAGGTGAAATGATTGGATACATGCTGTTTTTTTTAAATAAACCTCTTCATCATGCATTACCTATAGTTTCTAATTTTTATTTCTTTAACGTTGAGAGTTTGAAGATTGCTTGTAAAGGAATCTGACTGTACAATCTTTCTCCCCTATCCCAATTTTTTACACTAATTGTCCACATGTAATGCAAAAGCAGTTTTTAGTGACTCACCTCCATCAACTGTTTTAAAAGCTTTCAACTTAATTTTCTTGGGAACAACTATCTTATTTTATTAACTTATATAGTAACTTATAAGTTAAAGTTGTAAATACATCTTCCACCAATTTTACTAATTTATGTAATAATTTATACAAGTTGTAAATACAGCTGACAAAAACAGACTGGAGAAAGAATACAGCTGTTATATATGGGTAGGAATTTACCTCAACTGGTAAGAGCTTGGTAGCCTGGAGAAGAGCCTGATGTCCATGAACATTCAGCAAAAGCTGTGAGCACCAGTAAGGATGCTTTCCAGAGAGGAAGGTAAAATATTGGTTAGTATGGCAAGTGGATGAAGTAGTCATAAGCTAATAAAGTTTCTTACAAAACCATTCTTGGCAAATTTACATTGCATTACATAAGCAAATTTCTTTTTTTCTTTTCTTTCCTTTGTTTTACAGTGCCTACCAGCAGCATCTTTTATCAACAAAGTCAACTGAGCTTGGGCACCTGGGTAGCTCAGTTTGCTAAACATCAAACTCTTGATTTCAGCTCAGGTCAAGATCTCACCACTGTGAGATTGAGCTCTGCATTGGGCTCTGTGTTGGGCCCTGTGCTGGGCATGGAGCCTATTTAAGATGTTCTCTCTCTACAAAAAAAAAAGGAAAGGAAAGGAAAGGAAAGGAAAGGAAAGGAAAGGAAAGGAAAGGAAAGGAAAGGAAAGGAAAGGAAAGGTAAGGTAAGGTAAGGTAAGGGAAGGGAAGGGAAGGGAAGGGAAGGGAAGGGAAGGCAAGGGAAGGGAAGGGAAGGGAAGGGAAGGGAAGGGAAGGGAAGGGAAGGAAAGGAAAGGAAAGGAAGGGAAGGGAAAGGAAAGGAAAGGAAAGGAAAGGAAAGGAAAGGAAAGGAAAGGAAGGGAAAGGTAAGGAAAGGAAAGGCAAGGAAAGGAAAGGGAAGGGAAGGCAAGGCAAGGGAAGGGAAGAGAAGGAAGGGAAGGGAAGGAAGGGAAGGGAAGGAGGCAGGGCAGGGCAGGGAGGAAGGAAGGAAGGAAGGGAGGGAAGAAAAGAAAAAAAAAGAAAAGAAAAGAGAAGAAAAGCTAGCACTCTTTATACAATCCTCCTGTGAATTTTTTTATTATTACCTCTATAATCTATTTCTGGTCTTCTCACATTGAAGTAAAAAGTTCCTTTTTTTTTTTTTTTTTTTTTTTTTTTTTTTTTTTTTTTTTTGTAATGCACATAGGAAGCTCTTAGCCAGGCTTTCTAGTTATCTCCAACCTGCTTTTCTGGGACTTGCCTTCTTTTCCTGCCACAGTTTGTTCCATATTTCTATCTACTCCCTGGATCAGTTCTATATCATCTTCTAAACTTGAGCAGGTTTTCAAAATATTTACAAGCAGTGAGGCAATCAGATCATGGAAGTGCCTAATGCTAGGAACAGGGTCATGCAGGTTCTCAATGGGCTACATTCTAACCTTTTAGTTACTGGATCATGGGAGATCCAAGAGCCCGATGTAGCAGGAACGGAGGAGGTTTAGAAATGCAGCTAGTCTCCTATAAGTATCTTAATATTTTACCAAGTATGGCCAAACTTATGTGTGCTGACTGAACATAAGCTAACAAACTATAGCATTATCTTACAATTCTAAGGCATTTTCACTGTGTGTTTACATAAGCACGCAAATACATACACACACCAACATCACTTCCCAAAATTGTTTCTTTTGACAAATTATAACAACAGGAGTTTTTTTAAAAACACGTCAGTGTGGCTGTTTAAGTAGACAAAAATAATTATGTTAGGATTTTCCTTCACAGAGGTCAAATATTAACAATTTTACCCTAAAAGTGGTGGTAACTGGAAAATATTCTTATTTCTGATGGAAAGCTTTATTAAAACTGAAGTGCTTTCATTTGGGTTTAATAATGTGGATCTAGTGAAATCATCAATATATCCTAAATTCAGTGATACAAATTAGAGGGGAAAAAAAGAGCAAGGAGAACTTTAAAATTTCTTGGGGCACCTGGGTGGCTCAGCCTATTAAGTGTCTGACTTCGGTTCAGGTCATGATCTCCCAGTTCCTGAGTTTGAGCTCCGTTTTGGGCTCTCAACTGACAGCACAGTGCCTAGAGCCTGCTTTGGATTCTGTGTCTCCCTCTCTCTCTACCTCTCTCCTGCTCGCGTTCTCTCTCTCTCAAAAATAAAATAAAAAACGTTAAAAAAAATTTCTCCCTGCTTGAGTAGAAGTTAGAGCTGGTCATACCAAAAATGTAATAGTACCTTTTAGGGTGAAATCCCATTCTTGCTCATGCTTTGCTTTGACTAGAAATATTAAGTTCATGACAATCATCTATCCTTTCTGGCATATTTTATATTTTTCATTAACAAGTACGTTTGTTCTGGAGAATGTGTAGATAAAGTGATATGCACTCACGAATTGCTTTCAAAATAATCCAGGGGCAGAGTGCGGGGTCTCCAGATGAAGTGAGATTGGCATGTTTGGTAAGTGCTGAAGCTGGATGGGGGGTGCCTGAGAGTTCATCCTATTATTCTCTCTACTTTTATTGATGTTTAAAATTTTCCATAATAGAAAGATTTTTTTTCTCTTCCATTTTCTGGTTTTAACTTTAGGCATAATTATACTTACGCTTCTAATTCATTTTCTTAAAATGGAAAAGAAAAGACCATTGGAACAGTATGTATTCAGTTAAAATAAAATCCATCTTAAAATAATGAGTCCTTTCCCATAACCATACCCATCATTATTTGTAATTTACTTATGGTAGTCATTTTTATGGTGACTGAAAAAATTATCTTGGGCTTATTATCACAGAAATAACAAAATTTAGACTATTTCTTTAAAAAAATTTTTTTAATGTTTGTTTATTTTGAGAGAGAGTGATAGCATGAGCAGGGGAGGGGCAGGGAGAGAGGGAGACACAGAATCTGAAGCAGGCTCCAGGCTCTGAGCTATCAGCACAGAGCCCAATGCAGGTCTCAAACTCACAAACTGTGAGATCATGACCTGAGCCAAGGTTGGACACTCAACCAACTGAGCCACCCAGGCGCCCCTAGAGTATTTCTGTTCATAAATTCATTAAACAAACATTAATGGAGGACCTCCTTTGTACCAGTAACAGTGCAGTGGGCACTAGGGTTATCTGTGGTAAATGAACAGATACATTTTCAGAATCTTAGTGTGAGAAACAGACATTTATCAAATCTGTGCTGGATTTTATCTATTTTCCTGTTTGGAAGAACAAGGTGTACAGAATGCCTTCTTAAAATTTTCCCCAAATTTTGCTTTCTAATAGGAAATACACTTTTTATAACATTAACATATTGTCACATTACTTCAAAATTAATTTTCAAGAATAGCTTCTTATCACAGTGGGATAAACTGATAAGATAAATTAATCGGCTTCTGGAATTGGTCAGCAAAATACTAACTGTATAATGGTACAGTATAAAAACATTAACAACTTGGGGAGGAAGCTATTGTCAGGTCAGGGATTTGATTTTACCCCACTTACAAACTAACAAATGAGCCTGTTATATTTCATGAGCGCTGGCCGAAGTCTTGAGATCCTGAATCAGAAACACAGGACGCTATGACTCATTGCACAGCAAGCAGCATGAGGTTCAGCATATTTACACTGGCTCCCTTGTCCCCACGTCCCCCCAGTATGACCCAATATGCTCACTGGATTCAATGCATACAGTGGGTCTGCATCACAGCCAAAGAACAGTGAAGTTGGAGAACCCACTACTTTGTTTTAACAAACAGGAAGCGAGCCTGTTCTTTGTCTGGGGGAATACACTTACCTCATCCTTTCAGAAGAGATTGGAAGTTCAATTCTATCCTAGACTAGAGTGTAGACTACAGGACTTGTGCATTCACCCTGGTATGTATGCTAAGCTCTGTGATCAAAAATTGTGTTTTCCTGTTGAGATACCGTAATTCAATCATGGTTTTTAAACAGGCTAATGAAGAAAGGCTTTTGCAGTTATAGATCTCACGTGATTTCATGCCAAAAACTAGGGTAAAATGAGTAAAATTCAGCTGATTTCACAGATACTGAAGATTAACACACAATGGCATTGGAATGTCCCCCTCACTGCCCCCCCCACAACCCACCGGGGTTTGAAACTCCTGAGGCTTATTATACAAAGGTGGTGGTATCAGCGACAGTGGGGAAGGTGTTCACTGCCCAAGGCTGGCTTCCTGTTCCACCTGTCACTCTTGTCACGTACAAATAGGCCATACGCGGGATGCTCTCCGATTGATGGTGAAGTCATGAGAAAAAGAGTAGAGATTAGCAGGTAACAAACGAAAATATTACCCTACCACACACAGCTAAG
The DNA here is from genome assembly GCF_028018385.1 of Neofelis nebulosa. Taxonomy (NCBI): domain Eukaryota; kingdom Metazoa; phylum Chordata; class Mammalia; order Carnivora; family Felidae; genus Neofelis; species Neofelis nebulosa. Next base: position 140,096,988 of record NC_080782.1, read on the forward strand.
CAAACACCGTCTGATGATCAAAAGGGTGAGGACGTGGAACGGAATGAGGTCACTTACCTTCAGGTTTCTTTCCTCACATAGGAAGCCCGGCATGGAGTACCTGTGCGGAGGCACCTCATGCTGCCTAGCAAAGCAGAATCTAGAAATAAGCTCCTGAACATTACTGTCACTGACCAGGAGAGGGCACCTAGCACTAATGAATGAAAAAATCCTGTCCACAACAGATTCCTCGTGGACTCTACTACCTGTACTTTACAAATCAATTTATTTCATGTGTCCGTTGCAAACGCCTTTCGATCTCAGGATAATTGCAGTCACACCTTCTTCTTGATGACAGTCCTGTGCGATATAATGTACCAGGTGGCCGAGATAACTGATTTTCCTGTATAGGGCACAGAAAGAAGTCCCTATGAGTAAAAAATAATTTCAGAGGGAAGAATTTATTTGTATTGACAATTTCCCAAAAAAATGAACACATTAGACAAATTAAAATGTATTTAAGCAATCTTTCAGAAGAGGGAGAACATACTTATTAAAACCTTCCTGTACCGAAGCACTTCTGATTCATTCTCCCTCCCATTTCTTACACACACATATGTGGCTTGGTTTAGACTGTGAGTTCAAAGAATTCACCTCTAAACACGTTAAAACAGGGAAAGTCATATTCTACCATAAAACAAAATGTGACACTATATTTGTACCACCCTTTCCCATGCCAGAAAGAAAGAAAGAAAGAAAGAAAGAAAGAAAGAAAGAAAGAAAGAAAGAAAGAAAGGAAGAAAGAAAGAAAGAAAGAAAGAAAGAAAGAAAGAAAGAAACTTGAATTCTATGTATTTCCTTTTAGGTCTAGCACAGACATAAACAACAATAAATTGGCCAACCATATTCTTCAGGCATATAATTTTCTTTCTTCCCAAAGTGGACACTCCCTGGGAAAATACAAATAACTTCTAATTGCAAAGCCCTTCAACACAAAAAAAGTAGGCCACCTTGACCAGAGCACAAAATAATCTTTTCCAAGAGCACTTGAATGAGCGCCTCATTATCCAAGGAAAAAATACATACCAAGATTTTTTACTACTTTATTTTGTTTCGTTTTCAAATACTTTTTATAGCCATGGAAAAAAAACATATTGATGAATCGATTTTTCCAAAACAAAACCATGATGTCTTTTAATTTTAGCCTGAAAGTAGCTCCCCATCTCCAGTATTTGAGAAATAATAACACTGTGGCAGAGTGTGGCTGAAAGACTTGCTCAGGGACACACAATGTGTCCAACTCTGGGGGTAATATTTCCACACACCAAGCACTGATTTCATATTATAAAATTACCTAGAAATTCCCAACTATTTGTGTCCTACTGGATATAAAGAAATCTCTGTAATCCAAACTCGTGATGGCTTAATTTACATTATAGCAACTGGAACCAACTTCAGTTTAGGAACCTAATTATTTAACACTCAAAGAAAGTACATTTGGCTCTTGGTTGACAATTATCTTCCCTGTTATTAATGATAATAAACAATGCCCTTAAGGAGTGGCTGCTATGTGTCACTGTCCCCTCGATTATCTTCCAAAGTAGTTTTTATTGTCTCCATTTTATAGAAGACAAGACTGAAAGGCTCAGAGATGTTAAGTAACTGTCCCAAAGTACACAGCAATTAGCAGCAGAGGCAGAAATGGCACCAGCTGTGTCTGACTTCTCGACATTGCTGTCTCTAGTACCCCTCACTTCTCCTTAACTGCATAAATTATTCTATGAAATTGAACCATAGAGGCCATTATCTATTAATCGCATCAGTACCTGCTTTCCTAATTCCTAATTTTTTCAATTTAGGGCAGAAAGAGATTGCAAAGCAAATTACCTGTATAGGGCACCTCATAAAAATCCAGAAAGGACTATGAATTCTTATGATAAAAAGTATACTTGTATTACTAGTTTGAGTACACAATACCACAATATCCATTTTCTGAGAGATCTTATTATTACTATTAAGGCATTTTTGCCTACTTATTTATTTATTTCACTTTTAAGCGCAGGTAAAACTCTTGTTGTTAGTTACAGCCCTGATGATCTAATAATCAAGTTCTTGAAACAACAATGCACATTTATCTGTGATGAAATACAAATTTCAGGAGGTTTCAGCAGATCCTCTCAAAAATCTGTCCACGCGCTTATGCTTGGAGAACCATACAAGTGTTTAAATTGCTTTTCTATGCTTTCATCAAGTTCAAACTAGGTGACATTATCCGCTTTAGCAAACCCAGGGCCTATTTTTAAAATATTAGGTACATAAAATCTCAGAAGTGCATACAATCCTTTCCAACAGTTGCCATCTTCCCAAGAGCCACGAGTGTCAAAACAACAGGCAAGGTTTTTCATGTGGTTACTGGCTGCCCGAGTCACTCCTTGGCAGGAGTGTTCAAGACCAGCTGAGCCTTGGGGAAAATACTCAGAAGATGAAAAGACAAAAGATAGAATTCTGGGGCTTCAAGCCATGTCAGACTAGCCCCCCCGCCCTGGGCCCCGGCTCCTTCCCTCTCCCACGGGTTATGGCAATCGGAGCCCAGCCCTTAGCAGGTATCTGGAGGAAGTGTCTGTAAGCGGCCTCTCTGTGGTTAGAGAGCTGGTGTGGCCAAGCAGATGCAGGAGAGAGGCTTTTCCTGCATGTCTCCGGAGCTCTTTATGGACATGGAGGAAGTGGTGGGCTCCCAGCCAGGGCTGGCCTGAGGGCGGCTTAGCCGTGGGGAAGGATGGGATCTGGAATTCCCTCTCACCAGGCTGTCCACCTGTTTTCTTCACACAAGCTACTCCAAGAAAGGGAATTCACCACCTTCTGTTCTGCTGTGTTCACTCCAGCTCTGCCCTCTACCTTGGGTTTGCCCCTGGGATGGAAACGAGAGAGACAGCCAGCTGTGGGGGTATGCCCCTAGGAGGACCGAGCCCAGGCCCCGGGTCACCATAGTGGCAGATAAACCGGTATCTTGAAAGGCCGGGGTGTAAGGGAAATTTGTTTCTCATCATATATTCCTTGAATACTGAATATATTGAATATTGAATATAGTGAATATTGAATATTCCTTGAATATTCTTTTGAATTTTTTAGCATGTGCGTGATTTACTTCTTTTCCTTTAAAGTGGCCAAACGCCTCTTTATAAAGTCTCATGTCTACTAGTCTAGACAGACAACTTAACCTTGGATCTGTACAATGATGATAAGACCCTAAGTTAGAACGTGCTCACCATTTTTAAAAGGGGCAAAGCTTAAATATATTAGTTATGAGTGGCTTGTGATAGGCACTAGGCACTAGGCACTAGGCACTCAGGCACTAGGATGGTGTGTGGTATACATGGGGCAATAGCTTCCCGGATGACACAACAGTTGCTTTCGCTTCTTCTGGCAATCATATCCACATATTCCTTTGGAGAACTACCATCTTCCCAATTCTCAAGCCCTGTGTTTTGAGTGGACTTCATGTTCGCTACTGGAGGCTGACAATTAGACCTGGCCAATCAGAGCTTTGCATGCCCCAGTCATACTGAGACAGAAAGCAACAATTAGGCAAGATTGTCCTCAATGTACCATGGATAGTACCCCCCCTTCCTGCCCAGACCACACATACATTGGGCACTGGTGGGAAGACATTTCCTCTTCTATGTAGACCCCAACTCACAAGAAGTTGAGCTCCATCTAGCACCAGAAGCACCGTCTTCAATAAGCCATTTCTTTCTTCTACCAGGCCAGATCCTTCTGTGCAATGAGGTTCCTGGTGAGTTCTCTAAATCTTGTGAGCATCTGCACATTTCTTTACATCTTTAGTAAAATTTTCAGGGTTTTGAAGTGCAAAGCATTTGTTTCTAAGGTGTGGCTTTGTCACTGGCACCCTCTGGTATCTGAGATTAGATTCTACTTATGGTGGTGTACATAGGATGGGTCATGAGGCAAATTAGCATCCCCAGGAAGGGTGACTACATCAGCAAAGGTCATGACAGGCTTTTAAAGCACTGAAAGACTAGTACACTAGGTAGAAGGAGCTGTACCTGCTGTCATGGGAAGGTCAGGGGCTTTAGTTTGGGATATTAGAAACTTACTCTTCCCAAACAATGTATTTTTTAAATTTTTTTAATGTTTATTTATTTTTGGAAGAGAGACAGAGAGAGCACAAACAGGGGAGGGGCAGAGAGCAAGGAGACACAGAATCTGAAGCAGGCTCCAGGTTCTGGGCTGTCAGCACAGAGCCTGACATAGGGCTTGAACCCACGAACCGTGAGATCATGACCTGAGCTGAAGTAGGATGCTTAACCAACTGAGCCAGCCAGCCACCTCTCAAACGATGGATTTTAACATAAGAAATCTGGCAAGTCTTTGAATTCAACCTATGGAGTAATTTGACAGGCTGTAGGGTCAGACTCTGTGATTGATTTCTGTACCAACAACCACAAAAAGAAAATTTGTTTAAGGCTAAAAAAATCCCTGGCTCTCTAGCCATACTAGAGTGGAAAATTTAAAGCCCTCAATTTCTCATTTCTTTAATCTCGCCAGTGCACTTTTCAGTAGCCAGTTTAACCCCTATTCCTCATGTCATACTGTGCCATGGCACTTATCACTCGGTTATGAAAGCTGTATTCTCTGTAGGCGCTTTATTCCAGGTGCTGTGGATTATTATTATTCCATCATTTCATGGTTAAGTCAGTCCTCATTTCCGTGAGCCCCAAATTGGCTAAATATCTAACCTATTGCCTCCACTGCTATCGTCAATCAGGATATAGTCAGAGATAACAGAAAACTCTCCATTTTAAGCAGGATGTAACTTAAAGCAGGGAGTTCGGTCTTTATAAAATCCTTGAAAGAGATGGAGAATTGGATGCTAGCCTGGCCTCCAGCAATAATTTCAGAATGATTCTGTAACACTGGCTCGCCAAAGGCGCCGTTACCTAGACCACATTTAGAAAAGCTGGGAATCTGGAAGCCATCCCTGGAGCTTTTGCTCTGGGAACACGTACCTTAGCAGCAGTCCAGGGATCTGGAAAGTATTGTCGGCTCCAGAGCCATCTTGCCCCTCCTGGGCTCTCTACTAGCCCTAGACCCATAAAGCTACAGAATCGATCCCGTGACCACATCATCACTCTTGCCAGCAAACTCAGCAGAAACGGAAAAGGGAGAAACCCTGCCTTGCCCCAGTGTCGGGTTTTGTGCAGCCCATCTGACTGCAGAGACAAATTCTCCAACCCCAGCTTCAGGGAGCTCTGATAGGTGTAGATGTTAGCTTTCCTACCTCAGCAGTTCAGGAAGGCTCACGAGGGGGAACCGCACCCCTGACAAAATCCCCAAGCAAAATTCTAACAAGCCTGAAACAGATGACCTCGTTTCTTCTTGGATTTGGAATAAATGTAGTTCTTGGATGCCTCGCAGTTACAAAATGTTAATAAGCTGCATTCTGAGCCTAGCATCGGCTTAAGCACCATGTTTTTTCCCAGCTAACTGCCATTGGGTTGAGCCTAAACTATTTCTTGAGCTTTCTTCCTGATGTGGTCAAGGGCTGAATTCTAAGCAAAGTAAATTAACTTCTAGGGATTTATGAACTGAAAGGTTCTACAAACATCCTTTTAAATAATGTTTACATTTATTTAAAGTAGTTTTGAGGGTAGGCTTCCTATGTCTCAATGGAGGAGGTAAGGAAATATTTCAGATATTACGGATGTAAGGGAGGACTCCTATTTCCTTGAGCATTTTTTGTTTTACCTGTTTTCTAGAAAATGTATTGATCTTTTTATTTACATTAACTGACAAAGAAGCCAGATAATATCCTGTTTACGTATAACAATTTTCCAAAATAATGGATATTAAAGTGGATTATGTGCAAGGGAAAAATAGAATGGATGAGAACCCAGAGGTGCCCCTATAAAGACCCAGAGGTGCCCCTATAAAGACCCAGGTCCCTGGGCAAGTGGTGCCACATATGTACAAATTCTCTGATGAGAGACCCACAACCACATTACATGGTTTAGCATTTTTTAAAGTATGGATTAGTCAGAGAAAGACTTTGTACTTCTTAGTTGCTTATGTTAATGGTTTGACTTTTAAAAGCAAAAATGAGGGGTGCCTGGGTGACTCCATCCACTGAACATCCAACTCTTGATTTGGGCTCAGGTCATGATCATACAGTTTGTGGGATCAAGCCCCACATCAGGCTCTGTGCTAACAGTGCGGAGCCTGCGTGGCATTCTTTGTCTCCCTCTATCTCTTCCCTTACCCTGATCATGTGGACACATGCATGTTCTCTTTCTCTCAAAATAAAGAAATAAACTTAAAAAAAATTAAAAATAAAAGCAAAAATGAATTGTTCACAAAGATGTTCAATAGATTGAAATACCCAGGGGGAGGAAACAAAAGGTACTCTAACCACATTCAGAACCTCAAAAAGGTGCAATCGTGAAAAACTATTTAAAATTTAAAATTGTGGGGCGCCTGGGTGGCGCAGTCGGTTAAGCGTCCGACTTCAGCCAGGTCACGATCTCGCGGTCCGTGAGTTTGAGCCCCGCGTCAGGCTCTGGGCTGATGGCTCGGAGCCTGGAGCCTGTTTCCGATTCTGTGTCTCCCTCTCTCTCTGCCCCTCCCCCGTTCATGCTCTGTCTCTCTCTGTCCCAAAAATAAATAAAAAACGTTGAAAAAAAAATTAAAAAAAAAAATAAAATTTAAAATTGTTCTTTAATTGTTCTCTACACTTGGGCACATGCCAACGAGTACTTTGGAGATAAAGGAGCCCATTCACAAGTGAACTTTTTGAAATGACCTTTGGAGCTCAGGGTATATACCATTTGCTGCTGAGGTGCTTACCTTTATAGTCTGCCTTTCCCCAGGTTTGGTCCACACGCTGACAAATTGGAAAGGGCAACGAGGAAATTCAGAGAGAAAAAGGTCAAAGCTCAGACTTGGACACTGTGACTGAGAACTGTGTAGCCCGTATCACGTGGTTTAGCAGTGATGCCTATGGTCCTTGTCACTGCCTCCATTCCTCTGCATTTCTTGAGTTCCTCACAGCTCTGGTCCCGGTCCATGTGTGTTGTTAAATAATTGACTTACCCTTCTTAACTTGACTAACTGTGGTCTTTGTACTTACACATCTAAAAGCGTATAAGTTAATAAACAGTGTATTGTTCTAGTATAAAGAATAACAACCAAAAAGAGGAGTAGAGGAAAAAAAGGCAAAGAAATGGTTAAGAGAAAAGGGGAACTAATAGCAATAGGTGAGTGAAATTCAATGTTCAATTTGCAGAAAACATATACTCCTTTTCTTGGATGTGCTGAGTGAATCCATAAATCTCTTCTTCCAGCATATGGGCTTGACCTACCCACCAACTTTCCAACAGACGAATGTCTCCACCCAGCTACTCGCTCCAGAGTTTTAGTTATTGAGTCAAATGCCTTGGCCATTCTAAGAAAATTCCACAAGTAACAATTACTGTACTTGGCAGGCAGCCTGGTAATACCCGGCTGGAACTTTATTTTTTTATTGATTTAAAAATACATTTCTAAAATATTTCTCAGATCTATTGCTACTTAGGAAAGTGTATTATTATCAAAACATAAAGTGAAGAAAGAGCTAGAAGAAGTAATTTTGGCAAATAAGTAGATAATAGTATTCTAAATCAGTATGTTATTTAATTATAATCTAAATGTAATTGAGTCCCTGTCCCCAAATGGCCTATTTTCAAATAGTAAATAAAAGCAGTTGGAATCTTCAGTAAGTCTCTTGGTGGGGGAAAATGCCTACAAACAGATAGTGTGTTGTTAATACAAGCCACATGACTTAACATTCTTTTTAATGGATAGTTTTCTTACTCCTCATCTCTTTATAAATTTCATCTCAGCCCCTCAGCATGGTCTTTCCACTGCTATCCTCTCTCTCATCTTCCTCCTCTGGAGGAGAGGGACCCTGCGCCCAGTCTATAACCAACAGCTCGAGCTGCATAGACAGACCATCCCTGCTGCATGACTTTCCCTCTGTCACATTTACTCTTGTCCTGTGCTTTGACTATTTTTCTCATAAGAATCATCCCATCACTCCAACTCTGCATAGAAAATGAGATGCAACCAGTAAGACTTTTTTCTCCTTGGAAGAGAACAAAGCGATGAGGGAGTCTCTGGATATTTGCCAAGTACACACTTCTATTTTCTCTGTTACCTTTGGCCCACTTAGATCTTTATTCCCACTACCAAGAGGAGAATGCCATATGTGTTTGTACAACTCACCACCACCAGGCATCACACGCCAACCTGGTTTTCTTCTTTGCTTGGGTCAGACAGGTTATTACCATGTGCTGAGGAAAGTGTAGCACGCCTGTGTCCATTTAAGTTTCTCCTATAAAACTGGAAAGTAGATGCATCAGCAGTTGGATTTTAACACCCACCCAGTGTCCTTATTTTCAGTAACACGAGGATAAAGGTGATTTCACAGAATTCTTTCTTTTTTTTTTTTTAAAAAATTTTTTTTTCAACGTTTTTTATTTATTTTTGGGACAGAGAGAGACAGAGCATGAACGGGGGAGGGGCAGAGAGAGAGGGAGACACAGAATCGGAAACAGGCTCCAGGCTCCGAGCCATCAGCCCAGAGCCTGACGCGGGGCTCGAACTCACGGACCGCGAGATCGTGACCTGGCTGAAGTCGGACGCTTAACCGACTGCGCCACCCAGGCGCCCCACAGAATTCTTTCTATTACACGGGCATGTGACCACTAGATAACCTACACCAACAGAAGTGAGGCAGTGTGGGACCATGAGGAGCCATCAAAGTTTTGGGGAATCAGAGGTGGTCCAGAGCACTTTTTCTCCTATTCTAGGTATTATCAACTGTAGGGAATTGGGTCTGGAAAATTATACTGCTGTTAAATGAGGAGGACCCTTCCCAACCTGGCACTCCTCTAGTAAGATATGGTTAGAAACCTCACTTTAAATAAAACAACGCGCCTAACAAGGCTGAGTCAGCCTTGCCTCATCCCTTTCTCTTGAAGTCCTCCCTAGATCTGGGGTTTAGCCTCCTTCATGTGTAATGCTCTTGTAGGGCAGCTACACTCAGCTCATGGTCTACTTCACTAACCACAAACATTCAAGGAGATTCTGAGTGACTATAGTAAACATGAAGCCTGCTTAATGTATTCTCCAGTCTAAGACTGTTTAACAATTCTTCCTAATCAGTCCTTCCCTCAGGAACTTGATCCTGACAATTACGAGCCTATATCAGACTCTATTGCCCCCTAGAGGATGACTCATTTCAGTGGTTTTCTGTAGGAACGCAAGAGCAGTTTCTCCCCACTCACAGGAACTTGACATATGACCTCCAGCAACACTCCATCCTGCCATACACTCATTCCTGAGCAGTGAGGAAGTCCACTATGGAAAGGAAAGTATTGTGTGGCTTCAAGCCCACAAGACCTATAGAAAACATTTTTCTGTCTGCAAGGAAGTCCACTAAAGCAGTTTTAAGTCATTTGCTAGCCACACCTAAAATTCCACTTCTTGGGTTCCTGGTGAGACACCTCCCAAGAATTTCTCAAATTCCTAGTAGTAAGCAGCCTGCATCAGTAAATCCAGAAGCTGTTTGACTTCAAGTGTCCCAGTGGAAGCCATGTTCTGAGGACAGGAAATTTTCAGAAGGGGAGTAGAAACATTTAAATAATAGGGGCGCCTGGGTGGCTCAGTCGGTTAAGCGTCCGCCTTCAGCTCAGGTCACGATCTCGCCGGTCCACGAGTTCGAGCCCCGCGTCGGGCTCTGGGCTGATGGCTCAGAGCCTGGAGCCTGCTTCCGATTCTGTGTCTCCCTCTCTCCCTGCCCCTCCCCCGTTCATGCTCTGTCTCTCTCTGTCTCAAAAATAAACATTTAAAAAAATTAAATAAATAAATAAATAAATAAATAAATAATAAAAGCATGTCTGCTATTGTCTTCTTTTCTTTTAGGAAAAATTGTTACAAAAAGTTGAGACAAATACCAAGCAACCGAGAGTCTGTTTAGAATGGATTAAAAACCAAGCTCAGAGATCCCCTCATTACAATTCTACATAAATCTAGTTCTACATGAGAGCATCCTGTCCCCAAAATTGACATTTTGCCCAGTACGTCTCCACATTTCACTGGCTTTCAGTATTACTCTAAAAACTACTGGCACTTTTTTGGGACCATTTTCTCATTTATAACCATTCTGTTAATAGTATGGCAGGCATGGGGTAAGTATGTAGTTCTAGTAATTATTATATACTAGCCTCAAAATTCTAAAAAGTGGTCCTTAACACGTGACTCAAATAGAACTTGGGCTCCATGCCAACTCAGCAGGATGTCAATTCAATAAACAAAAGTCAATCATCCTAATAGCAATTAAGCAATTAGAAACTTTAGTCAATCTCCAAGGAAAATGTCAAAATAGGGGGTACATTCTTAAGACATAGACAGTTTTCTTATAAAATCTCTTTAGACATCACACAGTCCCAATCTCTAGCCAATATGAAATAAACATTGAATATTTAATACAGATCTCTGTTCTCAGAAATTAATTTAGAGCACCAGCATGACAGAAAAATCTTTTTGTTAGAGGTGATTCAGAATAATGCAGCACATTGTAGCAGTATTTTATTTAGTGGTCCCTTAGTATCATCAGCAAAGTATATTATTTTCTTCCAGAAATAAATGACTTAATAATAATACCCATTTATCAATACAGAAATGAGCAAATTTTGTCAATTCATTCTCACTAATCACTTATTTAAACTGATTATTGTTTTTTTAAGGTTTATTTTTGAAAGAGAGAGAGAGAGAGAGAGAGAGAGAGATGCAGAAAGAGATGGAGACACAGAATCTGAAACAGGCTGCAGGCTCCGAGTTGTCAGCACAGAGCCTGGTGCAGGGCTCGAACCCACGAACCATGAGATCATGACTTGTGCTGAAATCAGACGATTAACTGACTGAGCCACTCAGGTGCCCTAAAACTGATTATTAGTACAAGGTTATAGCACTGTAAAAATGTATTGATAAAAAAAAGCAGTAATTTCTGTTTCTGTTTACTCTTTGTTCCTGTAGCTACTTCTAGGCAATATTTTTCCATTTTGAAAGCAAGCCTTTAATGGAGACACTTAGAGAAAAGCCTATTTGATTGTGTACATAAGTGTCAACACAAATTCTGCTGTAGTAATTTGTGGATTTCCTCTGTGGTTTGCTTGAAAGATCACTAAATGATCATTTAGCGCTTCACATATGAAAATATCACCATTTGGAATACAGCTGGAACTGCTCTTAGCAGGGCTTTGTTATTTCCCAGGACAAGTCACAGCATTTTTAGGAACGCTATCTCAATGCTCATGCATGTATTTTGCCACATAAGCTTTGCAGTTTACTGTTAGATCATCTTCAAGTTTCTTCTCATCTCATTTACAATTCATCATATAGTTATGTGATAGTTATGGCTGCCTAAACACCATTCTCAATAAAGGGCAGTGCACAAAATATCCAAAGTCCTAAGAAGATGTGAATAACAGTTCAGTTGAATGAATTATTCAATTTATAAATGAAAATTTAAATAGGATAAGGCTAAAATTCTTTATTATAGAACTGCTTTGTTTACAATTAAGTTACCCTTACCCTTTTTAAGTTAAGAAACATGTAGGTATTGGTACATGTAAATGTGAGAGCCTGACTAAAGTCAGCTTGGTGTGGTCAAGTATTGGGCAAGATTTCCCATTCACCTCCGCCAAGACCCTGTCATTTTAGTGAGATTAAGCTTCCAATTGCTTCAGCCCAAGACCTCTGGAGCAGATGCTCTACTAGTCTGGTTAAATTATGCCCATTTCTCTCCCAAGTGAGAAAACACAAGTTCCCATGCTGAGACAACTGAAGGGATTTTTCATTTGGTATGCTGATTCTGGGAGTGTAATGCATGTTTGTTGAAACCATACCAAGCTGAGACAAAGTATTCTTATGATTAATGCTTATTAACATGTATTGAGAACAGATATTGTACTTGGTCCATACACAATACATAAAGTCATCATTCCTACAGATGGAAATAAACAGCTTGGATGAATATATTGATGAAATTTATATCCTTATGGAAATGATAGTTCAGTTGGGAAGACAGACACTGAACATGTAATTACAGGCGAGGCCAGCTTTACAAAGAAGGGCAGTATACTATATATGTGCAAAAGATAAGGAACTGACATTGTCTAGAGGTTAAGGGAAAGTCTCCAGAAAGAAATTCTGAATTGAGACTTGAAGGAATTGATGAGGCTGGTTAGCAAAAAAGAAGAGGGAAGTGTGGTTTATGTAAAAAAGGTCCTGTTGGAAAAAGGGCAGTTTGGCCTGGAAATTGCAACAAATAGTAGCAGGTGTAAAGGACATAGCACTGTGAGGAGAAGGGGGTGGTGGTACCCTTGAGCCCGAGAGGTAGGCAAGAGTAGGGTCCATGAGGCATAGGGTTTCCACTTTATCTTAAGGGGTGTGAGATTCTCCTAAACCATTGTAATGACAGGAATGATATGGTCAGAAGTGTGTTTGTAATAAAGTCATCCTGGCTGCTGTATGGAATATGTGAATGGTGGGCATGGGTGAATATGGGAAAATTGGTTAGGAAGTTATTGCCTAAGAGAGAGACAATTGGTGATGTGGACAGGGGCATTTGAAATGAAGATGGGGAGAAGTAGAAATTCCTAAAAAATTAAAGCAGGTCCAATGAACAATTTGGTGGGTTTCATATTGAGGGTAAAGGACAGAGCAACTTGCAGGATGACTTCCTGGTATCTGGACTAGCCAGATGGGACTGTGGTTATTAAGATAAATGACAATAAAGGAAAAACTAAGGGGCAGAAAAATAATGTTTAGACATATTATATATTAAAAGTTTTGGAATAGATCCATATGTATTAATGTATTATTAACCATTCATTTAAAAATTATTTCCTTCTTATTCCAGGATTAAGCACAACTTTCATATATATAAATATTGCTCCTTCCTCCTCTTGTGAAACTCTTTAATTACTCTGTGTGGGGTTAAAATTATTTAAAAAGTAACTATAACACCTTATAATATTTTATCTTTTAATGAATTACCATAACTATTTGAAGTATTAATATTTTAGATGAAAGAACAAATGAATATTTTTGAAAACGTCTGGCCATTTTCAATATTCTGATTACGTGAAATGAATTATTCATGCTCTTTTCAATATATTTTTTTTATGGTCAAAATTATTTTCCCCAACAAAATGATTCATTCACAGACAGAATAAAGTATGTATCATATATATCTCTGAGAAAAAGATATAACTGAATATGAGTGACTTCATGTGAAAATAGCAGAAGAACCACTCAGCTAACTCAAAGATTGTGAAATAACAGTATGTGCATTCTTTTAAGCACAATGTTTTGGGTTGGTTTGTTATATAGCAAAAGTTAACTGATATGGAATTGTTTTTTTCATTACCTATTTCCTAAAATGGCCTATATAGAATCATTCTGGGTATTTCCTGATATTTTCTTTCTCTTATTTACATCCATCACACCTCTTCTGCAGTCTCTTGTTACTCTGCTCCCTAAATCTTAAAGAAGAAAAGTTTTTAAGAAGTTAAAAAATCAATTTATAAAATCAGTTGTATTACTATAAACTAGCAACAAACAACAAGAAAATTAAATTTAAATATTTTCAGTTACAATAACCTCAACACACATAAAATACTTAGGAATAAATTTAAAACAAAAGACACGAAGCTTCTATACTAAACATTACAAAACAGTGCTGAAAGAAATTAAAGAAGACCTGAATAAGTGGAGTGATATACCATGTTCATGGATTGGAAATTTTATTTATTTATTTTGAGAGAGAGACACACAGAGAGCATAATTGGGGGAGGGGCAGAGAGAGAGGAAGAGAGGGAGAATCTCAAACAGGCTCCACGCACACTATCAGTGTGAAGAGCCTGATGCAAAAACTTGAACTCATGAAACTGTGAGATCATGACCTGAGCTGAAATCAAGAGTTGGACGCTCAACCAAACAAGCCACCCAGGCAGCCCTGGAAAACTCATGTTATTTAAATATAAATGGTCCCCAAACTGATCTATAGATTCAATGCAACCTCAGTCAAAATTTCAGCAGTATTGGGGCGCCTGGGTGGCGCAGTCGGTTAAGCGTCCGACTTCAGCCAGGTCACGATCTCGCGGTCCGTGAGTTCGAGCCCCGCGTCAGGCTCTGGGCTGATGGCTCGGAGCCTGGAGCCTGTTTCCAATTCTGTGTGTCCCTCTCTCTCTGCCCCTCCCCCATTCATGCTCTGTCTCTCTCTGTACCAAAAATAAATAAAAAAAGCGTTGGAAAAAAAAAAATAAAAAAAAAAAATTTCAGCAGTATTTTAGGTAGAAATTGACAGGCTGTTTCTCAAGTGCAAGTAGAAATGCAAAGAACCTAAAACACTCAGAATATTTTTAGAAAAAAATGATAAAATTGGAGGAGTTTCACTACTTAATTGCAAGACTTACTATCTATGATAATCAAGACAGTGTGGTACTAGCATAAGAATAAGTAAATACATCAGTGAAAAATAGTAAGAAGTCCAGAAAGAGATCTACACATTTAAGGCAAATTGATTTTTGAAATCGGTGTCAAGGGGCCTCTTAGAGAAAGAATAGTCTTTTCAAAAAATAATGCTGTATCAACTGGATATCCATGTGGAAACAAATAAACCTCAACTCCTATCTCATACTATATCCCCCAAATATTTCTAAATGGATCACAGACCTACAGATAAAGTTAACTCATAAAGCTTTTAGAAGAAAACATGGAAGAAAATCTTGTGAACTTGGGCTGGAAAAAGATTTCTTTGACAGGATATAAAAAGCACTAACCACAAAAGAAACAAACTGGTAAACCAGATTTTATCAAAATTACAAACTCCTGTTCTTCAAAAGACATAATCAAGAAAATGAATAGGTAAGCCACAGAGAAAATATTTGTAATACATACGTCTCACGTAAGTCTGTATCCAGAATATATAAAACACTCTTACTCCTCAGAAGGAACATAAAAAAATTAAAAATTGGGCAAAAGGTCAAAACATATATTTCACAAATGTGTAGCGCATGAAAAATAGCACACAAAAGAAATGCTCAAAATCATTAGTCATTAAAGAAATGCAAATTAAAACAACAATGAAATACCATTATACAAGCAATTGTTAAAATGGAAAAAGACTGAGCTATCAGGGGATGCCAAGGATGTGGAACAATGGGAACTTTTTATGTAGCTTCTATGAAGGTAAATAATACAATTACTTATAAAAATATTTAATAGTTCCTTATGAAATTAAACATGTACCTACTCTAAAGCTGCAGCAATTCTGCCCTTAAGTATTTATCACAAAGAAATGAAAAATACATCCACAGAATTATTTGTAGATGAATGCTCATATCAGCTTTATTCATAATACCGATCTGGAAAACAAATCATTGTATGTTCATAGCATGAAATACTACTCACTAAGAAAAACAAATGAACCTCTGATTGAGCAACATATGTATGAATTTAACAGACATGCTGAGCAAAGGAACAGACACAAAAGGGTACCCTCTGTATAATTCCCAACCATATGAACTTCCAGAGGAGATAAAACTAGTCTAAGTGGAAAAAATAATTCAGAACTGTGGTTTCCTGGGGCAAGGGTGGAGTGGGCTCACAGGGACTTTGTGAAATAATAAGGAAATAACCTGTGTATTGACTGTGGTGCCAGTTTCAAAGGCATACCATTTGTGAAAATTCTTCAAAGTATACACTTAAAAATTATACGTTTTAATTTATTTAAATTATATCTCAATAAAATTTATTTTTTCAAGGAATGTTCATGCCCCGAAGTAACAAAATGGGCGCTTTAGAAAGTAAAGACTGTTTCTGTTTCTATATATATAGAAAGCCTTTTAGCTTGATTGTCTATATACAAATAGTCTTTGTTGACTTTTCAAGTTGAATACCCAAGTACCAAGTAGTAACAATGGTCATTATGTACTTAGTGCCTGCTATAAGCTAGAATCTCTGCCATACACTTACATTTAATCCACACAACAATCCTGGAAGGTAGGACTTACTATCTTTATTTCTGGTGGAGTAACTTAAGTCTCAGAATAAAGTAATTCGTCCAAGAACTACTTAGTAGTAAATAGTAGAGGTAAGAGTTTCTCCAGGGACTGTCGGTCTCCATCACCCAGCTTCCTTCCACTATGTGCCACCTTCCAGTTGACTTGTATGTCACACCTATTCCAAAGCCATTTAACTACAGGCACTAGGTAGTCACTAGTGCAGTGACTACTCAGCAGTGAGTAGTCACTGCTCATCTACTCATTTAGTTGGCCTGCCCACAATCTCCTTATCGTGTAACCTTTAATAAGCCTAATTTCTCCAATAATTAACACACTGAAAATCCCCCCAAAATTGATACTTACCTCCTTTCTACCTCACATGGCAAGAGTTTCATATAATGTGTATCATAGGATAGAGCTGGGTTCAAGGTCCAGCTCTGTCAGTTTTTAACGGAGCACGTTACTTAATCTCTCTAAGATTCAGCCCTTTCTCCATTAAATCAAAGTATTAACAACTACTTTCACTGGGGTATTGTGAGGATAAAATGAGGTAATGCCCTTAAGCATTATGCATTGTGCCAAAAACGTAGTTAATGACAAGAAATAGAAATGTGTCTTATTAATGAGAAGACAGGTATTGTCCTTTTAGAGAGGGTGCTTATTTTTCTTATTATTGCATATTTCCTTATTATTTCCTTCCTCTGCTAGGGAACAATTTAGCAAGTGTGGAAAGGCTCTGGGTAGTCAACTCAATCATTCCAGCACTGGCGATTCCTTAGCTGTGGATCATTTTGATGTACGTATTCATTTAAGATTTTTCACTTGATATTTACTATCTACATTTAATATTTTTCAATATGCCACTGTTACAGGCCCCTGTACTAATTACTTGCAAAAACTTACATAGACCAGGGACAATAGAGTATAAAAGATGGGTCAGTGTAGAAAAACCTGTCTGGTTCCCATACACATGTCCCATAAACTGACAGTTTCTACCACTCCTCAAAGAGTGGTCTTTGAGTGGTCAAACTGTCCAGAGGAGTGGAAAAACTATCCAGGGCCATTAGATGACCTGTAGGAGACACTACTACCAAAGACTTTATGAATTTCAGTTTTTCTCTTTTTATCAGCTACCTTCTGGAAGAAATTACTATGATCCATGAAACAGCAGAAAGGTACAAAAATAAAACAGGTAGAAGGCAAAAAAAAAAAAAAAACCCATGTTTACAACAATGTCCTAACTGTAACTAACTGGGTGTGCTTTAAGAGACTCCCACTGCTTTAAGAACCATTACATATAAAGCTTTGATTCTGTGCTGAAGGTGCTATATCATCAAGAGGAAGTAGATGGTTTAAATGAGTAGTGTTCTAATAATAACAAAAAGAGAAAGAACTATGATTCTCAAAACTGATGTCAAGTAAAATCAGGAAACAGGTTTTTTCCTTCATAGCCTCACCAAATCTTCCTTCCACTCTGCCTCTACTCCAAACACGCATAACACTCTCAAATGTTTTGAGATCTATTTCTTTGCAGGGGAGGAAAAAAAAAACCCCTCCATATAATTTGGATTAGGTTGTTAGTAATTTGTTGTCTTGTTCTTCCGGGCCCTAGGGTTAAGTTAAAACAGAGAGATGACTCATGGTCGGCTGCAATCATTGCATGTGATGGGCAAAGAAAGAGATGCCCGAGTTAAGCATAAACGTCCTCCCAACTTCTAACCCACCCTCTCAGAGGATCACACCCAGGTTATATGAAATTCAGTAACTTCCAGGGTTCTAGGACAGTAGAATGCGGGAAGAGATGAGGGGCAGCTAATAGACCAGGACGTGGACTGAGGAGATCGGTGGGCTCTCCGTTAGAAACAGAAATGAGCCTAGTACGTTGCACGGTGAGACGAAGAGTTGCTTCTTTGCCATTGGACAGTCCATCAGGCCCAGTCAAATCACTTGGACTTCACTCATGGGCAGTTTTGCCAACTGGCTGACCCCTCATTTTTGTGGTCAATATAACCAAACTACTGTGAACTCTGGTTCAGTGAATTTCAAAGAGCCATTCTCCTATCATAAGTTCATCTCTTCTCGTTTTTCCATTTTGTTATAAAGACTACCATTATTTACTTAATCACATATGAATATGCAGACAGACACTAGAATGAAATCCTTTTCCATTCCCTAGGGTTAAGTTCCACATTTCCATTCCCTAGGTGGCCCAAGGGGATGGGTAACCAAACAAGATATATTTAAAATTCATAATTTCTGGAATTCTTCTACTCAGTCTGTTTACAGATTTTTTTTTTCAGTTCTGCCTTGACACACAGACAAGTGTGTACCAACTGTCTACTTTTTATATTTGGGTGAGTACCTGGAGGTGGTAATGTGGCATAAGACAAGAATGAGGAGAGAAAACAAGCACACTGTGAACTTTAAGGCGAACTCACTCTCTTCCATTTTACTCCAAGTCAAATGATTTCTAGCTCTTGATTTCACTCTGGTTACCCTTTCTAAACTACTTGTTAAAAATGTGCCTCTTATTCACCTCTCAAGACCCACCTTGTGTTGACGGCATACTTCCCTCTTTCCTCGTTTTCCGCTATGCACCTCCAAATTCCCACCTCTTTATTTGATTCCCTGTGGTGCTTCCCAGGGACGTGGCCCCAAAGCACATAAGCACATTCGTCTTTACCAAAGAACAAGTTTGTTATGAGCTTCCTGAGCCCCAAACAAAAGAATTAATGCCCAGCCTGAGTTCTTTGACTATAGCATTAGTGTTCTGGCCTTGGTCATTCAACAGCACTGTTATATGGTTTGGGCTTCTTGCATAATTCTACTTTCCA
The DNA here is from genome assembly GCF_028018385.1 of Neofelis nebulosa. NCBI lineage: Eukaryota > Metazoa > Chordata > Mammalia > Carnivora > Felidae > Neofelis > Neofelis nebulosa. The sequence continues at coordinate 140,115,928 of NC_080782.1, forward strand.
TTTATATGAATTATCCCAGAACTATAAATACAGTTAACAAACATGGTGTACATAGCTTTAGGGCAAATTCCACTTCTTGGTCAATGGGCCAAACAATATTTCTGTTTAAATGCTTGATATTGATCGGGTACCTGGCTGGCTCATTCAGTAGAGCAAGCGACTTTTGATTGCAGAGCAAGCGATTCTTGATTGAAGGGTTGTAAGTTTGAGCCCCATGTTGTTTGTAGAGATTACTTAAAAATGAAATCTTAAAAAAAATAAATTCTTGACTTTGATAGCCTAGAATAGAAAAAGAGAATTAGTATCATTTCAACATTCTTCTGCATATGGTATATGCCATATGCAGAACTGTCTACGAAAAGAAAGTACCAAGGTCAAAGTGGAATCAGATATGGCTCTTAGCAAAACTAAAATGCTAAAGGTATTTTGATGTAGCTACCATTGTTGTTGTTGTTGTGATTGTCATTATTGTTATTATTTCACTGTATAGAAGGAAGTGTGGTTTCTCCGATTTTGTGAATAATAGTTTTGTCATTGAACAGAGAGCACAATGTGTGGCTAGACTGTCTCCTATAGGGCTTGCACACACTTTACATTGTCCCCCATGTGGTAGCCATATGTTTGTTTTCACCTGGCTGAGTCTTAAGTCACAGAGAGTTTAGAGAAAGTGGAAGAGAGAGAAAACTAAGTAAACATCTCATTAGGATGGGTGACAAAGGGTAATGTGTCTTCTCCCCTAAAGTACTATGTGTGTGTTTTAAAGAAAATAAAAATAAATATTGAATACCAAAAATAAAGATTGCATACCACTACTGTTCTAGTTATTTATACTCTAGTTATTTATACTTGTACTGATAAGAATTTTTAAGTCTGTTAGAGCAAATTTGAAACAAATGATAACCCTCATTCAGCTATAAATTCTCCAAATGAGTGCATCAGTTGACATTCATTGAGTATTCATGAGTGTAAATCATCATTATGATACATTACACTTCAGAGCATAAGTGTATTCAAGAAATATTTGTAAAACAAAAATGTAGACTGAATTTCAGTGAAGGGAAATCTATAAAAAGGGAAGATAGTCTGCAGACTCTAACTCACATAAAATACATCCAATGTTTTAAAGTCCAACTAAAGGAGTAATTTAATGAAATATTAATAATCATAGTGCAACATTATAGTGAATGAATTGAAAGTTGCTGGAATTACTTAGACACACAAAAATCAGCAGTTTTAAAGCTAGGAAAAACACTTCAGAGAGAATTTGGGTTAACCCTTGAGTCCTACAGATAACTAACAGCCAGGGAAAGTAAATCAGCTGTCCGAAGATACACAGCTTTTCTTATTTGAGCACCAGGATGGGAAACAAGAGTATTTTACTCAACATCCAGCATAAACTGTCTACCCTCCCATTAAGGGCTGCTCTGGTCTGCCAATCCGATGGTCACATCTCACAGAAAAGATCTTGCCTCAGCGATGTGTGGTCAACCACTGGCAGTTATGAGACTCTTTCCTGAGGAATAAGCTGTTCATGGGCAGATGAGAGATAATTACAAATTATACTCTCTCCCTTCCTGCTTCCCCCATCATTTGGCCTGTCCATCCAAATTATATACACCTGTTTCTTCTTTTTAATCCATCTTCTCTTAGGGGGGTTGGAGAAATTGAATAGTTTAAGCACTGCAGAAAGTCTATAAAATGTCTCTGACTTTCAGAAAGAGATGCGGCACTGTTCACCTGCCATCAGTGGGATTTCCACTTGCATTTTTGCCTTTATCATATAAGCAATAGACTTGCCAATCCACTGAGAAGCGTTCATCTGAAACTCTTTTGTAACCAAGGATGCTGTGTAGTCATGGGCAGAGCAAATCTAGCCTGACTCAAAAAGAACTAAACCCATCATGTTTGGTGCAGAGTCATGAGATCTGATTATCTGAGAGAACCAATCACAACCCCCTTCAGTGTCAGCCATGGTTCTTAAGTGGCAGATAACAGCAATTGACTCTGACCATGTCATAACAGCCACACACACACACACACACACACACACACTGGAAAAATTGTGTGTGTGATTCTTCAGGAAAAGCTGAAGAATCAGTTCTTGGAAGGTACTGGCCTGAAACAGCTCAAGGGCAGTCTGTGTAGCAAGAAGTCATAGAAACTTTCTCCAGTAGTAGGAAGGGTGAATTCCAACATTTTTGACCCTTGTGTCCCCCTGCTCATAATCCAATTGTAGGGAGATGGTTTGATGAGCCAAGCTCGGAACTCACTGCCATTGCTCGAAGTGGCAAAACTCTCATGAATTCTCAGTAAGTCCCACCATGCAGTTGAGTAGGAGAGTTTTACCAAAGGAAAATACAGTTGCTCTTACCAGAAAATAAATAAATAAATAAACACATAAATAAACAAACAAATAAATGGAGGAAGGAAGGAAGGAAGGAAGGATGGTAGGCATTCAAGTCAGCAGCTGTCCACCACATCATCAAAATGTGGTGATCAGGGGCACCTGGGTGGCTCAGTCGGGTGAGTGTTTGACTTCAGCTCAGGTCATGATCTCGTGGCTTGTGAGTTCGAGCCCTGCAACCGGCTCTGTGCTGACAGCTCAGAGCCTGGAGCCTGCTTCAGATTCTCATTCTCTCTCTCTCTCTCTGCTCCCCGCCCCCACCCCCCGACTCATGCTCTGTCTCTCTCTCTCAAAAATAAATAAACATTAAAAATTTTTTTTAAATGTGGTGGTTAAATACAGAGAGACAGAGATCAACAGTGACAGACGAATAATGAAGTATATGTAGACAACATCTCAATGATGAGACCAATAAAAAGGTTATTAAAGCCTGGTTTTGAGTCACAGCTTTAAATCAGGCTGGTTAAAGATTCTTTTTTTTTTTTTTTCATTGAATGCTTCCAACACTACCTAAACCCTTCCTCCTATGTGAATAACTGCTCCATGAAACATCTCTTTCCGGTGGGCATTACTTACCTCCAACCCATCTTCCACCCATTCTTGCCTGGCCACTCCTACTCCCTTGTCCTTACCAGAATCTGAACCCCAAGGCTGTTTCTTCAGCACCCGCTTTGTTTACACTGGAAGATCAAACAAACACCATAGGGTGTTTTATGGGACTTTTCAGCATTTAACAAACAGTGATTTAATTATAAATTCCAAAGTCAATCCTCCTAAATAGTCGTACAAGGAGAAAAGTCAGATAAAATGCTTCTTTGAAGCTGCCTTCTGAGTGCTATAGCTCGCCTTGCTGAAATATCCTGGGAGATACTGTCCAGAAGAAGGATGGTTCTTCACTCCCACTCACAGTACAAATCAGGCCGGCATTTTGAAAAAGAGACAGGTTTATTCATCCCTTCAGCGTTAGATGGCTTGGTTCCCTGCAAAATTTCACTTTTGGTTATTAAAATATTCACTGTAGGAAACAAATTTGTAACCCATTTCTCATATTACCTACACACAGAAAAACAAAATCTGATATCTCAGGGTTTATTTGCCGAGGGTGCTTCCCATAAAAGCGAGTGAGTATGCATTGGGAAATTTGTCTGGTTAACTCCTTATGGATAAACGTTAGTCACAATCGTCCCTCCCCGCCCCCTCTTCCCCGACTCTCTCGCCCCCAGCACCCTCCCCACCTCCCGACTTCCCGCCTCTCCAGGGCTGGTGACCTAATAGCATTTTTCTTCGTGCATATTTTGGCGTCGCCCCACGGCCTGGCTGCCTTCGTCTGTCTGAGTCTTTTGAAATTCCTGCATGTTCGCCCCAGATTAAGCCGAGTGTGTCTCAGGATGTGTGTTCCGTTTTGTTCTTTCCCCTTAACGCTGCCTGTGCAACGTGTCTGGGGGGAGGAGGACAGGACGGGGAGGGAGGGGCAGAGGCGAGGAGCTGTCCGCCTCGCACGTTTCCAATCGCATTACGTGAACAAATAGCGGAGGGGCTGCCGGGCCAGAACTGCTTGTGTAACTTTGCAAACGTGCCAGAAAGTTTAAAATCTCTCCTCCTTCCTTCACTCCAGACGCTGCCCGCTCGCTGGGGCCGCCGCGCCGCTCCCCGTCGCTTTCCAGAAAGAAGGACTGGGAAAAAGGAGTCGGGCGGGTGCCACGTCCCGGCAGCCGCCTGTACCGGACGAGGGTCTGCAGCCCACCCTTGGCGTCGCTCGCTGGGGACCGAGTTACCCGCGCTGCGCCCGCCTCCCCGGTTGGAGAGTTGTCCCTCTCTCTCACGTTTGGGCCCCGTTTTCCTGGTCTCCGAGCTACGTCCTCCCGGAGTGGGGACAATCGAGCAAAGGGAGCGATGCGCTTCGCCTGGACCGCGCTCGTGCTCGGGCCGCTGCAGCTCTGCGCGCTCCTGCGCTGCGCCCAGCCGGCCGCCGGCCAGCAACAGCCCCCTCGCCAGCCGCCGGCGGCCCCGGCCGCCTGGCGCCAGCGGATCCAATGGGAGAACAACGGGCAGGTGTTCAGCCTGCTGAGCCTGGGCTCGCAGTACCAGCCGCAGCGCCGAAGGGACCCGGGCGCCACCGCCCCGGGCGCTGCCAACGCCGCCGTCCCGCAGCCGCGCACGCCCATCCTGCTGCTTCGCAACCGCACGGCGGCAGCACGGGAGCGGACCCCGGGCTCGTCGGGGGCCGCCGGCCGACCCCGACCCGCCGCTCGCCACTGGTTCCAAGCCGGCTACTCGCCGTCCGGGGCCCGCGACGCTGGGGACTCGCGCGACGGCAATGGGACGGAGCCAGGAGAGCGCCCGGCGCTCAGTAACCTGAGGCCGCCTAGCCGCGTAGACGGCATGGTGGGCGACGACCCCTACAACCCCTACAAGTACACCGACGACAACCCTTATTACAACTACTACGACACGTACGAAAGGCCCCGGCCTGGGAGCAGGTACCGGCCCGGATACGGTACCGGCTACTTCCAGTACGGTAAGGACCCCCAAGTCGCCCGAAGCAGCCGGGCACCCCTTCCCCAATTCTGGCTCCCCGACGTGGCTGCCTGGGCGCGGCAGGCCTGATTCCCGCAGATCCGATCCCTCCCCCTGCGCCTGCAGAGGCAGCCCTGGAATCTGGTGCAAACCGCACTCCCAGCCCCTCCTGCTTTCTTTCCACTTTGCTTTGCAGCCCAGGGCGTCCCGTTCTCCTGCTACCCGCAGCCGGGTTGGGAGAAGGGTGAAGGGTGAGGGGCATGGAGGGACCCAAAGCCGGGGAGTGGGGGTAGGGGGCTGAGTTGTCTCACTGCTACCTCTCCCCCTGCCCTCCCCCCCCTCCCCCCCCATCGCCTGGTGACGTTTAGGTCTCCCGGACCTGGTGCCAGACCCATACTACATCCAGGCTTCCACGTACGTGCAGAAGATGTCCATGTACAACCTGAGATGCGCAGCGGAGGAAAACTGCTTGGCCAGGTACCGACAAGGATCTCCTCGGCCTGGCTACATGCACCCGTCTTGGTTCAGGCGCTGCTCAAGTGCCTGGTTCCCACAGCTCTTGTTCCATGCAGACAAGAGTTGGGCAAATGGGGCAAGTGGAATGCGGAATGTGGTCTGCTGGGCATGCTGACCTGGATGGAGAGTGTTTAACATTTTGAAGATGTCTATGGGTTCTTCTGTCTTTAAAACTCTGCCACAAATCAGGGAGGTGGAGCAAACCCTTACGGTGGAGAGTTGGGATCTCATGTTCTTTTTCCAAGATCCTCATACTTTGGAGCTAAAGAACTGTACAATAACGTGGAAAAAAATATTGTAATGGAAGAGCTTGTTAATATCCCCTTAAAAAACGGAGGGCTAACTTGCCAGTGTGGCAGCCCTCAGAGCAAAGCTTCGGTTTTCTTCTTTTGTTTAAGGCCACAGTTTAGCTTCATTGTTTTGGTATTACTTCAGCCAGAATAAGCCCGAGCAAGAGCTTTGTTTTTGAATCCGTCCTAAAATAAAATCATAGCAATTTGGGGAATGGAATCCTCTGACTTTGCCGCTGGGAAACCAGCAGAGGGAGCAAACGATGTTTTGATAGGTCTCATAAAAAAACTGTTCAAGTGCAAAGTGAAAATATTCAGTAGTATTTGAATATATATCCACACAACATATATTAGAAGGAGCAAAGTAATGTTGATCTGTTCAGCTGGATCTTTCTCCCACTTTGACCCTCTGTAACTGTCAGGCGGAAGGAAGAGAAGAAAGCCAAAGTTACCATTTTCATTCCTGAGTCTCGCATCACTTACTCCGCTGCTCTCCCTATGATATTATTACAGTCATGCCATTGTTTTGCAGATAGCAAAGTTACAAAATTATTTATCTAATCTGGGTGTATGCTTTTAGAATTATTTCCTCACTTTAAGAAGAAACAATGTTAAATTCAAAGTTCTTTAAAAAAATTTTTTTTAAGTTTATTTATTTATTTTGAGAAAGAGAACAAGCAGGGGAGGGGTAGAGAGAGAGGGAGAGAGAAAATCCCAAGCAGGCTCCGTGGGGTCAGCATAGAGCCCGATGTGGGGCTTGAACTTAAGAACCATGAGATCACGAGCTGAGCAGAAACCAAAAGTTGGGACGCTTAACCTACTTAGCCACACAGGTACCCCAAAATTCAAAGTTCTTAATAAGGGCATACTTTTTTCTTTTTTTTTCTTTCTTTTTTTTTTTTTTAATTTGCAATCATTTCTACTGATTCATGTGGTTCAACAAGAACTGATTACAAATACAGAATTTACTGATCGCGCATACACATTTAATGCTGATTTTGTTACTTTTTTTTTCACTTTTTAACTGCAGATGTCCCTAGTTGTCATGCATTTACTCATTCCACAAACATTCACAACTGAGATCGGGCCACTTGCCAGGCACCATTCTGGGACCCGGGGATTCAGCAGTAAACAAAATAAGCAAAATGCGCTGGGCTTTTGCAACTGATAGTCTAGTGGGGGGTGGGAGGCAGTCGCCATTATAAACTGGAAAGGTTTTGCTTGTACTTTGTCTTGAGTTAATATCCTGTGGAAATTAAAGTGCTTCCTTTTTCAAAATCACAGCTCAGCATACCGGGCAGATGTCAGAGATTATGATCACAGGGTGTTGCTGCGATTCCCCCAAAGAGTGAAAAACCAAGGGACATCAGATTTCTTACCAAGCCGACCAAGATACTCCTGGGAGTGGCACAGCTGTCACCAGTAAGTGGATGGGCCTCCTGTCACCAGTAAGTGGACGGGCCTCTTGGGTACTTGTGAGTTGTTTTTTCCTTTTTCAGGTGGTCCTGGAGGTGAAAAATGCCAAGGTTTAGTTTTTATAGAAGAGGGAGAACACTGCTGTTGGGTATTTCACATTTAGAATTTTCTCTGTGTAATGTGACATCATCAAGGGAATCTGTATTTAAGAAAATACATTAGCTACAAGATCCTTTTATCTTTTAAAATGGAAACTCTAAGTCCAGCTGATTAAAACTGCTATAGGATACAACAGTGGGCTTCATGAGAATTTTATTACAACATACTACAGGTAAGATTTCTAAAAACAACAATAACAACAACAAAAAACTTGTTAACAACAGCCAAGATCATCTACAGTAAGATAACATTTCAGAAAGACTGCAAGTTGTTAGTAGAAGGATTTATATGCCAATTGCAAAGAAAGAGATGATATACTCCATGAGGTGACAAGGACTGACCTCTGTTTTACAAGGCCTGTATCAAACCCAGGGTAAATGCCTGTTCTGTCCTGAATTTAAAGATCCTTACATTAGGCAATTCTATAATTCGCCTTGGTAACTTGCCCAGGTATTTAATGACAGGAAATTCTGAAGGATGCCCCTTAAACCTTCTGCAATTTGAACGGTTTTTTTTTTTCTCGTTCTTTCCTTCTGTGAGAAGATAAACAGCTCAGCACCTTTCCTTTAACAAGATGAGAAAAACAGATATGAACACCCACTTTTCTGATCAAGTAGAATTATTTTATTTATAAATAAAAGTTTACACTAGTTAAATAACAGTGGTGGGGAAAACACACCATTATTTCTCCTTTGTATTTGAGTAAAGGTTTTAAATACGTGAGAACTCACTTTTTTAAAAACTCACAGAAACCTCCCAAGAGTGCTCTTCTTTTATTTGGAATGAAACATGAGTACTGGCAGCCAAAAGAAATATACTAGAGAGCATATGGCAAGGTCTACTTAAACACAGATAGTTTAATGTCTATTTCTATTAAATATTCAAAGATGAAACAGGGTATAATAGGAAAGCAAAATGCTCAAAATAAGTCTGTTTTTCCTAAAAGCAAAGTTAGATCGCTGTCCCTGGGGTGGGGAGGGAAAGCTAGCATGAATCTGGCTTTAAGATAAACTTGATCTTGGGGTGCCTGGGTGGCTCAGTCAGTTAAGTGTTGGACTTCAGCTCAGGTCATGATCTCATGGTTCATGGGTTCGAGCCCCACGTCAGGCTCTGTGCTGACAGCTCAGAGCCTGGAGCCTGCTCCAGATTCTGTCTCTGTATCTCTCTGCCCCCCCACCCACTCGCACTCTGTCTCTCTCTCTCTCTCGAAAATCAACATTAAAAAAAGGTAAACTTTATTTCAATTTCTGTAAGTTTCTAAGTTTATTTACTGTGAGAAAGAGAGAGAGAGAGAGAGAGAGAGAGAGAGAATCCCAAGCAGGCTCTGCACTGTCAGTGCAGATCCCGACATGGGCTCACAAAATGTGAGATCAGAGTCGGATGCTCAACCCACTAAGCCACCCAGGCACCTCAAACTTGATCTCAATTTTAATGTGAAAACAAGTGTGGGAGGCAGTGGGGAATTCGTCTAAAATCCTCATGGCTTTCTTTGTATGTTCTGTCTCTGTGTTGTGTGGGACATCAGACATTACCACAGCATGGATGAATTCAGCCACTATGACCTACTCGATGCCAGTACCCAGAGGAGGGTGGCTGAAGGCCACAAAGCGAGTTTCTGTCTTGAGGACACCTCCTGTGACTATGGCTACCACAGGCGATTTGCATGTACTGCCCACACACAGGTAGGTTGGCTGCCTGAAATCGGGAACCCACAGGGGGTCATCTGGTCAGGATGGAAAATAATTGGGAAAAGGAAACTGGTGGCTTGGTGATCTGAATTATTCTTAAAGCATTTCCTCATCACAGAAGGTCAATGTGCATAATCGCTATGCTCCACAATGAAAAGTAGTGGTTTAGCCTCTGAAAAAATCCGAATGGTTTCCAGTATCTGCACTCATTCTGTATTCTGTAACTGGCTTGGTAAGTAACTGTGGAAGAGACACCTTTGTGTTCTCCCCTTCAAAACCATTCCTCCCTCCACCTATTAAGTTAGCGACAGAATGGTGATTGGGGCTCGCCAACAAAGAGAAACCTGTTTCTTGAAAAGCTCCTCAAAATCAGTCTCTTATAAGCATGAAAATAAGAATAGAAGGACACAGTTTCTTTCTCCATGCATATATATTTAAACTACAGTATAATTGATGTCAGATGTCCCTTGGATGGATTTTTAAAAATAGTGCTGACCTCAGCAGTGTGTATGCCTTATAACGGGAAAATGTGTGTCAGTTAAAAGCCAGGCCAGTATTTCCATAAGAAGCCCTCATTTGTAAAAGGACATTATAATTTTACTCTAGCCGGAATCTTGGCAAGGAGTAGTGAATGTACATCAGGCAGGGCACAAAGGGATGAGCAGCTGGTATCTTGGGGAGTAAATTCTAGGGCTGTGGCAGGAAGCTTTTTGGTGACCTAAATGTCACCACTGCTTCTTTCTCTGAGCTTAAAACACCATAGCAATTGGAGGAGGCAAAAGGTTCAATTCTACATGCCCTGGAGACAGCACTTATTGTTCAAATAGAAGATGTAACCTACCCACACATTACACATATGTGGGCAGAGAGGTTCCCTTTTCATTCGGCAATCTCCGGCCCCACAGTAGCCGCCTGCCTGTGCACAGCACCTGGAGTTTATTCCCTCCATGTAGGAAAAGAGGCGCTCTGGAAAGCTCTCTGTCGAAATATTTGAATTTAGGTCTGTAGGTATTTATAAGACTTCTAGTCTTCCAACTCCTTGGGGTGACCCCATTTCATTATTTATGGTAGCTTTCTCATCAGTTACTTTCCATGTTGTATGTCCTGTTTAAACACTGTTCACCAGGTCTTGTATTACAAGTGATTTTTGTATTCGTGTTTTTCACTAGACCGATGTTTCTTCAACACAGACTTTATTTAAAGGGAAAAAAAAAAATTCTGACAAAGCCCCAATGATAACTTAGACTAGTTGTATTTTAATGTAGTTTAAATGTACCCAAACATAAAAATAGATATAACTTCCTTTTATCTATACTTTCATCTAACTCGTAAGTTCTTAGATAATAAATTTACATGTTCAACACACATGAAACTAGAAACAGTTAAATTAACTTCATTAATTTAATGTAACCAATGGTTCTCTTTTGCTAAAACCAAACAGCGAATTTAGACAATGTTGGCTAAGGTTCTACATTTCATTTGTGTTTACAGTTTGACTTTGAATATGTGAAATGCCTGTTTGTTTGTTTTTTTAATGGCCTTAAAAATTCCTGTTCTTGGTGTGGTAGTTCAAATAATCAAAGTTAATCACTTAAATTCTGCCAGCTGATGTACCAGTTTCAGAGCTCTTAAAGCCCTTTTGGTAACAAGGTGATCTTAAGCACCAAAGAAATTTTGGGTGCTGAAATTCAGTGGCAACAAGGAGTTAAAATGATTCCTACATATGCTTTAAAATTTAGTATTCGGATGAAAATATAACAGTTAAATTTCCTCAAGAAGGGGCTAATCGCATCAAGAATATACCTATGGACTCCAATTTGAACAGATTTCCCTAGACTGTAACATTCTGGAGAGCAAGGACTGTACCTTATTGGAATTCTCCTCCTCCAGGCCGGTAGAAGGCACTCATTTCCTCACTGAAGTGAATATCTTAGCAACTCGAGTGATGTGGTATTCATTCATTGAGGCATACATTCATCCCTTTAATTTAATAAAATATTTCAGTGACAATGTGAGAGAGAGGGAGGGAGAGAGAGAGACAGAGAGAGAGAATGAATAATGTGCTGGTTAAGAATAGGGATCCTGGACTCCTGAATGCCTAAACTCAAAACCATCTCAGCCACTTACCAGCTATATATCCTTGAGTGACTTAATTGACCTTACAGTGCCTCATGTTCCTCATCTGTAAAATGGGGATAGTAACAGCTCCTGTACTCCTGTAGTTGTGAACATTGAATTTATAGATGTAACATGTTTAAGATTGGTCCTGGCACATGATACATACTTCATAAATGTTAGCTACTCAAAAATGCAACATAGACACTACCCTAAAGGAGCTTCTAATCTCTAGTGAGATAAATTGTTATACAGTACAATTATAATGTAGAGCATGAGAGCACAAACACTATAAAATCCAGGCACTCAGAGTGAAGGAGGGTAATTCCAAGAGAGACTGGAAAGGCTAGTTGAGCTGAGGTTGTGTGAGTTAAGGGGATTATTACATGGCCTTTATCCCTGAACTGGTGATATTCTAGAATTTTGGTGGAGGCCTGTCCTGTCACTTAGAGTGTATTTATCACTGGTAACTGATGACACGTGCAAGAAGCTAGATGTACTACTACTTATATAGTCCTGTGTTTTTTTAGCTGGAGGTTCTATAAGGCTGGGTAATATATACTTCTCAAAGGAAATGTGATAGAAGTGTAGCTTTATGTCAAACTCTTAAGTAAGTACGCACTTAAAATTTAATTTGCAACTACTAAGCACATTCTTTAACATGTTCTAACCTTATACCATCTTTTTAAATAATCTTTAAATTTTCTTTCTTCTAGGGGTTGAGTCCTGGCTGCTATGATACCTATAATGCAGACATAGACTGCCAATGGATTGATATTACAGATGTAAAGCCTGGAAACTACATTCTAAAGGTAGAGAGACCTTTGAAAATAGAAACCTGCAATTTATTTTGATTGCAACTCAATGGACCTCCCCTTCTGAATCCAATGTTAAATAATCACAACCCTGCAAGCAATTATATATCTCATAGGAATATTTCTTTAAAAAGTGTTTTTTTTTTTTTTTTTTGAAGTTTATTTGAGAGAGAGACAGATATTCTGGTAGGGGCAGAGAGAGACAGAGGGAGACAGAGGGAGAGAGGAGGAGGGAGGGAGGGGGAGAGGGAGAGAGAGAGAGAGAGAGTGAGAGTGAGAGGGTCCCAAGCAGGCTCCACACTATCAGCACAGAGCCTGATGTGGGGCTCAAACTCACAAACTGTGAGACCATGACCTAAGTGGAAATCAAGAGTTGGACGATTAATCAACTGAGCCACCCAGGCACCCCAAAATATTTTTTTAAATGTTTATTTTTGAGAGAGAGCAAGAGAGAGAGAGAGAGAGAGAGAGAGCGCGAAAGCGAGTGAGCAGGGGAGTGGGAGACAGAATCCAAAGCAGCCTCCAGCCTCTGAGCTGTCAGCACAGAACCCAACATGGGGCTGGAACCCTGAGCCCCAAAGTCTGACCCTTAACCAACTGAGCCACCTAGGCATACGGAAATATTTCTAAACCAACATACATATATGAAAAAGTTATTTAAGAACTTCAGTGAAAAATATATGGCCGCCTTCTGTAACTTCTCCAGAGTTTGACCACTTGCCTCACTTTTTAACCCCCCGCCCTGCTTGATGAAGTTGACGCATTTCCTTGTTGTAGCCTTGTGGAAATAGGAAGCTATTAACCAGCAAACACTGCTGATGAAATCTGAAACACGGATGATATTTACATTGCCTAGGTCAGCGTGAACCCCAGCTACCTGGTGCCGGAATCAGACTATTCTAACAATGTCGTGCGCTGTGAAATCCGCTACACGGGACACCATGCGTATGCCTCGGGCTGCACAATTTCACCGTGAGTCCTAACTGCCTAGCTTAGTTGATTCTGTTCTCAAAGCGTTTTAGCGCACTGACAGGCGTTATACATGTGTCTCTTTCTACTACTACTGCAGCTTGCCTGGAAAGCAGTCTGTGCTATCCCGTGATTAGAGCTGATCTTCCTTTAATGATGGTGGAGAAGGGGGAGGGCAGATGTCCTCTGGTTTTTATCATCCTAAAGCTGAGTTTGCAGGACAGGATATACACACAGAACAGACTGTTTACCCACAAAGCCCCTGGGGCGGATGAATATGTAAAACAGGCCATATGCAGTGTGGGTGACCCTGGGGGATCCCAAACAGTTGGATTTCCTCAATCTTCACCAGAGTCCATGAAGCAGCCCTGAAGAAATTCCTAGAGTTCTTTAAAGTACATTTTGGAAATCACTGCCTTAAAGTACTCCACCGAAGAGGTCAGACCGCCTGTTCTGTACAAAACCAAGATTTTACAAATTTGAGTTCTAAAACCACAATTACTAGAGAAATATCCTAGGAAGGGAGGCGTGTGTGGAAGTTCCTGCACACTTTTCCTAGCCCTGAAACTCTTCTTTGAATGCAAGCTCAGAGGGACTCCCAGCACATAAATATTAACAGGGGTGGTGCTGTGATGAAAGTAACTGAAGGAAGGTTAGGGAGTTTGGCATGCTGGTCTCTGCCCTGCGAGATCCCTTAAGCCCTGCCTGCTCTGGCGGTACTGGCTTAAGGACCCGAACCATCACCTGTGCGACCTGGGAGTACTACATTCCCAATCATACAAACACCGTTGGAATGATACTGAAAGTGTCCAGGTGGGAGAGGCACCAGTGCCACTGGGCCACGGTAGAAACATGTCACAGAGCTGCACTGCAAACTCACACTTAATACCCCTTTCTCCTTGATACACAGCCCAGGACAGTGGTTGGTTGGCCCCACGTAAGTCTGTGGTTTGTGGGATTTCCCAGACCTACCCAAACCCAGTTGTGCAGGCTTTCCCCCACACCTGGGCTCCTGGCCAGAGGAGGTGCGGGGTTCAGAGCAGCCCACTTTCCATGCTCTGGGCCGTGCGCTGTGGCTCAGGCTGTATTCACCTGAGAGGGAGCCCTTTCCTTATTCTGTAAGGGAGTCGAGCCTGTGCTTTACAAACGGCACCACGGCTTTACAGATACATGCAGCCTAGGACGGCACAAGGACGGCACCGAGAAAAGATAATCAAATGTATTCTTGGGAACATGCCCACAGTGCAGAAAACCTGGCTGGGCGTATGGCCCATATTGTATGGAGTTCATCAAAGGATAACTGAAAATCCTTAGCACACCAGTGTAATTAAAAGGAAAAAAAATATGCTTATTTTTGAGAGAGAGACAGAGCACCGGGGTAGGGGCAGAGAGAGAGGGAGACACAGAATCTGAAGCAGGCTCCAGGTCTGAGATGTCAGCAGAGCCCAATGCAGTGCTTGAACTCACTCATGAACCGTGTGATTATGACCTGAGCCAAAGTCAGACTCTTAACCAACTGAGCCACCCAGGTGCCCCCACATCAGTGTAATTTAAGCTAAACTAAAATAGCGTAAAATGCATACATTAATTAATTTCTCTCAATTTTTATGATTCCTTATTCACTCATTCTCTATTTGTTGGCATTCTTGCTTTTGCACTGTGGATTCACTGAGGTCCTAAACTAGCTATTAAAGACTAATGCAAAGATAAATACGGTTTCTAACCCTTTACTGTGTGCCCTTGGAACTGTATGACAGGAATTCTCAATTACTTTACACGTGAATCTGCTGTGTAATGTCTGTCTCCTGTCTGTCCCGTCATGGCTGGGACGCAGTCTCTTGTCCATCACTGTATATACCCAGGTACAAACCTGCCACCAAGTAGCCTCTCATTCAATGCTTGGATAGTAGAGAAATGACCCTCTCTTTCAGGGAATTTAGGATGTGGAATTGAGAGGCTCAGAGAAAGACACATAGAACTGTAGGAGAGCTACACTCTGAAAATTCCACAAGGGGTAAAATAAAATGCAGGGAAACAGAAGGATCTCTGCTACAAGCCAGGTGACTTTGCAGGTACAAAGGCTGACCTTGTGCTAAGAATGGGTCTGGAGATGTGACTGTTGTAGCACAGAGTGTGTCTTGATTTTCATCAGTAGAATCTATTGAATTGGTTATCGCCAGGTGTTTGAAACAAATAAAAAACCTTTATATTGCTTCAGCACAGAGTTGTTTTATTTTTCCTTCTTTCTTTCTTTCTTTTTTTAAACCAGTTGTCATTGACTGTAACTAAAGTGCAAGACTGGTTGAGGTAAAATTTTAATAAGTAGTATTGATCAGATAGATGGAAATATGAGAAGGTGAAATGATCTACAGTGATATGTAATCAGATAACAAGATGGTACTTCTCGAGGGTGGATAATAATGGGAGATGTGCAGAGACCTTGACTCGAGAGAGGAAGCCTTGCCTTCAGATGAATGATGCCTGCCTCCTTTGTTAGGACTTTTGCTTCTGGTCTCCCTTGCTAGGGATAAGCATTCAGAGGAAGGAGCCATCTTCTCTAGCTGAGATTCAGGACTGGCTTTAGGAAAGAATTTGAACTAGGCCTTGAAGGTTGAAGAGGACTGAGCTGCAGGGGGCAGTTGGGGAAGGGCATGCCAAGAGGAGTTAATATCACTGGTCCCCCCCATGGCAGGAAGAAACTGTAGGGACAGATTTGGAAAACCAAGTCTTCTTGTGTGGCTAAGGCATGTGTTTCATGGGGTTAAGAACTGGGCTAAAAGGATGCTAAATTGGGACCAGATCAAAGGGATCACTGAAGAGGAAGCCAGAAAGTTTGAACTTCATTCTGAAGGCCATGGGGAGTCTTTGAAGTTCCTTGATCAAGGAGTGTAACTTGCCTAAAGCCATGGGGTCAGTCTGGTGGCTTGTAAGTGGCACTGCACCTGATTCCCTTGGTAATGTTATAGTACTTTTTTAACTTTTAAAAAAATAATTTTTAAAAAATGTTTTTTGAGAGAGAGAGAGAGTGAGTGAGACTGGGAGAGAGAGTTCATGCATGCATGCACATTCACAAGCAGGGAGGGGCAGAGAGAATCCCTAGCACAGAGTCTGATGTGGGCTAAATCTCATGAACCATGAGATCATGACCTGAATGAAAATCAAGAGTCAGACACTTAACTGACTGAGCCACCACCCAGGAATCCCTACCGTTTTTAACTCTTTAAAGACATATCATCTCTCGGTTCACAGATTGTTTTTCATGCTAATCAAACACTGGAGAGTATTCCATTGGTGTGTAAAAACTACCCAGTAAGACAGGGTATGCCTTTGATATAGCCTCTCTCCCTCATTGTCTTCACTGTAAACAAAATGTATGGACCCAGTGACTGTGGCCCAGTTCAGTTTTATGATACTGTGATTAAGTTCTCCACTCACAAAACTTAGTATCTGGAAATTGACGGTCTGTGACTTAAGACTGCTTATTTTCTTTATGTGGGGATCTGTGATCATAGTATAAATACTGTATTTCATTGATTGGCTTTGACCCTGTATCTGCCTATGAATGCATCATTCTACATCCAAAACTGTGCTGAGAGAGGAGTAACGTGGGACAGTGCAGAGGCCAAGACCCTGCGTCTAGGTGGACATACTGTACTTGCTCCCTGGAGTGAACTCATCTGGGCAGGGCTTCTGGTCCCATAAGGCCTGCTTTACTCTCCGTTCTTTTACAGGCTGTTTCTTTTACCTCTACACATCAAGTCTGTAGATACCAGACATACACTTTCTATTAACAAAGCTACTAACAAAGTCACCTCCTTCAAATCAGTATTAAAAGAGTGTATTCATGGGTAACTTCATACAGTGACTGTTGCTTAGGTGGAGAGAAACTGCTACAGATTTTTTTTTTTTTTAAGGGTCAACTTTAAACGTGTCTACTATACTCATTCATAATATTATCAAGTTAATAACTTGTCTTATTTTGTTTTCTTAATCTAGGTATTAGAAAGCAAGCCAAAACTCCCAATGGATAAATCAGTGCCTGGTGTTCTCAAGTGGGAAAAAATAGATTAACTTCAGTAGGACTTATATATTTTCAAAAACAGAACAGAAAACAACAAAAGAATTTTTTTTTTTGGACTCTTTTACACCCAAGCACATAACTGGATTTTGGACATTTAAATTGGCATTATTTGGGACATTTTTAATATTATTATTTGTATTACCTTGCGAATGAACACAGTGTTTCCATTCTGTAGATGTACACGTGGCCCTTTCAAGGAAATCCAAATTTCTTAGGCTCCTTCAGAAATTACAGTGTAAAAGTGAAAATAACATTTCAGTGAATGAGCCAAAATTACTATGAACTGAGAATTTTCTTAAGTGCTGAAACTTCAGTAAACCATAGCAATAACTGGCTTGTATATGTCTTAGCATAGATCCGTTTAGAAAGGAGGTTCCTACTGTGCGAATAGATACGGACACATCTGGTGCTGAGGAAGGACCAAACATATTACCATTGGTGTCAAGAAATATTATTATATAGCAGAGAAATGGCAACATATGTATTCAGATAGTTACATCCCTATATAAAATTTATGTTTACATTTTAAAATTAGTAAACTCCTGTCTTTCTGTTTAAGTGTACCATTTCATTCTGACTTAAGTCAGCTTTGTTTTGGAACAAATTAAGTAACTGAGCTGCCCAACTCCTGTCTGACATTCACTGTTGCTGCCTCAATTCTTTAATTTTCCTATGGGCAGAGACCTTTTAAGTGGCATTCTTAGAATCACCATTCTGGGGACTGGTATACGGAGGACGACTGTGTGAATGGGAAGTCATTCTGATGATAGATGTGATACATTCAGAGATACTATGTATGCATTTAAGTATATGGACCTTTTAGCTAAAAATATTTTCCTTGTTGACATAAAAATCATACAAACAAGTCCCCAAAACCACAACTGTCTCTCAAATACTTTAAAAAAAATTGATGAAAAACATCTTAGGATTTTCAACTTTTCTACATTTTTTTAATGTAGAAAATTAAGAATGCTTTAAAATGAAGAATCCTAAAAAAATTTTTTTTTAATTATCCAGAATAGAAAACATCATATCTGGATATAGGAACATTATCAGGTCATCTAGGAATCAATCATACATTTTTTTTTTCTTGTGTGTCTGAAGTGTAAACCAAATTAGCAAAGCATGTAACACTACATACTTGAGGGGTTGGTGAATAAGGGAAAGAGAATACTTTCTATACAACGAAGGGCTGTGCTGCACCATGAGACAGCTGTGATTTTATTTTCAAACTGTGAAACCATGTGCCACAACAAAATTTGGAAGATTCCTTTTTTTCCCCCTAGATCCAAAAGGTACAGAGAGAAATCAAATGACACTTTTAAGTTAGTGGTGCTCAGGCAGAAGTCTTCCTACGTGAACAAGTATTAAAATCTCAAGCAAGGGATTTCCAGTGCCAGGACATGTTTGTTAGAATTTAAAAGTGAGGTGGCATCCCTCACTGTTATGTCATGTATATCATACGTCACAGACTCGTAAAGTCAACACCAACTACTAAGAATTGTTCCCTACTCACTAGTGCCTAGCGTGGCAAGAGGGGCTAGAGATGGACCATCGTCCAGGTGCCGATGTGATCCTCCTCTACCAGGGCACACGCTTACCAACAGAGAATGCGGCTTGATAGAGACCCAGAACTTTTACTGAGCTAGTATCTGAGCTACGGAATAGCTTCTTTGATGTACCTCTTTGCCTTATGTTGCGTTTTTTAGTTTTAAGACTGTAGAGTGATCCTTTCAAATTATTATCTTTTCTAATAGAGATATTTTAATATACTTGCTTAAAAAAAAAAAAAACACAACAAAACTACTGTCAGTATTAATACTGAGCCAGACTGGCATCTACAGATTAAGGCCATTGAGATTCTTATCCTTGTAAAAATTATAGCATGGCCTTTGAACACATATGAGAAGACATTTACTATCATTCATGGAACTTTCCATCTGTCTGTCCATCCATCATCATTCAAGGGCCTAATTACATGCCAGGTGCTTACATGCTAGGCCTTGGGATATTAAAAAACAACAACTGTCCCCTAACCTCAAGAAGTATTAAAAATGTCATTATCTCCCTTTAGGTCCACTTTATTTCATTTTTAACAACTATAAGTACATGTCTGAAATTTTTCTTTTTTTAGCACTATTATTTTTCATGACCATATTTTATTTTAAAAAAATAAGTTAAAATAAATAGCTATATGCATGTATGTGTTACTAATAATTAAAACTATGTTTTCAATCCTTGAAATGTCTGCCTCTTAAATATAAAGCCTACTATTTGGTTGATTTTGAGAAAAAAAAGTTTCAATTAGGAGGCTAAACTTTCTTGCTTATTCCTTATGTAAATATTCCTTCCTCCCATTACCCTTAAACACTCCCGAATAACTCATAAGTATTGATTTAACACTCAATATTTTTGAACCTCAAGGGATCTCGTCTCTGAATAACCACAAAAATTCACATATAGTGATTAGCTGGTCAAAGTTATTCATTAATAAAATTTAAACAAAAAACATGATCCAGACTTACCAAACTCCAAATAAAATATTTTTTAAAAAGGAGACAGAAATAATCCCAAGAATGTGGAGTGCTGGAAGGAGATTGGCTTTTAAACTAATAAAGACTCTGAAAAAAAGGACTAAATAAGAAAATAACTTATTGACTCCTTCCATATGCCATGTTAGTAGCCTCATAATTATTTAGACTGCAGTCTGCATTAAAGATGTCTTGACCTTTGAGGCTAGGATTCAGTCTCCCAACAGTACTATAACATACGAATCCACAAGTATCCACAAGAATTCATTGCCTGTTTCCAGGAAATCTTTATATTTTTAAATAGTAATTTTATCCACAATTTCTATCATCTAATTATTCACTATGTTTTGTTTGTAATAATGAACAATTTTTTTCTCTCTGAAATCTCATAGGATAATCACACTTACAAACATTCGTAACATTCAGATTCTGAAGGAAATGCAGTCCACTAAAATGATCATGGCACTGAGAATTCATCTTTAGCAAACTGTGTGAAAATATAATTTAAAAATACCTTGTTTTGATATTAACTGTATAGTAACTGATAAGTAAAAATTGCCCCTTTTCTGGATTTTTTATGTTCAGAATTCATATTCACAATCAGCATATTCAATCAACAGCTCTATCTCATTCCCAACTACCCAAAGGCCTGGGCCACTTTTGAACACTTAAAGCATTTCATTTATCCTTCAAACCAGAATGGTGCTGAAATATTTCAACTTGAATGTAAAATGTATTAAGTCTTAGCTCACAAGATAGAAACATTTAATTAATATATAACTGCTTGCTATGAACTAAATGACATGTGATTTGGTATTGTAATGTTTTTGATGAAGTTTTAGTTTCTTCCAAATTTTTCAGGAATCCTATTTGTAAAACATCTGTAACTTTTTTAAAGAGCTTTTATTTTAACTGCCCAGACACTGGCTTTATATTCTTCTTTACATTCTCACATTCTTTTATTATATGCCTATACTATGATTGCAAGATTATGTAAAAATGCCTTGAATAAATGATTTCAAGTGTCTATAGTGGTCATTTGTTGTTAAATACAAATAAATGATATGATTTTCATTTTAGGTTAAAATCTTAAAACCATGACTATTGCTGGTGGTTTTGCTTAGTTGCCTTTTGTATTAACAAATTGTTTAACGAGCTCACATGGCTTGAAACTTGTTTCTGATGGATAAAAAATGTAGCTGATGTTTTAAAAAGAAACTTGCACATGAATTGATCCTAACCTCTCTAAGGATGCACAGCAGGCATTATGAGAACAACCACACTCTGATTTATAAGAAATATACATGAGCATATATATACTGCTAGGGGACTTATCCAACTCAAGCTACAAATTATTTATATAAAGAGAATCATTGCTATCACAGATATCTTATCTAAAGGTATATCAGATTAGCCTGGGAGCTGATAACCTGGAAGGACAAACAGGCACCAAAGTGTGGACAAGTGCTTTGGAGGGTCAACTCACAATTCACCTTTAATGAGCTCTTGCAGGTAAAATGGATGTAGGCTTGTGGCCAGCAGGTTGCAGACCTGAGTAGTCTGTTCTCAGTGACACCACAAATTTCATGCTTCCCTTGCTTGCTCAAGGCAAAGTATCTGAACACACTTTCATTATTAATAAAAAATATGATTTCTCTTATCTCATCAGTGGTCAGTGTTTTGAGTACTCTTCATTCAACCAAAAGCTCATGAAACAAAGACAGGGGAGAGTGGACCTTTCCTTGTGTTAGAAAAGGTGCCTGTCTTAGGACACTCATTTATTAATATTTCTAATCCTTGCCACAGGTATTAGTAGAGGATTAACAGAGAGGTTGAATAACCACTTAAAGCATGTATAGAAGAATTCTAATTTTGCAAGATACTGTTACTCAGAAAGAATCACATAGAAAAATAGATACGAGAGATGTTATCTCTATGGTGGAGATTCCCAATACATATTAGCATATTAAAGAGTCTCAGAGATCCTGCAGTAAAGAAATCAATTTGTCTGTGTTATCCAGTATTTCTCACATTTGTTTTGCCACAAAAGTTTTGTTTTTTGGTTTTTTTTAAATAGCACTTGTTATTCTGTTAAGCCATTTATCTTGGACAACTCTGGCATATGACATACTAAGTAATTACCAGTTCATAAAAATGAGATAATTTATTAATTAATTAAAACAAATTGAAGAGGGCATCTTTTGGGATGAGCACTGGGTGTTGTATGGAAATGAATTTGACAATAAATTTCATATAATAATAAAAAACAAAAACAAAAAACAAATATATGATAGTGATAGTATTTGGACTGTGGGACACAGAAACACTTAAAACCCACAAATTCATTGCTTGCCTTGCTTTCTAAAAACCTAATGGTTAAATAGGATCCTTTCAGTGGAGATCATCATTTCAGTCTCTAAACCATGTTCTGTTTTAGAAGGAAACATACATCTTTCCTATCTGTCCAATAATTTGAATGCTTTAGATACTCCTCATTAAAATCTCTCCTCTCCCAGATATTAGTTGTTTATAGCATTCAGGGCGAATTAATCATTTTCTTCATGGTTCATTCATTTTGTATAGTTGAAATAATTTCATATGTGATAGCATCATTTAAGTAAATTTCAAGTAAATCTTAATATTTTTCAACAAGGACAGGGAAAAACAGGATTGGGAATGAATGACTTGGAAGGATATATGCATATATTTATAATTTGCTGCCAATAATTCGCTGCTTAACTATGGGTAACAGGCACCAAATCTGGAGAGGGAGAGAGAGAGAGAGAGAAAAGTCACAAACCAAAAAGTGAATGAACCATCAATACAATGACCAAGAATATGGACTGTTAGAACACTGCTAGTTTTCAGTACCTTTACAGACCAAGTCAACTCAGCGGTCATGACAACTGTATGTACCAAGGACTAAGGACAAATATAATGGTAGAGACGGGTCAGAAACAACTCCTTTTTGCAAACGGTTCAAATAATATTGGATCTTCATTGCACTTATCTTTATTGAACGAATGCAGATATCTGGAGCCAATGTTACCAACGAGTTATTTGCAAACTAGTGAATTATACCACAGCAAACATCCAAGTCAACCATTTTTAGTTATTACAATGACATTATCTTTTTAGAGGGATGGTATTGGGGAAAAAAAACCTTTTATGAAAATCTATAGCTAGGGTGCTGCTGGAGGTAACATTCATGGATAAATAAACAATCTGGTAGTTGTGATCACTTCATTTTTGTTTTAGTGCCCTTTGGTTTCTGGTAACAGAAACAGATCTCCAACTTGCTTAGTCCAAAAAGGAATTCATAGGCTCATGTAACCAAAAAGAGGAAAAGCAAAGTTAGGGTTTGCTGAAGGAGCAGCTGTTATCAGGAAATCAAACACCATCAAGGCCACATTCTTACTGCCTGTTCTCTGTTTATTTATATGTCAACTTCAGGCTCTCGGTTTTAGTTTCTTCATGAGGATGGAAACCTTCTTGCCTACAGATACAAATCTGGGTGCACAACTACCTGGCTCGCTGATCAGAAAGAAAATATCAATAACCTGTAGCTCAAGTTTGAAAATCTAGGGAAGGTATTTCCTAAGCTCAGACTCAGTCATGTGAATATTATGACAGGTCTAGGTTGAGTCAAGTGCTCTTTCTTATTCAATCACCAAAGTCAAGGATGAATCGTCAGGCAAGAGACCGGCTGCTCCCATCCAAGCACATGACTGCATTTTGGCTTTATGCGTGGGTGTGAAAGGAAAGTGAGGGAAAAGAAAATGATTGCTCCAGAGGCAGGGGTGAATTATCATGGGTACTGTCAATGAGAAGTTTACTGGGAGCCAGCAAGTCACCCTATTTATGTCTAACAAAAAGATTAACAAAATCAACATCTATATGGTCCAACTCATGACCTTTTCTTCCAGCTAGTCATTCAACTGATTTCTGCGAAGACAATCCCATATTATCAGTATCTAAGGGCTGATTTTTCCTCCAGAAGGAAACAGTGCTGTCCTGCTCTCCCTTTCAACACTGCCCTTCCTCCCATACTGGCAGGTCTAAACAACCTGTTCACTTTCACCCCACCTTCTGTGTTTCATGAAGTCTTAGTAGGACATTTCAGGAGGGAGGCGTATCCTTACAAGTGAGAAGACTTTAGTTCCTTCCTATCCAAACACAGTGGGGTTGCAAAAAGGAGGGTGGAGTCAAAGATAAAACAGGAAAAGAACAAGAGGAAAAGCCATTCTTTTAAGGTTTTGCTCCCCCAGGTGCTACCCATTTCCAATGACCCCTCTCCCATCCTTCTATTTTCTTGTTAATCATTGAGCATCAGTGAGAGGCTGTCTCTGGAAGCAGTACCTTGGGGAGAGGGCATTGCACTCTTTATTTCTATTAGTTACATTGTGCTTTTAACACATTTACAGTCCCTGTAGCATGGGTACAGTTCAGTGGTGGAAAAAAGTCAGAGGGAAAACTCAGAAAAAAGCGCGGCAACATACCAGTGTTCTGGAATAACTGCAGTGGTATTGAGAGCCTTGGGTGACAGTAACTAGCAGTGAACTATGCTCATCTATCTCTCAATATTCACCCCATTCATTCTTTTTAATCCAGGATATAGAAAAACTGACGTGTGGTTGATGCTGGAGAGGCGGGGGTGGTGCAAAGGTGTGACAGCTCATCCCAGAGGTTTCTGAACCTGATTCCAAGAGCATCGGTGGTTCAGCTACATTTGCTTTGCAGATCAGAGATCTAAGGAGATGAGGTCAGAGGGGATGGGAACAAAAACACACACATGGTGTGGCTTCTTCCCTAATTTAGGCAACCTGCTCTCTGGAAAATTCCCTACCAAGCCAAGATTGTGTCCAAGGTCCAGGCTGACCAGGGATGCTTTTTAGTCCACAGGGAGTTATCCTGTTGTTTCAGAGTTTGAGAAGGCTTATCAGGCGTGAGGCACACATAGCTTTATTCCCTACCCCCACCTCCCCAATTTTCTCAGGAGAATATTCTGTGGAAAAAAATGACATACTCTCCGTTTCTCTCTCCTCATGCACAGGATTTCACAATTTAGCTACAGGGGGTCCTCAGGGATTCTTTCTCAGTGATCAACAAGAGGCCAGTGTGAGTACTTTAACCTCAGACACTGGTCTCATTTGAAAATGCAAGGAAGAAAAAAAATCCAAGACTTGGACTTTACCCTATCAGAATATTTTGGACCTTTACTCAAAATCAATATGTCCATCCTGTTTTAATGGAAATCATTTAAGTTCGTTGCCATTAATAAAAAATACCCATTTCTCACAGTTCTCTAATATCATGAAAAGTCGAGTTAGTATTCAAACTTCAAACACTGTCTCATGACTTGTTTCTTTCTTTTTTTTTTTTTTTTTGAGCTGGTTTATTTAAATCAGGATCATAAAGGACCACACATTGAATTTGATTATAATCTGTTTTTAGTCTCTCTTTTTAAACATCTTTTTTATCATTTTTTCCTTTGTCTTCCTATTAATATGTATGAAAAAAATAGGGATTTTTATAGGATACCTATTCTCTCAGAATTTTCTACATTCTAGATTTTGTCGACTGTATCCTGGTGGTGTCATTTAATCCACTCCTTTGTTCTTTGTATATCCTATAAAAATTCTGGAGGAGTGACCAGATAGGGGCTGGGTTTGATCTGGGGGAGCAAGAAGACTTGACAGGTGGTAGTGTGCCCCACACAACTGCATCCCATGAGGAAGCCCAGGATGTCCCCAGCTGTCTCTCTTTTTGTGATGGTAAGAATGATCTGGGGATTCAGTGTTGTCTGATGCATCCACTGTAAAATTCCCCGCCATGTTTTCACGCACTAATTTTAGCAGCCATTAACGATCACAGCTAGATCTATTATCAAATGACCAGAATCAGTGACTTTTTCTGAAGAGCTGAGAGAATTCCATAATGGCACGTGTGGTCTCTCATTTGAAATGAACTACTTGTTCCTTTCATTAATGTACTTTATTAAATTAAATAACATTTAACATGAAACTTGATAACTGACCTTTTTTTCCCCCTCCTTTTTGTAATTTGAGATAATTTTGGAACCTTATGAAAGACATTTAAGGTGCTGTGTTCTTTCACAAGCAAAGCCAAAACGTTGTTTTTGGAGCTGTTTTTATCGTGCGTGTGTATTTTTCCCCCATTACTGTTAAGTGTAATTTTAACCTTACACAAATGATCTGTTGATCTGAAATATCATGGGAAAACTTTGACCTAGAACATTTTCAGAGAGGTCAGTTACTGGAAATGCAAGAAAGCTAAGGACACTTGGCAAGGTGGATATATTACATGCTTTAAATCTCTACACAAGTCCATAGCTTTCTTCTTCCTCAGACTTTTCAGTTTTAAATTTGGTTTCTCAATTTCCTGTTAACTAAATCTCAAGAACTCTAACAACATTCAAGACCTGCCTTTATCTGGCCCCAATTCCCCACTTCATCGGTTGTATACCCTACCATTTATGTGCATTTCCCTTCTAGCCAAGCGAGACAAATGTCCATTCCCCTTACACCTCTTCTCTCTGCAAGAATAAAGTACTTGTGCTCTGAACACGCAGGAGTTTTACTTCTCTACTGCTTAAGGTAAACACCTTCTTTATAGATTCACGTATATGCATGCTCTCTTATTGGACTTGCACTGGAAGTTACTCTTTCATGGTTAACACCTTGTGTTTCTGCTTTTGTGTGTGTGTGTGTGTGTGTGTGTGTGTGTGTGTGTGTGTGTGTTCTTGCTTTTAAAAGAAATGAGCACCTTAATTCCTTCTGGGGTAATAATACCTCCCCCACATGGCCTTGATAATCATGGTGTCCTTTGCCAAATGGTAGTGAGTCCTTGGTCCCAAGCTAGATGGATTGAAATATACTTTCTCCAAAAAATTTTAATTATAAGAAAAGTAACTAAAATATTGATAATGGTTAGAAGTGATTATTGGCAGCCAGATGAGTTTTGCAAGAATAGCTAACACTCACTGAGTGCTTGTCGAAGAACCCTACGTGCTATGTAGAGACTCCTATTTGCAAATGGGGCAGAACTACGTCTCAGTGTTTATTTTGTTCTGTTCAGAGTATTTCTTATCCTTTTTTCTCTCTCATTTACACTTAATGGGTCATTTCTCTACTCCCAATTCATATTCACTAAGCAGCCAAGATTCAAAACAAACCTTAGCCCTAAAGTGCCAGATAAGTTCTTTCAGGCACACTTGGGGGGCTGTTTTCTCTGTCCCCAAAAGAACAGATAAAACTGGAAGGGGAAAAAAGAGTCAGAGGGAGGGTAGAGTGGAAGTCAACACGGAGAAGGAAATAGTCAGAAGGAAGAACAAAAAGTTTCAGAGGTTCAGGGACAAAATGAAAGATTTTCTGATTTTTCCCCTACGAATAACCTGTCACTCAGTAATCCTGGACAGCCGTGGGTTTCCTGAAGGAAAGGAATAAGGGAACTTGGATCCTTCATATGAAGATGAGGGCGTTAAAACAACAAACCATACCAAACTCTGACTGTAACCACAGTCACATTGGAACTGAATAAAATCCTATACATGAGGCAGTAGTAAAAACCAATATTAATTCTATTTCTTCCTTTCAAGTTAGCTGCACCTATCATATTTCTTTTATTTCAAACTGTACTGGCTTCTGCTTTCAGTACAATGTTAAATAGAAATGTAGTAACAATATAATAATAGCCATCCTTGTTATGTTTCTAACTTTTAATATTTCTTCATTAAATACAATATTGCCTATCAGTCTAAGATACCTGTTTTCATGTTGATGAGTTATCCTCTATTCCTAAATTTTTAAGTGCTTTGCTTAGAAATGGGATATATTAGTGAGTCTTCCAGTTTTTTACTGGGATGAAAAAAGATTTTTTTATTGGTCTTACTGGAGTGATGTTTTTAATTAAATTCAATAACATTTGAATTGAATTAACCATGATAATGTTGAACAACTTTAAAAAATATAGAGAACTTGGTTTGCAGGTTTGACATTTTCACATCCACATTTATAGATGATTTGGCTCCTCTCAACCCCCCATAATTTTTGTTAGGTATCAAGATTAGCAAAGCTTCAGAAAAAACATGGCAGCATGATGTAGTTAACAACACAGGCTATTCAAGTTCACCTAGTATCCTGGTTTCAACCACTTACTTGCTATGTGACCTTCAACAAGTCACCTGACCGACAAAGATAGGGTGACAGAACAGAATGTAAATGCTCTAAACCTTATGGTTAAAATGGCACAATTAACTAAGGTTGAGAATGGATGGGAAAGAAAAGATGCGTTTGCTACTTCTTTATATTTTCATAGTGTGGGTTAAAATATGTAATTTAAAGCTGATAAATATATCCATCTGTCTATTCTGAGATTTATTAACATAAACAAACCCTAAACTCATATCCAGCAGTGGGGGAAAGGATGCTGAAAGGAAGAAGAAATATATTAATGTAATCATTATTCAGAATAGACTGTCAAAAGCAGGGGTCGAAACATAAGAACCAGTGGCTAACTCAGGCATACCACCACCTGTTTTGGCAGATAAAATTTAATGAAATACAGTCATTTGTTTACATATTATGTATGGCTGCTTTTGTGCTACAACAGCAAAGTCAGGTAGCTGTCAGAGATAAGCTTCAAAGCGGCCAAAAACGTTTGTTGACACCTGCTCTAAAGCAACAGAGTACTGAGTAGAGCATATAAAATTACGATCATAAAGATAGCCTCTATTAAAAGATACAAATATTTCATATTATCAAAGAATCACTGACACACAAAATTGCCTAAAAGGGATGACAATGTGATTGACAGCCATCTTCTCAATAGAAACTACATCAGAAAACAAATGATATATTTTCATAGTAGCGGAAGAAGATAACTAGCCAAGATTAGTTCCTCTACTAGACTATCGTTGAGAAAGAGATTAAAATAAAGACATTATTTTGACAGACAAAAAGTTAGAAAGCTTTCTAGTGATAGATCCTCACTTGTACAAGGTTGAAAAATATGTACTTAAGAAAGTAGTTAATAATACTAGAAATAACATTGGAAACGAAGAAAAATGATGAACAAAGAAATTGGTAAGCATGTGAGATCTACATAAATACTGAATAAAACAATATTGATATTGTCTAATTCTAGCTAAAAATCAAAAGGCAGAGCTAAAATATTTGACACAAATACATGCAAGATAAAACAAAGTGAACTAAATCTATGAAGCCCATGTGTCGTTCTGGTAGGCTTAATGAAATTAATTTAGATTTTAAGAAAAGATTCACTTTAAAAGTTAAAGAGTAGTTACCAAAAGAAATTCCAAAATAGCAGAGAAGGAAAATGGGGAAAACAAAACAAAACAAAACAAACAAAACAAAAACACATTTGAAAAGCAACTGAAAAACAGGAGAGAGAAAACCAGTAGCAGAGAAATCGTGATGTATCAGAGTCTGTGGGATATGGTTAAAAGAGAGCACAAAGAGAAAACTATGTATCTTACTTATGTACACCATTAATCTAGAAAGTATAAAGCAGATATGCAAAATAAGACAAAAGAATTGTGAAACTGAGTCAAAGAAGAAACCTCATTTAAGGTGCCATCGGAGGACAGAAGGGGGAGCTCTCACCCCCTTGGGTTCCCCACAGGAAGAAGCCTCCAGTACTGCTCCAGCAGGAGAGAGGAAGGATTTCTCCTCAACCAGCAACACGTTCAGACAATAAGAAAGTACTGCAACTGAGTCAATGAGAAGCCATCACCCTCCTGAATTCTCACTTCCCTCCAATGGACTTGTGTACAAAGTAGCGCCTCCCAATTTTCTCCTTTTCTCTATAAAGTAACATTCCTTTCCTTTGATCTCTGGACTTGCCTATGGTTTGCCATAGCTTGCATGTGCTGAAGTGCAATTCTTCTGCTGTTTCTAAAGAAAGCCAATTTATTGGTAAAATAACTGGCCATTCTTTTTTTTTTTTTTTTTTTTAAATTTCTGGCTTTAATGGAAGTAAACTCATCAATCACTTTATTTTCCTTTTGTTGGGAAACTCACAGTTGAATTGGCAGCACATTTTTTTTCAACGTTTTTAATTTATTTTTGGGACAGAGAGAGACAGAGCATGAATGGGGGAGGGGCAGAGAGAGAGAGGGAGACACAGAATCGGAAACAGGCTCCAGGCTCCGAGCCATCAGCCCAGAGCCTGACGCGGGGCTCGAACTCACGGACCGCGAGATCGTGACCTGGCTGAAGTCGGACGCTTAACCGACTGCGCCACCCAGGCGCCCCTGGCCATTCTATTTTTAAAGGCTGATGGTGAATTACCCCAAATGTGCAGAGGTCATTTTAAAAATCAGAGATTACACTGTTTAGCTCTGTAAATAAAATATGTCATGAATAAAATGGTTACTTAAAAAAATGTATATATAAATTGAGTTCAGGTGAAAATCTAAAAAAATTAACAGAAAACATAGGGAAAGTTGTCAAAATGCACCAGGCTGAAATATTTTTTTCAGACTTATTCTATCCACTAAAATCACATAGAACATTTTCATAAATGGCTTGAAAGGTGTTTGATAAAATTCAACATCTATTCTTGATTTACAAAAATACACCTAAGTAAGAGGAATGGTTCTTAACACCTTAAGACATATCTACCTGCATCTAAATAGACAGCACTGGAAGTATTCCCATTAATGTCGGGAACAGAGAGGAGGTCCACTCTCAGGGCTATTATTTTATGTTGTCCTGGAAGTACTGGACATTCTTAGGACTCTTGCCTAAGAGAAAGAGTGTTACAAAAACTAAGAGCAAGTAAATGATCACTATCTTAAAATGATATAATTCTGAGCCTGGAAAAATGGAAGCGAAATGATGGGATAACTATGAAAAACAGTGAGAGTTCGATAAGGTGGCTGAGGAAACTAATGATATACAGAAATTCACAGTCTTCTCATACACCCACCATAACCAGTTAGAAGGTTAAAGAATTTACAACATGAATAAACCATTTGTAACATTAATAAAATTTAAAACATGAGTAAAATCATATACTGTTTAGGAAAAAATCAAAGTCAAGAGACAAACGATAAGATGAATTTTGTTTTTTTGTTTTTGTTTCTGTTTTTTTTTTTTTTTTTTGCAAATCATGATAGACAAAGGGCTTATTTCCCGAACATATGAAGAGCTCCTACAAGTCAGAAACAAAAATACTACCAGGCGCAAATAATTATGGCCAAAAAGCAGGTCACAGAAATGAAGATTCAAATGGCTGTGCTAATTTCTCTGGCTTCAAATTAATGACAATGGACGTCAAATGGGCTCCTAAGGCTGCCCAGAATTCACACTGGTTTCTGACTTCAGTTATTCTCATGCTTTTCATAGATTAATTCATACCTTCTCCTCTATAATCAGACATTACCTTCTCTCCCATTTTCATTCCCCATTGTTACTGCCCAAGTCCAAGCCATCCTATCTCTTACTCAGGTTCCTCTAATAGATTCCTAACTGGGAGCTGCAGCTAGTCAATTACAGGAGTCATTAATAAACTGAGGAAACTTGTATATAGCCATGATTATTTATTCAAACTAGTATTTATTCATATATTTATAGCATATGTATTCAAAAGGCAAATCTCTAACTGAGCACCTACTATATACTAAGCACTGGTCAAGTCTGGAACATGACAGAGAAGAAAACAAAGTCTTTGCACTCACAAAGGTGGGGAGGCTGACAGCTATATAAGTATAGCTTTAACGTGGTGGAAGTCAAAGAAGAAAAATCAAGTGAGAAGGATGGAATAACCAGTTGATGTTTTCAAAGGCAGGTCAGAGAAGCTCTCCCTGACAGAATGACATCTGAGCAGAGACCTGAAATACTGACAGATGGACCAATCTCAAAGTGGAGAAAACAAATGCAAGCACCAAATAAAGTAAATCCTATGCATTAATCGTGCAATTATAGCACTTACAAAATCTGAAAAATTTGATAGGACCTGAAAAACCTCTCCTTCTTCACAACTGGTGCCAACAATGAAAATACAAAATTCAGAACTAGTTCACATCTATTTAAGACACAAATAAGTTGGTTGTTGTTGGTATATGTGAGGACTATGAACTTTGGTCCATGATAGGGGGAGTTAAGCTAAACACTGAATTTTTATACCATGCTTACTTTAAAAATAAACACAAATAACCTTCCTTCCTTCACTCACCCTCTAAGTTTTGGCTGTCTTTACTAAAAAACATCCTTTTAATTTAATCCTGAAAACAACATGGAGAATGACTTTCTTTCAAAACAAGTTTTCCCTTGAAGAGAAACACATGTTCAAAGTACAAACAACATTCCAGTGTCTGACTTAAGGCTACTTAATTTCTGCACGATGACGTCATACTTAGGCTACTGAACATGTTCCTGTATGTATCATTTCTTCTACAAGTCTAGAATTTAGGCCCATTCATGGAAACAGACCTATCATTTTATGCAACTAGAGAATAAAGAGAACCTGTGTACTTCCCAAGTCACAATTTCTCAGAGTAATCAAAATTAATATTCCAACATAATTTTTGAAAATAAAATTTACTAGCTACTTTTAAAATCTGTTTGTAAAGAAAAGGCCTAAGAAGAGCTAAGAAAATTTTAAGAAAAAAAGATCAATGATTAAACCAGGGTATTGAGTATCTAGGGAAAATACAAAGCTATAATAATTTTTAAAATATTTATTGTAGTAATGCTTTTTTTGATTTTGATTTTTTTTAAGTTTCTATTTAAATTGCAGTTAGTTAACATGCAGTGTAATTATTAGTTTCAGGTGCAGAATTTAGTGACTCAACACTTACCTACGGTAACACCAGGTGCTCATCACAAGTGCACTCCTTAATCCCCATTGCCTATTTCACCCATCCCCCCACCCACTGCCCCCTTGGTAACCTTCAGTTTGTTCCCTCTAGTTAAGAATCTGTTTCTTGGTTTGTGTCTCTCTTTTCCCCCCTATGATCATTTGTCTTGTTTCTTAAATTCCACCTATGACTGAAATCATATGCTATTTGTCTTTCTCCGACTAACTTATTTTGCTTAGCATAATACTCACTAGCTCCATCCACGTCGTTGCAAATGGCAAGATTTCATTCCTTTTTATGGGTGAGTAATATTCCGGTGTATATATACCACAAATTCTTTACCCATTCAGCTATAATAATTTAGGGTGTAATACTGGATCAGAGAGATCGATAAAAGAGAGCTAGGAGCTAGGAGCAGTTCTGTAATTATAAGGTGACATTTCAAATGAGTAGTGAAAGGGTGGCCCAACTACTCAAAAATAGAATTCATATTCATATTAGAAAAACAGAATAGTTAGATCACCACCACTTATTATACATGTATCAAAATAACCCTAGCTGAGTAACAGATACACATCCTACATCTCAATGACTTAAACAAATACTCACTCACTTCTTGCTCATGTGAAGTTCAATAGGTGGCTGGATGAAGTTCAGGTTATCTCTTCCATGCAGTCATGCAAAGACCCTGGTGGATGGAAACTTCATCTTCAAAAGCGATCCTGCTTTTGCCCAAGATGTCAGCACCCTGCTGGAAAACAAGGGAAGAAATGTGGAAGACTGCCTGGAACATTTTGTGGGGAGGTGAACATCATGTAATAATTTTTACCCACATTCCATTGGCTAACATTTGCCTCACTGCAAGGAGGCTGGCAAATGGAAGTTAGCCAGGTACCTAAGGAAACGAAGTAGATGAAGTGAGCACTTAGGTTTGACACAGTACATCTTTCTGGTTACCAAGTATCCTCTACCACAACTGGAACACATTTCTTTCTTTCTTTTTCTTTTTTCAAGGGAGACAACCCAAAGTTCTTTTTTTTTAAAATTTTTTTTTTCAACATTTTTTTTATTTATTTTTGGGACAGAGAGAGACAGAGCATGAACGGGGGAGGGGCAGAGAGAGAGGGAGACACAGAATCAGAAACAGGCTCCAGGCTCCGAGCCATCAGCCCAGAGCCCGACGCGGGGCTCGAACTCACGGACCGCGAGATCGTGACCTGGCTGAAGTCGGACGCTTAACCGACTGCGCCACCCAGGCGCCCCCCAAAGTTCTATCCAGTTACTGCAAACAGCTTCAAGTGCAAGATCTCTGAATGATGGCATGGTTCTTTCCATCAGCTCTGGATATGGCTCCTTGATCTTCAGTGATACTTGCACAAACAACACAGTTACAGAAATGTCTTTACTGCCACCTGGCCCAACATACTATGATGAAACAAGGATAAACTTGTAATAAAAACTACATCTGGTATAAGGTATAGCAGAGACACACAGAAGGCACTGGTCTATAGTAGTTACAAAAAACTTCTGGCAGGAATTTTTAGTTCCCCCTATTCCAGCATTAAGAACATATCCTTGATTTCAACTTGGCTACCTGGGAGGAGTTACTTGTTCAACATTCTTCATAGCTCTGAATCTACTCTTTAGCAGGTTTTTTGTCTATTAGCACATTTGAGATACATGATGGGGACTGACTCTCCTTGGAGGCCTTTAAAGTTTTGTAACCCATATCTTCCCTGAACAAGTGTAGGAGCCCTAAAATACTTTTAATGACAGAACATCCGAAAGCTGGTCAAGTCCAGACTTGCAATTTTTTTTTTTTTTTTGGCATTACAAATAAGCAGGTTATTGTTTTTGAGAGAAAGGGGATCTATTCAGCTGCATAAGCCCATAGCACTTTCAAAGCTCTTTCCTAAATATAATTCTCAAAGTTGACTTACTTTCCCCCTCCTCTGCCCCGTCTTAAAGCTATCATCCTTAGGAGGAAATGCCACTGTTACTCAGATCTGTGCTGTAGCCAGAAGTCTTAATGGATTTTTGTGCATAATCTCTTGTCCTTTGGGACTAGAAGCAATGGCTTTTTCATCCTATTACTTTTTGTTTTTCTGTCCTTGCAGGCTAACAGGCTACTGTTACATCCCATCTCTTGTTTTCTATCACATTGATAAATGCAGGTCATAAAAGTCAACATTACATTTTCTAGCCTTTCCCTAGAGCTATGGGGTCAAGGGCTCAGGTTCAAATTCCAAGTAATTGTAAATGACCTTTCTAAAAACTGTTTTGTCATTGCATTACACAAACCTCATTTTCTAATACTGGATATTAGTTTTCGTCTTGTCTGTGGGGGCAATGCCATGTACAGTACTTTGGATTCATTTTTACAGTAGCACCCTCCTTCCACCAGCCATTTCTGAGAGTAATGATACTTATTCTATCAAAATCTCTATCGAAATCTCTAATTTTCGCTGATTGAACACGATAGGTGTTTGTTATATAACTTAAATCCAATCGGCCTAAGTGGAGGAATAAGTAGAGGACTAGAATTCTCATAGCTACTTAGGTTCCTAGGCTGATGGCTATTCCTTCATTTTAAAAATGGTGTCTTCTAGTGTCTTGCTGGGAATTGACATCCCGCGGGTGGACACAAGAAGAGTGGAGGACAGAAGAGGAGTTTATGGGCTGGACCTGGAAGTGGTTTACAAAATTTCCACATGCATTCCACTAAGCAATTCTTAAGTCACAGGACCTCAACCTAACTTCAAGTGATGCTGAGAAATACAGGTTGGTTACGTACTAACTGATTTGATCAAGGAGCATACCAATCTGTCAGAATACGTAGGGGTAAGTTCCAGACAAACTAAAGGCTAAATATAACATAAACCTATAAAAAGTACTAGAGGAAAAAAGACCTCTATTTACCTATGTTAATACATTTGCAGAATATGGGGATTCCATGGGCCTACACTGGGCACTCAGGATTCAGATGGGGAACAGAGTGGAGAAAAAGTTTTCATTGATGGTACAAGCCTGAAAGGAGACGGTACTGCAGCAGGACACAAATGCCCACAAGGACTCTTGCTCCCTACTGAAAAAAGCTTGTCACTATAGGTCACTGTAAGGTCATCAGATACTGTCAAGAGGGCACAGGTAAAAACTCACCGTGGGTTGGGGAACGGTAAATGAAAAAGAAAGAAAAAAACCTGTATCTCTGGTAAGAGTAAGGAAGCTAATGTGTGCCCAGACTATGAGATAGATATCCTACATCGGGGTGGGGCAAAAAAAGTCTCCCAAACAAGACTCACCAAAGATGCAAGAAGAGTTTTGCTGCCACAAAGAGCTGCAGAATCAGTGGATCCACCCATAATCCTTTAACATATGAAAACCACAAAAAATTTCGAACATCAAGAACTCGAACAATTCTTTCCATGAGTCCTTTCTTGAGGGATCTATTAGAGAATAAACCCAATCCAAACAAAAAATGACTTGGAAAACTCTAGCACTTCATTGAAAATCTAAGATTAAAACTAATCTCAGAAGCAGAGTAATGTTATACTATAATGCTCTATATCATGCATTGTAGGTTCCAATTAAGTAAAAATAATGCAACCAGAAATGGGAGGTGAATGGAGACGAGATGAGGGAAGTTAGAATAAGCTCATTAAAGGTAATTTAGACAGTGAAATAGAACATAGGCAACACAGTGAATAAAAAAATGTGACGATGGGCATTAAGGTGTAACCACTAGAACAGAAATATTAATCTTGCTAAACACAAAACTAATTTTTTAATAGAAAGTACAGTTTGAAGAGAAAGTAAAATAATAAGTATGATAATTACAGTAGAAGATGACAGAATTGAAAGCAAACGTATTTGCCTTATCAACAAATGTGCATGGGTTGAACTTGCCTATTAAGTGTTAAGATTTTGAGCTTAGCTCATGAAGACCTAACTATATACTGTACTGAAGAAACACACATAAAACAGAATGATTCAGAAAGGCTAAAAATAAAGGGATGGACAAATGTATTCCAGGAAAATGGGAACACTAAAAATGCAGGGATAGCAACACTGACGTCAGATCAAGTGGGAAGCAAACAATAGGGAAAGATTTTCTATAATTTCAAGCGCATATGCAAAAATGAAATAAAAGGAGAAACTGAAATATGTGACTACATACAGTAAGTGACAGAAAAACAACATGATAGCAAAGTAAATAACACAAAATCAGAAGAGTTAACAAACTGGGAAAAAAATACTTGCAATACCCGTTAAGAGATAAAGGGCTAGTGTATGTAATATATAAATAAATCTTAAAAATTATGGGGAAAAGTCAAAAACAAAACTCACTAGTAGAAAAAAGGGCAAGACATGAAAAAAATTCACAAAACCTGATGTAGAAAGTATTTAACAATTTTGAAAAAAAGTATCCAACTATACCCATAAGAAAATACATAGTAAAACCACAATGGAGAAGTTGTGAAGAAACAGGCCTCTCTCTTGTACTGAAGCACAACCTTCATGTTGGAAAATTGGCAATTTTCAAACAAAACTACATATGCACTTACCTTCTGATGTAACATTTCCACTCTAGGAATAAATCCCAAAGAGAGAACTCCAATAATATGAAAACATATACCGTTGTTTGTATTTTCTTTGCAATATTTTTTGTAACTGCAAGACAGGGAAAATAACTTGTACACCCAAACATAGATGAGTGGTTGAATAAATTGACAAGTCTACCTAATGGGGTACTAGAAAGTTTCTTTTTGTTGTTGTTCTTTGTTTTAAATAAGGAAAATCTTTATGGACAAATTTGCAGTGATTTCCAGGATACATTTTAATTAATTATTTTATTTGTTTTTATTTTAGAAAAAAGAGTGTGAGTAGGGGAGAGGGGCAGAGGGGGAGAGAGAATCTTAAGCAGGCTCCGTGCTCAGCGCCAAGCCCGACGTGGGGCTCAGTCCCACGACATTGGGATCATGACCTGAGCCTAAATCAAGAGTTGGAGGCTCAATGAACTGAGCTACCCAGCTATCCTTCAGGATATATTTTTAAATGAAAAAAGTAGTTTATAAAATCATCTAGGAGTGTTAACTTCTGCATTAAAAAAGGAGAAATAAATACATACACATTTATTCATCTGTGCAAAGAGAAACACAGAAAGGATACACCAGGGACTAATGAGATGGATTATCTAGAGGGGATGGGTGGGAATTGGGTAAAAAGAAAAGAAACAATTGGAAAGAGGAGTTGCCACCATCTCTCAGAGTATACCATTTTGTGCACCTCTGACTATGGAACAATGTTCATGTTTCACACACATGAAGAAAAAATAAAGTAAAATTACCAAGGATGGAAGAAAAATCCTTTAAGGAAAATACATCAGAAACACGTGAACTAAAGTTCATTTCAAATGATGTACTTACTACATGGAAGGAAGGCATGGAAAATGCACTAACCCAGGTCACTTTTTACTGTTATTACTCTAAAAATTAAATATAATTCACATACCATATATTCATTCTCTTAAAGCACATAATTCAGTGGATTTTTGTATATTCACAAAATTGTGCAACCAACACCACCATCCAATTACAGAACACATTCGCCAATCCAAAAAAGAATGCCTCCATATCCATTAGCGGTCATTCAGTCACTACTCCTCCCTCCCCTAGCCCTTTGTAATCACTAATTTACTTTGGTCCCTATGGATTTACCTATTTTGGATATTTCATGTAAGTGGAACCATGTTTTTGTTTGGCTTCTTTCTTAACCCAATGTTTTCAAAGTTCATTCAAGTCAAGGTATATATCAATACTTCATTCCTTTCTATGGCTGAGTAGTATTCCATGGTGTGTGTGTGTGTGTGTGTGTATGTGTGTGTGTATATATATATATATATATATATACACACACACACATATATACATACATACACACATACATACTACCATTGTTATCCAGTCATCTGTTGATGGTTTTTGGGTTGTTTCTTTCTGGCTATTATGAATGTTTTATGAACATTCATGTTTTACTTTTTGTTTGAACATTTTTCAATTCTTTTAAGGTCTACAGCTATTAGTGAAAAGGCAGTTCACATAAGACTCTCATTATGCTTGTTGGTACACTTGATGGTATTCCACACATCTTTGAATATCTGTTCATTGTCATTGTTTTTTTTTTTTTTTAAATAGGAAAAAAATTGACCAATCTTTAGCTTCACCAAATATTTCTTCTGCCTGCTCCAATCTGCTATTGGCCACTTATGTTGAATTTTCCGTATCATTTACTGTACTTTCCAGTTCCTAATTTTTTTTCTCTTATAATTTCTATCTCATTGTTGATATTCTCTATATGGTGAGACTGTGTTCTCAGATTTTATTTTAGTTTTTTAAACATTGTTTCCTTTGGTTCTTTGTACATCTTCTCAAAGTGGTTTATTTAATGTCTTTGTTGAATAATTCTGAAGTCTGGGCCTCTTGGGGAACAGTTTGTTTGCTTTTATTTCTCCGTATATGGGGCATACTTTGTTTCTGCAGGTCTTCTAGTATTTTAGAAAACTGGTCATTTTAAGTAATATAATGGTGCAAATCTAAAAATCAGATATTCCTCTCTCCCTAGGGCTTGTTGTTCCTGTTTTTTGTTGTCGTTTAAATGTACTTTTGTGAAACTGTCAAGTCTGGATTCTTTGTTGTGTATGGCCACTGAAGTTTCTGCTTCATTAGTTTAGTGGTACACTAATAACTGGACAGAGATTTCCTTCAATGCTGGAATCAACACTTCTCCAATTTTGCTGAGAGGCTCTGTGTGTGTACGGGGGCACACCTTCAGCACTTAGCCAGGAAGTGGACAATTCCACCTGAGCCTTCATTTCCTGCTTGAGTAGAACCTCAAGGTCAGCTAGAAGTTAAGAGCTTAGCACCTTCTCAGCTCTTTCCTGAACAAAGACACAGCCCTATGCATGCACATGACTTGCTTAATTCCAAGAAATGTCAAAACTTATCAAAGTCCCTAAGGATACTGAATTCTCCAGATTTCCTTTTAAGCTTTTTGATAAACGCATTTGTCTCAACTGTTATTCACTGCCTTAGGCAGATGTGATGTTAAACAATTACCTCTGATAGTTTTTGATAAGTGACATCAGGAGAACAGGCTTTTCACACTGAGCAAGTTCTTGGTCAAAACAGACTTGCAAGTGGGGTCTTCCAGTGGATAACCACACTGGTCAAATAATGACAGTTCTCAGTGAATGTATCTTTGAAGCAGGTCCAACCCTGTTCTTCTTTCTCTAGTGG
Organism: Neofelis nebulosa; assembly: GCF_028018385.1. Classification (NCBI taxonomy): domain Eukaryota; kingdom Metazoa; phylum Chordata; class Mammalia; order Carnivora; family Felidae; genus Neofelis; species Neofelis nebulosa. The sequence continues at coordinate 140,155,568 of NC_080782.1, forward strand.
CTGCCAGGGTGCTGGTTTTCACTATGATTGTGAGCTGCTGGTTCTCAAAACTATCAAGGATCTGAGGAGTGAGAAGTTGAAAATACGGCAAGTTAAAATGTCACAAAGATCACTGTTCCTGTCAAGATGCATCCTTTCCTGAAAAATACTCCCTGGATTGCAGTCAACCTGTGGCTAACTCCATAGTTCAGAACAGGTTGATTCTGACAATATAGTTTTCTCACTGCTTTTTAGGGAGAGAATTCCGGTATGTCTTTACTCCACCATTTTTGCTGACATCATTTCGGATAACTTTCAAACTTCGTTTTGAGACCATTTGTCCTTGAGCTAAAGAAAAAAGAACTCTAAAACTATACTGAACTTTGGCTAGTAGACTTGTATTTTGCAGAGGCATCAGTTAGCAATTTTGAAACTAACTTCTGTGTATTCTAGGGTTGAGAAAATAAGTAAATATACTGTGGATAAGGAGAACTATCTTTCTCACTGTTAGATAGCAAAAGGACACAAGACAGCCTGAGTAGGCTCCGACTGGCCAAATTAAGGACAATTCGAGCATCAAAATAAACAATGGATTTCTAATGCTGACAATTATATAGTAATAGGAATCAGACTGGCCATTCTACATTAAATGACTAGAAGACTGGATAAAATATATAAAACTTAGGGTTTCAGCCAATGGACAAAAGGCAGTACAATATAGTAATAACTCAGAGAAAGAAAACAAACCAGTTGAGTGCTTTAGCTCATTGCATGGAGTTTCTAACTACACTGCTGAGGGAAGGAACCCTAGAATAGCTCAGTGGCCTTACTGAAGAGACAGAGTTCGGAGTTTACATAGACTACTGTGACTAGAATTTGAAGCAAACTTCTAGAGAAGAAGGAGATGAACAGAAAACAAGTGCTCTGGAGATCTTTGGCAGGACCCTGTCAAGCCTATGGCTTAAGACTGATCTGTGCAATGTATGAGGAATCTGCCAAGGCCAGGAAAAAATTCACCAGAAAGGAGATTGTGAAACAACCTACAAAGGGCCAGGTGTAGTTTGTGTTCTCATCTCACCAGATATAACAAAAAGGATTTGCTAAATAAAAGACAAAGCATCAGGCAGGATGCTCAGAATGGGAATGCCTCTGGAGTGGAGCCAAATGAACCCTAGGCCAAGGTTTCTCAATTTTGGCACTGCTGACATTTTGGGATGGATAATTTCTTGCTGTATACAAAGTAGAATGTTCACTAGCATCCCCGGCCTATATTCACTAGATGTAACACAAAATATCTGCAGATGTTGCGAAATGTTCCCTAAGGGTAAAACTCCCCAAAACTGAGAGCCACTGCAGACAAGATCATTAAAACAGCTATTAACGTCCCACGTGTTCAAGGAAGTAGAGAAAAACCTGAACATGATAAGAAGACAAATGAAATATTATAACAAAACCAATGGCAAAGAGAGGGGGGGAGAAGAGAAGAGGAGGAGGAGGAGGAGGAGGAGGAGGAGGAGGAGGAGGAGGAGGAGAGCCACGGATAAAGCAAATGTGGTAATGTTACTGTTTGGAGAACCTGGGTGAAGAATATTGTGCAGTAAAGAATTTGGCTTTGCCCAAAGAGAGAATTGCCTTTGCCACTGGCTTCTTGGAGGTAATCTGAGGAATACCTGATAGAAGTCTCTTTGTTTAGGGCAGCAGCTAGCTACAATCATTTGGGCAATCAACTGATCATGCTTACATATTGCAGCCACCACAAAAATTCTGGACACCAAAACTTGAGTGAGCTTCTAACACTGGCCAAACTCTAAGCACACTGATGCCAGGATGGTAAAGTGTCCTGAGGACAACAGAAGCTTTGTGTTAGTTAGAACCCTCACAGACATGGTCCTATGCATCTCTTCCTTTGAGAGGTTCTAATTTGTACCCTTTCCCTGTAATAAACAGTAACTCTTGAATAGGTTTCAGTGTGTGTGTGTGTGTGTGTGTGAGTGTGTGTGTGTGTGTGTGTGTGTGTGTGTGTGTGTGTAGGTTTCAGTTAGTTCTGGGAGTTTTGTAGCAAATTTTTGAACCTAAGGGTGTTTGGGGAACCCTTCCCCCACAACCCCCACCTCCAAACCTGCAGAAGTGTCAGAAGTATCAGAAGTGACAGTGGTCTTGTGTCTTGTGTGGGCTCTTCCCTCTAACCCTGTAGCTGGGCCCTAATTCCTTGCAGTAGGATAAGAAGTCTAGGGCAGACTTGGTGGTCTGGAGGACAGTACTCTCCAAGTCACAATTTGGCTAAACCTGGGTAGGCATGGACACATTTTTCTTTCACCTTTCCTGTAATAATTTTTCATAATTAAAATTTCAATGGAAATTAATTTTAATTTTATATAACTGACATCTCAAAATAAAATTTTTAAAGCAGAGAAAGTAAATTTTGCATTCAACAGCAAAAAACAATTTTCTTTCTGTATACTCTCTTGAATTCCATTGCTTTAGTTATCTAAATTCTTAAGCTCTTGAAAATGACAGAAATGACTCTCCAGAGCTTATGAATTTCTGCTAACCAGAGGCCTTTTCCTGCCGTTAACAGCAACAAGGAATTTCCTTATCTTTAGTTAGTTAACCAAGAACCTTTAATTTCTTCCAGAGAAGCCAAAGTGAAACATTTGAAAGGAGTTTCAAAATCCTGTCTTCCTTTGAAATAACAGTACTGTATAGCGAGAGTAGTCCCTTCCCCTGTGAGGCATCTCATAACCTCATTCAGTTCTCTGGAAATGCTCCTTCAATCATACCTCCTTCAGGATTTGTCCTTATAAATAAATTCCCATCCATGATTCCACAAAAAAAAAAAATGTTTCTATAAAAGCACATTAAAGTAACTACATGTCATACATTCTTGATATAAACAAGTATTTCTATGCAGTGACATATATAACCAATTTTTTGGTCATGTTGCTACACTAAAACACGTATGTTTCCTAAAAACTAGATATAAAATTCAGAAATCAAAAACTGGGAACTTATTTTAAAAGTCAAAGAGATCACAAATCATTAAAAGTATAATAAAAATTAACATTTATTTTTATAATTTATTGTCTTCATACCCATAATAAAAGTTAACTTAGTTTTGCTAAGAATAACTCTTAGGAAAGATGATCTATTTTAAATAACTATAATTTCCTCATATTTTCCACTGTAAAATATATCTCCTAAACATTCATTTTCAAGGCAAGAAACAAGAGCTACACTTGTCATATTCACTTCATGATAAGTGCACATGACCAAGACCGAGAGAGTTGTGATCTCAGAATTCTCGCACAGAGGGAAGAGTGCGGGTTTATTATTAAGAAACAATTTAAGTATGTACTTGATTTGTGCATGGCTTATGTAAACATAACTTTAATAACAGGCTGGTTCACAGAAAGAAGTCCTAATCAATCATCAAATGTAATTTTTTTCCCCTGAAACACAGCAATTTTAGATTGCTGTTCTTTCCGCCTCCTGCTTGCTTCCCATGAAGGATGAAGAGGCAGCTGTGACTGCTGTTTTGTATTTTCAAGTCCTCTCTGTGCACTCTTATTAAACGGATTCTTGAGCTGAAGTTCACTTTGCCGAAAACCTGGGAGGAGAAAGCAAAAATAGTGAAAACTAAATGCCTAAAGACCATACAAGAGAAAGACATTTCATTTTCTCACATCAGCGTTTAAAGAAGGAATTTAATTTTACTTCAATGGAATATACCACAATTTAAAATCTAAGTCTAACAGGAATAGTTTGAAATTGTAATATACATATGAATAGGCAATTTCGGGACACATGCCTTCTAAGATTTTAAACAGATGTTTATTGTGTATCTCCTCATGTATGTTGTGCTGTCTTATTTGCATTGAGGAAACAGTTTAATAAAGGAAACAATGCAGACAACATGGAAGGCCAAGAAAAAAAAAAAAGAAAAAGAAAAAAAAGAAAAGAGCATCTTATATTTTCAAAGGAACATCATTAGTTTAGGATATCTGTGTATGATGTAGCCAGAAAATTCACATGTATTTACTAAAATACTCGATCTGACCATGGTGATGGGAGGAGAGATGAATTTTTAAAGGGCTACTGATTGATTCCACTGCCTTGTTATTGAACATAAAATTATTATGAGATAAATTACTAAATTCACTCCAATTTAAGACAAAGCTCTTTTTCAATCATAAAATTATCCACCAGATACAAGGGTGGCAAGTTGCTTCTAGTCCTTACATCCTCTTAAATTATAAGATACTTAAAACTACATTATTTTGAACAAGAAAGTAGCATTTGTGAGAAACACATCAGCCAGAAAAGACATGAATTAATGCATGCTTACAGAATGAGGGTGGGGGAAAGGGAGACAAAAATGTAACAGAGATTTTAAGTAGTACATGGGAAGTGTAATTTCTCCACTGCAACTTAGACATCATTCACTGTCAAAAGCGTTCTCAAGATCTCCTTAAAAAGTAAATGTCGTAACATTACACAAACAAACGCACACAGTTTGGGACGACATTTCCAAAACATTTATTGTACACAGAATTCAAAACGTCGTGCATGCTACACAAATCACAAGTGGTCTAGAAATCTGATATAATACTCAGAGTGGCTCTAGTGATGAAGAACAAAGAGTTTAAATGTTAAAAGAAACTGCTTCATAAAAAATGAGATTTAAATAAGGCAGTATTCTAAACTAATATATATTTTAGATAATTAGGTAAAGTATATTTGTAGGTGTAAACACATTATAAGTTAAATTCTATAAATATATAAGCTAAGTGAAAAAACAAAAGCCCTTCCACTTGGGTCTCCTCACTGGGAAAATGTGGGGGGTGCCTGCAGTTTACAGTTACTCTGTGTCTGAATATAAGGTAAATGAGGCAGATGCCAAGTGTCTGCCAGACCTACTTTTCTTTTCCTCCTGGGTGCACCGCCAGGATGAATTCCCCATCCTGACCACAGCTAGATGAGGCCATGAAGCTGAGTTATAGCCAAAGACATGTGAACAAAAGGTCTGATCAGAAAAACCTCACATTCGATCCTTTAATCTCTTTCTCTCTCTCTGCTCCCAGAGAGCACAGAGAAATCCCAGAGGCACGAGATGGAAGGAGGCTGCAAAGAGCACAAAGGCTGTGACGAATGAGAATTCAATCACCACGATTTGGTGGCTGCTTGCTACAGCAGCCAGTCTACTACGAATAAGAGCAAAGTGCCAGTCGGAAGGAGGATGCAGCCATCACAACAACATGTGCATTTGGCACTGGCTCGGCCGTTCAGTGGTAGGTGGTAAGGAAATGGATACCCGAGGCTGAAAAGTGGGCACATCTCCCGTGCCAATGAAATGGGCAGAACTGTGGCCATTCTCACTGTTGCCAAGTGAGAACCTGGGAGGCAGGCTGTATGCCTATGGAGTTCCCAACACCAGGGTAGGTGGTGGGAAAGAATAAAAGAATTAGTGTACTGATGGCTCTTTGGCAACAGACTACAAAAAAGAGCAGTGTCCAGGAAAGAACTGGCCAGCTCACAGACAGAAACTGAAAGCAACAGAGAATCCAGGTATCTGGGAACTAACTTAAGGTTAAGAAAAGCCTTTGGACTTTGAAAGTTAGATGGGAGACTAAGATTTTAAGCAGTAAAGGCCTCTGGAGATTCAGCCCCAGAGCAAAGTTAAGAGTAGAGTATGGCCTTCTCAACCAAACCTGAGAGTCTCAACACAGCAGACACATGGAATGATGCTTGGGGTGGGGAAAAAATACCCTCAAACATAAAGAAAGCAAGTTTGACAACTTGCTCTAGGAAAAAATTGGTGGTGTGGTGACTAGCTCATGGATGGACTAACGGGAAATGAAGAAGTCAGAAATCCACTAAGTTTTGGAGGGACCCGTGTTGTGAGAGAAACCCTAAGTCTGGGCTGAAAAAACTCTCTTGAATGTTAAAGACTCTGAACGGTCTCCAGGACCATATGTTTTTACCAGTCACTTGGTGCAGCCCCCAAGGAAATTATACCAAATGTCTGCTTCAGGTGTGGCCATAGAACAAAAACCTCCCAAGAAGACAGTCAGAAGCCAGGAAGAACAATGGATAAGGAAGTTCCTCCAGCTCCTCTACAATTTTTGCTCAGTAGTGGTAGACATGTTATGTGCCTCCCAATTCTCTCTTAACTGACTTGAAGTTTATATTGTGGTTACCTTGTCCCTGATCTGCCACTAAATATTTGGTTATGAGCTGGGGACGGGCAGTCTGTGTTTAAGTGGCCAGGCCACCAAACTTGGGGCAGTCCCATCCAGGAAACCGGATGGAAAGTACCGCCTCATCCAGGGGATGGATGATGCTGGGCTGGGACTCTGAGGTGGATTCCCTGGGAAGGAGAGAAGTGTGCTCTGTTTGGGGGAGGGGCAGTGAAATGGAATCTCTCACATCCGGTGAGGGAAGGATGGTCAGTGGCAGACAGTTACGTGTTTAAGAAATTCCACTTTCTTTTTTCCTCCTAACCACACAATTAGACAATGTTTCTTAGCTCCCCTGTGGCTAAATGGCACCATATAATTGAATTCTGGCTAATGAATTGTGAGTGTAACTGATTCCTGCCACTTTCTGGCCTGGCCCATGAAAACCTCCTGCACAATTCTCCATGTACTTCTTCCCTTCTGCTGGCCAAACGGAAACTGCAGGAGGAAGGAGCTACGAGATGAAAGGAGCCTGATCCTTGAATTACTCTATGAAACACAGCCCCTCTGTCAATTCACAGTGGACTGTGATGTGAGTGAAAAATAGATTTTCATTATTTTAAGCCAGTGAGAGTCGGGGATTATGTATAGAAGTGAGACTACCCAAATATATTTAATTTGACTTGTTATGAATTAATGTGAAAATACTTTGATTTTACTCTTAACCCAGAAAGTAACATACTTGTTACTGAATATTTAATGGTATGGTGCTAAGACATAACGTATATGATAACTCAGTTCAAGAGAAATCAAATAGAGCCAATATGTCCTGGTAAGTTTTATTTACACCTTTCCTCCTGGCACAGATAGGTAATAACAACAACAACAACAACAGAAAAACCAATTACAATTTAAAAATCACACTGATAATTAGAAAATGTTCTGTTCCCCTTTCTGTGGGTACATAATTCATTCAGACTATTAAGCAACCCGGAGTTTTTATCCTTCCATTCTGGAAAAGTATCAGTTAACTGTATAGAAAGGGCAGGAAGCCAGTAATACATACCTGGGGTTTTGCTTTTTGGAGCCTGTTCTCTGTAATTTCCAAAAGAAGAAAAGACCATTAGGACTTTAAAAAGATAAATAACTTTACAAAGATAAAATAAAATAAACTAGGGATAAAACTCAAAGGACTATCGCACTCCCTCATCCCCCCAATCAATAAAAAAATGATAACACCCCCCCCAAGTTTTAGCTGTATCAAAGTTTGATTTTACAATCAGTATTTACAACCAATATTACAACAGAAACATGTGACTTTCCTTCTCACCCCACTTTCTTACAGGGACTTCTGGTCATAAAATATCCTATCTTGGTTACATATATACTGTCTCCACTCTTGAAGACCATCCAGACAAAAAATTTCGAAAGTCTTCATAAAGCAGGAAAGAGTCACATGTAACAAAAATTAAGATTTACATTTTGTGAGAGATGGAAGGGATAACGGTATGTTATTCTCAAGTGAGAAAAGAAATGGAGCCTTGTGAGGCAGGTTTGGGACACATAAAAACGATTTTAATTAATTTTAAGGTTCCAAATATGGTTGTGTGTCTTTCTACACTTACTTCCCTGGAAAATGTGAACATCACAAGTTTCTGTTCTATTAAAAATTATCCTTGACTTTACAAAAACAATTTTCTGAAGAAAATAGCTGTTACTGAAGAAATAAGCTAACCGTGTGAAGCTATCTCCTACCAGATTAGAATTACAAATGAAATTAAACTTACTGACTTATCACAGCAGAGCTGTGGAAAGTGGTGGTGAATAGCAGGGACAGAGGCAGCAACATTACCAAATACATAGGAGTCTGGAGAAGCTCAGTGAGAGCAAACATTTCATAAGAAAAAGACTGATGTTTAAAATAATGATGGCTCTGGGTTGTCAAAAACAAAGCCCACTGTTTTGTTTTTTTAATTTTTTTTTTAATGTTTATTTATTTTTGAGACAGAGACAGAGCGTGAACAGGGGAGGGGCAGAGAGAGAGGGAGACACAGAATCGGAAACAGCCTCCAGGCTCTGAGCTGTCAGCCCAGAGCCTGACACGGGGCTCGACCCACAAACTGTGAGATCATGATCTGAGCCGAAGTCGGATGCTTAACCGACTGAACCACCCAGGCGCCCCAAAGCCCACTGTTCTTTTCAGAAAGTTCTATTTAAAGAGTAAGATATGTGAGACATTTTCAAAAGGTTTTCATCAAAAGCAAATTCAAAGTTTGAAGACTTTGGTCATCTAAGGGATAAACTTAAATTAGCTGGACAAATTACCTGGCTACAGGATAAATGTGGCACTGCCATTTAGGTATTTTAAAAAATTTTTATTTTAAGATGTCCCCCTTTTTTTTAAAGTTTATTTATTTATTTTGAGAGAGAGAGGACAAGCAGGGCAGAGAGAGGCAAAGAGACAGAGAATCTCAAGCAGGCTCCAGTCAGCGCAGAGCCCAACATGGGGCTTGAACCCAGAACCATGTGTGAGATCATGACCTGAGTTGAAAGTGAGTCAGATGCTCAGCCAACTGAGTCACCCAGGCACCCTCCCATATGTGTATTTGTAAATATGATCCGAATATAACATTCAAAAGGGCCAAGTCTAAACAAAGGATGTGTTCTATAAACTACATGTATGTATGGGAGAGATTCTGTCGTAGTTAGGATGTGCAGATATTTCTTATCTTTAAAAAAATTAAGAACTAATAATTATTTTAGGATAGAAAAAATACTCTTACCTTCTGGAGATTTTAGATCCAGATAAAGAATGGAAAAACACTGACTCAAACTTCCTTGATTCTGTACTTGGCGGGTTTTTGTCTTTTCTTATATTCTGATGGGTTTCAAGTAGATCTTCTTCAGGTAACACTTTTTTGGGGGGTTTTTGTTCCTTAACTGAAGAATGGCAACTACTTTCCTTCTTTCGTGTCCGTCTGACTTTCCCAATGAAGAAGTCATCACCACTGTCACTATCCTCAGACATTGAAGACTGTTTGTAAAACCTTTCTTCTGTGCTATCATCAAAATACTCCTTTTCTTCTTCCTGTAATTCTTCTCCATCACTGTTATCACCAAGGGAGCTATCGGACCCTTTCCTTTTTTTAGTTTTACTTATTGTTTTCATTTTTGGGTCAGCAGGTGTCTTCCGCGGTTCAGACAGAACTACAGAATCCCTTTCAGAAGGCTTTGATGGAGAATCTGGAATGTCTACAGCATTGGGTCCATGTTCCATCTTGGTTATTTTTTCTTTTGAATTTCTTGGTTTCTTTGCCAATATTTTGGCTTCTTTCTCTTTTTGCTCACTGACAATAGTTTGTTCATGCTGTAACTTACTGGCATCATCATTTGAACACAAAGTGTCCTTGGAATGATTTTCTACTGAAGCATTCTTTGATGAGTTAACTTCAACAACATTTTGTCTTGCATCTTTAAAAGCTTTGACAGCAGCTGCAAAAGAAATAGCACATGACTTGTTTCAGCATTAAAACAGATAATAAAACATAACTGTTTCAGTACAGTATTTCTTCAACTATTTGGATATACTTAAGAGGAGAACTGCAATTACATTAAATATATATGATAGATCTGAACCCACAGAAGAACTCTAGTGACTTTAAAAACCAAACTGAGAAGAAATGCTCAGAGGTATTCAATTTAAAACTCTAAAATTAACCATCCTTTCAGGCCTTGGAGTTATGAAAAACAGTGGAAACTTCACTGAATACAAATAAGAAAAATAAAATGGCCACTTCAATTTCTTTAGCAAAATTGTGTTGATATGATTGTGGCACATTATAAATTGTGCTTTCAGACATAAAAATAAATATCTTCTAATCTGTGACATTTAATTCTTTCAACGCATTTTATAATAATGAAAATTATGTGAGTACGTGGCCACATCAAAAGTAATATTATGAATTACATTAATATTTAGCAAACCAATTGTATTCAAATTTACCATGAATATATGTTATATATATAAATACATACATATTTATATATTAGAATTTAGGAAAAAATACAGATTTAATTTTTCATTAGACATCAGATAACTTCCATATTATCAGGCACCTTACCACATTTAAAAATATTTGAAGGAGATATTTATAAAAGGTCCTCAAAATGAAAAAAAAAGCAACAAAACATAGAATAAATAATCAATAGCCATTTATTCAGAATCATATACCCAAGTGCATTTAGGTACATGGCTTAAAAGTCATTTAATTCATACCTTTTAGCACATCTATTTTTTTCTTCAGAAGAGGATGCACTGCTAGTCTAGCAATTGCTCTTTCAGTTGCAGTAGAATCAGGCTGCAAATTGAAATAATAAACATGGGAATAAAAGCCAGATAGTACTATTAAGAAGTGAATAAAAGAAAATCTATTGTAATTTTTTTAAAACGAAGAGCTAGGTAACAGGAATTTGTCAGTATTCTCATTAGATAAATCACTTGTATAATCCATGATGAAGAAAAAATAAAGCTCATGGTGACAAAAATAATACTGCCCTGAACAATTAAATCATCTAATCAGGAACACCTTGGTGGCTCAGCTGGTTAAGCAGCAGACTCTTGCTTTTGGCTCAGGTCATGATCTCGTGGTCTGTGAGATAGAGCCCAGGGTTAGGCTCTGTGCTGTCAGTGCAGAGCCTGTTTGGGATTCTCTCTCTCTCTGCCCCTCCTCCACTCATACTCTCTTTCTCAAAACAAATAAACTTAAAAAAATTATCATGTCATCCATTAACAAATATTCTTTGTGGTCTTAGTATATTTACAGAACTGTGGTAGGCATCCTGTGTGATGGGGGGGGGGGAAGCTCCTGCTTTCAAAGAGCTTAAAAAATCTAGTTAAAAATAGACTAAATCAATATGAAAGAACCAAATAACATATTAGTACTAAGCTGGGTGATTCAAAATATTGTAATGTTTGAAATTCCAGTTAACAGAGATATAGAAATTATCTGATGTTAAATATCTGTATTTTGAATGTCTCAATATCTCTACTGTACTCTCAGAATGTTCTACCAGTGCTTGGCTGATAGCCAACACTTCATAAACTTGATGATGCCTGAATGGAAGCTGATTATATATAATAGTTAATATATTTATGAATTTAGAAAAACCAATGATTTGGGATAATTTCTTTGAATATCATCTGTAGGCTGACAACTTCCAAATTTCTAACTGCTACTCTAACTTGAGATTGAGGTTCCTGTATGAACCTCCTGCTTGACATATTAAAAGAGAATTCTTTGATATCCTTCCCAAAGCTACTTCTTCAGTCTTTCCTATCTTATTGTATGTAATTTCAATTTTGCTGGTTGTTCAGAACTAAAACTTTAAGAATTCTTCTATCACATTTCTCCTTCCTTCACAGCTCACAATTATTCCTTTAGCAAATCCTATAGTTCCAAATGCAAAATAGATTCAGGGCCAGTCACTTCTCACCACTTCTGCTGTTAAGACTTTTGACCAATTCACTGACACCTCTCACCTGCAGCACCAACGAAATATCCTCAAACCTGGTCACTTGCTCCCCGACACCTGATTTTCCATATAGCATCACAGTGAGTTCTTAAAAGGTAACCAGATGATGGTATGTCCTTATCTCTTCTTCTTCAAGCTTTACTGCGTTCTGATGCTTAGGCTATTCCACTATAAGCTCTTCTCTACCTGGAATGGTATACTCCCAAATATATACATGGCTGATCATCTCCTATTATTCATCTATCTGCTCAAATGTTATCTGAACTAACACAACACTTGCCATAATTCTTTATTTACTTCACATCACTTAGCACTGCATGTCAGTGAAGGTATTTTCCAATCTGTGAGGCAGGGGCTTTGTTTTCCTCATTGCTACAGACATAGTGCTTGGATCGGTAACTGGTAACAGGCTGGATTTGATAAACATCTCATAAAACAAGTGAATACATTTCACTAGTGTGTCACGTACAGCTGTCAGCCTCAAATGTCTTTATTTTAAATTTACTCTTCATTGTTAATGGACCAATATAAAGCTTTTTTTCCCTTAGTAATACAAACTTATGAGCACATTAGTATGTGCAAGATGATGGCAGTTTGAAGTCTACTGTGTTTGAAGGACTTATCCGGGCAATGTACAAGAATCAGTTGCATTTCTATGAAATAGCTAAAAGGAAAATAAAGAAAACAATCCTATTTACAGTATCATAAAAAATGATAAAATACTTAGGAATAAATACAACAAAGGAAGTGAAAGATCTTTACGCTTAAAACTCGGTTAGACTTTAATAACACGAATCAAAGAGGTTGCAAATAATTGTAAAGGTATTTGTAATTATAGATTGGAAAAATTAGTATTGTTAAAATATCCGCAGTTCCAAAACTACCTATAAATTCAATGCAATCCCTATAAAAATGCCAATGGCATTTTTCATAGAAATAAAAAAAATCCTACAATTTGTATGAAACCACAAAAGACCCCAAATAGCCAGAGCAATCTTGAGAAAGAAGAACAAAGCTGGAGGCATTATGCTTCCTAATCTCAGACTATAGTACCAACTTTTAGTAATAAAATAGTATGGTATTAAAATAAAAACAGACCCATAGACTAATGGAATAGAAAGGAGAACCCAGAAATAAACATTTGCATGTACAGTAAACTGCTATTTGATGAGGGAGTCAAGAATACATGATAGGAGAAAAGACAGTCTTTTAAATAAACAGTATTAGAAAAACTGGATATTCATAGGCCAAAGAATGAAACGAGACCCATATCTTACCACTCACAAAAATTAACTTAAACTGGACTAAGAAGAATGAAATGTGAGAAGTGAAACTGTAAAACTCCTAGAAGAACACGTAGGGAAAAAAATTCCATGACACTGGTTGTGGCAATAACTTTTTTTGGATGTGATACCAACGGCACAAGCACCAAAAGCAAAAATAAACTAGTGGGGTAAGATCAAACTACAAACTGGCTACGAAACATAAAAAACAGTCAACCAAGTGTAAAGGCAATCTACAGAATGGGAGAAAATATTTGCAAACCATATCTCAGATGAGGAGCTAAAATCCAAAATATGGAAGGAACTTATACAACTCAACAGCAAATAAATAAAACCAAATAAAAATAAAATCTGATTTAAAAATGGGCAGAGGACTTGAACAGATACTTTTCCAAGTAAGAAATGGCCAACAGGTACATGAGAGGAAGCTCAACATTACTAATCTCTGGGGAAATGCAAATCACCCAAAACCCTGATGAGAGATCATCTCATACCTGTCAGAATGGCTAGTATCAAAAACAAAAGAGCTAACAAGTGTGGTGAGCATGAGGAGAAAAGGGAACCCTGGCACACTGCTGGTGAGAATGAAACTAGTACAGACACTAGGGAAAACAGAGAAGACTCCTAAACAAATTAAAAATAGAAGCAAATGAAGTCAGTTATCTCAGAGAGATGCTGTGTTCAATGAAGTATTATTCATGATAGACAAGACATGGGAACAACCAGGAGTCCACTGATAAATGGAGTGAATAAAGAAAATGTGGTGTCTATATACATATATATGTAAGTACATACATATATATATACACATATATATACACAACTGAATATTATTTAGCCATGAGAAAGAAGAAAGTTCTTCCATTTGCAACAATGTGGATGAACCTGGTTGGCATTACAATGAGTGAAATAAATCAGACAGAGAAAGACAAATACTGCATAGTAGGACGTATAGGTGGAATTTAAAAATACCCAAACTCACAGAGACAAGACCAGATTGTTGGTTGCCAGAGACTGGTGTTAGTGGTGCAGGAAAAGTGGTGGAGGGGGAGACTTCGGTCAAAGGGTACAAACCTCCAGTTAAAAGATGAACAACATCTAGAGATCCAATACTCACCAGGTGATTATACATAACTATACTTTATTATATACTTGCAAGTTTCTGAAAGAGTAAATCTTAAATGTTTTCATCACACAAAAAAAATTTAATTATATAAGGTGATAGATGTGTTAATTAATTAACCTTATTATGGTGATCTTTCACAATATATACGTGTATCAAACCATCAAGTTGTAGAACTTAAACTTACACAATGTTTGCTATATGTCAATTATATCTCAATAAAACTAGAAACAAAAAATAAAAAAAAAATTACCAAAATATTTAAAGTTACTATATCAGCATCTGTAGACAAAAAGAAAAGAAATAGTTTCTCAAATTCTCATTCATTTAGCTGTAAATCTATTTAACAATAACACTGTCTTGTAGTTAATGTGACAAACCTACTTTGTGCACTATGATATCTGCAAATATACATTTCAACATGTCCTTATTACTTCCAATTTTTATAAACTGGAAATTTTGATAAGGTCAGCTACTTAACACCACCACCAAATATCTTAGAGAACAAAGTACTTCTGTTCTACTGAAATCTGAAAAAATGTCAAAGCTATTTAAGAATACTTAAACATCAAGAGATAATACAGTGTAGAAATTTCATGAAAATCTTGGTGAGTATGTGAAGGTGCACAAAACATTTCATTTTTCTGGCAAAATGAAATTGAACACTGAGAGGATCAGCCCTGTCATTTTTAGATCTGACACAAAAAGGACTTTGGAAGGGGTTGAAAATGCATTACCAGAATGTTTGATCTGGAAGAGTTTATTAGAGAAATGAAAAAACACAACAAACAAACACAAACAAAACAAAACAAAAAAAAAGCAGAGCCAGAGATAGTGCCCTGTCTAAAGCCATGCAACTAATGGCAAATCAACAGTAGCCAGAATGCAGAAACTAGAAATTTAAGCTTCTTCCCTTTGCTGACCAGCAATCTTTGTAAAAAGAACGCATTGTACAGATCTCCTTAAGGTACATCTAGTCCTTCAAACTTCCTTACATTTAGTTGCCAGTTGTTTTTAATTAATTTAGATCTGTTCTTGATGGTCTGTTACTAATTTGCAAATCTGAGTAGCTTATGATTTGGGGAGTAGAATTCTAACTGGGAAAAAGGGCAAACCGAAAAACTGTTAATGGCATATACATACTTACATGCTTTATCAATACTAAGGATTTCAGTTAGACCAATAAAAAATGTGACACATGTATTTCTTAAAATATTTGATTTTAAAAAAGTCTTAGTTAAAAATATCACCTTTTATAAGTGAAAACAACCATTTAAATAAACTTTATTTCTAAGGAAACAATGCCAAATTTACATTTTAAACTTCTTTTGAAGTTTATTCTTAATACAGCAATTTGAATTCATTCAATGCATTTTTTGAATTCAAATTTTAACAAGAGGTAAAGGGAATACAGACCAATTATTTTACCCAATAATTAGACTAAACAGTCCTGACTTGATTTCAAGATTACCCAGCAAGTTGGGAAGAAGCTAAACTCACAGTCCAGTTTCTGAACTCAGTCTAGTATTCTCTATCAGTTTTCTTCTAAAGTATGTGAGATCACTTTTCTCTCATTCTGTGACTCCCCTCCAAGCCCCCTCCAAGCTTTCTGGAAAGGAATCAAACATAATTATGAACAAAGAGGCTTGTGAACTGAGTGGGTGCAGGTTCGTGGAGCTGGCAGTGCCCTGGGTCTCCGCTGCAAGCCGCCAGGTCTCCATTCTGCTGAGGACACTGGGGGAGGTGTAAGAGCTCACAAGAACAAGCAGGGCAGAAGCTGCCATGAGACCCTTCAAATCCTTTACCCCTCCTTATTTTGTTACTGGTCACCTTTCTGCCTCACTTACGTTTTCCCTCTTTATATTTACTGATACTTACATTTATATAAACATGCCTCAATATGTGAAAGCACGAACTTACACATTAACGACACAAACATCCTCTTCCGAGGCTCACAATCTTGCCCTAATTTCAAAGGTTAAGACAATAATGTACAAAATAAGTGAATGTGATAAACCTCCTTGGAGAGATGAAAAATGTTATGGTGGTTTATAGAAGAAATTCAGTCATATACCTTAAATTTAAATGAACTCATTTATTGTGAAGCTTAAAATGCTACGTATTCTCTATGAACAGTTTTTACACCTGCATGAAAAAAGCCTTCACAATATTAGAGGATGTGTGAAGGAACCACAGCTTTCCTTATTTAACACTGACACAACATTTGCCATGGAAAATTCTCAGGAAGCTGTGGTTTTCACACACCTCCAGATTCTTCCATTTCAAATAAATTACATAAAAAAAGGGAAAACACCTCATCTTTTTATGGAAAAATTTTATTTTGGCATCTGGGTATTTATTATGAACACAAGCATTTGGTGTTCAATTCTGAAAGGAATTTTGAGAATGTACATGTGAATATAAACAACAGTCTAAAAATGAAAAAGCTCTCTTACATGCACTATTCATTCCTGTGAAATGCTGCCTAGAACAAAGGGACTCTTAATGCAGTGGTAGAAGTAGAATGCTGGTATGTTTCTGACATTAATTAGACTTAATTTCAATTCTAGGTTTTACCTAAAGATATATGAATGTTCGTATTTATTAAAAATATCTAGGGAGGTAATATGAACCAGTCATTTCAGCTGATTCAGAAGAACTGTGGCAACCTAAGGCTCTGAGTCCACACTTAAGGCAACGGGAGACCTTTCTAGATTTGTTCAGGTTGTATAAAACCTAGGACACCATGTTTCCAAGATGTAGTCTGACCGACAGGGGACCCATTCCAGCATTTTCTCTTAAACTTTGGTTTTAGGGGCAGGACCAGGGTTTAGACCTTGGACCTGCCATCTGCTAATGACTGACTATAGGTGTATTTTTGACCCTTCTGGGCCCCTGTGTCTCATTTGTTAAATGGAATTATTATCATCTTCCCAGAGAAAGCTAATATACAAAAAGCATCTAATGAGTCAGGCAACTAGTAGATGTTAACAGATATTAATTTGCTTCCCCTTATCCTGTGGTTGTTTACTATAACTATCTTTTACTCCCCAGAAGATGACATATTCCTCTAGAAAATACTCTGTGTCTCCTATTCCCTTCCTATATTCCACACTGCCCGGCTGATGGCTTTGCAAGCAACAGATGTTTTTAATTGAGAAGCTCCTGAAATTCTGGCACCAGCTGTCTGGAAATGTCAGAATTATCATCCTTCAACTCTCTAGCTTTAAAATTTCATCATATACATATTAACTGCCTACTTAACCTTTCCACCCCTTTTCTGCATTTCACTATTACGACTACACACACACACACACACACACACACACACACAAACCCATGTGTGTGCACATATACACACCTGAATGCTTTCCACATGAGATCACTGTTGTAAGATCAATTGAGGTAAGACTGTATATGGAAGAACTGTGCAAGTTGTAAGATATTACACACATTAGTTTGCTCTGCTCTGCTCATCAGACAGCCTCAAATGTGCAGAGCTCTACGTAACAGACTTCATTTCTGTGAGGTTATCTTCCACTGAGCAGCTTTTCTTTTTTTTTTTATTTTTTATTTTTTTAATGTTTATTTATTTTTGAGACTGAGAGAGACAGAGCATGAACAGGGGAGGAGCAGAGAGAGAGGGAGACACAGAATCTGAAACAGGCTCCAGGCTCTGAGCGGTCAGCACAGAGCCCGACGCGGGGCTCGAACTCACGGACCGTGAGATCATGACCTGAGCCGAAGTCGGACGCTTAACCGACTGAGCCACCCAGGTGCCCCTAAATGTTTATTTTTGAGAGAGAGTGCGAGCAGGGGAGGGGCAGAGAGAGAGGGAGACACAGAATCCGAAGCAGGCTCCAGGCTCTGAGCTGTCAGCACAGAGCCCGACGTGGGGCTTGAACTCAAAGACCGTGAGATCATGACCTGAGCCGAACTCAGATGCTTAACCGACCAAGCCACCCAGGCGCCCCATGAGCAGCTTTTCTATGACACACTGAAGAACAATCAGTCCTGCCTCCACAACACTGCTATCTGCCTCATTTTATAGAAAATTAGCAAATTTTCATACACAAGAACCAAATCCAGTGGAAGAACATCAGAAATGAAATAAAATACTAACAGAACAGGTGAAATCAAATAGCTTGGGAGGAATCTGAAATGGTTTCTAAAGCAGGGCAGTCTCCCTTGGCTTTAAATCCCTGCAGGATTCCATCAAGAACTTTGATGAAATAAAACAATTTTTCCTCCTTTCCTCTCTACCTTCCCATCCTCCCTTCCTTTGTTTGGAGGAAGGTACTAGCAGGGCAAAAATATAACCAGGTTTCACTTGACACTTCACAGTGAGATCCTAAACTTTTTACCTGAACTGCTATTAAAAATCTCATGACTACAAATATGGTCCTATGCAAATGATTTTACTTATACAAAGTAACAATGATAAGCTAACATAGACATTTGTTTCCCCATTTTTTGGACAAAAGATATTTCACACAATGGAAAAGCTGAACAAAGGGTTGTACGTAGAAGATACTCTAAAAAACTGATGTGCTTTAAAAAAAATATTTTTTGAGGAAACGCGCACGTGCGCGAGCAGGGGTAGGCAGAGAGAGAGAGAGAGAGAGAGAGAGAATCTCAAGCAGGCACCATGCTGTCAGTGCAGAGCCCGATGTGGGGCTTGATCCAGCAAACCATGAGATCATGACCTAGCAGAAATAAAAAATCAGACGCTTAACTGACTGAGCCACCCAGGCACTCCTAAAAAATGTACATGACACATGTACTAATATTAACCTTCCAAAGTGAAAACAATCAGGCTAGGAAGATTAAAAAAAAAAAAATACAAACATTGGATTTTTTTATCGTGGGTATTTTCAAATACTGCCAAGTTTTACTGTTAAGAGTTTAAATGGAAACGTTATTATTAGGATATTACATTGCTTTTTAGTCTCACCGTAAGTGAAACATTAATGAAATACTTCTAGAATTCAAATTTAGCATCCAGAAAGTTCAAAAAATTTATTTCAGTAAAATCTTAAAAGATTTTTTAAACTCTCAAAAAAAAATACATTCTATGATATTTTTACAGTTATCACTATTCTATTTAACATGTATGTCACCATTATGCCTGAGATACAGACCAAACTACAGTTTAAAACCATAATAAGATCATATTTTTTCCTTCTCTTCATGAATAAAATCCTATGAAAAATTACTGTAAAATTATGCTACTACAAAATAGGCTGTTGTAAAACCACATTCAAGACTTAAGTGGTTTTTTTTTTTTTTGGTTAATGTTGGACAATGACAACAACAACAAACTCTCCGTCCCTTCAAACAAACAAAACTCTTTTATGTTCTTACCATCTTAAAATGCTTTAAAATTCAGGGGTGCCTGGGTGGCTCAGTCCAGCTCTTGATTTTGGCTTAGGTCATGATCTCATGGTGATGGATCAAGCTCTGTGTAGTGCTCTGTGCTGAGCATGGAGCCTGCTTGGGATTCCCTCTCCCTCTCTCTATCCCTACCCCATCTGTGTGTGCACTCTCTCTCTCTCAAAATAAATAAACATTTTTTTAAAAAATGCTTTAAAATTTGACATGTCTCATACCAATTGTAGAGAAGTCAGTGGGCAAACTGACATTCATAGTTGGAGATTCCAACACGTGTCTCTTGGTACTCAATAAGACAAGTAGGCAGAAAATCAGTAAAGAAAGAAATCACCTGAACAACACCAACAACTAATGTGACCTACCTGACATTTTAGGACACTGATCCCAAGAGAAAACATATCGTTTTCAAGTGCACAGGAAATATTCACCAAGGTAAGGCACGTTCTCAACCATAACACAAATAAAAATCAGAGAAAATGTGCTCATGGATCATAAAGGGAACAGTAATGAAAAGATACCTAGAAGATCCCCTAATTGCTCAGAAACTAAACAATACACTTAGAATTAAACCACAGGTCAAAGATTAAGTTTCAAAGGAAAATTAAGTTCTTTGAAAAATTGAGTTCTTTGAACTCAAAGAAGACGAGAATACAACATACCAAATTTAAGGGTGCAGGTAAAAGAGTGCTTAGAGGTAACTTTATAGCACTATGTGCTTCTGTTACAGAAGAGGAAAGGTCTAAAATCAGGGCCTGAAGTTTCCACATTAAGAAACTAGAAAAAGAGCAAAATGAACACAAATGCATGAAACAAGAAGCAATACGGGTTAGAACAAATGCCAATGAAAGTGAAAATAGAAAAACACAAAAACATCAATTAATCCAAAATCTGTTTTCAGGTTGGAACTCTTATATGTAGACACTACAGAGTGAGTGGAAATGAAAAAGGGGAAACAGGAAGGGAAAGAGAAAGGGGGGGGGGAATAGTACGGAGCAGAACTGGTTTGCAGTCCTAACTGTGCCACATAACAGTAGTCTCCTTGACTCAGCTCACTCCATGCTTTCTGATCTTCCGTTTCCTCATTTGTAAAAACAGGGGTAAAAATAATCTTTCACAGAGCAGTAAATATGTTGATTAAATAAATTAGTAACAAAAATTACTTGGAAAAAAATAAAAATACTCTTTGTACTCATTAGTAAGAATAAGAGACTAATTGTTGTCTCACATAAATGCCACATTTAAGTTCAACATACCTTTGAGGACTTTGAAGGCGTGATGTTACAAGCAAAGTAGTATTCATAAATTACCATAAAATATTTTTTTAGTGGCAATATTGGAGCTCAAGTGGGGAAAAATCATCATACATTAATAGTAACTGGCTGGTTGGTAAGTTTTCTCTTCAAGGAAAAGGGTGACAAGAAAAAGAAAGTCAACCAATTATAGATATACCTTTTTGCAGATTTTTTCGAAGTTGATATCATCACCGAGAGCAGATTTAGTTACTATATCAGGTTTCAATTCCTATAAAAAAAAATAAAGTAATTTTAGTTATGAGTCTAATTTTAATATTTTTTTTTCAACGTTTTTTATTTATTTTTGGGACAGAGAGAGACAGAGCATGAACGGGGGAGGGGCAGAGAGAGAGGGAGACACAGAATCGGAAACAGGCTCCAGGCTCCGAGCCATCAGCCCAGAGCCTGACACGGGGCTCGAACTCACGGACCGCGAGATCGTGACCTGG
Organism: Neofelis nebulosa; assembly: GCF_028018385.1. Lineage (NCBI taxonomy): Eukaryota > Metazoa > Chordata > Mammalia > Carnivora > Felidae > Neofelis > Neofelis nebulosa. The sequence continues at coordinate 140,176,793 of NC_080782.1, forward strand.
CTGAAGTCGGACGCTTAACCGACTGCGCCACCCAGGCGCCCCTATGAGTCTAATTTTAAAGCATCATTCATTACTAATTATTATGAGGTACATTCCTTCCCATGTTTTGCATTTAAGAAATTTGATATTAAATAAGTTCTTAGTTTTTAGACAAGAATAACTCCTATCATAGTAATAAATTATCATACTCTGAAAAACCACAGAAAAAGGAATTTAAGAGCTAATCCTCCTAAGATAATTACACTCAGATTCCAAGGAAGCCAGAAAATTCAATGTGCCAAGAAATCTCTAGCATAATAAAAACTCTTTAACTGAAATAAGATTAAAATAATTCAAAATGTTAATTTAAGATTTGAAGATTCAGGGCGCTTGGGTGGCTCAGTCGGTTAAGCGTCCGACTTCAGCTCAGGTCACGATCTCACGGTCCATGAGTTCAAGCCCCGCGTCAGGCTCTGTGCTGACTGCTCAGAGCCTGGAGCCTGTTTCAGATTCTCTGTCTCCCTCTCTCTCTGACCCTCCCCCGTTCATGCTCTGTCTCTCTCTGTCTCAAAAATAAACGTTAAAAAAAAAAAATTAAAAAAAAAAATAAACACAATACCCTTAAAAGAGAAGTACAGACTGAAGTTGATCTGAATTTAACAATGTTGAATATATTTAAAGAAATGTTGCCACTAAAAAAGACTGGGCATTTTTTGGGCTAATTATAAACAACAGCCATTATCAAGATCTGTGAAGGGTCTGAGAATTTACCCTCCTTGAAAGTTAACAGGTTAGCCTGGCATAGTCTGATGGATGACAGCAGTAGACACAAAACTCCTGGGCCAGAAACAAAGGACAGTTTATTACTCAAACAGCAAGAACCAGAGTACCTGCTTTTTATCTTATCCATTGTTTTGCAAAATATCAAAGGCCCCAGACACATAGTAGACAATAAACTTAACAAATGCTGCAATCAAAACTAAGGGAACTTTTTAGGAATATAACACCTTTGAAAATTGACTATTAAGTACGGAGCATATTCTCAGAATGAAGAAGGACAACTGTTTACATTTGTATCTTTGATAGTACAACCCGCAAACACAAATTAGGGTTATAATAAACCCCTAGTTTTACAACATAAGCACCTATTATTTACACATTCTGTACTAGGTTGAATGGCTTCCCAAACATGCCTTGAAGATGGAGGAAGGGGCCATGAGGGCAGGAAGGCAAGTGGCTTGTAAAAGCTGAAGACGGCAGCAAAATGATTCTTTAGGGTCTCCAGAAGGCATACAGCCCTGCTGACATCCTTGTTTTAAGACTTCTGACTTTTAGAACTCTAGGATAAAATATCCTTCTTGTTTTAAGCCATCAAATCTGTGATAATTTGTACAGCAGCACTAGGAAACTAACAAACTTTCTATCTCCTACCAATCTTCATATTACAAAGTAATTCATTACACTGTATTATTTGGACAAGCACAATGTACCATAAATAATGCCCAGAATTAAGTATCTTAATACCAAGTTATGAAATTACCAAAGTAAATTAAGATGCAATATGGATGGCTTAACCTTTCCTTATGACAATACTCACTCTTGGAGCCAAGTTGGTTATTGCCTTAGTTTTAAATGTAACCACATGACAACATAGGGAATGCTACCTCCCAAGTTATAGTTCATACAAAACTTTTAAATCATGTTTAAATAGCAAACCTATACGGGTAGGGATGCTGTACCCAAACTAAAATTTCGGTTTAGTGCTATCGTAAGTAGGCACGGAGAATCTAATAAATCCAATGTCTTTCTAGACCATGCAAAAACACCATTAAATATTATATTATGAAGTTATCCTCCCTTCCCATATGTTTATTCACAAGAAATCAGGCACTGCCTTTTAAATAAGACTCTTCTTGATGTATTATCACAAATGGATAGATAGCACCTCAAATGTTAGTATTCCCTTCAGCATGGTAAGAGGAAATTTAACCCATAACCTTTTTGCATCCTTCTCAGAGTGTGTTGTGGAGTTTACTTGGGAAGTTCATGTTAAACTTTCAAAACTCACAAACTGTCTCTCATTGCTCTAAATTCTAGATTTATGTACTTTCTGACTCAGAATATCTAATATATATACATATATATATATGTATATATATATTTATTTATTAAAACTGTTTATTTTACAATTCCACATTAAGAAACTAGAAAAAGAGCAAAATGAACACAAATGCATGAAACAAGAAGCAATACAGGCTAGAACAAATGCCAATGAAAGTGAAAATAGAAAAACACAAAAACATCAATTAATCCAAAATCTGTTTTCAGGTTGGAACTCTTATATGTAGACACTACAGAGTGAGTGGAAATGAAAAAGGGGAAACAGGAAGGGAAAGAGAAAGGGGGGGGAATAAGAAAGGTTAAGAAAGGTGTCTTACACATCTTTGCCCCTAGATTCCAGTATAAGACATTTGTTGAAAGGACTGGACCAGAGTAAAGAAATTTAAAATGCCTATTTGTTAGTGAGAAAAGAGAAAATCTAAAGGAGGTCAGTAAAATCTCTTTGAGACAGAGAGAAGGAAAGACAGTGCAAGCAGGGGAGGGGCAGAGAGAGGGAGACAAAGAATTCTAAGCAGGCACCATGCTGGGAGTGCAGAGCCCAATACAGGGCTTGAACCAAGGAATCCTGAGATCATGACCTGAGAGAAATCAAGAGTCTGATGCCCAAATGACCGAGCCATTCAAGAGTCCCCTCTAATACATTTTGAAAGTGAGAAGTTTTAAACAACATTTTCATTTTTCTTGGATTGTATGAAAAACTAAATAGGTTATAATTTGGCCATATGATTTTAGTCATATTTTAAGAATGAATTACACTTCAAATGGATTATGAAAGCCAGTTGCTATAGCAAATTCCACTAAGGTCCACTAGATCAGTGATTTTAATTGCGAAGATAGGGAATTTATTTATTTATTTATTTATTTAAAATTTGAAGTAATTGACAATTTTCAAAGAATGCTTTGGATGATGGGTAATTTTTAGGATTTTCCACTGTGGTGTGTCTTACCTGACAATACATCTACTCTCTTTGCTATAAATGAATGGCTCCCCACAAGAGTTTGAAAAACAAGTGAAATTGCAAGGTTTGGGGATAAAACTCCAAAAAGCCTTAATTTAGTTAAAAAAGTAGAGAGCTCTGAAAGTACAAATGATATTTAGAGGCTTGAACAATAAAGAGATGCGACAATTCCAGCTTTTTGGCTAACTATTCAGAAGTGAAAGTACATTCTAACCAGCTTGTTGGGAACAGTTCTGCTTCAAGAACATAAGAAGGAAGCAAACTTTAACATGGCCAGGTAGTAAGCTATCTAGTCCAAACGAAATGGTTTTAGGCATTATACAAAACAGTCACCGAATAAGTTATGCTTATATTAACCTCTGCCTTCCATTTTCCTGATATAAAAAAGGAATGAAAAACACAGAGTGTAAGGTTCTTCCAGGTTAAGAAAGGTGTCTTACACATCTTTGCCCCTAGATTCCAGTATAAGACATTTGTTGAAAGGACTGGACCAGAGTAAAGAAATTTAAAATGCCTATTTGTTAGTGAGAAAAGAGAAAATCTAAAGGAGGTCAGTAAAATCTCTTATCAATAGAAATGGCCAATTCAGGATTTGCGAATAAAGTTTCAGTTGCACGTGTGGGCGTTTTCTTTATGAAGCAAAGGTAAGAACAAATAACTGGGAGAATGGGAGAAGGTAAAATATGACTTAGGGACTCATTGAAACCTACATATCATATTATGAATGGGTGGGAAACTACCTTAGCTAATAAGCCAGCTAAAAGATTTATATTCTTTCTGAGAAAAGATTTCATACCAACTGTAAAACTAAGATCCATTTTTACACCCAGCAACAGATATTTTACATAGCAGCTAAGTAACGTATTTTATATGTACTTGGTGTTGAAAGGTTATCTGGTCCCTGCACGCACCACACATGAACATGGTGAAAAAAATACTCATTAGAAATTGAAAGAAAACACACCAGTTCAGGGCTTGTATGATAATTTTGCACTACGATATTTCTAGTGTATGGGGTTAATTCTATATAAAATGACTAACCAGAAAGGAACACTTAGCTTTCTTTCATACAAAATAAATTCCAAAGCCTTTTTGCAGAGAAAAGTATTTCTCTTAAATTTTAAAAAGGTCCGGGCACCTGGGTAGCTCAGTTGGTTAAGCGTCCAACTTCAGCTCAGGTCATGATCTCATGGCTTGTGAGTTTGAGCTCCGTATCGGGCTCTGTGCTGACACCTCAGAGCCTGAAGCCTGCTTCAGACTCTGTGTCTCCCTCTTCCTCTCTCCCCTTCCTCGCTCATGCTCTGTCTCTCTCTTCTCAAAAATAAATAAAAACATTAAAAACGATGAGAAAAAAATTTAAAAAGGTCTTTATTTTAGATTGAATATAATCATCTCAAATATTCTACAATTTCAAAAGAACAAAATCCATTACTCCATATGGAAATTTGATTTTGTATCAAAGTCATATGCTACAGACTTAGGGAAAAAATACCTAGATATATTTCAATTTAGGAAAACGTTTTGAACATTTCTGAGTCAAATAAGTATGGCCTAACACATTAAGTGACAAAAAAAAAAAAAAAAAGGAAAAACGTTACAAAAGACAAAAGAAAAAACAAAAAACCACAAATGAAACCATTCTCAACTAGAAAACCACGGATCAGGGATAAATAATGGGAAAATGAAGATACCACAGTTATATTGCAGGTGCTAAATACGGAATACTGCACTAAACAACTTTAAAATGAGTGCAAGAAAGACTCACACTAAATTAGACAAGCAAAACTTGAGCAATTTTACTCAACAGTACAGAAATTCTATAAAGGGTTTTTATTTTTTTAAAAAAAAAAGTCTTTAAATTTATCACCAACACAAGAGAAACAAAAATGATCAGTGATTTACTAATCAAATACTAACTAAACTTAGCTTCTGAAACTGGACTTAAGTAGTTTCTTTTCCTTAGGTTTCCTTAAAATTACTGAAGTTTGAAAATCTTGGAGTTTATTCACTTGGGAGTTCATTCGTCAGGGGAGCAGGGCTCTGTGTTTACTTGTGCAAGACACACCTTCTTTTACTGTTAGACATTCAATCCAGCTTTATTTTCTAGTATCAGTATAATTTCTTTTATTTAAGCTTTCAAATAGAATTATCCAAACCATTTTAAACATTAAATAAAGCATTAAATTCTATACAATTTATATGAGAGTAGTTAGCAATCCATTCATTAAAACACTGGAAATATAAGAGACTTAAGCTAATGAATAATTCTACCCCCATGCAGGAAAGGGCTAACTCAGCAGACCTGGGATGCTCAAACTTCATGTAACTGAGAAAGGTTTATCCTCAGGACTGGCCACTGACTAGCTCTTTGGGATGAGTTCAGAGCGCTTGGATATGTACACATAGAACCAATGTGATCAGATAGTTTATGTGATTGATGATGGCTATGTCTTTGCTCTGGGAGGCTTAAGTCTTAGCAGTTGAGGAGGACAGTCATGCAGATTAATTCATGCCTACGTGACTGGCTCCCAACAATGTGGGCACCATGACTCAAGTGAGGTTTCCTGGTTGGCAACTCTTTGCAAGTGTTGTCACACAACATTGCTGGGAGTGTGACCATGTGACTACACTGGGAGAGGATGCAGGCTACAAGCTTATGCCTGGTGTCTTCTGGACTTTCCCCTCATGTGCCTTTTCCTTTTGTTGATCTTAATTGATATCCTTGAACAGTAATAATCTGTAACTGAGCATAACAGCTTCTCTTGAGTATTATGAATGCTAGTGAATCAATGAGCCTAAGAAGAAATGATAATCCAAGAAAGTTTAAGAGATCCATTCAAAGAATTACAATAGAGCTAAGCGTGGAATCCCCACAGTTTGCTTTTTGCCATATCCTGTCAGTGGTGATATATTAGAAATTGTTTTCATTCTTTCCTAATCACATTCAACTAAAGTTGCTCAAGTTTCCTACATTAAAAGTAGTCATCCACCAATAAGATTCACCAGAATATTCCAGTTCCTTTATTCCATACTATGCTGCATGCTACTGCTTTGCTTATATTCAAAATAGCAAATGTAACTGGAATTAGGTAATCCCAATTTTGACTATTTGGCTATCTCCTTGTCTTAGTTCTCTCCAGAGTACTGAGTATACTGACTCAAAACTAGATAACCAGTGTAGTGTTGTCTCTCACTCAAGGGAGAAAGTATGTTTGCATCCAAACTGTTCTGTATCAGGCTGTGGGGAGGGAGACTGAGTCAAGACAAAAATAACTTGGACGCAGTAACCATGCTGACATTTTTAATTCCAAGAGGCTCTCATTAAAGTTGGGCTTTTAACTTAATAAAATACAAAATATGTTTGTATTCTCCAAAATGTGATTAAAATTGGAGTATGTTTAGCTTATGAGGGGCTAATACTGGACACAAGGAATTAAAGGGTGACAAGAGAAGTCTGAATTCTTAAAGATTTTTTTTTTTTTTTGTCTATTTGGAAATGAGGAAAGAAATGCATTTCTCTGAAATAGAGAATCTGAAATAACCCGTGAGAGCTACTGACATCCAAATCTTCATGCTTTTCCAGATGGAAATCTCATTATGGTTACCCTTCAGTGACAACAAAAAACTCTGTTCCTAAATATTGTTCTACTGTTTCCTAAATACATTTCTACCAGATGGAACTTCAATAAGGTATACTCTGTCATCATACTGCCAAAGGATTTTTTCCAAATAAAATATCTCCATCTTCCTCCTTCACCTATTCCTGTGTTCCCGACTGCAATTAATGGCATCTCCAGCCTCTGCTACTCAGATGAGACAGCTTAGAGTAATCTGACACTGTGGGCCTCTTCGTCATGCTTCTGTTATGTTCCTACCCTCCCCGCCTTTTACTTTCTCTCCTGTAATTCTGTTGAATTTGGTCCCCTCTTTCTGACTACCCATAGGTTCAGGATTTCATTATGGATTATGTGTATTGTAACAGCCTAACTGGGTTTCCAGCCTCCAGGCCCGACAACTTCCAAGGCCCATTGTGTCAATATGCTGAATACAGAACAAAGACAAAGACCTTCAGTCTTATATTCAAACTCTTTCATTATCTGGTTTCCATGTATCTTTCCTATATGTATTATTATATACTATATAGTATATACAATTTTACTATAGTATACATAATTATATATATAGTATAAATATACAGTATATACTATATATACTAGTGTATATAGTATATATAATTATTATATTATATAGCAATATATAATATATACGTAATAGTATATACAATTATATACTATGAAGGGTCTCATAGGCCATCCAGCTTTACATAACATCTACAAAAATTTTACCTCCTCCAGTGTCAGTATCTTTAGTAACTGTCTGCTTTTTCAGTTTTTATTTGTGGAATGCCTTTCTGCCATCGGTCACCTACCTTTTACACTCCCTTGGTCTCCAGTTAAAATCTATCCATGTTTCAACTCTTGGTTTCTAAATGCCACTGAAATGAAGCAGGGCTTCTTAGAGAAATGGCTGATTATAGATTGGAAATATGAAATGTATAATCCCTACAACATTTTGTTATGCCAGAAAAGGAAGAACTAATCAGATTCTCTCAAAAAGACAATGATTCTCTCAAAAGTCACGTAGCCAGCTTAGAAGGGATACTACTGGTCAAACTTGGGTGTCAAATAAAACAATGACAGCAAGAGATCATAAACCCAGTGACCGCATAATTTGTTGTTCAAAACAGAACACATGTGGGAGTGACACGATGCCGTATTAAAAATTAAACTGAGACAGGTGGTGATTATCAGAAGAATCCTGGGGAAATCTAGCCTTTAGGGAACCATATAACTGTAACTCTAGTTATCTCCAAAAGCTCTTTATCTTAAATCCATTGCAAGTAGGCTTCTGCCCCCAATTATTCCCCTATGCATATTTTTGTGAAAGTCACCAATGGCTTCCATGTTGCTCAATCTCATGAACAGATCTCAGTACTCCTCTTACTCAGCGTATCAGTACCATCTGGCTCTTCCCCTACTTGACAATCACCAGCTTTTAACACGTTAATTCCTCCTTCTCCTTAATTTCATTTGACTTAGAGGACCCACAGTCTAGGCTGTTCTATCTTAGCCTCCTTTGCTAGTTCCCCTTCTCCTCTCTGGCTTAAGAGTGGACCAAGATTCTGTACTTGGTAATTTTCTATTCACTAGTATTTAGTATTTAGTGATTTCATCCAGTCTCCTGACTTGAAATATCACATAAATGTCAACAACTCCCCAAAGTCACTATCTCTAATCCAAATCTCTTCTGCACCCCAGACTCATTTATCAAACTGCTACTTCACATCATATCTCCTAATCCTTCCTACTTTACTCTGTTTTTTCCATTGCACATTATCTATTAGCATGATATATAATTAACTTAATATGTTGTCTTCCCTTGGCCAACAGACACATGAAAAGATGCTCGACATCACTCACCATCAGAGAAATACAAATCAAAACTACAATATCACCTCACACCTGTCAGAATAGCTAAAATTAACAACACAGGAAACAACATGTATTGGCAAGAATGTGAAGACAGGGGAACCCTCTTACAATGCTTGTGAGAATGCAAACTGGTGCAGTCACTGTGGCAAACAGTATGGAGGTTCCTCAAAAAGTTAAAAATACCTATTGTCCTTTGATCCAGTAATTGCACTACTAGGTATTTATCCAAAGAATACAAAACACTGATTCAAAGGGATACATGCACCCTGATGTTTACAGCAGCATCAACAATAGCCAAATTATGGAAAGAGTCCAAATGTTCATCGACTGAGGAATGGATAAAGTTGTAGTATATATATACACAATGGAATATTAGTCGGCCATAAAAAAGAATGAAATCTTGCCATTTGCAACAACATGAATGGAGAACAGAGTATTATTCTATGTGAAATAAGTCAGAGAAAGACAAATACCATATGATTTCACTCATATGTGGAATTTAAGAAACAAAGCAAGTGACCATAGGGGGGGAAAAAAAAGAGACAAGGACTAAGACACATACCCTTAACTATAGACAACTGATGGTTATGACAGGAGAAGTGGGTGGGGGGATGGATGAAAAAGGTGATGAGGATTAAGGAGGGCACTTGTTGTGAGGTGCACTGGGTATTGTATGTAAGGGTTGAATCACTAAATTCTAAACATGAAACTAATATTACACTGTGTATTAACTGGAATTTAAATAAAAACTTGGAAGAAAAAAAATACATTGCCTTCCTCAATTCTCCCAAAAAAGAAGTTATGAAAGATTAGGAAACTCTGTCTAAATTTCCCCCCCTCAGATGTATCACAGGAGCCTAGAAAATCACATGGCATGTGGTAAACGCTAAAAAAATACTTACTTAAGCTATACATGCTTGCTAGGTATTATGAATTGTTAAAGAAAGATCTTTGTTATCTCACTATTGGGTATATAGCACAATCCAGACCTGCCAGCAAACACTGTCCCTATTCAGGAACTATGGCAGAGAGTACACTTAGTAACTATGTCTTTCATTCAAGTTTACTACTTCTTATTTTTCTAAATAAAAAAAAACGGGGTGCCTGGGTGGCTCAGTCGGTTAAGCATCTGACTTTGGCTCAGGTCACGATCTCACAGTTTGTGAGTTCGAGTCCCACGTCGGACTCTGTGCTGACAGCTCAGAGCCTGGGGCCTGCCTCAGACTCTGTCTCTCTCTCTCTTTCTGCCCCTCCCCCACTCGTACTCTGTCTCTCTCTCTCAAAAATAAATAAAACATTTTAAAAAAATTAAAAAAAAAACCCACCAGTTAATTTTTACTCTTGCCCACATTGAGATGTGACTATAAATATCAAACTTAACACAGAACTTCTTGTAAGAAAACTAGAAAAATAATCTAAAAACTGTATTTCTTGGTTCTCTAAGTACTTCCTTCACAACCTTTTCAAACTAAGAATAAAGCAATATAAATTTAAATCTACATTTTATTACTTGTGAAGTCACAGTCAGTCACCTTTTAAAGGCTCAGCTTCATGCTACAGAAAGCCTTCCTTGAATCCGCAAAGCTATATTAAATGGCCCTCCTCTGATACATCTATGAGTGTTTTGTACATTGTACTGAAATTCTGTTCATATGTCCATCTCTCTCTTTATACACTTCTCAAGGGCAAACATATTAATTCCTATATTTGTATACAGTAGCAGAGCATCTGGCATAAAAAAGCAGAGACCTAATGTATTACTGTTGACCTGAAATAAAGAGCCTTGGTCATAAGAATAGCCCAGATAGGACATTATAAAAGTATGCGAAATTTTCCGGCAAATTACAGGACTAAATAATATTAGGTAATTTTTTTTTTTTTTTTTTAAATCCTGCAGTACTAGCTAAATTAATAAGAATGATTTCAGCTTCTGGTCTAAAGTCACGATGCAATGTGGACAATGATGATGGATTGTGTAGTATAGTGGATTTCTAAGAGATCTCTGTTCAAGAACACTGTCACTGAATAGTTTTAGCATAACTTTACAAAAAGCTATTAAAGGCAACAGCTATCTTAAATATTTTCTCTAGGGGCGCGTGGGTGGCTCAGGCTCAGGCGATTGAGCATCTAACTCTTGATTTTGGCTCAAGTCATGATCCCGGGATTGTGAGACTGAGCCCCACATTGGTCTCCGTGTTGTACATCTCTCTCCCGCCTGTCCCTCTGTCCCTCTCCCCAACTCATGCTGTCTTTGTCTCTCTACAAAAAACAAGTTTTTAAAATTTAAACATTTCGTTGTCATTTATATAGAGTAAAAAACTACAGATTCAAAATCTTACAAAGCATAAGAGACTCTTAAAAACTGAGAACAAACTGAGGGTTGATGGGGGGTGGGAGGGAGGGAAGGGTAGGTGATGGGTATTGAGGAGGGCACCTTTTGGGATGAGCACTGGGTGTTGATGGAAACCAATTTGACAATAAATTTCATATATTAAAAAATTTTTTAAAAATCTTAAAAAAATATTAAAAGAGTACTATGATAGGAAGACTGATGTTGCATATTTTATTTAATCCCTACAGCAGTCATATAGGAAATATTTCCAGTTTTAAGATGAAACACACAGACGAGAGCACAAAAACGTATCAACCCAACTTGTTAAACATTTCAGGAAATGACACAAATGGCTTTAATTGTTGTTTTTTTTTTAATTATATTTTTCCACATCTTAAAAGTTATGAACACACTGCCAAATTTATTTTGAAATTCAAATTCTTAAACCTGAAATGAAAAATTAACAACAAAGTCTAAAGCATTAACATTAGATAAAGGATAAAAAACAGGAAACTAGAAAATTCACAAACAACTTTGATAAAGACTTATCTTCATTCTGATTAGAAAAATTTAATGGTTTGGGGTGCCTGGGTGGCTCAGTATGTTAGTCCTCCAACTCTTGATTTCAGCTCAGGTCATGATCTCACAGTGAGTTTGAGCCCCATGCTGGGCTCTGTGCTGGCTATGTGGAGCCTGCTTGGAATATTCTCTCTGTCTCTCTGTCTCTCTCTCTCTGCCCTTCCCATTCATGCGGTCTCTCAAAATAAATAAATAAAAACTAAAAAAAAAAAAAAAAAAAGAAAATTTAATGTTCTTTGCTATAGCCTCTTTAAAAACCTATTTATAACAGATATGCATATGAATAAACATATTACTGAGTTTTCTATTGTGCAGAATATCAGGCACTGAGTGAAAAGACAACCAAATACAATATTATTGTTAGTACATACCTATCAATAATTATTTTATTTATTTATTTTCCTACCAATAATTATTTTACATGTAAACAGACTAAATGCTCCAACCAAAGACAGAGGATGAATAAATGGATAAAAAAAAAAAATAACACCTACCTATAAGCTGCCTAGGAGAGACTCACTTCTGAGTGAAGGGATGGAAAAAGATAATCTACACAAACAGAAATGAAAAGAAAGCTGGGGGAACAAAACTTGTATGAGATAAAACAGACTTTAAAACAAAGATTGGGGACTTCAACGTTTTCCACGTGTAGTATAAGACAACAATAAACAATGAGAATTTTATTTTTTCCTTTCCCATTTGGAGGCCCTTCTTTTCTTTTTCTCGTCTGTCATGGCTAGGACTTCCAGTATTGTTTAATAAAAGTGGTGAATGTGGGCATCCTTGTTGTGTTCATGATTTTAGAGGGAAAGGTTTCAAACTTTCATCACTGGGTATGTTGCTGTGGATTTGTCACACATGGCCTTCATTATGTTCAAGCACGTTTCCTCTTTACCCTCTTCACTGAGAGTTTTTATCATAAGGGGATGCTGAATTTGTCAAATGCTTTTTCTGTATCTCTTGAGATAACCATAATCTTTATTCTTCATTTTACTTATGTAGTGTATCATGCTGAATGGTTTACAGATACTGAACCACCCTTTCGTCCTCTGAATAAATCCCACTTGACCATGATATATGATCCTTTCACTGTACTGTTAAATTTAGTTTCCTAATATTTTGAATTGAGGATTTTTGCATCTTTGTTCATCAGGGACACTGTCCTGTTAAGTTTGTGTGTCTTTTTTTGTAGTGTCTTTTTGTCTGGTCTATCAGGGTAATGCTGGACTTGTAGAATGACTTTGGAAAAGTTCCTTTCTCTTCAATTGTTTAGAATAGTTTGAGGAAAAAAGGAATTAACTCTTCTTTAAATGTTTAGAATTGTGAAGCCATCTGTTCCAGGACTTCTGTTTGTAGGGGGTTTTTTGATAACTGATTCATTTCATTACTACCAACTGGTCTGTTGAGATATTAAGTATCTTCCTGATTCAGTGTTGGAAGATTGTAGGTTTCTAGGAATCTATCCATTTCCTATAGGTTATCTAATTTGTTGGCACAGAATTATTCAAAACAGTCTTATGATCTTTGTATTTCTGTGCTATGTGCTTTAACTTCTTCTCTTTGATTTTCGATTTTATTTATTGGGGGCTGTCCCTTTTTTTTGAGGACTCTTTGTAACGACTTACCCATTTTGTTTATCTTTTGAAGGAAAACACTTCTTGGGGTGCCTGGGTGGTTCAGTTGGTTAAGCATTAGACTTTGGCTCACATCATGATCTTGTGGTTCAGGAGTGTGAGGCTGGTGTCAGGGTCTGTGCTGACAGCTCTGACCCTGGAGCCTGCTTCAGATTCTGTATCCCTCCCTCTCTCTGCTCCTTCCCCATGTGCACTCTGCCTCTCACTCAAAAATAAGCAAACATTAAAAAAAAAAAAAAAAAAAAAACAACAAAGAAACACCTCTTAGTTTCTTTAATCTTTTCTACTGTGTTTTTTTTTTTTTTTAAGTCTCTATTTTGTTTACTTCCACTCTGATCCTTATTATTTCCTTCCTGATCCTTATTATTTCCTTCCTTCGACTAACTCTAGGCTTTGTTCTTTCTCTAGGTACTTTAAGTGTAAGGTTAGCTTGTTTTGAGATTTTCCTGTTTCTTCAGGTAGGCCTGTATTGCTATAAACTTCCCTCTCAGAACTGCTTTTCTTGCATCCTATAGATTTTGGAGCATTGTGTTTCTATTTTCATTTGTCTGAAGGTGTATTTTGATTTCCTCTTTGGCTTCTTGGCTGACCCACTTGTTGTTTAGTAGCATGTTGTTTAGTCTCTATACATTTGTGTTTTCTCCAGTTTTCTTCTTGTATTTGATTTCTACTTTCATACTACTGTGGTTGAAAAAGATGCTTGATATGATTTTTCTTGAATTAATTGAGACTTGCTTTGTGGCCTAACATACGATCTGTACTGGAGAATGTTCAATGTGCACTTGTGAAGAATGTGAACTCTGCTGTTTTTGGATGGAATGTTCTGATTTATCTATTAAGTCCATCTGGTCTAATGTGTCATTCTAGGCCAATGTTTCCTTATTAATTTTCCATCTGGATGATTTATTCATTGATGTAAGTGGGTTATTAAAGTCCCCTACTATTATCTTATTATTGTCAATGTCAAATTCCCCCTTGGTGTCTGTTAATATTTGCTTTATATATTTAGGTGCTCCTATGTTGGGTGCATAAATATTTACAAGTGTTCTATCTTCTTGTTGGGTTGATCCCTTCATCATTTGGTAATACCCTTTTTTCTCTTCTTACAGTCTTTGTTTTAAAATCTATTTTGTCTGATATAAATAATGCTACTGAATGAAATCAGTAAAGTTGTAGAATACAATAATCAATATGGGCATACCTTGGAGATATTGTGGGTCTGGTTCTAGACAACTGACATAAAATTAATATCACAATAAAGGAAACCAAATGATCTATTAAGTGTCTAATAGTATTATGTCTAAAATACAATGTACATTCCTTAATTTTAAAAAAAATGTTGCTAAAAAATGCTAACCATTATCTGAGCTTTCAGCAAGTCATATTCACTGAACATAGATCACCATAACAAATATAATAATGAAAAAGTTTGAAATATTGCAAGAATTATCAACATGTGGCACAGAGATGTGAAGTGAGAAAATGCTATTGGAAAATGGTGCCAATAAGCTTGCTCAACACAGGGTTACCACAAACCTTCAATTAGTAAAAGATGCAGTATCTGTGAAATGCAATAAAGTGAAGCACAATAAAACGAGGTAGGCCCGTATAAAAAGTCCGTTGCATTTCTACACACTAATAACAAGCTATCAGAAAGAAAAACTAACAAAACAATCCCAATTACACCAAAAGAGTAAAATATCTAAGATTAAATTCAACCAAAGAGATGAAAGACCTTCTCTGAAAACTATAAGACACTGATGAAAAAAATGGAAGATGGCAAAAATGAAAGGAAAGTTATACCATGCTCATGACTGGAAGAATTAATACTGTTAAAATGTCTATACTACCCAAAGCAATTCACTGATTCAATGTAATCCTTATCCAAATACCAATCACATATTTCAGAGAACTAAAACAAATATTTCTAAAATTTGTATGGAACCACAAAAGACCCCAAGTAGCCAAAGCAATCTTGAGTAAAAACAAAAAGCAGGAGGCATCACACTTCCAGATGTCAAACAATACTACAAAGCTATAGTAATCAAAACAGTATGGTTCTGGCACAAAAAACACTTAACCAATGGAAAAAGAATAGAGAGCCCAGAAATAAACCCATGCTGTATGGTCAATTAATCTATAACAAAGTACACAAGAATGTACAATGGGAAAGAGGCAGTCTCTTCCATAAATGCTGGGAAAATTGGGCAGCTACATGCAAAAGAATGAAAATGGACCATTTCCTTCCACCATTAACAAAACCAAACAAAACCAAAACTCAAAATGCATTCAAGCCCTAAATGTTAAGACCTCAAACCCTAGAATAAAACATAGGCAGTAAGCTCTTGGACAATGGTTTTACCAATATTTTTTGGGATCAGCCTATAGGCCAGAAAAACAAAAGCAAAGATAAAGAAACAAGCACTATAGCAAACCAAAAAGCTTTTGCTTAGCAAGGGAAATCATTAACAAAACAAAAAGGCAACCTACAAAATGGAAGAAGACACTCACAAGTGACATATATGATAAGGGTTTAAAATGCAAACTAGAAAGAACTCCTAAAACTCAATATTAAAAAAAAAAAAAAAATCAATCCTCTAATTTAAAAGCAGGTGGAGGACCTGAATAGATGTTTTTTTCAAAAAAGACCTATAGATGGCCAATAGGTACATTAAAAAGATGCTCAAAATCATTAACCATCAGGGAAATGACAAACTACAATGAGATACTACACCATACCTGTCAGATTAGCTATTATCAAGAAAAATAAATAAATAAAATAACAAGTGTTGATGAGGATATAAAGAGAAGGAAACCCGCATGTACTCTTGGTGAAAATGTAAACTGGTGCAGCCACTGTGGAAAACAGCATCCTCAAAAAAAAAAAAAAAAAAAAAAAAAAAAAAATTAAAATAGAACTACCACATGATCCAGCAATTCCACTTCTAGCAATTCTGCTAAGAAAATGAAAACACTAATTTGAAAAGTCACATGCACCCTAAGTTCACTGCAGTATCATTTACAATAACCAGATATGGAAGCAACCTAGGTATCTACTGATGGACAAATGGATAAAGGAGACGTGATGTGTATGAGACAACATGGATGGACCTACATGGTATCATGCTATGTGAAATAAGTCAGACCAAGAAGGACAAATACCGTATGACTTCACTTATATGTGGAATCTAAAAAACCTGCTAAATGAACATGCAAAACAGAAACAGAATCATCAATCCTGAGAATAAGCTGCTAGTTGCTACAGGGGAGGGGAGTAGTGGAAGGATGGGTGAAATAGGTGAGGGAGACTAATAGCTATGACTTTCCGTTATACAATAAGGAAGTCACACAGGGAAGAAAAGTATAACATAGGAAATATAGTCAATAAACTTGTAATAAGTTTGTGTGATGACAAAAAAACAACTAGATTTACCACAGTGATCATTTTATAATGTGTACAAATGTTGAATCTCTATGTTGTATACCTGAAATGAACAGAATGTTGTATGTCAACTATACTTCAATTAAAAAAAATAGGGGCGCCTGGGTGGCTCGGTTGGTTGAGTGTCTGACTTCGGCTCAGGGCATGATCTCGCGGTCCGTGAGTTTGAGCCCCACGTCAGGCTCTGTGCTGACAGCTCAGAGCCTGGGGCCTGCTTTGGGTTCTGTGTCTCCCTCTCTCTCTGCTCCTCCTTGACTCGCACTCTGTCTCTCTCTGTCTCTCAAAAATGAAATGTTAAAAAAAATTTTTTTTAATAAAAGCCAACCAAAAAGAGAGTTTAATTTTCAAAGTAACATGCAAATGACCTGAACTGATAACACAAAGGAAGATACAATGCACCACACTGTTAAAAACTCCTTAGCTAAGTACTTTTGTGCATGAAGATGAAGTTAAGCAGGGCAACTTCTGGTTAGGACTGTACTTCTCAATGGTGGGAACAACAGAAAGATACAAATGGCTGTGGGACTGTTCTCAAATTGTACATATTTCCCATCCATTATGATATTATTTCCCCAGGCATGAATCTTCATGCATTTATCCCCTGCCTCCCCCAACCAAACCACTGTTTGTGGGGTTGGTGAAGGCTGTGACAATGATTCACTCTAGTTTTCTAAGAGTGTGTGTGAGGTGGTAATGACTGTTGCCTTTTCGGAGCTAGAGAGTCATAAAAACAGGAATGCACCAAGTACATGTGGGAAATATAATGGTGACTGTTATATGCAGACAGAAATAGAGATGAAAGAGAAAGCTGCTCAATATGAGAAAGGCCAAGTGACAAAAAAGCTTTTAATACCTATGAGGAATTAGACTTGGTGTGGGAGACCAGAGGAAGCTAATTTAGGCTCCTGAGCAGGAGAGTGATACAATAAAATAAATCAGTCTTACTACTGGGAAATTTTACTAGTGTCAGGTTTTCTGCTGGCAGCCAGTTAAAGAATTACTAAATGTCTACAAATAGTACTGTCTCACTTCAGTTCCAAGTTGACTTTCATGTTTAAAATTACATCTTCATATTCTCAAAATTAAACTGCATACATCTTTCTACTATAAATTAATTTCATCAAGATAGGAAAAAAAATTACTGATACAAAAATAACTACAATCTCAGGGAGCAAACGCTAAAACAATTTATATAATTCAGTATTTCTAAGACTTGCATTTCACTTAACAGTAAGTATCAAATAATTTAGCCAAATGAAACTCCAAAACCATCTTGTCATTACCTAGTCCTAGCTCTCACAGCAGAAATACGTTTTAGAAAACAAGACAAAATTGCTTGTTTAACCCAAGCAATCAAAATGGGATATATCTTTTAAGACAAAAAGAAAAAAAATCTAAACTCTTCCTAACACATAAAATTACTCACTTCTAACATGTCCAAAGAGATAGTCAGAGATAAGGTCCAGCATTTACATCAACCTGAAGATTCTACCAAGAGCACTTTTGCATTCTAACAAGCCCAAGGAGACAGATTTTTTCGCTGTAGAGATTTTTTTCTAACAAAATGGCTGGCGTTGGGGAGAAAGGTTTACTCTTTTTCCTTTGTTTAAAAGAACATATCGTGGTCAATTTATAAGGAGTAAATGAAATACTTAGAACCACTTAATTTTTATGTCTTCTCAGGATAACGTGTTAAGAACAAAAATAATCAGTAAAAGTGAGAGGTTTATAGATGTACGTGTTATTACTCAGTACATCAAAGAAAAAGAGGACAAAATTACAGTGTGGTATGAACATACTGTATTTGCTTTTTTACTCCGAAAATATTTCATGCTAGTTTTCCTTGCCCAACCATAACCAGAAACAAAGAAAACCTCAAACTCAATAGACAATTACATAGGTCTATAGCACATTCCGCCCCCCTCTTCCCTCCCCAACAGTGAATCACCTTGAGAATTCATCAGAAAGACTTAGTTAGGGAAATTACATGAGGTGATTGAGCCAGCATTTTCCTGTAATTTCGGAGTTATGACTAAGATATACAGCTGTGCTAGAAGGAATATAGGAATGTATTAAAAGAGTGGTCTTTAAAAGAATGAGAGAAAATCTTTCAAACTCCCAACGAAGTCAAACTATTTGTTATTATAAAATTCCTTCAAAGTATTTTCCCTAGAATCCTCAAGTTTCTGTAATCTTTTTCAAGGGCACATGATAATGAAATCCATATTCATTTCTTAATTATGTGTTAACAGTTTAAAAAGCCTATACCAATTAATACTGGAGTTGTGTTACATTCAATGTTTTTATAATACCAAATTTGGCAAGAAATGGGAATTTTTTTCCCATTTAACCGAATCATTGTTACTAACTCACGGTCTCAAGGGAATTATTTTGGTCTTTAGCTTCCAGATAATATTTCTGAATGTTAAAATCACACACAAGACCTTTTATAGATATTGAGGCACTCTGTATCCTTAGGAAGGCCCAACTACTCTAATTAGGTCAAAATATGAACCGATCCAAACTTTTTCCCCCAAGAGGCAATGATGATATCTCATCTTTATTTTCCCTTTTCTATTAACATTGATCATTCAAACTATAATGCACAAGCACATTTCTCTACCATACCTAGTCATTCTTGATAAAATTATATATTTAATACTTTTAGGGGGTTAGGTTAGTAAAGTGTTAACACATGGACTACCAGTTCTGACAGATTTGGATTGAATTCTGGTTTTATCAAGGGTGTGTGACTTTGAACAGAGCAATTATCCCTTAAACCCTGGTTCCCACATCAGTAAAATGGAGGAGCTCAAGAGGAACCTTGGAGAGATACTGCGAAGATGAGAGATACTACATGTAGGCTGCAGCAAAGTGCCTCCTGGCGTGGGGTAGGCGCTCCACAACTACTAACTAACATTATTATTACATTGCTTATGAGCAGCGGTGCTCTTACATCCCAAGGTGAGCTTCCTTGTGCTAGAAATAAGTAAGTCTGGGATATGAAGTTGTTGCATTGTATCCTGCTATCTATCCTTCAATTAAAGAATATTAAAGAAATAATCAATTTGTTTAATAAGTAACATTAATATTTTGTATTAAACTGTCAGCTTTCCCAGGAAACCTTCTAGCTAAAAGCAATCTCTTGCTCTTTTAAAAATTTCAAACCACCCATTGTAACTTACAGCCTGTTTTTAGAACTGTGTGTCCCAGATCCTTTCTCTGACAGGGTTAAGATTTTTGCAGAGCAGGAACAATGAATCACATGGCATAAGACCTTGTGTAAAGACATGTTAAGTAAATGTACATGAAAAAATGAAGTCAGTCATTGCTTTCTGTCTAGTTAGCTAGTCTTCAATGTCTTTTCCCTCTAAATCAATCTTCCGTGGTCCTTCAGATTGGTCTTGCCAGAAAACAAATATGATTACTTAAAAACCTTTGGCCATCCACGTTTCCTAAACAGCTTTAAAAAGTAACTTCATCTACCACTGTGATTACTATCTTCAACTGTTTGTGACTCCATTCACCCCATATTCCATCCAGGACATTAATTCACTCAAGAAGTCCTTGGCTGAATGTCTGCTTTTTGCCAATTAGTGCACTAGCACTGGGTAAGGCCTTATCCTCAAAAAAGGTGACATACAAAGAAAAAGCTGCAATTCAACTGGCAAAATACTATAAAAGACAGAACTAAATACTCGTCCCAAATCACACCATGTACTTTTAGGCCTGTATACTTTGTACTCAATGTGCTCTCTTTACCTAGATGGCCTTTTCCAAACCAGAATCCTATCTATTCTTAAAGCTGCAACTCAGTGTCCCCCATTCAGTAAGGTCTTTCCTAAGTCCTATAAGTAATTAAATTAACTGATCCCTTTCTGGACTTCTACAACTCTGTGGTTACAATACTGGAAGAGTATGTATCCTAAACAGACACTTATGCTTATTGCTTGTTTCCCACAGAACAGTAGGTCCCCTGACAGAAGAAATCCATCCATCTACATACACAGTAGGAGGTTCCCAATCAAAATTTATTTAATTAACCTGAGCACGTAATACAGAATTTATTGTAAAATTTACAAATTTTATGGATCTTAAGGTAAATGATCATTAATAAACTGGGATGCTATCTTACATTGTGATGAACAGAAGAATAATTTTTATTGGTTAACTAAACCCAAACCTACAAGTTCTATTTTAATACAGAGTTTTAACAGATATCAATAATTAGAAAAGTGAGTATTTCCCTCTCCTCCTTCTCACCAGTATATAAAATGGAACACCCTATAAAGGGTTTGGGCAGTGTTTATAAAAAAGGGGGGGAAGTAAACTATACATTTTTATTTTAATTTCTAAAGAAGCATTTTCAATTGAAACAATCACTCCCCTTAGAATTACTGTTATTTCTTAGAAGACTACACAGCTTACATAATTTAGTGGCAAGTAGAGAACACAAAATAAAATTCTTCATATTCAAGAAAAAAAGCTAAAATAATATTTTCTCTTGTGATCATAAAATAGTAATTCTTTGAGGAGCCGAGACCCTAATACCAGTTATTCTAACACGTAGGAAAGAACAAAAAGAATACAAGGTTTGCACTGCGATAGAAATCTAGCAAAGTTGGAGATGTGTTCAAGTTTAGGAGTGTAAACGTTTGGATGTGATTTGTCTCCATTTAACCAAACTTCAGGTGACGTTCAGTTAAATAAAAAAGAAAATCCTATTTTGCAAGACCCGTTATTTACTCTTCTTATTGTTGCTTTTCTCTAGGGCCTGTTCTCTTCCATTGTGTGTTTCCAACAAAGTATGTTGTAATATTTGCCTCTTTTCTCAAACACCACATTATTTCGTACTGGAATTATGATAGTACTATTGGTTGTCCAAATTTTTAAAATTAATAGTTGAAAAGGGCTTTGGGTACTTTCACAGTTAGTAAGAATGTTCTGCCAAGGTTGTAAGTTCAAATTTCCAGAATTACAAAACTTAAAAAATTAAATAAAAACAATACAAAAATAAGAAATATTTTTTAAAAGGTCATGGGATACTCCTTTTTTACTTCCTACCCCTAAATCCTGTTTATCCACTCAGGAGCCTTTGAACTAGGCTGATCTCGAATGAAGCAATTCCAAAATCAGTTTTTTAAAAATTAGGTGTGTAGAGTGACTCAGTAAATGATAATCACATATTCATCACTTTAGCCAACAAGAACCTCTAACTTATCCTCCGTTTTCAAGCAGAAGTAAGCAGGTTCAAAGTGAGGATGGGCACCACTTTTATTTGCCACAAATACTCTTACTTAAAAGATAAAAATAAAATCTGTTAAGGCCACCAGAGACTTGATACACTATCTTCCTATCAACACAGCTTAATAATGCAAAACTGTTAAGGGTTTCAGGAATATGACTTACTCAGAAAGCTGGCTTAAAGCTGCAGAAACCACATGCCAGGAAGCAAACTGAAATTCCAATGTCATGATCTGTTTCTAAACGCTGTTCCATGAGTGTGAGGGGAGCGGTATATACTGATCTTTTAAAATACCGCTATGACTTCCTGTTTATCATTTCAAATACCACAAGTTGGGTATACAAGGCATCCTACACTGCCTTGGAAGCAATATAAATTCTGGCTTAAAAAAAATTAAATTAGATGGAAAATGGTCCAAGAGCAATGGCTAAGGTGACTGTGAAATGAAGAGCCTATTCATCTTCTGTTGCTGATATTTAACATTAAAAACGACTCTACGATTTTAGACTGTTCTCAATAATGGGTGAGTATTCTACTTGTCTACAAAGACACAGAGCAACCCAATAAAAGTAAAAAAGTATGCTTAAAATTCACTCAGTCAGCTAGCTAGGCAACATCCACTATGTACCTCACACATTAGTAGGTGTGGGAACAGAGAGAACTGAATAAAACCACCAATTTTCTTCTTTTTTTCCTTAAGGACTGATAGTTATTTTTTTAAATGTTTATTTATTTTTGAGAGAGAGAATGTGTGAATGCACAAGTGGGGGAGGAGCAGAGAGAGGGAGAGAGAGAATACCAAGCAGGCTCCATGCTGTCAGTGCAGAGCCTGACGTGGGGCTCCAACTCACCAACTGTGAGATCATGAACTGAGCAGAAATCAAGAGTCAGACGCTTAACTGAGTGAGCCAGCTAGGTGCCCTAAACCGCTAATTTTCTTAAGGTCTAAGTAGTAGGAATGGCATGAAAGGAGAATGTACTGCTATGCAACAGAAGAAATACATACAAGGTAAGGGGGCTGTATGGAGGAGGTGGTGAATAATTCTGGGGTCAGAGTGGTGGTATGAGAGACTGTTTCCAAAAGCAAGGAACCTAAGAACTAGGTGTTAAAGAAGAGAATAAGTCTATTCAGGACAGAGAATATATAAAAAGCCTGATCAACAGCAAGGAGGCATGAAATAGACTGATACGTCTGGGATTTGGTAGAGCTGGCACAAGAAGTATGGGGTACATGGAAGGGAGAGGAAGAGGAGAAGTGGAGCCAGAGTTCAGATCACACAGGGCCTTGTGTGCCACACCGGAGACTACTGATCACATCGGCATTTTAGAGAGGTCACTGATCACAGTGAAAAATGTGATTTGAAGGAGGTGAGACCAGATGCAGGAAGTCAAGGTGAGAAAGAATAAGCACCCAAGCTAAAAGTGGTTACATACTTAAAAGAGACAACAGATTTGACAAAGGACAAGATTTGGGAGCAGCAGGTAACTAAGGGAGAAGGGAATGCAAAAGGATTCCTAGATTTCTGGCTTAGGAAACTAGATGAACAGTGTCAAAACCAAAATCAGGAACAGAAGAGAATACCTGAATAAGAGAGTCATGGTGAGTCATAAAACGTTAGGGTCAATATTCATATACTGACATCTTTTAGACTATCTGGTCAGCCACCATCTCTTCTCTATGGTACAAGTGAAAGCTGTCTGGAGAGTCAGAGAGAAGGGGAGGGAGAACAACGGGACAAGTGGGTGAAGGGATGGAAAATGAGGAAAAGCAGAGACGAGCAAAAAATGGAGGCAAAAGGGGCAAGAAGGAAACATGTGTAAGAACCAGCTGAGTTTCTTTTTTTTTTTTAATGTTTATTCATTATTGAGAGACAGAGCATGACAATGGGAGGGGCAGAGAGAGGGGTGACACAGAATCTAAAGCTGGCTCCAGGCTCTGAGCAGCGAGCACTAAGCCTGATGCAGGGCTCCAATTCGCAAACCACAAGATCATGACCTGAGCTGAAGTCGGATGCTTAACTGACTGAGCCACCCAGGCACTCCACCAGCTGAGTTTCTAAGAGCTCTCTACATTCTGACTATAGTCCCCAGCAAGAAACTGCGTTCTTGCCCTTAGGCTTCTTAAGAAACTCCACAATCCTAACAAAAGGCCTCTGTAGCTTAGCTCTGTGAGTCATGTACAATGTTGAATTTCAAGTGCATGCACAAATACCTAAGTGGAGCTAATATAAGCGTGCATATCTTATACGAAAGATTTGCATCAAAGAGAGATTATAGTGTCCAGAATAGTGATCGTACGTAGTTCAACTTGCAAGCAGCTGGGTTACAGGCTGCCATGTGAGAAGCTAAAGAAAGAACTGAAGGGGAGGGGCATCTGGGTGGCTCAGTTGGTTAAGCATCTGACTTCTGCTCAGGACATGGTCTTATGGCTCATGGGTTCCCGCCCCTTGTCAGGCTCTGTGCTAACAGCTCAGAGCCTGGAGCCTGCTTCAGATTCTGTGTCTTCCTCTCTCTTTGCCGCGCCCCTGCTTGTGCGCGTGCGCTCTCTTTCTTTCTCTCTCTTTCTCTCTCTCTCTCTCGTAAAAATAAACGTTTAAAAAAATTTAAAAAATAAAAAAGAAATAAAGAACTGAAGGGGAGCGCCAATATACAGATAAGAGTTAATGCTACTCAAAGAAACGGAGGAACAGGGAAGAGCGAAACTCAGTGGCTACCAGGGGAATGTGAACTGAGGAGGTCATGGTCACAGTGGCTATACTAGTAGGAACAAAGATGTTATTCTAATAAGGGGAAAAAAAGACACTGAGGGGCAGTTAAAGGAGGATGATGGGTGTTCAGGCACAGACTAAACAAGTTTATTAGCTGAGGAACAAACAGAAAGAGGGAGAGTTTGAAGCTATTGATGAAAAAAGGCATAAGTAATAAAAGAGACAAAAGGGACTTGGCAAATTAAGAGGGATGGGTCCTGAATAGAAAGTGGAAAAAAACAAAAAACAACAAACAACAAAAACAATTTTCCCCTCAGGACCAATGAGAACAAACTATCAGTGTGGGGTTAGTTTCCGAAGAAACAAATACCTATAATAAATTTTAGAATCACCACATGTCACTTTTTAAATACCAAAGTACAAGGAAGATTGTATCTAAAACAATTATTAACCATCACAAAAAATTAGATGTTAAAAGGGTAAATGTCTAGAAAGGCCTTACTCTACCAAAAATATAAAATAAGGAATTGCTGATTTAGTAAAATAGGTATCTAAGGGGTGTAAGTAGTATCATGACAACATGTCAAAACATGTCAACTGCTGCTCTGTAATTAAAAGAGAAATTCAAATTATTACACTACTTCAAAATCTAAATACTATCTCAGTATGAAGCTATAAAGGCACTCTTGCTCATGCCTGAAAGAGACAGGAAAGTAAAAGTTGCGAGTAAGCAAATTCATATAAAAGAAAAGAATGTGGGAGCAAGAAATGACTTTTTGAAAGCTTAATCTATTTGATCTTCTTCATTTGATGGTTGCAAAACGGAAGCCTAGAGAGAGGTCCAAGTTCATCACATGAATTATATTTGAACTCTACAACTTAGATCTCCATTTTTTAGTTATCAATTTATCCTTACTTTTTTTTCTTTTGGCCTAAGGACAGGGGTGGAAAAACTCTTACTATGTTCTAACGAAAAAGTAGGCAGAAGCATCGAAAGAAAAAACCTACTCAGCTCAGCAGGATAAGACTGCTTGTTCATGACTGATGTCCTCTCCAGCAACAGATGCTTTTCAGATTTACCTTAGTGCAAGAGCCACTGAACCTGACTTCGTTCAGTCTCCCTGTTCACCTATTTTATGAGCTATCTATTCAATAAAGTGTCCACCAGAACAGATACTACCAGGAGCTACAGTAAAAAAGAATAGCAAACAAGGGAAAAGGAAGCAAAAATATGATGGGACAAGTAGGAATAAAGGAGAAAAATTAAACAGTCCCGCAGGTGGAACTGTTCTCATCGGTGCCTGGATGGCGAAACTGTTTTGGAGAAGAGTGTTACTTCTCTCCCTTTTATGAATGAATACCATGCTGAGTTTTTATTGGGGATCTTTAAAGTTAACCTAAAGGTTTCAAGAAATCATTTATTACTTGATTTCCTTAATGCACTACAGAAAAATAACCTAATAAAAAGTACAGATTTATGAAAGTTACTTTCAAGTCACAGTATGGATTGTTGCAGACCCCGGCGCCATAAAAGATCATAAGGCACACATATTCAAGGAATCTGGGAAGTAAATGAGAAAGAGAAACACTATACCTCTTCCATGCTTGGGCCAATGTCTGCAGCTTCTAGGTTTCAGAACTGAAGAAAAACAGGGCTTTGAAACAAATTCAGCCTTCAGAGTTGTCAGACATCTTTTTATAGGTACAAAACAGGATGGGGACAGGGAGGAGGAAAGGCATACTCAGGATCGCAGGAGTAAGAACAAAACCCATTTTGTTGCGATCAGCACGGTTCTGCAAAGTAGGCTAGGCCACAGAAGAACTATAACTTAAAAAACTCCTCAATAATCATCATCAAATAATGGAGTTTGCACACTGAAAACGATACTGCTAACTTTGAAAACACAACCACTACCACTGCTAACAAAGACACCTAGATGATCACTCCCTTGTTGAACGAGTCTTTTGGTTTCCCAGATATCAAACTCTCTTGGTTCTTTCTCCTCCCATGGCTATCCTTTCTCAGTCTCTTTGACTTATTCTTCCTCATCTCTCTAAGATGTAAATCTACACTGTCTTGGAGTGCTCAGGTCTCTTTCCTTAGCTAGTTACAGTTACTTCCAGCTTTGGATACCTTCATTTCTGGGTAGGAGACTAAGACACTAACAGATCATACAGTTAACTCCCTTGTCCCTCACTTCCCCCAGCAACAGCCATAAAGCTTGGACATGCTAGAAAAAACCCTGCCTGAAGGTAATAGGGAGTAAATGAAAGCAGCAATACGGATAGGGAGTGGAAGCTGACTAAGCTAAGGTAAAGATGGGAAGCTTTACAAATAAATACATTCTCTTCAAAGTATACTCTTCAGAGTACGGCCCTAGGCTAGCTGCAGTCTGCATGGTTACGGTTCAAGAGCAGTGGCAGGGGAACATGTGGAAGAGCCAGTTTCAAGCAGGTCACTGAAGCAGAAAAGACCTGAACTGAGGTGGAGCTGCTATCTAAGAAACAAAGTTTGTGGATAAAGCCTAACCAAAAAAATTAACTGCCAATACAACCACTCTTTGCAGAAAACCAATCAAACCCAGAATCTCTACTATCTGACCTCTATTATGTCCAGGGTAAAATCCTCATATGAAGAACCAAAAAACAGAAACACCTGCATTCTCCAGAGGCAAAAATGGCTATTATCAATAACCTCAATGATACATACCTGCATATATTTGTAAAAATTCCCCTCAGTGAATTACAATTTTATCAGAGAAAAAAATCTCAGCAGAGAAACAGAAACAATAAAAAACCGTTGACTGATTTAGCCACAGAACATCTATCACTGGGTGAAAGACTACAAGATATTCATATTGTCTCAAACTTGTAACTTCACAAATTTACTTAATAATTGCAAACAGAAAAAGGTGCCTTTAAAATGGAGAAATTGAGACAACATCCAAACCAAATGATTAGAACTCAACATCACCAATAAACATGGATATGACACAATGTAGCATTATTCTTATTATACTGCACAATCACAATTTTTCTATAGGTTTGAAACATTCTCCCAACAGGTGGAGGGAAGCACAAACAAAGCAAGCCAAAAGACTATTACAAATCCAGGAAGAATTAAAGCAGTTGTCCCGGGATCCATTCACTTTATCAGAAAGAAACTCTAAGAAAAGTAGGTAAAGGAGTTTAATGTACTTGTTAATAATAATATACTGTTAACTGGTCCTCCGGTAAACAGATTAGTGATTTTTGTTAAGAGGAAAATCTTTACATGAGGAATGCTCTTAGTAGGATGTCCCCTGTTAAGGATGCTTACAGTAAACAAACTCAAAAATCTAGACTTATGAGGCATGGCCCACTGGAGAAAATCACTTAAACTATACAACCCTGGGGAATAGAACGGACAAGTTTCAAAATCTATGTGCTCTCTGCTATGAGGTAATAACTACACTTCCTCATTTAAAGACCTCATCTATTCTGGGCCAGAAAGTGCCTGCCTGACGTAGAAAGGACGGACATGGGGAATCGCCCAGAGTTCCAGATATCTCTCCTTGTTCCAGATATGTGCCTTCTGACTGCATATCCTTGCAACTATTAGTAAAGTTGGATGGTTGGTAAGATCTTTAATATGTGTCTGATTGATTCTTTGTACTGGCTTATAAGCAAAAGATGAAAACATCAAAAATAATTACGATCTAAGATGAATAATAAAAAGTAAAATGTTAGTAGAATAAGTGATCTGTTCTACTGATTTGATAAAAATAGTTAACACAGTATACTTACAGGAAACATAAGGCATCTTTTATCCTATGGCAAAATTTCTTTTTAAGCATTCACAGAAGAAAACTTTAACTAAAACCTAAGTACATGAGATTTCTCCACCAATTTTTAAAAAGCAAATATAACCAGAAATATCACAAAATGTTAACACATGAAAATATATGATGATAAGCCTGCAATTGAGTGGGTGTATGTAGCCCAGAACTCTTCTCAACGTGTCCTGTGAAATAGGAATATGCCTAATTTACAGAGTTGCGGTGAAATTCAAATGATATGACATAAATATTATCATAATCTACACCATTTTTCCTATCTGTGGTCCACAATGACAACCACTTAGAAACAGGCTATGAAGGAGCATGAGACAAGGCGATCCTAACAGCTGATGCCAGCTCAAAGGCTGCTTTGAGTAAGAGCCCTGAACATGTAAAAAATAGGGGATGAAACAAAATTAGAAAGTTTTAAGACAGAGAAGTAAGGGCAGCAGGCCGGATAAGGTCTCCTAGAACGTGCAAGTTCTCAGTGTCCAGGAATACTTGGCACGGGGAAGAGTAATAGCCTCAGCGAGGAACAAGTAAGAAAAGACACGCAGACACAGGTAACTGAACATATTTAGCTGGGAGGAATCAAGGAAACGGAAAACATGTTGCACGTCTTTGGGCCTTAATCCTCTAGAGGGCAGCTACCGTGTTTATTATATTATCTCATCTGGGAGAGCAGAATCTAGATGTATTTCAGGAAATTCTTATCTTACTGAGGCAGCACCATCAAGTAGCTACCTCCATTCACTTAAAAATAGTTAGGAAGCCCATCCTCTAATAGCTGTGTGACCTTGGTCAACCTGCTTAATTTCTCTAAGCCTCAATTTTGTATTCTGTAAGACTGAGACAATAATCATGTCAACTTCATTAAATCATGAATATAAGATACACAATACAGTACCTGGCACATACTAAATGCTCAGTAAAAGCCAGTCATTACCTTTATTACTTAAGAAGGAATTCCTTGAGCATTTTGGTTGGCTGCATGTTATGTCTTAATTTTACTATCTCCTTCTCTGGCTAGCTAACAAGAATCTGTAAAAGTTAATAAGCTACTTTAACTTCCAAAGAAAAAGGAGCTGTTTCAGAAGACAGTACTTACATCGAAGTTTTAAAAGTATGAATACTATTAGCAAAGACAGCAAAGACCTGGTATTCATACATTACAGTCTATAAAATTAGAACCTATGATTTTAAAGTAACATAAAGATCAGGACTTTTTTTTTTTTTTTTTTCTTGGCCAGAAAACGCAAACTCCCATTTCTAAAAATATCTCAGGTTTTCTTCTTGAGGAAGTCAGCTTGCAACAAAATACCCTATTATCATAGAAGGCAAGTATAGGACGATATGTCATGAACAAGTCTATAAAAATGTAGTGGTATAGGAGCTAAAGAAAAAATTCATCTGGAAAAACAATTATGTAGAGGTTTTTCTCCAAATTTAATTGAGACTGTAAGTTTTCTGTTTTGTAGCTATTTCTTTGATACTTCCATGTAGATGATGAACATTTCCTTAAGAAATCACAGATGAACTTTCAATTTTCAAAAGTCCTCTACGATTTGCTTCTTTTAGAAAAGTACACTGATTGTGTAAAAGAATCCAGAGTGAGAAATTTCAATGTAAGGAAAGCATACGGTCTTTCTAGTACACTTTTTAGTCTGTTTTTTAAATTTAAATGTAATCCAGTTTTTAAGCAGCATTATGAAAGAAGTTGATGTCAGAGTAACCAATCTAGACCACTAGAACCAAGAATTCAAAGAATATATACACTATTAATTTTAAAAATACAAAGAACATACAGGTGATAACTTTTAGCTTTCTATGAGCCAACAATTCCATAGCGGTCTTATATAATCTAGGAAAACAAACAAACAAACACACAAGGTCATGACACAGCAATTCTGTAAACCTATAAACTTTAATTATCACTGGGCCTGATTTCCTATTGCTGATGAGGTTTAAGAAAAACAGAAAACAACTTTCACATGCAGACCAAATAGGCCTTTTCTTTTTAATTAACTAAACTAATTTATCATTGAGAGCTACAGAAGGGAAAATTAATGAATATATTTTAATCTCAAACTTTATACACCACATATAGGCTTATTGTATACAAAACATCCTTTCCAGGGTAAAATAAAATCAGCAGTTATACAGTAGTTCAAAGCATCTCAATAATCTAGGACTGCAAAAATGACTATTTGGAAGAAATTACAGGGAAAAATTTAGGTAAGGAATGTAATTTAGTAAGGACCTTGGTTAAGAGAAAGTGAAAGAGAAAATGGGATAAATCATAATTTCCTATCTCAGTGTTACACTCAAAACAAAAATCTCGAAAGATTTTATTTCTCATAGGAATTTCACAGGAAAAAAAAAAAGGTCTATGGAAAGGCCTACGTGATGTGTAATCCATAGTCAGACAAACAATAATTAGGAGTCACATACAGAATATTTTGACTGAATGTCTTGATAAAACGGGGATTAAAACTATGAGAAAGGAAAGATGTATCAAATGAATTCCATGATTTTTGTAGACCTGTGAACATAAGTAAAATTACCCCACAAAAAACATAATTCACACCAAAGGAGAATCATGTCCTACCTTTATTTCTAGTCAGATTACCTGTGATAACTTTGTTATAAAACACTTTACAATCCCTTCAAAAGGAAAAAACGGTGAGAAGCTTTGATGACCTAACTCAATTAGAATACTGTTAGAGAAATCTCTTGCTGTTTTATCTATCTCAAAACTTGGAAGATATACCAAAACGTAATAGTCAAACATACATGCAAAATGACCCTGCAATTAAGATAATTGCTGGTACCAAATGTTGTTTTTAAGTTCTGCAATAAAACAGTCTCCCAGACATTTAATAGTATGTCATTTGGTAAATGAAAGTTTCCACAAAGTAAGAGCAGTGAGAAGACCTAAAAATTATGCTAGTGAAGAGTCTGGCTGAAAGAAACAAAAATACGGATCATTTTGGTCCAACACTAATTTTATTTCAAGTTACTACAGAGCTGAATAAAATGCTGACACCACCACACAAAAATTTATTGAATTGGCAATAGGCAAAGCATGATGTCAGCCACCAACATCACCATCCGCATTACCGAACAGCATAAACACTTTAATTCTAGAACTTAACGTGGACTTGTGTGTAGTTTGGGTAAAAATAAAAATCTTAGGCATGAGGCATTATTAAACATAGTTGAGTTTAGTTTGGCAGAGTTTCGATGCAAATTATTCTAATGCTTTAACAACTTCAGTAAAAAACATGGAAAAATGTAAGCTTAAACATACAATTTTCTAAATGTGCTACATTCTTCAGCAAAGAGACTCATAAAAATAAGTCTCAAACAGCAATATTCAAATAACAACACACACACACACACACACACACACACACACACACACACAGCAGGCTGAGAGGAGACATGGAAACACACGTGTATATTCACACTCACACAAGGCCTGACCTTCATTGCATGAATTTCTTCAAGCAATCGTTGTGCCCGTCTCTGGTTTTTTAACAGTGCATCTTCAGTACCCCTGTAAAAATTACATGAAAATGTACAGCCAGGAAAAGCATTTATTAGACTCACATCATAATAAGTCTTCATTTTTTCTAGAAGAGCACCAAAAGTCTTTAAATAACAAGCACTATTATCCTGCATTGTCCTGCACATCCACTGCATAACACATATCCCGATTCCATCAACAAACCCAAGTTTTTGGCAAATTATAAGCATTATCTGGCATTATATTAATGACTATTACTACTGAGAGACAGTATGCCTTTTAACTCCTTAATGGAAAGGCGAAATAATATTTTTTAATCAAATGATTAACAGCACACTGCATTTAACATAACATAGGCTAATGAGCTACCATTAAAGTTTGGATACAATTTTATTCAACAAAATTTTATTCTCTGCAATAAAAGGAATACAGAAAGAGAAATACCTGATTATATCAGAGTAAAAGGTTATTTATGATAGAAAGAACAAGAAATTAAGCAGGAGCAAAATATCTGAAGACTATTCATGCTTAATGAGTAAAAATTAAAAGTAACATATTTACTTTAATATTAGTGACAATGAGGTTTCAAAATATTAAAAAACTGATGGAAAACAATGCTTTGATAAAGACTTCCACAAGGTTCTAAAGATTTCAACTTATGTAGCAATTCAGTGGATAAAGTGCTATAAAATTTTTATTACTGATTCAAGGTATTACCAGATTTATTAAACGACATCAAACATCTTAAAATAACTTCTAATAACATAAAACACGTAAGTAACCCTGAAGGACTTTCACTCTGCAAAGGCTTCCAAAACGAGAGCTCTGCAAGAACAGCAGAATTCATTGTGTATCTTAAACAAACGTGGCCCAGACCACGTGAGGATGTGCTGACATAGCACACTGTATCCCACTCAGACCCCCTCTCCGTATAAAAAAAAGTGCTGCATGAGTAAGTTACTTAATTATTCCTCCAGGTCCCACCCTCAGATTTTGTAAATACTGAATAAAAACAACTTCTGACATTTCATTAGTCATAGGACCATGACTTCAAATGACTAACTTTTTTGACTTGAGTCTGCCAACGCTTCTGACAAGTTTTCGGATAACCAGCACTCGGATTCTCTTCACGTCTTTTCTCATCTTCACAACCTTTGAGGAATGAAACCAAAATTAGAAAGGTATCCTTTTCACTCAAGGAGAAACACACTTTATTTTGAATCTTAATATTAGAGATTAAGTCTAGTCACTCTAACTGAATTTTTAAGCACAGTTACAGTTAGATGAAATCCAACTTGTTCCATCAACACTGAAGCAATAAATCAACATTCTAAAAATGTGTCTGAGGACTTAAGAGAAACGAGTTACAATTTTTTAAAAAGTCACAGCGTTCTCGGTGATTAGTATTTTAATACTGCACTTGTGTTTTGAGCTCCCTGAGATGGGAGAGCGTCATATTCATCTTGGTACCCTTGGGTTTAAAACAGAGCTTCACCTATAATGGTAGGAATTTAATTTACTGAGTGTTCATATTACCAAAAACAAACGTGTGAAAGTGGTAACATTTTCCTTATTTATGCAGCATCCCTTGCATTTGTTTCCAGTAACAAATTTCAAGCATAACTTTAAAAGAGATGTGAAAAACACAAGGGGCATGCGCACACGCACGCACACTGACAGATGCTTTAAATCATCCTATTAGAGAGGAGTGTTGAACTCTAAGAATGAAACAACAGAAAGATCAGCCAAGAAATGGAAATATTCTAATAATGAAGAACTACATGTTATAACAGTACTTAGTACAACACGATGCTATCATTCTGAGTTTGTATTTCGTCTATCATTATTAGGAGTCATATATCATTCCTTATAATGCCCTTCTTCCCTTCTCCACTTTAAGAACTAAATAAAATTCAGTTCAGATAAAATCTTTCCTGAGAAAATTTCCAATGACTTCTTCAGATAGAGATAACCCGTCTGACATTTGCATCCCTAGTAAACTTTGTAGGCAGCATCTATTTCAGTGAACTGTCTCTATTTATTCACATGGCCATCTTTTTATTTTTAATTTTAACGTTTATTTATTTTTGAAAGAGAGAAACAGAGCACAAGTGGGGAAGGGGCAGAGAGAGAATGAGACACAGAATCCAAAGCAGGCTCCTGGCTCTGAGCTGTCAGCACAGAGGACGCAAGGGCTCAAACTCATGCACTGTGAGATCATGACCTGGGCCGAAGTCGGATGCTTAACCGACTGAGCCACCCTGGCGCCCCAAGTGGCCATCACTTTCAATGCTCTGGGCACTCCCAAGAGGACAGGGGCCTTGTGGGACTTACATGATGCTTTCTGGGCCTTGAAAGAATGCCTGGCACATATAATCCCTCAAATTCTCCTTACTGAAATAACAATATCAACATGATCCTGTCTCTTCAAGGCTCTTGCATTTGGCTATTCTCTTACCCTCAATACAACTCACCTGCTTATTCCTTGAAAATACTGGCAACCAACTTAACAATTTATTTCCGCCCTAACATTTTCCACCATTCCAGGTGATGTAGATGTCCATGTTACAACCTAGCCATTATTATATCCTTACTTCTTCATTTCCTCTTTATGACCTAAACTATTCTATCTCAGCACCCATTAATTCAAATACTCCACACTAAGACCACAATGTCTATTAACTTCCTTTTTCAAGTCTAACCACTACAACCATTTTTGACTTCATTGTAACCACCAGTTCACTGACCCCTACACTTTCTCTCATATGATTAGTCCTCTTCTTTTAAACTTTCCTTTTATTCAAGTCATATGCATCATCAACACTTGTGAATACCTGAAACTCCCCCATCCCTCCTTTTAGCAATCCCTCTAGTTAATCCTGGATGAAAACAATATCCTGAGTTCTTTATCACAGCACCCCAATAGCTGGGAAATACATTCTATCTACTTTAAATTCATCACAACTGAAATGGGCCCAATACTCTTAACTCCTATCCTACGTTTTTGATTAATTCCTTCCACAATGACTATTTTAAACCTTTGCTCTCTAAAACAAGAGACCTTCCTCTTCCTCTCTCTTTTCCAATTTCCTAAAGAAGACGAACATCAGATGGGATCCATCATCTTTCTACCACCTACCACCATGAATGCAAATTATCCTCTATTCATAAAGTTACAATGTAAGAAATTCCCCTACACAGCATCTGATGGTAATGTTCTAGTTGTGTTTTGGATCTCATCTTTTCTGCCTTCTTAGAACCTTTACTATAGACTGTCCCTTTACTCTAACTCTGTCAATCTCTTACATGGATGTTTCCATTAATTGTTTTGTTTCTATTAATTTTTATTCAAGCTTGACTCATTTTCACTAGAGACAAGACAGACAAAATATCCTCACTATGAAGATCACTAGGAGTACCTTCTCTCTACAAATGCCTCAGAGCCAAGCTTTCAGACAGGTTCAAACTCCTTATCTCCACTTCTGAATATCACATAATTTCAGTTGGATTTCCATCCCCATTATTGCACTAAGAGCCGTCACAAAAGACACCGATGATTTTTAAAAGTCCCTCAAATCCAACGGAAATGTTTCAGGCTTCATTTCACTTGAAGTCTCAGAAGCATTTGCCACTGTTGACCACTTTCTCCTTCTTGGAACACTTTCTCCTTGCTTTCCATAACAGAATACTCTCCTGGGCTTCCTCCATCATCTCTAGCCACTCCACCTTGGTCTTCTTTGAAGGCTCATCCACTTTAAACCAGTCATAAGTTCAAAGGACAATCCTAAACCAATTCTTCTTTTCAAAATATACTTGTTAGCCCTAAGTGATCTTACCTATGTATATTGTAATTTGCCAACTAAACAACGGTGACTCAATAATTTCTGCCTTCAGCTCAGATTTCTTTTAGCTCCAGACCTAAGTGTTCAACTCTCTACTTGACAGTTCCTTTTAAGCATGCTTAAACTCATCTACAACTTACATTTAAACTCATGTTCTTCACCCCCAAATGGATTCTTTTTGTTGTTTCATATTTCATGGAAAAGAACAATCCTTTTGTTCAATTATAAACCCCGGGCTCGTTATAAGTAGTTCTCTTTTCTAAATCCCTCGCAATGAATCTGTTACCAACTTGGGTTAATTTTATCTCCTAATTATATCTCAAACTGTACTGCTTTTTCCCCTATCTTGACCTCCTAGCTCTCCTGGCTGAGTTACTGCTAACTGGTTTCTCTACATCCATTCTTGCCTCTGTCCAATCAGTTATCCACAACTTAGAATACATTTTTTTAACACAGAGATCTGATGACAGACCTTTACTTTATTCTCTTCGGTGGTTTCCAATTTATCTTAGGATGGCACACGGGCTTTCTTTTATTCCTTGGTCTTCACCATGCTCCCACCTATTACCAAGCCTTTACACTTGCTGTTTCCTCTGGTAGGCATGCTCTTTCTTATCCTTCTGATTTTGGCTCAACTGTCATTTCTCAGTAAAATCTTTTCTGGCTTTCTTAAGTGGGTCAAAATACGCCTATATAAACACTAAAAGAGTGCTACTAGAACTTATCATGCCCATTATTTTAAGTTTAATATTTTACTTGTAATCCGATTACAATCTAATGTGTCTTCTTCCCAGTAGGTTATAAATTCCATAAGGATCAAGTGTCTGGTTTTAGTCAACATTACGTCTTAACACCTAACATAGTGATGGTATAGTGTAAGTTTTCAATAAACATGTGTTAAATAAATGACCAGAAAGTCTACAATACTCACTTGTTCATTCACTGTTTCATATGTATAATATATTAACAAAGTGCAGAGTAATCAGGTTTTTTTCCCACTAGATATGCTAACCTCTTTGGAATTTATTTTGAAGTTAGATTGAGGAAAAAAAAAATTTACTTGTACAAATAAAAAGCCATTTAGACCAGGTTTAAGTGAGAAAAGCTTACATTTCATACACAGCAAAGTGGGAGTTTAGGATACATTTTTTTTGAAAGTCCTTTATAAATCGATAGTGAGTGACAAATTATGCATTAAAATATATTAACAACTGTTTCTAATTGCTGCACCCTGAAGCTGCATGAAGTGATTATATGCTCTTTTGCTATCTGCTGTGAGCCAAACATAACTAAGAAACTACAGTAAGCAGAGTTGGTCCTCAGTTAGGTTCCGATCATGGGAAAGCTAGATGCCAATTTTAAAACTCCAATTTAAGAAGTACTATGTTCGTCATTACTGCATTAGGGAATTCTAAACGAAAAGGGAATGCTTTACGTATGTAGCTTCATGTCAAAACCAAAAAATGCTTCTCTAACATATTGACTTTTCCAGGATTTCTGTGGAAGCTATAAAAAAAATGTCATTACTATATTAGAAAACTGAGTACATTCATTTTATGTGGCAATGGAATTATAATTTTATTTTTCTCACAACTGCTTGCCTCAAGCACTTCATTTTCTTCAATCACTTAACTTTATTTTTGCAAAAGTGACAAACAGGTACCATGAACCTCTTAGTTACAAATGCAAAATTCATTTGCACCTAGGAATTATGAAGTTGGTTGACAGAAAACCCACAAGTCAACAAATAGTCCTAAAACATTCAATACTGTAAGAAGGCCAATGCACTACTTAAGGGCAAATGTTCTTGGGTTTCCCAACCCAAAGCAAACAGAACTATCACTGCTAGAAATGTGAAATAAGTATGATACTGTCTGGGAGGGAAGGCAGGAAAGAGAAGTAAAGACAGCAAGGAGAAAACAGAGGCATAATAATGGAAATGAAATGTGTTGACAAAGAAGAAATAAAAAGGAGAAAAAGTAAAAGGAAAGAGCTTGAAGAAAGAAACTGAAGGACAAATCTGTAGGTCATGACCAGCAAGACTGCCAAATCCAAGCTGAGGGCTTCCAAGCAGCAAAAGAATGTATTTAATTTGTAAGAGCAGAAGAAAAGGACACACACACACACACACACACACACACACACACACACATATCTGATGCATATGCTCAAAGTGAGGTGTCAATGAGAACTTAGGCATATGGATACTCTCAGTTAACCTGGTAAAATCTTAACACATTAACGTAACTTGGGTCAACTCTTGGGTAGACAGTACAAAAATAAGATCATAACTAAATTAAGTGGAAAGCTAATACACATGCTTGAGGAAAGACATGTGGGCACATGGGGGAGAATCAACACAAACACAGGAAAGGGAGCCACAAAGAGCAAAAGCTAGCAGTGTCTCATTCAAGGAGATTCCAAAGAAGATTTCCCAGTTCAGAGACGAGTAATACAATTTGTACTGGAATAACTGAATTATGGGGACACATGTATCAGAGCCCAACAATGAACTGTGTGCAGCCAGTGGAGGTCAGCAGTGAAAGAATCTTTTGCAATGTAAGCATTACTGTCCTACATTAGATACATTTAATAAACTAGCTTTCTCACTTATACAGACTCTTATAAGCTATGGTTAATGTGAATTTGCTTTTGAAAGAGTGAGCTATACTTTTGGGGTGACAAGGATACCAAGTTTCTGATATATAAAGCTGAGAGCAAACTACGGTCCCAAGATAAAAGTAAATACTACTCTGAATTGACCCTTGTTAGCTATCTGAGAACCAGACTACTAGCCAGCATCTTTTGGTAATTCATTGACTTTGTCATGCATTTAAATTAACCTATAACAAAATCCCATAGTTATTAGAAAACAATTGCTCCTTAGACCTTGTATTGCTCTAGGGGAGCTTGCAGTGCTAAGAAAAATCTGAGCATACCTGTGTTTCATTACACATCTGTCAGACCGCGACACACACACACAATCATGGCACATCATGTCCATGAGGCTGTTAGGAAATAGGCACTCTCACGTGCTATTGATAGAGGACTACAAACTGGTGTACTCCTTCTGGAGGGAACTCTGGCAACACCTGATAAAAATGCTATTTCTAGGAAATCTATCCAGAGGATACATCTCCAACAATAGGAAATGGCTATGCACAGGACCGTTCACAGCAGCCTTCCTATAAAATGCTACAGTAGACATAAAATAATGCATATAAATAAAGCACAAACAATGTGGTATTCTAAATCAATGCAGGACATATGCAAGTATAATTAGGAGTAAACTCTAAAAGTGATGAAAAGTAATTTTTAGAATACATGTGGTATGACACTGCATTAATACAGTAACACACGTAAAGTATAAAAATATACAACATATACGTGTACTGTGGGTACACGTAACATAATACATGCTGGTAAATATGCTACTAAATTAAACATATAGATAATAAAATAACACTGAAAGAATAATAATTACTTCTGAAACAGAGAAGAAGGTGAGTGGAATTAAGCATTAGAATATGGCAAAACATTGACACTTGCTAAACACAACAATGAGATTATAGGGACATTTGTTATGTCATTTTCCATATGACTGAACAATTTCATATTTGATACAATTAATTATGATATGATAACTTATTATTAGTTATTATGGTATTAATTATACAGAGGACTTCTAATTTGGCCGCTTGGATAATTTACTGTTGAATTATACTTTTTTATTTTTGACGAGCAACAATTTAAAAATTCTAGAATACTTGGTGATTATAACTTAATCATTGAGCATATGCTGCCACCTAGCACAACTTCTCAGAATAGTTTAACAACAGAACAGAAAACAGTTCCTTCTTTTGGACAGACCCTCATTTACTATTTCAGTAAAAAATATTAAAAAGGACTACACACTCAATTATGAAATAGAAGCTTTGCAACTTCAAAAGCACATACAAACACGGTTCTTGACATTTTTATCTTTTACAATACATGGAGACAAATCACTTTGTTCTCTGGCAATTCTGTTTCACGTTTAGGATCTAAGAGGAGGTAGAAATCAATTTTCTAATGAGCGTCTTGGTAATGTGCTATCAGAAACAAAATAATGTCTGTTTCACATAAAGGCCCTTGGCCCCCCTATGGAATTAAAGTTCATAATGAGATTGTTTCACCTCCTAATTCTGATTGTGCATGTCACTGCTGCCTAAAGAAAGAGATGACTGGACCAAATCCAGCACTAGTTTTGCAAATGTGTACTTACTACATGCTAGGGCATTGTTTCCAATTGTGCATCCTTTCTCTAGTTCAATGGAGAGGGAGAAAAAAAGTCTACAGTTAGGAGATTTCCATCGTTCATGTGAACATGAAGTACCTCAGGTTGAGCTATCCATACTGTCCTCTGCCCAACACTATTTACTCATTGTTAACTGTACAAACTAGGTACTATGCTTAAAGTCAGGGAAGCTGCTATAAGAAGTCAGTTAGATAGTCTCACTTTGAACTCCACATAAAGTACAGGTCAAGATAAAACATGTAATAAATAATCATAAAGTGAAGTATAAAGTGATTTTTTAAAAGAAAAATAGAGGTAAAATTAAAAAGGGAAGATTTTACATACTTAAGAAAATAAACATTATTTTAAGAACTGAGAATCAGGAAGTCGTCTATAAATGTCAGCTTTTCTCCTTGGAAAATTTTTGAAAAGAATAAAAAACATTAAGGGTAGAAGACAATGAAAGTCAGTACAATAGGTGCCTGTGCAGGCAGGCTTTTTATTTTCACAAAAGATATTTTGGAAAATTAAACATGCTATAAATTAGATGGCCACATAATTTATTAAAAGAAAAAGCCTTAAAAATTTTGCACAGATAATGAGTATCAATATCACAAAAATAATACCAGAGATTTATAAACATTTGAGAATCTGGGGTGTGTGCGTGGCTCAGTTAACCATCTGACTCTTGGTTTTGGCTTAGGTTATGATCCCACAGTTCATGGGATTCATTTCTGTGTCAGGCTCCAGGCTGACAGCATCGAGCCTGCTTGGGATTCTCTCTACCCCTCTCTGTCATTCCCCTGCTCGCACATTCTCTCTCTCTCAAAATAAGTAAAGTTAAAAAAAAGAGAGAGAATCTGTTGAAACCTGTGGACTCCCCCCCCCCCCCCCCCAGAGACACACACATAAACACCAATTTACACATAATTTCAGGCAGTTATTGGATCCCTGAATTCCTAAATCTCAGTTAGGGAGAGCTAATCTAAGTTATTAAGAATCATAAAAATGATGGCTCGAGTTACTCACTGAACAGATGGGTAGTGAAGATATGATGGTGAGCAAAAAGCTTCCAGATAAATGGAGGAAATAAGAAACCTCTCTCACATTCACACACATATACCCTAAGCAACTATTGTAAGAGCTAAAAAGTAAATGGAGTTACAAACGCTTATAGAAGGGATAAAAGGATAAAGTCAAACTCAGTTTTCCTGAGAAAATAACAAGTAAAGTAGAAATATGAAATGGACTAATAAGAAGAAAAGGAGTTTTGGGTACAAGGGAGAATACGCGCAAAGGAGGAGTAAGAGTGCGACGCTTCTTAGTACAGGAAGGCCAGTGAGGCTGAAGTGGGGTGTGGGGTGGGAGGCAGTGGTGTACTAGAAGGGGGAGAGGGGACTGGTCTTGTTTAGGCAGGTTTTTACCAAAAGCAACAGGAAGCCATCAAATAGGCTGTAAGCAAGGGAGTCATGGGATTAGATTTCTATTTTGAAGCGAGCACTCACTGTAGCTGCACTATGGAGATCAGACTAGAGGGAGAGAAGAATCAAGGAAAATAGTTGGAAGGCTAGTAAGCAGTTCTGGTCAGAGATATAACTTGGACTGGGATGGGACGGTAATGAAAAAGTAATGGATTAAGATAGTGAACTCTTTTTCTGATACATTTCTTCCTTGAAGGAGTTATTTCATTTCTTTTACCAATTTTCTATGAGACGGTTTCTCCTAACTCCTATTTAACAGTAATGACATCAGCCATTTATCTGTCGTATTTGCTATATATATATATATATATATATATATATATATATATATATATATATTTTGTAATTGGCGGTCTTTCTTAAATTTCAGGATATTTTGCCATTTTTATATGGACAACTCTATGCTTGTTTTTCCCTTTGCAAATTTTCCCTCCCATTTATTTTAAATTATAATGTATGTTTACAAACATATGCTAAGATCTTCAGGATTTCCCCCTTCAATGTATCTGTACTCCACTGACAAGTGAAATCTAGACTCATTAACCTGGAAGTAGGGCAGTATGTAATATATTTTAATTTAATTTCCTACTTCATCCACACGTTCTCATCAATGGAGAGTTACCTAGCCCTGTACTACCCAAGGGAGTCCCTACTACCATCTCTTTTTGGTTTACACCAGTCCTTCTGCCTGGAATGCCTTTTTCCGTTCAGTGAATCACTGACTGCAATGCCAGTCTAAGATCCTTAAAGACAAAGAATAATCACTTCATTTAGCCTTCTTTGGAAACTTTTCTGCACTACTTGTCTTTCTGGGCATTATTCTATACCATAGGCGGGTGCTGCTTACCCTTTCCTATCTGAGTTGCAACCTACAGGTTGCCTGAAAATAGAAAGTATGTCTACACACAACTGTGCAAGGTCAACAGTAGATCATGCTCATAGCAAACACAGAGCCACTGAATACAGGAAAAAAAACCTCCTTTGCATTAGCTGGGAGGTCCTCATTTGATTCTTGCTTCTCCAGCTTACTTTAAATCTTCAGATGTCTTATGATTCCTTAAAAAGAACCAGAAACTGGAAAGGGGATAGCGCTAGAAATGGTAG
Source organism: Neofelis nebulosa (assembly GCF_028018385.1). Taxonomy (NCBI): domain Eukaryota; kingdom Metazoa; phylum Chordata; class Mammalia; order Carnivora; family Felidae; genus Neofelis; species Neofelis nebulosa. Next base: position 140,219,334 of record NC_080782.1, read on the forward strand.
CCTAGTGACACAGACACGATACGTTAGCAGTGATAAGAGCAAATACCTGGTTTCAGACTGAATTTAAGAGAGAACGAGAGAAGAGGAGTTAGCGACAGCAAGTATAAACAACTCTTTTTAAAAATTTTGCTGTAAATGAAAGGAGAGAAATGGGACAGTAGTTGCAATAAGAAACGTGGTATTGAGTGTACCTCCTTACAAACGACACGATCTCACTGTAGATCAGCAATCTCTTAGTATAAGCTATAGTTCTTAACCTCCCGCCTTCACTTTCAGCACCCGATAAAAGGCAGGTAATGCTTAATGAGAGTGTACTAGCTGTCCAGCACCGTGCAAACACTTCCCATATTCCAATTAATTGCTCACAACATCCTTGCGAAGAAAGTAGGATCAAGAGCTTCGTTTTACAAACGCGGACAGTTACCATAAAGATTAAATGATACTCCCAACGTCTCAGAGATAAAAATTCATGGGGCCCAAGGGCAAGAGACAGGTCTCTTGCTTCAGCCACCTCGGAACCGTGAAGAGAACTTACTGTAACCAGCCTCCGAGTTCCGGTAAACCTGTCTGGGCCCATCCAGCGGCTCCTTCAGCCGCACTCCTTACCCTCGCCCCCAGGAGACCACGCGCCTGTCAGAAAGACCCAAAGACCCGTTCGTGGGGGGAGGGAGGGTACTAAAGGGCAGTCCCACAAGTTCCCAGACCTCGGCGCCTACCTCGTTATTGAGGTTTAGACTCCCCTGTTGAGCCATGGTGGGTTCAAGAAGCGCTGCGACCAGCACGTGAGCTCTGCGAATCAAATCGCTGTTGCGTCGCCACGCCCCTCTACGGCACGCTCTGTGGCCCAAAACTCACCAACCAACCTTCCGCGACGACGCTTGAGGAGAAGGGAGATTGACTCTTTCAGGGACAGAACGGAAGTGAGTGAGAACGACTTCCGGAGTGAAGTGCTACGCGCCGGAACTGCACGTTCCTATGGAAACCGAGCCTGCGCAGGTGGCTTAGAGGAGGTTCTAACTGTTGGCAAATTTGGAAGTTTTTTAAGATGCTTATTTATTTTATTATATTTGTTGGTAAACTTGGCTTGGCTGTTAAAGACCTTGTTTTTGTGTCCCAGTGGGGAGTGAAAAGACGTTTTATGAAAGGAACAGTTGAGTGACCAATTTTTGCACCGAATTTTTATCTGGGGTTTGTGAACATTCTTGCGCTTCTCACAAGGAGACCTAATTAGATGCAGCTCTCCCCATCGCCACCCCCCCCCCCCCCGCCCCCCAGGCTCATACTATAGCTGAAGCGTGGACCTATTTTTTCTGCACACTGTAATAAGGTTTGAATTTAGGTAACGAACGTTTAAATAGATTTAATACTAATATAATAGTAATAACTGTTTAAGTAGATTTAAATAGATTTTTCCCTTTAGAAAAGGAAACAAATAATTGAACATTTGAGGAAAACTTTAAAAGCACGTTTGCAACTGCCTAAGGGAATGACTGTTTTGAAGTATTTGCCTGCAGGTTGAAGAGACATTAAGGAGTAAATCTGAATTAGATAATCTTTGAATTAATACTTAACACCTGGTAGTATTGATCATTAAAATGGGTCAGAGGCTGGGACAAAAGCTTTACATGAATTATCTCCAAAATACAGACATGCGATGAGATAGGAACTATTCTTATTTTACAGATGTGGAAACTGACTTCGGAGGAGCCAAGGGTCTTACCCATAGTTTCCTAGCTGGGGCCAACCACTGCCACAGGACTGAGGGAATGGTTACATAAATCTGCGGAGCCCAGTGCAAAATGAAAATGTAAGACCCCTCATTGAAAAAGTAGGAAAAAGGTGTTTTTGTTTTTTTCATTTCTTGCATGGTGTTTCTTGACCTGTCCTTTGTTTTTATTTGGTATGTAATGTAGTGTTCTGTCAAGCACAGGCATATTGGTGAATCTAGTGCAGACCTTTACAGGTGCCTGGGACCTGTACCCCAGGACTCAGGGTAGGATGCGTGTTTTGTAACAAGATGGCAGCAGTTGCTGAGCAGAGGCAGGAAAGTGGGAAGCTGGAGAATCCAACTGGAATATGTGGGAGGCAAGACCAAAAATGACCCAGGACTAAACCCTTGAGATATGTTTCATTGTCACACTGGACTTCACTTACAAAACTCAAATTCACAGATAAAATTGACAATTTTAAGACTGATGAAAGAATGTTTAAGCTAGGCCTCCTTAGGCGCCTCTGTCCAAAAAAGACAGCTGTGTCCAGAGTCTGTGCTCTTAACTGATGATTCTGTATTCAAATTACATTAACTCAGACTTGTATTGTGGTTGTTTTTTTTTTTTTTTCTTTTTTTAGTTTATTGTATGATTTGGGCACAAATCATTGATGGTTGACTTCCTCTTTGAATAATGTTGCACGAAGGTAGTTTTGCCATTAATAAGCCATACACTAAATTGTAATTGTCTCCTTAGTCATCTGTTTCTCTTTCTTAAAGCTGAGCTCCTGGAATGTAATGGCTTCTTCAACCTAGGTAGGTAGTAGGCACTCCATGCATAAGTACATAGGAAAGGGCATCTTAAAGATAAGTGTAGAGCTTTATGGAAAATATGTATTTTAACTTGGGACAAGGTGTTTTTATGATTTCATAATAATTCAGAAAATGTATTCTTAATATGAAGTTTGTCTGTAGTTCTTAAAGGCCCTGTAGTGTTTTCTCTGGACGACTCCTCTTGTCCAACACTTCAATCTTCTCAGGTTCAAAGTTTGTTTTCTACCTTTTCTTGGCCCAGGCTCTCTCCTTTGCCTTTTCACATGCCAGATCTGCTTTCTCAATGGCGACTTTTCAAGACTGGATTAAGTTCCATCCATCCTTTTATTTTTTTTTTTATTTTTAAAAAAAAAATTTTTTTTTTTCAATGTTTTTTATTTATTTTTGGGACAGAGAGACACAGAGCATGAACGGGGGAGGGGCAGAGAGAGAGGGAGACACAGAATTGGAAACAGGCTCCAGGCTCCGAGCTGTCAGCACAGAGCCCGACGCGGGGCTCGAACTCACAGACGCGAGATCGTGACCTGGCTGAAGTCGGCCGCTTAACCGACTGCGCCACCCAGGCGCCCCCCATCCATCCTTTTAAAGAATCCTTTCCGTAACTCCCAACAGAAGTTAATTTTTTTTCATCAGCACCTCATTTTTTATATTACTTACAATAGTCTGACTTGAAATTTCTTCTGTAAAAACTATTCTCATACATTATAAACTTTTAGCAACCTTAGATGCTCATTTTAAACTACTAGTAGTTTTCCATTGTCCCTGAAACATCGCTAACAAGTCAAACCATTTCCCCCTTTTGATGGTACAATCTCAAAAATTATCTTGATTCTTTGCAGAGATGATTCTACTAACCTGCTCTTTTAAGCTACATGCATTTCCTCTAGTAATAACAATGTATTTGTATTAATCAGGGTACAGGTTTCTCTGGAAAGCAACACATGAAAACACCTCTTCCTTTTATTCCTGAAGTGTTGACCTGGATCAGTTAAATGCTGCCAGATACATGAAAGAACAATTCTATTATCATTAAAAGCAACTACTGTGAGACCTCTTACCTCTTTATTACACTGTAATAAAATTAGTGGAAGTAAGGATCCACTGTAATAAAAATTAGTGGAAGTAAGGATCCAACAACATGTTCAATGGGAATCAAGTTTTCCATTTTTAGGTTTCTCAAGAGTTTGTCAAATCACACTATTTTTGTCTATGTGGGTTGCCATAACAAAATAACACATGTGGGGTGGCTCAAACAACAGAAATTATTTTCTTAGAGTTAGGAGGGTACACGTCCAAGATCAAGGTGGCATCGTGTTTGTTTCTGGTTGAAGTTCTCTTCTTGGCTTGCAGTGGCCACTTCTTGTTTTGTCCTCATGTGGCCATTCGAATGGACACACCTGGAGAGAGACTTTTGTGGTATTTCTTGCTTTTCTTTTAAGAATACCAATTCTGTTGGATTCAGGCTCTACCTTTATGACTTCATTTCATCTTAGTTACCTCCCTAAAGACTTTATCTTTAAATACCAACATTTTGGGGATTTTAGCTTCAATGTATAGGTTGGAGTAGGGGTAGAGGACACAATTGAGGCCACTTTCTTTGAGAAAAGAAAATTACCTAAAAAGTAATCTTTTCCAGGGCACCTGGGTGACTCAGTCAGTTAGGCATCTGATGCTTGATTTTGGCACAGGTCATGATCTCAGGATAGTGGGATCGAGCCCTGCATCTGGCTCTGCTCTGAGTAGTAGCCTGCTTGAGATTCTCTCTCTCTCTCTCTCTCTCTCTCTCTCTCTCTCTCTCTCTCTCTGTCTCTCTCTGCTCCTGTCCCTGACTCATGCTTTCTCTAAGGACTTTTAAGAAAAATTTTAAAGCAATCTTTTCCTTATCTAACGTGCCCATTGATCTCTGTTTCTATCATTAGATATTGGGTAACAATTGCTATTAGGACATTTGCTAAGTGAAATAAGCCAGACACAGAGGGACAAATACAACATTAAATATATACATTATGAATTGAAAGCAGTCATATTCAAAGAAGAAAGGACTGGAATGGCATTTGCAAGGGGTTGGAGTGAGGGAAATGTGGATGGACAGGTATTAGTCAAAGGGTACAGAATTTCATTATATAAGATGAATAAGTCCTAGAGATCAACTATGAAGCATAATGCCTATAGTTAACAATATCATATACTTAAGAATTGCTATGAGGATAGTTCTTATGCTGAATGTTTTTATCCTCAAAAAGAAAAAAAAGCATTAAAGAGGGCAGGATAAACTTTTGGAGATGATGAATATGCTAATGGAATAGAGTGTGGTTATGGCTTCATGGTATATACTGTGCTTACCTTCAAAGTTATTAAGTTGAGTGTGTTAATTGTGTACAGTTTTTTGTAGATTAATCTTACCTTAGTGAAGTGCTTTAAAAAAAGAAAGTTATGGGCTGGTACTAACAAGGTGATTGTAATGCTCCGCCTTTCTCTTACTTGAATGAGTGGGTAAAAGAGAAGTTTTGGGGAATCCTTTCACTATTTAAGAATGTGGTGTATTTATAATCTTTTTAATCTGATGATTTTGTACTCAAATTACATTTGAACAGTTAGTAATTCACTCACAGCAGATTGTAGTATAGTTGGGTGTTTCAGTGCCAACTGTTAACTACTGCATTAAGTTTTTGCTTTTATGGCTCTGCACTTTGAGTTCTCTATCCCTGGATGGCAGTGTTGTTCTCCAAATTTGACACTACAATTGAAATTTGGAAAGGTAGGGGCACCTGGGTGGCTCAGTCAGTTAAATGTATCAGACTTTGGCTCAGGTTTTGGGCTCTATGTTGGCAGTGTGCGGCCTGCTTGGGATTCTTGCTCCCTCCTATCTCTCTGCCCCTCCCTTGCTCATGCTTTCTCTCTCTTAAAATAAATAAGTAAAACCTTTAAAAATTTTGGAAATGTATAGAAAGCAATCTAAGCAAATGGCTTATGACAACATTTTTTAAATTAGAAAGAAAACAGTTGAATCTATCAGATTTTGTATTTCTTTAATGACTAAGATTAACTGCTCAGTCTTTAATTTTTGATTTGAAGTGAATTGCCAACAACAACCAACCCTCTAGGTGAACTGCTAATGGGTTTTTTAAAGATACAACTTTATGTGTATGTATATATAAATACACACACACACACACACACACACACACACACTGAAGAGCGTAATTGATTAGTATATAGAAGGCAGGTAATTCGCAAGTTCCTAGACCAATATGTTTACTAAATTAATCCTCTAACAGATTGCTTTTTGCCTAGATTTTATTTTAATTTTTATGGAGTGTTTTGAATAGATTTGTTATTATCTCTGTGGGAAATCTAAAGAAAAGTTTGTATTTTAGGAATTTTAGATACTAAAATTTGAAAAAAACTGGTTAATGTTACATAATCAAATTTTACAAAATCTCAGGGAATGAGCTGACACTGAGTTAGCAATTTAGTATTTTGGCTAAGAGGTTTAGCTCTGGAGTCAGACTATCTGACAACAAAGTTTAATTCCATTTTTTAATAACTGTATGCCCTTGGGCAAGTTATGTAAGCTCTCTGTGACAGGTTTCCCTTATAAAAATGAGAATGATAATCAGCTTCATAAGATTGTTGTGATGATTAAGCAAAAACACAGTGTAGTTTCTTAATGAATATTTACCTGTCAATAATTTAAACTGCTATTATTTTCCATTATCTCATTTCATCTTGACAGAAACTTTGTAAGATAGGCATAGTATGTAAGAGGGAGTCGTGTCTTATGAATAACAAATATTCCTGAGGTCAGAGAGGTAATAAGAGGGCAATCCAAGTCTCTTGACATAAAATCATTGGTGGCAGTTTTATAACAATTCCATGATATGAATGTATAAACTACATTTATAATTTATGACTACCATGCCATTCTTTCCCATTCATCTAATTATTTATTGATTGTTCAGTAATTAAAGACTGAATACACTTTATAAACTATAAATCCCTTCCTATATGATTTGTTTTTTTTTTTTAATTAGTTACCAGTTAACCCAAGATAAGCTCAAGATTATGCAACAAAGCCTATAATGATTTAAGTTGAGAAAACATTATTAAAGCCCTGTATATTCACTTTAAATTTATGGCTGTGATTCATTTTAATCAACATTGTGGAGCATCTATTGTGCAAACCGGTGTACTGGTTTCAATAGGAGATAAATGATTAAGTCGTTGTGCTCTCCATGTTTACCATGGACTTATGGAATAATGACTTTAATAATTCCAATGCCAAGACCAACTATATTGAGTGCCATATAAAGACTATTACAGGGAAGTGAGAGAACAATTTGATTAGAAGACTTCCTAGAGGAGATAGGTTTTGAGCTCTATTTTGAAAGAAGGGTGGCCCTTAAATAGGCAGCTATAGAATAGGGAGAGAATTCTCAGGAAAGGAAATTAGTCATATAAAAGCAAGGTGGCAAAAGACATTGTATTTCATGAAGTAATACAAAGGATTTGTCACACTTTCTTAAAGTTTTTAAAAACATTGTTAGGCATAGAAATTAAAACCTTTTAAATTTCTTAAGTGTATTTCCCCAACACACCCCTTAAAATGATAGTTCTCTTAAAGTTACTGAAATTTGTAAAAAGTGAAGCAAAATCTTTTAAGGCAAAAATCATACTTTATGAATCTTAATAGACTGGGAGAAGCAGGTCTCGAAATACCTGAGGATTTATACATTTGTAAGTGACTGAGTAATATTTAAAGGATATTTTGCTGTAGTTATATTTAAACAATGAGATGGAAATTTGGGACAGAATAAAGTGAATGGTGTAAAAGCCTGTTCAGAGAAAACATTTTTTATTTGTAGCAGATATTTCGGTCACTTGTCCATTGAGGCCGAGAGAGTGATAGAGTGTATAGGCTGGGAGTTGCCTTTAGCTGGTCATTTAGCCTCTCTTTGAAGGAATGCTAGTTTTGTTTCTGGTGAGGATTAGGGTTGGAGAAAGAAGCTCTGTTATTTTCCCCAACTCCTACTCAAGATTCTCTAAAGTGCTGTCTCTGCTTCTTCACTTTTCAGCTGTTCCTCAAAGCCCTGCTGTTTGAATCCCTGTTACCACTCCACTGAAATTGTGTTTGTCACTGTTACCAGTGACCTCCCAGGTGCTCACTATACTTTTGATTGTTCACAGTATGAGATATCACCCCTTTCTGTCGCCGGGATTGACTCACCTGAATGTGATGGCTGAGCCAGTGACCCCCTTCCTCTTTTGTCTTCTCACATTTATCATTGTCTAAGCTAGAAGCCTTGCCAAATAGATGGACTATGTAGAGGTTGCTTCATGCTAGACTTTTTCATACCTTACCTTGGTCATGTGAATACTATTGATTCAAGAGAGAATTACCCAGCCCCACTGGTGATAGTGCTGGACTTGAGATCTGCCTGTGTTCATGTCTGTAACAACTACTTTAGAGCGCAGGGAAGTTCCAAGCAAGGGCCAGGGTATGGGAGAGGTCAGCTCTGGATGCAAGAAATGAGGGAAGGGGCAAGAATTTTTCTGGAGAAAATTTAAAATTATTTACAATCCTGACTAAAGTCAACCTGCTTCTATTATCACCATGCACTAGAAATGCTAAAAAAAAAAAAAAAAAAAAAAAAAAAAAAAAAAAAAAAGTGATAAAACTCTCCTCACTGAACAAATATTTTGTCTGTTCTAAATAATTACCACAGTTTTACTATTAAGTTTAAAAAAATGTAGGGGCGCCTGGGTGGCTTGGTCGGTTAAGTGTCCGACTTCGGCTCAGGTCATGATCTCACGGTCCGTGAGTTCGAGCCCCGCGTTGGGCTCTGTGCTGACAGCTCAGAGCCTGGAGCCTGTTTCAGATTTTGTGTCTCCCTCTCTCTCTGCTCCTCCCCTGTTCATGCTCTGTCTCTCTCTGTCTCAAAAATAAATAAACGTTAAAAAAAAAAATTAAAAAAAATGTAGATGTAAGCTTCAAAATTACCACACTTTTATTAACTTTAATAAACGTATCTTATATGAAAGTAAGTTGGAGAACTGCCAGGTATGTAATTGGCCTCTGATACACATAGATTCAGATACCTATTCGGTAGTAAGTTTGTGATTGTTTGGAATCAGCTGAGCACACTTTTCAACACAGCTGATTTGCAGTCTCTGTGATACTATATATTCCCACATTTAATAGCTTTTGGGGTAAATGATAGAATAATAGCTGTGAATTTTGTAGTTCTCTATTTTTTTTCTGATGTGAAGTTTTAGATGAGGTGTATCAGATTAAAAAATTTGCAGAAAGCTGGAATCATCCTTGAATGTTGTACCATGAAATGCCAAGCTTTAAAATCATTTCTTGAAAAGAGGCATACAGGAAATGTGGAAAGTGATATGAACCATGCAACACCAACAAGTGAAAAAAGGTAAGAGAATGGACATTCACATAGAAAAAAGAATCAAATTTCAGAGAAGAACGGGAGAAGAAACAACAGAAGATGCTGGTATTACATTGCCATTAGCAGAGCAGAATAGCAATAGGTGAATGCCTCAAGGGTTTTCACTAAAAATGGACGCTTGCTTTGAAACAGTGGATTAAAGGGGCGCCTGGGTGGCTCAGTCGGTTAAGCGTCTGACTTCAGCTCAGGTCATGATCTCGTGGTCCGTGAGTTCAAGCCCCGCGTCGGGCTCTGTGCTGACAGCTCAGAGCCTGGAGCCTGTTTCAGATTCTGTGTCTCCCTCTCTCTGACCCTCCCCTGTTCATGCTCTCCCTGTCTCAAAAATAAATAAACGTTAAAAAAAAATTAAAAAAAAAAAAAAAAGAAACAGTGGATTAAATAATGTGCGTTATCCTTCAGCCAGTTTCTCTGATTTTTGCAGAAGAAGAAAATGTGTAGTTGTAACCAGTATTATGATAAACCAGAAGTTTATGATGAATTTTAATGTGAAAATATTTTAGTGGAAATATTTTTAACTGGAACCATTTAGCATACATCCTGAGGAAACAGAGACACGGATAATATTACAGTTTCTGGAATTTATTGTGAATGAGATTATAATGATTCACTGCCAAATATTTTCTAAGGTTTAAGACTTAGACTAGTAGCATATAGGTACATGTCGCTTCTTGTGAAAGAAACATCAACATTAAAATTAACTGAAAGTGTTCTTGAGCTATAAGTGAAGATAAATGGACAAATATGGCTATATTATCTATTAAACACGAATATATGAAGATCAATTTTGTATAAGGTTTTTGATAAATATGCAGAGAAGTTCAAGCTTGAAAATAAAAATAATAATATTATCATTGAATGCTCTGACAGACCAATATCTAGTAATAAATTTTCAGCTTTGTAGTATATTAATGTAGTTAAAAAGTATGGTTTCAGTTGAGGAATGAGCATAATTCTGACATGAATATTGATTGGTATTTTTATTTACATTAGTGAGTAGATGAAAGCGAAAGTAGTGAAGATATATGCTGAAACTTCATTTGTTCATAAATGACAAGAGCACTTCTCACTGAATTGGTTATGGTTTTTGATTACAGGAAGAACATTGCACTATCCACAGTGAATGACGTAGACAAAGCAAACTTTTAAACTTAATCTGTGTTGTTAAAATTTTCTCCTTCGTTGTCATAAGGTTAGGGTCAATCAATAAAACAGTTAAGCGAGCCCTGATTTGTGGTATTTGCTCTTATTCGAAGTGTAAGTGCTCCCCCACTGTTACCTCTTTCAAGCTGCTAAGGAGATGTCCCTGAGTGGGGTGGAGATCAGAAGAGATTTGCAGTAACACACTATTTTATGGAATCCACCATGAAGATCAATCAGTCATAAGCTCAGGAATATAGATGATAGTATGATGTAGTAAAAAAATTAGGAATGTTATCCATTTTTTATTTTTGGGTCTCTTTTGCCTTTATTTCTAATATAATTTATTAAAGTTTATATAAATTGACTGTTAATGATACCTGTGTTTTACAACAGATTATATTCTTGGTTTTTTTTTCCTTTTTGGTGTATTTTTACTCATTGAGGGAGCTCATCTACCCTGAATATTTCAACTTTCTTTTGAAACATTTCCCAAATTACATTTGGCATAAAACTTCACATTGATAGATCTGGCTAGGAAAATGGTTCTCTAATGAAATACATTTAGAATTTGTATGATTCATAATATAAAGTAACATTCATAATGTAAAGTAAATCCTATGATAATTCTAATGTAAAGAACCCTCTCAATCATCTTTAAATTAGTTCTTTCCAGTCTCATTGGAGCATAAGTCATATCGTGTTGTAGTTATTAAATCTACTGAAACTTTGTATACTACTTTGGGAAATATTGTCATAAAAGTTGTAAGTCCCCAGTATGTGTATATATCTGATCCTTCTTTTTACCTGAACTCTAAAACTCAATATCCAACTGTCTCATACACCCAGAATTTCTTCAAGATTGTATATTCAGTATTAGGCTCATTGCTATGTCAGTGATCTCAAGTCAAAGGCCAGTGAAGCACACTTATGGTTTAAAAAGTTGGGACTATTACTTGTTGCAATGTGGAAGAATGTACAACATAGTGAAGTGTAGGATGTCTCACTGAGGGGATGTTAGAACTTACAGGATTTGGATTTAGTCTGAGTAATTTTGGAGGAGATCTAAGGAAGCAAGGAATAGCTGTATATTGGGTATTTTCAGAAAGCAGAGGGAAAATCTATGATTAGGTATCTCAATAAATTTTATGTATTGGAAGGGAGTGAGGATAAAACTGCATTTGGCAAATAAGTAGTAGTCACTCATTTTGGCTGAGGGAGGGGAATATTTGGTATTTTGTAGGTTTCATGATGATTATCTTTTTGTCTTAGTTATGGTCTTAGCGTTGCTTTGTTTGATGTTCATGTTTGGTGAGATTGTTAGCATCCACGAGCAGATCATAGCTTCGCTGTAAATATGAGATGGATGTGTAGTAACACTTAATCCAACCTGTGAGTTTCAGAGCAGGTCACCTTAACAGGAGCTGCTTTTTTCCTCCTCTGATTTTTTTTTTTTTTTTTTTTTTTTTTTTTTTTTTTACAGTACCTCTTTGTTCTGTCTTATTTACTGGCAGAGTCTCAGTCATCTAAACAAGAAACATTTGGTTAACTATAATCTCTTATGTTCTTATCCCTGATATTTTAGTAGATTATTAGCCATCCATCTCTCAGAAGTATCTGTGAGATGTCTTTCCAATTAATTCCTGCTCCTGTTGTGTCGCTGTTACATTGAGGCCCTCTTTACTTCTCACCTGAACTCTTGTAATTGCCAGCAAACCTGTCTTCCTGATTTTAGTTTTACAGCCAAGCATAAGCATGTCACTAGCTATTATCAGTATTCTTTCCAAAACAAAAATAAGATTATGTAGGGGCGCCGGGGTGGCTCAGTCAGTTGAGCGTCTAGCTTCAGCTCAGGTCACGATCTCACGGCCCGTGAGTTCAAGCCCCGCGTCGGCTGTGTGCTGTCAGTTCAGAGCCTGGAGCCTGCTTTGGATTCTGTCTCCCTCTTTCTCTGCCCCTCCCCCACTCACGCTCTGTCTCTCTATCAAAAAATGAATAAATGTTAAAAACATTTTAAAAAATAAGATTATGTAGTTCCTCTACTTTATAACTAATGGCTCATTTTGTTTATACATTTTGTTATGCATAGTATAAGCACCTAGCTTCGGTTTAAGGTCCTTGATGATGTGATACATCTTAACTTTACAATCTCACTTCATACCAGTCCTAACAGTCGCACTGTATGATCTATGTCCCAAAATTTATTCAGTAAACTTTTGTTGAAAGTCTTTATTGTGTGCTTTCACTGGACCTGTTATCTTCCTTAAATAACTTTCAAAATTATATGGCCAATAGTGTGCTTGTTTAGTATCTGTCTCCTTACTAAACTCTAAGCTCAGTGTTAGCAGGTGCCAGGGGTAGTTTGGCTACCTATTTTACTCTCTAGCATCTAGCAAAATACCCAGGCTATTAATAAAGACTGTTGTGTGATTTTTGTCCCCCAGAGTTATGTAGCAGTGCAGGCTGAGACTGAGTACCTGGTTGTATTCAGAATATTTTAAACAGAAAAGAGTCAGACTTTCTGAATACCCAAGACTATTATTAATAGTAAAAGACGAATAAAAAGTTGCATCAGGGCGCCTGGGTGGCTCAGTTGGTTAAGCGGCCGACTTCGGCTCAGGTCATGATCTCGCGGTCCTTGAGTTCGAGCCCCGCATCGGGCTCTGTGCTGACAGCTCAGAGCCTGGACCCTGTTTCGGATTCTGTGTCTCCCTCTCTCTGACCCTCCCCTGTTCATGCTCTGTCTCTCCCTGTCTCAAAAATAAATAAAACATTAAAAAAAAAATTAAAAAAAAAAAAAAGTTGCATCAGTGTGACCATAATGGCAGATTGAGCAATGGATTAAATGAATCCTCGGGGTGCCTGGGTGGCTCAGTCAGATGAGCGTCTGACTTCTTGATTTTGGTTTAGGCCATGATCCCAGGGTTGTGTGATTGAGCCCTGCATTAGGCTCAGTGCTGGGCATGGAACTTGCTTAAGATTCTCTCTCTCTCTCTCTCTCTCTCTCTCTCTTTCTCTCACTCTCGCTCTCACTTCCTCTGCCCTTCTCCCTCGCTCACATGCTCTCTCTCTCAAAAAAAAAACAAAAACACATACACATAAAATCCTTAAAAAAATGTAGAATTTAGGTAATACAGAATTACTGTAGGTTAAACTGGCTTTTTGACTCAATGTTGCATAGATCCTGAATATAAGAATTCTAAATTGATGTACTGAGTGAGATCTTTTCAAGGTTGAGCAAGCTAAAATTTGATGAATAACTAGATTTTGCCAAGACAATATTTAGCTAGATTTAAGATCCATGTAATGGAAATAAAAATGTTTCTATATCTAGCACAGTTGACCCTTGATAACATGATAGGTGTAGGGACACCAACCCCTACACATTCAAAATCCACTTATGAAATTGACCCCCAGAAACTTACCTACTAATAGTCTTTTGACCAGACGGCTTACTAATAATAGTTGGTTAACACATATTTGTACATTATGTGTATTATATACTGTATTTCTAGAATAAAGTAAATGAGAGAAAATTTTCAGAAAATCATTGGGGAAAAAATTACTTTTATAGCACTGTGCTGTATTTATTGAATAAAATCTGTGTGTAAGTATACCCTCCCATTGTAAACCATGTTGTTCAAGGGTCAGTTGTACTAGTATTAAAATTTATTAGCTCTCTGGCCCTGGGTTAGTCATTTCATTTTCCTGAATCTCAGGATCCTTACCTGTACAACTAGGGTAGTGGGTGGATGCTCTATGTAGACTATCTTAATTCCGTCAGATAAAAGGTGTCCCTGTACACCAAATGCTTTTGAAGTCCATCCCACACATCTTGCATGAAGTGGAATACCCTCATTTTGTTCTAATTAACCTAAAGGAATTATATATCAAGGGTAATTTAAGGTGTTTCCTACTTGTCACTTCTTCTATTTAAAAGCATAAATCTTTTTTTTTTTTTTTTTTTTTTTTTTTTTTTTTATTTTTTATTTTTTTTTTTTTTTTTTTTTTTATTTTTTAATATATGAAATTTACTGTCAAATTGGTTTCCATACAACGCCCAGTGCTCATCCCAAAAGGTGCCCTCCTCAATACCCATCACCCACCCTGCCCTCCCTCCCACCCCCCATCAACCCTCAGTTTGTTCTCAGTTTTTAACAGTCTCTTATGCTTTGGCTCTCTCCCACTCTAACCTCTTTTTTTTTTTTTTTCCCTTCCCCTCCCCCATGTGTTTCTGTTACGTTTCTCAGGATCCACATAAGAGTGAAACCATATGGTATCTGTCTTTCTCTCTATGGCTTATTTCACTTAGCATCACACTCTCCAGTTCCATCCACGTTGCTACAAAAGGCCATATTTCATTCTTTCTCATTGCCACGTAGTATTCCATTGTGTATATAAACCACAATTTCTTTATCCATTCATCAGTTGATGGACATTTAGGCTCTTTCCATAATTTGGCGATTGTTGAGAGTGCTGCTATAAACATTGGGGTACAAGTGCCCCTATGCATCAGTACTCCTGTATCCCTTGGATAAATTCCTAGCAGTGCTATTGCTGGGTCATAGGGTAGGTCTATTTTTAATTTTTTGAGGAACCTCCACACTGCTTTCCAGAGCGGCTGCACCAATTTGCATTCCCACCAACAGTGCAAGAGGGTTCCCGTCTCTCCACATCCTCTCCAGCATCTATAGTCTCCTGATTTCTTCATTTTGGCCACTCTGACTGGCGTGAGGTGGTATCTGAGTGTGGTTTTGATTTGTATTTCCCTGATGAGGAGCGACGTTGAACATCTTTTCATGTGCCTGTTGGCCATCTGGATGTCTTCTTTAGAGAAGTGTCTATTCATGTTTTCTGCCCATTTCTTCACTGGGTTATTTGTTTTTCGGGTGTGGAGTTTGATGAGCTCTTTATAGATTTTGGATACTAGCCCTTTGTCCGATGTGTCATTTGCAAATATCTTTTCCCATTCCGTTGGTTGCCTTTTAGTTTTGTTGGTTGTTTCCTTTGCTGTGCAGAAGCTTTTTATCTTCATAAGGTCCCAGTAATTCACTTTTGCTTTTAGTTCCCTTGCCTTTGGGGATGTGCCGAGTAAGAGATTGCTACGGCTGAGGTCAGAGAGGTCTTTTCCTGCTTTCTCCTCTAAGGTTTTGATGGTTTCCTGTCTCACATTCAGGTCCTTTATCCATTTTGAGTTTATTTTTGTGAATGGTGTGAGAAAGTGGTCTAGTTTCAACCTTCTGCATGTTGCTGTCCAGTTCTCCCAGCACCATTTGTTAAAGAGACTGTCTTTTTTCCATTGGATGTTCTTTCCTGCTTTGTCAAAAATGAGTTGGCCATACGTTTGTGGGTCTAGTTCTGGGGTTTCTATTCGATTCCATTGGTCTATGTGTCTGTTTTTATGCCAATACCATGCTGTCTTGATGATGACAGCTTTGTAGTAGAGGCTAAAGTCTGGGATTGTGATGCCTCCTGCTTTGGTCTTCTTCTTCAAAATTACTTTGGCTATTCGGGGCCTTTTGTGGTTCCATATGAATTTTAGGATTGCTTGTTCTAGTTTCGAGAAGAATGCTGGTGCAATTTTGATTGGGATTGCATTGAATGTGTAGATAGCTTTGGGTAGTATTGACATTTTGACAATATTTATTCTTCCAATCCATGAGCAGGGAATGTCTTTCCATTTCTTTATATCTTCTTCAATTACCTGCATAAGCTTTCTATAGTTTTCAGCATACAGATCTTTTACATCTTTGGTTAGATTTATTCCTAGGTATTTTATGCTTCTTGGTGCAATTGTGAATGGGATCAGTTTCTTTATTTGTCTTTCTGTTGCTTCATTGTTAGTGTATAAGAATGCAACTGATTTCTGTACATTGATTTTGTATCCGGCAACTTTGCTGAATTCATGTATCAGTTCTAGCAGACTTTTGGTGGAGTCTATCGGATTTTCCATGTATAATATCATGTCATCTGCAAAAAGCGAAAGCTTGACTTCATCTTTGCCAATTTGGATGCCTTTGATTTCCTTTTGTTGTCTGATTGCTGATGCTAGAACTTCCAGCACTATATTAAACAGCAGCGGTGAGAGTGGGCATCCCTGTCGTGTTCCTGATCTCAGGGAAAAAGCTCTCAGTTTTTCCCCATTGAGGATGATGTTAGCTGTGGGCTTTTCATAAATGGCTTTTATGATCTTTAAGTATGTTCCTTCTATCCCGACTTTCTCAAGGGTTTTTATTAAGAAAGGGTGCTGGATTTTGTCAAAGGCCTTTTCTGCATCGATTGACAGGATCATATGGTTCTTCTCTTTTTTTTTGTTAATGTGATGTATCACGTTGATCGATTTGCGAATGTTGAACCAGCCCTGCATCCCAGGAATGAATCCCACTTGATCATGGTGAATAATTCTTTTTATATGCTGTTGAATTCGATTTGCTAGTATCTTATTGAGAATTTTTGCATCCATATTCATCAGGGATATTGGCCTGTAGTTCTCTTTTTTTACTGGGTCTCTGTCTGGTTTAGGAATCAAAGTAATACTGGCTTCATAGAATGAGTCTGGAAGTTTTCCTTCCCTTTCTATTTCTTGGAATAGCTTGAGAAGGATAGGTATTATCTCTGCTTTAAACGTCTGGTAGAACTCCCCTGGGAAGCCATCTGGTCCTGGACTCTTATTTGTTGGGAGATTTTTGATAACCGATTCAATTTCTTCGCTGGTTATGGGTCTGTTCAAGCTTTCTATTTCCTCCTGATTGAGTTTTGGAAGAGTGTGGGTGTTTAGGAATTTGTCCATTTCTTCCAGGTTGTCCAATTTGTTGGCATATAATTTTTCATAGTATTCCCTGATAATTGTTTGTATCTCTGAGGGATTGGTTGTAATAATTCCATTTTCATTCATGATCTTATCTATTTGGGTCATCTCCCTTTTCTTTTTGAGAAGCCTGGCTAGAGGTTTGTCAATTTTGTTTATTTTTTCAAAAAACCAACTCTTGGTTTCGTTGATCTGCTCTACAGTTTTTTTAGATTCTATATTGTTTATTTCTGCTCTGATCTTTATGATTTCTCTTCTTCTGCTGGGTTTAGGCTGCCTTTGCTGTTCTGCCTCTATTTCCTTTAGGTGTGCTGTTAGATTTTGTATTTGGGATTTTTCTTGTTTCTTGAGATAGGCCTGGATTGCAATGTATTTTCCTCTCAGGACTGCCTTCGCTGCGTCCCAAAGCGTTTGGATTGTTGTATTTTCATTTTCGTTTGTTTCCATATATTTTTTAATTTCTTCTCTAATTGCCTGGTTGACCCACTCATTCGTTAGTAGGGTGTTCTTTAACCTCCATGCTTTTGGAGGTTTTCCAGACTTTTTCCTGTGGTTGATTTCAAGCTTCATAGCATTGTGGTCTGAAAGTATGCATGGTATAATTTCAATTCTTGTAAACTTATGAAGGGCTGTTTTGTGACCCAGTATATGATCTATCTTGGAGAATGTTCCATGTGCACTCGAGAAGAAAGTATATTCTGTTGCTTTGGGATGCAGAGTTCTAAATATATCTGTCAAGTCCATCTGATCCAATGTATCATTCAGGGCCCTTGTTTCTTTATTGACTGTGTGTCTAGATGATCTATCCATTTCTGTAAGTGGTGTGTTAAAGTCCCCTGCAATGACCACATTCTTATCAATAAGGTTGCTTATGTTTATGAGTAACTGTTTTATATATCTGGGGGCTTCGGTATTTGGCGCATAGACGTTTATAATTGTTAGCTCTTCCTGATGGATAGACCCTGTAATTATTATATAATGCCCTTCTTCATCTCTTGTTACAGCCTTTAATTTAAAGTCTAGTTTGTCTGATATAAGTATGGCTACTCCAGCTTTCTTTTGGCTTCCAGTAGCATGATAAATAGTTCTCCATCCCCTCACTCTCAATCTAAAGGTGTCCTCAGATCTCAAATGAGTCTCTTGTAGACAGCAAATAGATGGGTCTTGTTTTTTTATCCATTCTGATACCCTATGTCTTTTGGTTGGCGCATTTAATCCATTTACATTCAGTGTTATTATAGAAAGATACGGGTTTAGAGTCATTGTGATGTCTGTATGTTTTATGCTTGTAGTGATGTCTCTGGTACTTTGTCTCACAGGATCCCCCTTAGGATCTCTTGTAGGGCTGGTTTCGTAGTGACAAATTCCTTCAGTTTTTGTTTGTTTGGGAAGACCTTTATCTCTCCTTCTATTCTAAATGACAGACTTGCTGGATAAAGGATTCTCGGCTGCATATTTTTTCTGTTTAGCACACTGAAGATATCGTGCCAAGCCTTTCTGGCCTGCCAAGTTTCAAAGGAGAGATCAGTCACGAGTCTTATAGGTCTCCCTTTATATGTGAGGGCATGTTTATCCCTTGCTGCTTTCAGAATTTTCTCTTTATCCTTGTATTTTGCCAGTTTCACTATGATATGTCGTGCAGAAGATCGATTCAAGTTACGTCTGAAGGGAGTTCTCTGTGCCTCTTGGATTTCAATGCCTTTTTCCTTCCCCAGTTCAGGGAAGTTCTCAGCTATAATTTCTTCAAGTACCCCTTCAGCACCTTTCCCTCTCTCTTCCTCCTCTGGAATACCAATTATGCGTATATTATTTCTTTTTAGTGTATCACTTAGTTCTCTAATTTTCCCCTCATACTCCTGGATTTTTTTATCTCTCTTTCTTTCAGCTTCCTCTTTCTCCATAACTTTATCTTCTAGTTCACCTATTCTCTCCTCTGCCTCTTCAATCCGAGCCGTCGTGGTTTCCATTTTGTTTTGCATTTCGTTTAAAGCGTTTTTCAGCTCCTCGTGACTGTTCCTTAGTCCCTTGATCTCTGTGGCAAGAGATTCTCTGCTGTCCTGTATACTGTTTTCAAGCCCAGCGATTAATTTTATGACTATTATTCTAAATTCACTTTCTGTTATATTATTTAAATCCTTTTTGATCAGTTCATTAGCTGTTGTTATTTCCTGGAGATTCTTCTGAGGGGAATTCTTCCGTTTGGTCATTTTGGACAGTCCCTGGAGTGGTGAGGACCCGCAGGGCACTTCCCCCGTGCTGTGGTGTATAACTGGAGTTGGTGGGCGGGGCCGCAGTCCGACCTGATGTCTGCCCCCAGCCCACCGCTGGGGCCACAGTCAGACTGGTGTGTGCCTTCTCTTCCCCTCTCCTAGGGGCGGGATTCACTGTGGGGTGGTGTGGCCCGTCTGGTCTACTTGCACACTGCCAGGCTTGTGGTGCTGGGGAGCTGGCGTATTAGCTGGGGTGGGTAGGCAAGGTGCACGGGGGCGGGAGGGGCAGGCTTAGCTCGCTTCTCCTTAGGTGATCCACTTCAGGAGGGGCCCTGTGGCAGCGGGAGGGAGTCAGATCTGCTGCCGGAGGTTTGGCTCCGCAGAAGCACAGAGTTGGGTGTTTGCGCGGAGCGAGCAAGTTCCCTGGCAGGAACTGGTTCTCTTTGGGATTTTGGCTGGGGGATGGGCGGGGGAGATGGCGCTGGCGAGCGCCTTTGTTCCCCGACAAGCTGAGCTCTGCCGTCCGGGGGCTCAGCAGCTCTCCCTCCCTTTGTCCTCCAGCCTTCCCGCTTTCTGAGCAGAGCTGTTAACTTATGACCTCCCAGACGCTAAGTCGCGCTTGCTGTCGGAACACAGTCCGTCCGGCCCCTCCGCTTTTGCCAGCCCGACTCGGGGGCTCTGCTTGGCCGGCGAGCCGCCCCTCC
Organism: Neofelis nebulosa; assembly: GCF_028018385.1. Lineage (NCBI taxonomy): Eukaryota > Metazoa > Chordata > Mammalia > Carnivora > Felidae > Neofelis > Neofelis nebulosa. The sequence goes on from NC_080782.1 coordinate 140,239,199, forward strand.
GCCCCGGCTCCCTCCCGCCAGTCCGTGGAGCGCGCACCGCCTCGCCGCCCTTCCTACCCTCTTCCGTGGGCCTCTCGTCTGCGCTTGGCTCCGGAGACTCCGTTCTGCTAATCCTCTGGCGGTTTTCTGGGTTCTTTAGGCAGGTGTAGGTGGAATCTAAGTGATCAGCAGGACGCGCGGTGAGCCCAGTGTCCTCCTACGCCGCCATCTTCCGGAACCTGTTCCTAAAAGCATAAATCTTATCCAATGAAAGATCCAAGTAGGTCTTTGAGGGGTTCAGCATGCATAGACTTAGCTCCTGGGCCACTAACCTCTTTATTCACTATTGCATTCCCCCGTACCTTATCTTTAGTTGGTCTTACTTTGCTTGGAAATATTGATTGGAAATATTGATTGCTGAGATTTCTAGTTTCTAGTCTAGTTAGCTTTCTAGTTCCCAGTCTCTAGATTGGTAATTCTATAATTGTGGCAGAGATTGAGAGTTCCTTCCATTACCTGTTTTCCTCATCTGATACTGCAAAACAATCATTGATTGATTTTAAGGTAGGACAGCTAAAAATATACTCAGCCATCCAGAATACAGACTCTGTTTTAGCCTCCTTTACCAATATCTCTGACCAAAAGGATATAAATGTAAGTTGTAGGTACACTTTATGTTGAAGTGAATGTACCTCCTGTTCTTCCTCCTTACCACTGGCTGGAATGTTGACATAATGGCAGGGCTCCAGCAGTATTTAAAAATATACAGATGAAGGCCACATACATAATGGTGAGCTCAAAATTTGGAAGGAATATAGGTCCCTAACTACTTCATTGAATGGTTATACCAAATCTGGACTTTTCCTTGAGTGAAAGAAATAAAAAACAAGACTTAGGTGTTTGAGTCCCTGTAAATTTGGGTTTTATATAACAATAGGGTGAACCTGATTTTGTCTGATGTAATGATAATGGTAAATGCTTATTTATTTTGAAAGGGAGAGAGTGCATGTGCATGCACACAAGCGGGGGAGGGGCAGAGAGAGGGAGAGAGAGAAAATCCCAAGCAGGCTCTGAGCTGCCAGCACAGAGCCCAATGTGGGGCTTCATCCCACAAACCTGTGAGATCATGACCTGAGCTGAAATCAAGAGTCAGAAGCTTACCGACTGAGCCACCCAGGTGCCCCGATAATCGTATTTTTAAAAATTCTGTTCACTTATCTACTCATGTATTACTTTCCTTCCCAGTCATTTTTCTTGTTGTTTAGTCTATATCTGTCCTATAAAAATGCTTATATTTTTGTGTTCTATAGCTGGAGGGTATCCTAGGTTTTGATTAAGCAAAGTGTTGTTTCAAACTATTAAAGATCAGGTTAGAAAAACACCATAAATAGATCTATATTCATTTGTTTGCTTTCTTTCAGGGATTACAGCCCTGTGCTGCCTGTTACCTAATATATGAAAGTTATATATAAGTTACATATGAAATTCCATATATTTTATTCAGTTTTCAAGTTGTTTACAACAGAAAGTAATCCCAGACCCTATTATTCTCTCAAGGTTGAGAGATGAATGTCCTCCCTGCCTTTTTTTTTTTTTTTTTTAGTGTTCTCAATGTCAGTATTAATTATACTTCTTCTGCACAACAGGATGTATTTTATGAGTATTTGCATTTTGAAATTATTTTATTGTCTTATTTTAAGAACTAAAATACTTCCTAGATACCATTGTGTCTTGGTATTTAATTTGTCCTCTAACCCTTATGTTTCTTATGATTTGGTACTTAGATCTGGAGGCTGAATGGGACTCTAACTCTTGAAAATAAAAACACTTCATCAGTAAGATTGTGTACTTCCATTCGAAGACATGGGTATTTGACTCCTCTGTGAAATTAGTACCTATTTTGATCATTATCTAGCTCTATTAATTTCTTAGTGGTTCAAAAATGGTGATAATTTAAGTGCATTATTTGGTATTTATTTGGGCAGTATCCTGCTTCTATAAAGAGAAACTTTTCCTTCTCAACTATTTTGTTATCTTAGGATATGATCGTGTAGAAGAGGTAGGATAAATACTTGATAGCCTTTATCAGTTTTAAAAATGAATTGGTTTGCTAGCATAATAAAAAAGTTGACTAAGGAGTTTTCTGTTTTTTGTTTGTTTTAATACCCTTTTAGAAAGTAAGCACCAACTTTGGGGGAAAAAAAAATCTACCTATCTGGGTTCTTAATCCTGCTCTGTTGACCAGGTAGTCAGGGAATAAGTAAGGGTAGGTCATGTGATATAAGAAGGTACATGTAAGCTGCTCAGCAACTTTCTTTCTCTTTTCCTAGGTACAGTCAGACAAATTGAAATGTTACTGCTCCTTGATGGTTTTTCCTTTCTTTCTTTCTTCCTTCCTTCCTTCCTTCCTTCCTTCCTTCCTTCCTTCCTTCCTTCCTTCCTTCCTTCCTTCCTATCTTTCCTAGCAGAAAAAGTAACAGGAACGAAAATCATAAGGAAAAAAATAGGGTTTTTTTCTCAGAGGGCTGCGAGTTATCTTGAGGTGGAGAGTCACAGACCAATCAGGTTGCTAGGAGAGGCTGCAGTTAGGCTGCAGTTTGATCAGACATATTAATTGCCCAGAGTGAACTAGTATAGAAAGACTCAGAGAGGGAGAACCAACTGTATTTTAAGACACCGAAAAGTTAAAAACAAAACAAAACAGGAAAACCAAGTTCTTTTACTAAATTCCGGAAGTAATTGCTGGGCTGAAAACTGGAGGCAAAGGAAAGAACGTTACAGACAATAGGCTGTAGGATTCAGAGAGATCAAGATCAATTGTAAAGTCAAAGGGCCTAAGATAATTGCTTTAAAAGAGTTGGAGAATCCAAAGGTTATTTTCATTGAGCCATTTACACAAGACTTGAACAGAAAGATGTGAAAGGAAGAAATTCTTAAAATACTGAAGTGCTCAGTGTTTAATTTATTCTGGGGTGACCTAATTTGTTTCAGATTTTGGAGATGTGGTTGATTACATATATTTGATTATATGCTGATTTAAATTCTGTATATATCTTTATTAGAATAGAACCCAGTTTTAAATGGAGTTGTTCCAGTTTTGCTATTTGGATGATAAAAAGACCATTAATTCTAGGTGCACCTGGGTGGCTCAGTCAGTTGAGCCTCCAACTTCGGCTCAGGTCATGATCTCACACCTTGTGAGTTCAAGCCCTGCATCAGGCTCTGTGTTGACAGCTTGGAGCCTGCTTCTGATTCTGTGTCTCCCTCTCTCTCTGCCCCTAACCCACTCGCATTCTGTCTCTGTCTCTCTCAAAAATAAATAAACATTAAAAAAAATTTTTTTTAAAAAGCCGTTAATTCTAATAGTGGTTAAATTAAACAATCATGAACAATACCTCTTGTCAGAAATGTTAGATGGAAGGATAGCAACTGCTTGTCAGCATCATCAGCCTGCCATGTTAAAAACTACCTTCTCTATTTTCAAAGTAGAGATTCAGCAGTACCAATGCAGGGCTACAACCAGACTCTAAACACTACAATTCTTCCAGTTGCCTGAGTTTTATTATATTGGTTGTAGCTAAGCAGAATTATATCTTACTTAGCATATGTACAATCATCAATGTAAGAAATACTAATAAATAAATGAAAGAAACCTCCCCCACCCTCAGGTTGCAAATGTAAGAGCGGCCAAAAGAGCAGTAGTGTAAATAGTGTGCCATGTCAGTGGAGACAGATCAGCAAGGTTGAATGGGTAGAACAAAAGTATGTAATCAGAAATCATGGAAAAGTCTGAAAAGAAGTTGTATTTCATGGGAGAACTCCAAATGTTTCTTATTCCTTCTAGTATGTCAAATCCAAGTAGTGACAGAGTAGTTTAAGAAATGTCAGTTTTGGTTATAATTTTGACAGTGTACTAGATCTATCTATCTAGTCTAGAATACTGTTATTTAAACAGAAATGGGAAAAATGGACTCATGAATTTGGGAGAATGATGAATCACCCATGTTTAATAATTTTATGTCAAAAAAGAAGTGTAAAGCTATGGTTTTAGATGTGAATTTCACCTTATGAAGATTTTTGCAAGGCAGTTTCCACAGCAAAGACATGGCCTTTCTGTTTCAGATAAATGTGACAATTTTTTTCACTTTTCAGGAAGTGGACTTTAAATTTTCATGTTATCATTTTTAACACAAGAAATCTTCATCATATTTTTAAATGTAGGAATTAATTACAATGTATGGTTGTATATTCTTAATAAAAACTGATTTCTACTTGGATCTACTATCAAAGATATTTTATGCCCTCAGAATATTGGAACTTGTTGCCAAAAAATTTTTTAAATGCATGTATGAAATGATGCTAAACTTTTAATTGAAGAGACAGATTTTCCAATGGTCATACATATTTAATGTATTTACTAGAGTTTAAGTCCATTTTTCATTGGCTTTGCACTGAGGTTTTCAGAATAGCACCATTCTGGTGTGACAGCCAAAAAATTAGGTCATCACTGCTTGTGGGATAAAGGAAATGTGTGAATTTCTAGGTTGATACAAGCAAAGGTATTGGAATAACATTAAGCTTTCTTTGATTCAACTCTGCAGCCATTCTAAGTGAAGACCATGCTTCCCATTTTGTTGCCTCCATAATATATCAAGATCTAATAGTAATAGGCTCATAATGAAAATGTTATGGCTCTTAAAAGTATTACTAAACTGGAGCGCTGGGGTGGCTTAGTCAGTTAAGTGACTGACTTTTGATTTCAGCTCAGGTCATGATTTCACAGTTCATGAGCTTGAGTCCCATATCAGACTGTACCTCTGGTAGTATGGAGACTACTTGGTATTCTCTCTCTCCCTCTCTCTTCACCCCTCTGCTCCTCACGCTGTCTCTGTATCTCTCAAAATAAATGAATAAAGACTTATAAAAAAGCATTACTAAATCAAAAATGTTCAGATCAGAACTACACTTTTTTACCTATTTCCTTATTTTAACTTACTGAGTGTTGTATCTTTCAAGTGAAAATCTCTCATAATAATTAATCCTATAAGTCTCCCTTGTTTTTCATGCTTCTCTCATACTGATTTGTGTTCTTTGATTGTAATGTTTGGGCTAGCAGTGGACAGGCAGCAAATGATCAATTCAGTATTTTAGTTCAGTGTTGAAAACTGCTAAAAGCTATTTCCCAATCCTTGTTCACTTTCTGATTCTGTAACCCAAATGTTACTATACACATTCACATTTGCATTCAAGCTCATGTTACAAAAGCAATTTATTATACTTTCCCTAATCAAAGCCTTCTCACTTCCTTTAAATCCCCCCAATATCCATTACTTCCTGTGTATTACCGGCTCCATGATCATCCCAGATACCTGAGTCTGTCATGAATTTTTCCCATTATCTTGCTTTTTGCATAAATTGCTGTAGCTTTTTTTTTTCCCCCTGAAGCTTGGTCGTTTTTCCTAAAGACATCTCATATCTCTCCATGCTTCTCCATCCCTACTGCCACATTTATAGCTGAGGCATTAATCATTTATCACCTGCTCTAGGAACAATCCTCTTAGCTGGACTTTTTGTTTCTAGAGTGACATCATCCAATTCAGGCCATACTGTGTCCAAGGTAATCTTTGTTACAAGGTTATACATTCTTCAATGGTTCCACACCTCTTAGAGGATAAGTTTTAAACCCCACATGGCATATAACACCCTGCTTCTGTGTATAGCTTCAACCATTAGAACTCTCACCTTTGCACTTTATACACCACAAGTGTTCAACTACCTGTAATCCCTGAAGCATTCTACTGTTAAGAGCCTCTGAGCATTTGCTCAGTCTATTCCCACTGCTTGGAAATCTCTTCCCTGCCTGTTTACCTGATAAATATCTACTCTTTCTGCATGCTTTTGGCAAGATACCCCCGACTCTTATTCCCCTTCCATCTTTCAGAACTTCATCACCCAGTTGGTCTCTGAGACCCATCACACTTTTGATTCCTGTGTATTTTGTCCCCCACCAGAAGATCTGGACTCATCCTTATTTGGACTCATGGCTCATTTGACTTTATTTTTTTACCCCTATTCCCAATTTCATTTTCTAAATTCCGCTAGCATACCCTCTGGAACTTGTGATTTGTCCTTATCAAAATATCCTTCAAACTCTTTTTTTTTTTTTTTTTTTAATGTCTGTTTTTGAGAGGACGAGACAGAGTGGGAGCAGGGGAGGGACAGAGAGAGAGGGGGATACATGGAATCCAAAGCAGGCTCCAGGCTCTGAGCTGTCAGCACAGAGCCCGACACAGGGCTCGAGCTCATGAACCATGAGATCATGACCTGAGCCGAAGTTGGATGCTCAACCGACTGAGCCACCCAGGCGCCCCTTCAAATTCATTTTTTTAATTTTTTTTATTGTCTCTTTATTTTTGAGAGAGATAGAGACAGAATGCGAGTGGGTTGGGGCAGAGAGAGAGGGAGACACAGAATCTGAAGCAGGCTCCAGGGTCTGAGCTGTCAGCACAGAGCCCGATGCAGGGCTCAAACTCACAAGCTGCGAGATCATGACCTGAGCCGAAGTCAGACGCTCAACTGACTGAGCCACCCAGGTGCCCCCAAACTCTTTATTAAACATTCCCTTTACCTTTGTCCTCTAGCCAGGACTTGGTTGTACCCTACACTATTTTTCATGTAACTTTCTCAAGTAGTGGCTAATTTTTCTCCTCTGGCCCTTGTGCCCCTGAGCCTGAAATTGGAATGAATTCCCTTATTGTTCCTTTCTCTTGTATCTAGAACATTGACCCCCTCTCCCTCCTAAAAGCATCTAGCACTGAAGCTTCCCATCAGACTGTGTCACTCATTATTGGCCAATTTCCCATTCGTTGAAGGTTTAAACAGTAGTTAACTATACCTTTCTGTAGTACAACAAATACAAAATTTTGATGATTTCAGTATCTACAAAGATTTAAGTAAATGAATTTTCCAGTTCCATGCCCTGGTTTCTCAATTCCTTGATTTTCATTTATTTACCCTATTTTCACCCTAAAACAGCCAACCTCTCTCATGTTTTTACTCTAAACTAGCCATAACTAGCAACTGCACTCCTTCCTCCATAATTTCACTTGTAAGCATCCTGCTTTCTTTTCCATTCCAGCATTTTGTTATAGAAAGTTCAAACATACAAAAACGTTGAAATAATTTTACAGTGAATACCTGCATAATCACTACCTAGATCATATCATTACTATGTTACTATATTTGTTATAGAACATACCTATTTGTTTTGCTTTCCATCCCTCTATCCATTCTTAATTCATCTTCTTTTAGAAGGTATTTTAGGTGTATTTAATTCTTCTTTTAGGTGTATTTTAATTTTTTTAAATGTTTATTTTTGAGAGAGAGAGACAGAGACAGAGACAGAGACAGAGACAGTATGAGTGGAGTAGAGGCAGAGAGAGAGAGACACACAGAATCCGAAGCAGGCTCCAGGCTCTGAGCTGTCAGCACAGAGCCCAACACGGGGCTCAAACTCATGAACTGTGAGATCATGACCTAAGCCAAAGTCAGATGCTTAACCGACTGAGCCACCAGGTGCCCCTTAAGGGTATTTTAAAGTAAATTATAGACATCAGTATACTTCCTGTTTAATATCTCATTATGAACACCATTAACTACAGTTTAATATTTGTTACAATAATAGTAATTCTCTCTAACACTCATGAATAATCTGCATTCTACTTTGCCACTGGACTCTGATCTCCTTGAGGGCATACACATGACCCACTTATATTTGTATCTGTAGTGGCTAGCTCAGGAGTGTTTTGTAGGTGGCAAATAAATGCTAGTTGAATGAATGAAGGTTTCTTCTACAGTAACACTAATCCAGTCATGAAGATAATAGAATAAATTCCACTGGATCTCACAAGTCCAGAATTAAGTTCCCTTAACAAATCAGTCAAGGATGTCAGGACGCAGACTGAGTTTATAGAGAAGTCGGGCTTTTCCTTAGCATGTTTTTCTTACATTTCACTATGTTCTAAAGAAACGACAAAACTGAAATTTGGTGCCAGAAAGGCATGCTTATACTTGTAGCCATATTTATTTTCTATTATGGCTAAATAAAGGCTAATACTTTTCATTATTAGGTTAGTATGCCTAGAATAATTATGATGATAGTCTCTCAAAATAGAATTACTTACAGAGTATGCTTTATCTACAAGCTTGTTTAAGCAAAACTATATGGTATATAGCAGAAAGAGACCACTAAGAATAAAATATTCATGTCAAATCTTGTTTGGTTACATGGATCAGGCATTTAATAAACTGGACACAATCTGACTTGGCTTTTAGACATCTGTGTTGATTTTCCATGGTTGCCTCTAGTAGAAGTTATATTGATGTCATGATGTTAATAAGGAAATTAGGACTGTGTAATATACTGTCCTCCCAGCAATGTAATTGGATAATTTATCCCTCCTGGTATGAGAATCAGTCAGCCTACTTACTGAACAGATGCAGAGAAAGAGAAATGTGTGAGATACTCTGACAGAATGACACCATCCACAATGCTAAACAAGAAGCATGCATTGTGAATGCAAACCTTACATAATAGAATAACACCTTTTAAAACACAAGTGTGATCATAAAATCATCTGCTTCATAATCGGTTTGCAGAGTACATCTGGTATTGCTATATTGGCTCACCAAATTATTCCTAGATGCATTTTAAAACATAAAAGGAATACAGATAGTCTATAGGTTGAAAGACTAAATGTCCAGATGGCTTCCTTAGTACCTTTCTAATTTCATCATTGTACTTCTTAATTAAGCTCTCTTAGTAAGCATGTAACTGTTACCATTAAAAACACATATTGATTAAATGAGTGTTTGAAGGACTCAGATAAGTGGTGTTTTCAATTTAGTTGTGTAAGCTGAGTCTATTTTTATTTCTCTTTAATTACTCCTTCCTATTAAAATAAAAGAAAATGCAACACAGAAGAGTTCTTATTCCAGTGGTAATACCATACATGATTATATTGTTAGAGGAAATAGCAAAGCTTAAAATGATGGATTAATGTAGAGCACACAGTTGGTTCTGACTTTGAACAAATTTAAAAAGGTAGTTAAAAAGGTAGTCTAAACTCAGAAGATGCCCTTAACTTTTATTGTCATTGACATCAGATAAATTTGTTACTACATCCTCTGTAACAGTTACGCTTGAGTTGGAAATAATTATTTTCTGGTTGATCAGTATTTCACAGGCAAAGTTCTTTATTTTGGAGAAAAACTGCAAAGAATTGATGCATGTTAAAAGATTATTTTAAAAACCATGTGGACTACTGTTTTCATTATGACCCTTTACCATTTCCTTAGTTTGGATTTTAGGATTCCTATTTGCATTTGTGTCTGTCTCCTGTCAGTATTGTTTTTTCAAAAAAATTTATTTTTAGGGGCACCTGGGTGCCTCTGTCGGTTAAGCATCCGACTTTGGCTTAGGTCATGGTCTTGTGGTCCCTGGGTTCGAGCCCTGCAGCAGGTTCTGTGCTATCATGACAGCTCAGAGCCTGGAGCCTGCTTCAGATTGTGGGTCTCCCTTTCTCTCTGCCCCTCCCCTACTCATGTTCTGTCTGTCTCACTTTCTCTCTCCCTCAAAAAATAAACAAACATTTAAAAAATTTAAAAAACGATTGTATTTAAATATAGTATCTACATTCAACGTGGGGCTCGAACTCACTACTCCAAGATCAGGAGTCCCATGCTCCACCAACTGAGCCAGCCATGCACCTGTCTCCTGTCAATACTGGTATTTTTAGTACAATTCTATTCTTTGTGCTGTCCTGAGGGGATAGGAAAGAGTGTTTTTGATAGAATGTTGTAACAACTCTTAAAATCAATATATTTAATTTCTTATCCAGTGTTGAGGACAATGTGGGAGAAAGGCCACTGCTTTTAATAGTTTAATATTCTAGTGTTCTAGTAATTTTTAGAGAAATTTAGTGATATGCATTAAAATATAAACTTTTTATACCCTCTGATTTGGCAATCTTATTTTGAGGACTATGGGTACACTTAAATGTACACATACATTTACAGAACACTCATATCATTTGAGAATATTCATCATACTCTCATTTGCAAATTGTGAAAAATTGGAACAAGAAATTGTTGCCTAATAAGGGGCCAATTAAACATATTGTGTCCCATCTATGCCCTTGTTTTGTCAAAAGGAATCCCAAACTATTAAATGTTGTAAATGCCTAAAAACAGACAGAAACACAAAACAAATTAAAAAAAAAAAAACATTGATAAAGTGTGTATATGTTTTTAAAAAATCTAATTTGTTTTCTTTGGGCTTGGATCATGGGAGACTTCTTTGTATGTTACAAAGTTCTATTATACTTAAATATTTTATAACCAGCATGCATTAGTCTTGTAAACTGACAAATAGTAAAGATAATGAACAATTTTAGTAGTTGCAATGGATACTTGGAATGATTTTAATTCCTTTATTCCCCCTCCTCCCTATATGTGACAGTTGTTAACCCTGTTAACCCTTTCATACTACTTTTGAAATCTTTCCTACCTTTTGCTATCTTAAAATCCAACCCTTCCCATAACTGTTATTTTTTCATTGTCTGTTTTTTTCAGTATTATTATTCTTACTGTGATTTCCAATTTACATTTCTTTTTGAAAATTTATTTTGGGTTCAGAATAATTTGTTTCCTGTACAAAACTGACAGATACAATTTGGGTGGTCTTTGGTTTTTGTTTTTGTTTTTGTTTTTGTTTTTTGTGAGACAGAGAAACAGCACAAGGGTGGGAGGGGCAGAGAGAGAGGAAGACACAGATTCTGAAGCAAGTCAAGCTCTGAGCTGTCAGCACAGAGCCCGACAGGAGACTCAAACTGGCGGGCTCAAACTCGTGAACCGTGAGATCTTGACCCGAGTCGAGGTCGGATGCTTAACCAACAGAGCCACCCAGGTTCCCCAGTGGTGATCTTAATTTTAGACACTTCTGCAACATAGTTATTCTAGCACATCCTAGGCTTTTTCTCCCCCTTGTCCTAGAATTCTGTGCTATGAAAACTGTGAAATTGATATGTCATACAATTAAAGGCCATTAGATTGATAATACGCACTATATCTGAGAAGGCAGAGTTTTTTAAAAGGTAATTGACCCCGAAAAACTTTGAAATAAAAAACAGTTCGGGATTTAAGTAGTATATACACTTACAGACTTCTTGTCTCTAAGTAAATTTCAATTGAATGCACCATATTTGCCACAGACAATAGAGGCTTTGACATCTGAAGCTTTACCAATGAGCATTCTGTAGTTCTTTAACGAAAAGTATGGAACAAATGCAATTAGAATTAGAGCTTTTATTTATTTATTTAATATATGAAATTTATTGTCAAATTGGTTTCCATACAACACCCAGTGCTCATCCCAAAAGGTGCCCTCCTCAATACCCATCACCCACCCTCCCCTCCCTCCCACCCCCCATCAACCCTCAGTTTGTTCTCAGTTTTTCAGGGTCTCTTATGTTTTGGCTCCCTCCCTCTCTAACCTTTTTTATTCCTTCCCCTCTCTCATGATCTTCTGTTAGGTTTCTCAGGATCCACATAAGAGTGAAAACATATGGTATCTGTCTTTCTCTGTATGGCTTATTTCACTTAGCATCACACTCTCCAGTTCCATCCACGTTGCTACAAAGGGCCATATTTCATTCTTTCTCATTGCCACGTACTACTCTATTGTGTATATAAACCACAATTTCTTTATCCATTCATCAGTTGATGGACATTTAGGCTCTTTCCATAATTTGGCTATTGTTGAGAGTGCTGCTATACACATTGGGGTACAAGTGCCCCTATGCATCAGTACTCCTGTATCCCTTGGGTAAATTCCTAGCAGTGCTACTGCTGGGTCATAGGGTAGGTCTATTTTTAATTTTCTGCGGAACCTCCACACTGCTTTCCAGAGCAGCTGCACCAATTTGCATTCCCACCAACAGTGCAAGAGGGTTCCCGTTTCTCCACATCCTCGCCAGCATCTATAGTCTCCTGATTTGTTCATTTTGGCCACTCTGACTGGCGTGAGGTGATATCTGAGTGTGGTTTTGATTTGTATTTCCCTGATGAGGAGCGACGTTGAACATCTTTTCATGTGCCTGTTGGCCATCCGGATGTCTTCTTCAGAGAAGTGTCTATTCATGTTTTCTGCCCATTTCTTCACTGGGTTATTTGTTTTTCAGGTGTGGAGTTTGGTGAGTTCTTTATAGATTTTGGATACTACCCCTTTGTCCGATATGTCATTTGCAAATATCTTTTCCCATTCCGTTGGTTGCCTTTTAGTTTTGTTGGTTGTTTCCTTTGCTGTGCAGAAGCTTTTTATCTTCATAAGGTCCCAGTAATTCACTTTTGCTTTTAATTCCCTTGCCTTTGGGGATGTGCCGAGTAAGAGATTGCTACCGCTGAGGTCAGAGCAGTCTTTTCCTGCTTTCTCCTCTAAGGTTTTGATGGTTTCCTGTCTCACATTCAGGTCCTTTCTCCATTTTGAGTTTATTTTTGTGAATGGTGTGAAAAAGTGGTCTAGTTTCAACCTTCTGCATGTTGCTGTCCAGTTCTCCCAGCACCATTTGTTAAAGAGACTGTCTTTTTTCCATTGGATGTTCTTTCCTGCTTTGTCAAAGATGAGTTGGCCATATGTTTGTGGGTCTAGTTCTGGGGTTTCTATTCTATTCCATTGGTCTATGTGTCTGTTTTTGTGACAATACCATGCTGTCTTGATGATGACAGCTTTGTAGTAGAGGCTAAAGTCTGGGATTGTGATGCCTCCTGCTTTGGTCTTCTTCAAAATTACTTTGGCTATTCAGGGCCTTTTGTGGTTCCATATGAATTTTAGGATTGCTTGTTCTAGTTTTGAGAAGAATACTGGTGCAATTTTGATTGGGATTGCATTGAATGTGTAGATAGCTTTGGGTAGTATTGACATTTTGACAATATTTATTCTTCCAATCCATGAGCAGGGAATGTCTTTCCATTTCTTTATATCTTCTTCAATTACCTTCATAAGCTTTCTATAGTTTTCAGCATACAGATCTTTTACATCTTTGGTTAGATTTATTCCTAGGTATTTTATGCTTCTTGGTGCAATTGTGAATGGGATCAGTTTCTTTATTTGTCTTTCTGTTGCTTCATTGTTAGTGTATAAGAATGCAACTGATTTCTGTACATTGATTTTTTATCCTGCAACTTTGCTGAATTCATGGATCAGTTCTAGCAGACTTTTGGTGGAGTCTATCGGATTTTCCATGTATAATATCATGTCATCTGCAAAAAGCGAAAGCTTGACTTCATCTTTGCCAATTTGGATGCCTTTGATTTCCTTTTGTTGTCTGATTGCTGATGCTAGAACTTCCAGCACTATGTTAAAAACAGCGGTGAGAGTGGGCATCCCTGTCGTGTTCCTGATCTCAGGGAAAAAGCTCTCCGTTTTTCCCCGTTGAGGATGATGTTAGCTGTGGGCTTTTCATAAATGGCTTTTATGATCTTTAAGTATGTTCCTTCTATCCCGACTTTCTCAAGGGTTTTTATTAAGAAAGGGTGCTGGATTTTGTCAAAGGCCTTTTCTGCATCGATTGACAGGATCATATGGTTCTTCTCTTTTTTTTTCTTAAAGTGATGTATCACGTTGATCGATTTGCAAGTGTTGAACCAGCCCTGCATCCCAGGAATGAATCCCACTTGATCATGGTGAATAATTCTTTTTATATGCCGTTGAATTCGATTTGCTAGTATCTTATTGAGAATTTTTGCATCCATATTCATCAGGGATATTGGCCTGTAGTTCTCTTTTTTTACTGGGTCTCTGTCTGGTTTAGGAATCAAAGTAATACTGGCTTCATAGAATGAGTCTGGAAGTTTTCCTTTCCTTTCTATTTCTTGGAATAGTTTGAGAAGGATAGGTATTATCTCTGCTTTAAACGTCTGGTAGAACTCCCCTGGGAAGCCATCTGGTCCTGGACTCTTATTTGTTGGGATATTTTTGATAACCGATTCACTTTCTTTGCTGGTTATGGGTCTGTTCAAGTTTTCTATTTCCTCCTGATTGAGTTTTGGAAGAGTGTGGGTGTTTAGGAATTTGTCCATTTCTTCCAGGTTGTCCAATTTGTTGGCATATAATTTTTCATAGTATTCCCTGATAATTGTTTGTATCTCTGCGGGATTGGTTGTAATAATTCCATTTTCATTCATGATTTTATCTATTTCGGTCATCTCCCTTTTCTTTTTGAGAAGCCTGGCTAGAGGTTTATCAATTTTGTTTATTTTTTCAAAAAACCAACTCTTGGTTTCGTTGATCTGCTATACAGTTTTTTTAGATTCTATATTGTTTATTTCTGCTCTGATCTTTATGATTTCTCTTCTTCTGCTGGGTTTAGGCTGCCTTTGCTGTTCTGCTTCTATTTCCTTTAGGTGTGCTGTTAGATTTTGTATTTGGGATTTTTCTTGTTTGTTGAGATAGGCCTGGATTGCAATGTATTTTCCTCTCAGGACTGCCTTCGCTGCGTCCCAAAGCGTTTGGATTGTTGTATTTTCATTTTCGTTTGTTTCCATATATTTTTTAATTTCTTCTCTAATTGCCTGGTTGACCCACTCATTCGTTAGTAGGGTGTTCTTTAACCTCCATGCTTTTGGAGGTTTTCCAGACTTTTTCCTGTGGTTGATTTCAAGCTTCATAGCATTGTGGTCTGAAAGTATGCATGGTATAATTTCAATTCTTGTAAACTTATGAAGGGCTGTTTTGTGACCCAGTATATGATCTATCTTGGAGAATGTCCCATGTGCACTTGAGAAGAAAGTATATTCTATTGCTTTGGGATGCAGAGTTCTAAATATATCTGTCAAGTCCATCTGATCCAATGTATCATTCAGGGCCCTTGTTTCTTTATTGACCGTGTGTCTAGATGATCTATCCATTTCTGTAAGTGGAGTGTTAAAGTCCCCTGCAATGACCACATTCTTATCAATAAGGTTGCTTATGTTTATGAGTAATTGTTTTATATATCTGGGGGCTCCGGTATTTGGCGCATAGACATTTATAATTGTTAGCTCTTCCTGATGGATAGACCCTGTAATTATTATATAATGCCCTTCTTCAGCTCTTGTTACAGCCTTTCATTTAAAGTCTAGTTTGTCTGATATAAGTATGGCTACTCCAGCTTTCTTTTGGCTTCCAGTAGCATGATAAATAGTTCTCCATCCCCTCACTCTCAATCTAAAGGTGTCCTCAGGTCTAAAATGAGTCTCTTGTAGACAGCAAATAGATGGGTCTTGTTTTTTTATCCATTCTGATACCCTATGTCTTTTGGTTGGCGCATTTAATCCATTTACATTCAGTGTTATTATAGAAAGATACGGGTTTAGAGTCATTGTGATGTCTGTAGGTTTTATGCTTGTAGTGATGTCTCTGGTACTTTGTCTCACAGGATCCCCCTTAGGATCTCTTGTAGGGCTGGTTTCGTGGTGACAAATTCCTTCAGTTTTTGTTTGTTTGGGAAGACCTTTATCTCTCCTTCTATTCTAAATGACAGACTTGCTGGATAAAGCATTCTCGGCTGCATATTTTTTCTGTTTAGCACACTGAAAATATCATGCCAATCCTTTCTGGCCTGCCAAGTTTCAAAAGAGAGATCAGTCACGAGTCTTATAGGTCTTCCTTTATATGTGAGGGCACGTTTATCCCTTGCTACTTTCAGAATTTTCTCTTTATCCTTGTATTTTGCCAGTTTCACTATGATATGTCGTGCAGAAGATCAATTCAAGTTACGTCTGAAGGGAGTTCTCTGTGCCTCTTGGATTTCAATGCCTTTTTCCTTCCCCAGTTCAGGGAAGTTCTCAGCTATAATTTCTTCAAGGACCCCTTCAGCACCTTTCCCTCTCTCTTCCTCCTCTGGGATACCAATTATGCATATATTATTTCTTTTTAGTGTATCACTTAGTTCTCTAATTTTCCCCTCATACTCCTGGATTTTTTTTTATCTCTCTTTCTCTCAGCTTCCTCTTTTTCCATAACTGTATCTTCTAGTTCACCTATTCTCTCCTCTGCCTCTTCAATCCGAGCTGTTGTCATTTCCATTTTGTTTTGCATTTCGTTTAAAGCGCTTTTCAGCTCCTCGTGACTGTTCCTTAGTCCCTTGATCTCTGTGGCAAGAGATTCTCTGCTGTCCTGTATACTCTTTTCAAGCCCAGCAATTAATTTTATGACTATTATTCTAAATTCACTTTTTGTTATATTATTTAAATCCTTTTTGATCAGTTCATTAGCTGTTGTTATTTCCTGGAGATTCTTCTGAGGGGAATTCTTCCGTTTGGTCATTTTGGATAGTACCTGGAGTGGTGAAGACCTGCAGGGCACTTCCCCCGTGCTGTGGTGTATAACTGGAGTTGGTGGGCGGGGCCGCAGTCCGACCTGATGTCTGCCCCCAGCCCATCGCTGGGGCCACAGTCAGACTGGTGTGTGCCTTCTCTTCCCCTCTCCTAGGGGCGGGATTCACTGTGGGGTGGCATGGCCCGTCTGGGCTACTTGCACACTGCCAGGCTTGTGGTGCTGGGGATCTGCCGTATTAGCTGGGGTGGGTAGGCAAGGTGCACGGGGGCAGGAGGGCAGGCTTAGCTTGCTTCTCCTTAGGTGATCCACTTCAGGAGGGGCCCTGTGGCAGCGGGAGGGAGTCAGACTGCTGCCGGAGGTTTGGCTCCGCAGGAGCACAGAGTTGGGTGTTGTGCTCGGAGCGAGCAAGTTCCCTGGCAGGAACTGGTTCCCTTTGGGATTTTGGCTGGGGGATGGGCGGGGGAGATGGCGCTGGTGAGCGCCTTTGTTCCCCGCCAAGCTGAGCTCTGCCGTCCGGGGGCTCAGCAGCTCACCCTCCCTTTGTCCTCCAGCCTTCCCGCTTTCTGAGCAGAGCTGTTAACTTCTGACCTCCCAGACGCTAAGTCGTGCTTGCTTGCTGTCGGAACACAGTCCGTCCGGCCCCTCCGCTTTTGCCAGCCAGACTCGGGGGCTCTGCTTGGCCGGCAGGCTGCCCCTCCGCCCCGGCTCCCTCCCGCCAGTCCGTGGAGCGCGCACCGCCTCGCCGCCCTTCCTACCCTCTTCCGTGGGCCTCTCGTCTGCGCTTGGCTCCGGAGACTCCGTTCTGCTAATCCTCTGGCTGTTTTCTGGGTTCTTTAGGCAGGTGTAGGTGGAACCTAAGTGATCAGCAGGACGCGCGTTGAGCCCAGCGTCCTCCTACGCCGCCATCTTCTTCCAAGATCCGAATTAGAGCTTTTAAAAGTCAGAATGGATTTTGGTGATGTAAGAATACTGACTTTTAGTTTTAGGTCATGTCTGAACTAACAGAGTATTATTTCAGAAACTTTGAAGATAAACACTTGAAGTAGAAATTAGTTATATAACTAGTCCAAGTTAGGTGATAGAGAAGAAAATGAGGAGAGAAAAATTAGCAGTATTAAAATTTCCTAATTATTCATAGTGAGTGGCAGTGGTAGTCAAAGGCAACTTTCTATAAAAGTATGGGACCAAATATATTTTATAAAGTTGTACTTATATTGGTAAGTATATAACTAAAAGTAAATGATTAAACTTGTAAATTATTCCTATAGATTACTGTAAGTTCCAAAATATTCCTCTAGATTCCAATAAATTCCAAATTATTATGACAAAACCAAAATAGCTTGATTTCAAAAATAAAGCATCCTTACAAAGAATTACTAAAGGATTGTTCCAGTAAAATAAAAATGAATGAGCTATTAGTGAAATTCAAAAATCAGCAGGGAGAAAATAAATTAGGAAGCTTTGCTAACTCTAAGTATAGAATCTTTAAAATGCTTAAAAACAATATGAAAAGAAAATTCCAAACCATATCAACATGGGACATTGAGCAAGAGAAGCAAGTAGAGAGAAGGAATACGATATAGCATGTTAATGTTCTGTTAAAGTGGAGAATATTGATGAACTCTAGATGCTATTAAAAATAAGTGCAAGTGATGGCAATTTCCTAATGACTAGAAGAAAACAGAAGTATAATGTAAAACCAATAGGGGAAAAAAGAACAAAAAGACATAAGACCCCCCCCCCCAACAAAAAGCACAAAAGAAGAAAAAACAAAAAGTGCAGTAAAAATCAAAATATAAAATGATACAGTAAGAAATACAAACATAGCAGTAACCACAATGAATGTGAATATGTTAAATATACTTATTTAAAAAATTAGGAGTTCAAATTAATTTAAAACCCTTTAAATCCAGGTAAATCCAGTAAGAGACATTTATACATGTGTTCATTACAACACTAAATAAGCAGAGGAACATAGAGGACTGTTTCCCCATCATAAGAACAATTCATCATGAAGAAAAAAAATTTGCTTGGAATTTATTACACAATTTGAAAAATATAAAATCTACAATCATAGTGGGAACTATTTTTAAAAATATTTAATTTTTTTAAAAAAGTTTATTTTTGAGAGAGAGATAACATGCATGCATGAGTGAGCAGGGGAAGGGGAGAGAGAGGGAGAGAGAGAGAATTCCAAGCAGGCTCCACACTGTCAGTGCAGAGCCTGACATAGGGCTCAAACTCAGAACTGTGAGATAATGACCTGAGCTGAACCCAAGAGTCATACACTTAACTGAGCCACCCAGCTGCCCCCATACTTGAACTTTTAATATTTATCACTTGGAAAAATAGCTTAAAAGATTAAAATAAATTAAGATTGTTGAAAATTACAACTTTAAATGCTAGGGTTGATCTAATAGAATTGCATGAATTTCCTATTCTCAAAATATAGAATATGTATTTTTTCAAACATGTAAAAATAGTCTTCAAAAATTTATGTTTAACCTTGGAAGAAATCTTAAACAGGAAGAATTGTTTTCCTGCAGATCACATTTCCTGATCACAATACAGTGCAATTAGATATCAATAATCAGGAAAGTACACGACTAGAAGATAAAAACACAATTCTAAATGATGTTTGTGTTCAAGGGGAGATGGAGATGGCTATTATAAGGTGTTCATAAGTGAACAAATATGTGTGTATCACATATCCCAATTTGTGGTTGTGGCTAAAGCAGAGCACTCAAGAAATTTAGGACTTAAATACATGATAAAACTAATGAAATAGTGAAAGTAAATGAAATGAACTTTAAGAAGACTAAAAATAAAATACACCTCCATCAAGTTCAGTACTGAAATTAATAGAAAAGAAGGCAGAAATATTAAAAATAAAACATAAAAAAATCTCAGAAGATTTTATCAGTGAAACTAATATTCTTTTGAAACTAATAATAAAAACAACATTTGGTAAATGCCATCATGAAGAAAGCAGAAAGCACACATAACTTCAGCTTGTTATTACTTGCAGTGCTACCAGGTAGTGGTACAAAGGTGATGACAGACTTTATAAAAAAAATTAGGACATCTAGAGACAGTGACAATTTTCTAGTGCCATATGGAAAACCAAAATTAACCAAGAAAAAATTAAAATGAGTAGACACATGAATTGTATGTGTTGGAGAGTTCTTCAAACTGGAAAAACATGAGGCCAAATGCAAAAATTAAAAACATAATTTTCTACATGTCTTTATCTCATTAATCAATTTATTTACCTCAACAATAACCACTTACAAAATGTTCATTGGACGCGTGCCTGGGTGGCTCAGTAGGTTAAGTGTTAGAGTCTTGATTTTGGTTCAGGTCATGATCTCACAATTCGTGGGATTGAGCCTTGTCTTTGTTGCTGTGCAGACAGCGTGGAGCCTGCTTGGGATTCTCTCCCTCCCTCTCTCTCTGCCCCTCCTCTGCATTCTCTCTCTCTCTCCCTCTCTCTCAAAATGCATAAATAAACTTTAGAAAAAAAAATAATTTAAAAAAAAACGTTGCATGGAAAAAGCAAGTTGAAGTATTAGTTCGACAGTGTGATACAATTTATGTAACCACTCCCTTCAGTTAAAAGATAATACTTTTTTTTATTACCGCTAGACATGTATATAGGTAAATATGATACACAAGGAGTTACCTGGATGGTTTCATGGCAAACTCACTGGGGTGTTTATACTATTATAGGAAAGAGGACTAGGATGGTGGGTGGTAGTCAAATTTTAAACATTATCGATAAGACTATGAGTAGTCTAATTGGTAAGATAAAAGCAGAGGTCTTATTTGTAATTAAAAACAATTTTATGAGATTACCTTTCTCTTACTCTCACAATTAAATATTAAGTTAAAACATAAATATTCAAAACATAAATATTAAAAATTAATAATACCCTGTTGTAAGGATATTTTACTAGGAGAATGTAATGGAATGTTGAGTCCCACATTGCATTTTGCCTGCGACAGTGTGGGGCTCCTCATATTATAAATGATGAGTGTCCTAGGCAAACTGGGACATATGGTCACCAGAGTTTTGTGAATATGCAGCTCCAAAAGCTGGCTGGCAGGTCAGTCGCTTAAGATGACAATAGGTATCAATGATATAGCCTAAATAAATAGCTTCAAGCTGTGGAATAATAGGTTTTGGAGAAAAAGAGTCATAGTATAGGGACCAGGTATTCTTCATTTTTATGACCAGTCCCCTATACTTGTTTTGCTCTTAAACATGAAATGTTGAAGTTGAGAACTCTCAGCAAGTAGTTGGAAGTGCTGTTGTGTATGTGCTCACCCCCCCGACAGTAGAACCTTGGTTTATTTTTATGCAGTCTATTTGAATTATACCCAGAACATGTTGGATCTTCATGAATGAATCAAGGATCTCTATCCCTGAACTCACACCTGAACTCACTATTTCAGTTTTAAATTGTTCATTCAAAAATAATTTTTGAGTTTCCACTGTGTTTACATCACTCACTTTTTTAGAAGTTTTGACAGGAGATATTGTCACTACACTCAAGTAAAAATTCTTTAAGAATAGTGACATGAGAAGACTTTGTTAAAAAGGTGATTTGTCAGTTGGCTAAGATTTTGGACACTTGGTCATTGAGGAAATCCAAAATAAGAAAGAGACCAAAGTGGGATTTCAAGAAAGAGGAGATGGGAGGAGAAATTAATACGAATTTAGTACTTTTTACTAAGCACTACTATGCTAGGCACTATCCATATGTACTTTATTTACCCCCCACAGCAGCTATGTGAGGTTAAGTCATCTTAATTCATCATTTCCCAAATATATATTCTTTTTTCTTGTAGTTCTAAATTCACGTTTCTAGTTGAGATGTTGTAGTAGTACAATTAACCTAAAATATAGAGGTCCTTAGAACAAAGAAATGGTAGCAAAGACTGACAATTTTTGTTAAAATCAATTTTTGATGCCTTTCTCCTCAAGCGAAAGAACTTGAATTTTGGTCTAGAGATTTTGTAGTCACATTAGTAACATATTCTACTGTTGTTAAGGTAACAAGCAATTGGAGTCCATAAGGGAAAGCTAGAGAGTAGAAGGAAGGGTTAAAGGATCTCATTAAGGTACTAAAATGTCCGGTAGCAATATTTCTTTGACATTTATATGTATCCTTAGGAACTCATCAAATATGTCCTATGAAGCTTTCTGGCTCAAGGACATCTCTCCACTTTTTCAGAAAACAAAAGACTGTGATAAATTGCGTGGGAAGAAGATAATTTGACAGTCTTTTTCTGCTAAAGGTTAGTTGTGAAAGATTAACTACATGCTTTATTTATTCATTATGTATATCTTTCTCATTTTCAGAAATGAAAGGACTTTAACTTGTTATAGGATTAAGGAGTAGACCCGTTAGAAAAAAATATATTATTTTGAAATCAGCAGGTTGTGTTAAACAAATTTAATCACAGCAGTAACAACCTTATATTGTTAGAATTTCTATTTCCCAGGAAGATTAATTGCTGTTGGGGTATTGGACGCTACCAATGTGCCGTATATATACTTTGGAATACTATGTAGAGGACAGAGAGTGAATTTAGATTGTAAATAGGGGGGCGCCTGGGTGGCGCAGTCGGTTAAGCGTCCGA
The DNA here is from genome assembly GCF_028018385.1 of Neofelis nebulosa. NCBI lineage: Eukaryota > Metazoa > Chordata > Mammalia > Carnivora > Felidae > Neofelis > Neofelis nebulosa. Next base: position 140,261,199 of record NC_080782.1, read on the forward strand.
CTTCAGCCAGGTCACGATCTCGCGGTCTGTGAGTTCGAGCCCCGCGTCAGGCTCTGGGCTGATGGCTCGGAGCCTGGAGCCTGTTTCCGATTCTGTGTCTCCCTCTCTCTCTGCCCCTCCCCCGTTCATGCTCTGTCTCTCTCTGTCCCAAAAATAAATAAAAAACGTTGAAAAAAAAAATTAGATTGTAAATAGGGAGTAAAAAACAAAAGATTAATTGAACACCATCTTTTTAAATTCTAAGTTATGGTCACATTTGACACTATCACCTTTCTTGGGTAAATCTATATGAAGCTAACACCTGAATGTTCGGTAGAAGAGAATGATTGAAGGGAATAAATGATACAAACAATATAACAAGAGATACAAAACCAGAGAGGCCCTGTAAGGACCATTGATCAGGACCATTGATAGTCCTGAACAATATAATATTATAAACAACTGGATTTAGTCAGAAAGAAACAAAAAAAGAAACTGAGAAAGAGGGAAGTAAGGAAGGAAGAAAAGAAGGGAGGGAGGGAGAGAGTGAGGAAGGAAAGAAGGAAGGAAGGAAGGAAGGAAGGGAGGAAGGGAGAGAGGAAAGAAAAGGCAGATTGAAAGAACCATGTGAAAAGGAGGAAAAAATGTTTATCAATAAAATATCAGAGTGGTAAGAATGAGTACTTGATTCAAACCCTACTTTTATAAATTGAAGGCAAATAGAATTATTGTCTACAGTCTCTTCCATTTGCTCCTCCTCTGGTGGAGACCAGAGAGGGTTTTGTGATGGTGCTTGCTGTGTGTACATGTTGTGTATTTCTACAGTTAGCCTTAATGACTTTGCCAATCCCTTTGCTGTACTGAAGCTGTATACATTAATCTCGATGGACATAGTTTGATTAATCTTACAAGCTGACTAGAGTTCCTGAGGCTCAGCTCCCTGATTCCCACCCCCACCCCCCAGCTACTGTCTGTGATAAGTTTTATGACAAACCCTTTAAATAATGTTTTTACATTTATTTATTTATTTTTGAGAGACAGAGACAGACAGAGTACAAGTTGGGGAGGGGCAGAGAGAAAGAGGGAGACACAGAATACGATGCAGGCTCCAGGCTCTGAGCCGTCAGCACAGAGCCCAACGTGGGGCTCAAACTCACAAACCATGAGATCATGACCTGAGCCGAAGTGGGACGCATAACCGATGGAGTCACCCAGCTGCCCTGATAAAGCCTTTCAAAGTATAATTTGTTATTTTTGGATTACCTCCATGAAATCATTTTCAGTCAGCACTCACTATTATCAGGAGCTGTGATTCTCACTGCACATCATCCTATAATATTTCTGACTTTTTTTTTAATGTATCATTTATATAGAGTACATTATACGAATTTTACATTTGGAATCACATATGTCTTTTATGCTTCTGAATTACCATGCTATTGACTTTTTCAGAAAGTATTGAAGCACTTGTATCTTGAATACTCTAATACTGTGTATTTTAAATTTGTATTTATAGTTTGGCATTATCTTCTAAAAAGAAGAGCGCAAAGTGGGAGCTTATGTCCCAAATAGAAATAAAGGCCATATATCATATATTATTTAAATAATTTTATTTTTAAAAATTAACTGTAGGGGTGCCTGGGTGGCTCAGCTGGTTAAGCATTTGACACTTGGTTTTGGCTCAGGTCATGATCTCATGGTTTGTAAGATCGAGCCCACATTGGATACTGAGCTGATAGCGCGAACACTGCTTGGGATTCTCTCTCTCTCTCTCTCTCTCTCTCTCTCTGTCTCTGTCTCTCACTCTCTCCCTCTCTCCCTCTCTCCTTCTCTCCCTCTCCCCATCCCCAACTCGCACACGTGCATGCGCTTTCTCAAAATGGATAAACTTAAAAAAAAAAAGCAATAATTGTATATAATTTCCCCTACAAAATAAAAAACACATTTCACACAATTTGAGAGAGTGGTCAAAATTTAAAACTTTATTTAATCTGACTTTTACAAATACAACATTGTTCTCCTTTTCCTTTGCACCTGTTAAATGGAACCTGCTTTTTGTCACATTCTTACTATAACACAGTGTCAGGAATGCAATCTACTTTACTCTTAGTTTTGCTTTATTTTACATGGTACATAATATTTGTGGCTCAAATAAATTTCTAGAAAGGCTTTTAAGGAGCACTTACAAATCTTTTCAGGCCCTTGGTATTTATTGTCCTTTACAGAGTAAAGCACATATCTGAGTGGGAGAAAAATCTATAAATATTATACATTATTTAAAATGCAGCACATTTATTTCTTGGCTTGGTTTGTAAAAGTAAATGCTTGTAATGTCACATTGAATAAAACATTAGCTTCGAGATATGCCTGAAGATATTACCCACTAATATGGAACCAAATTATTCTCTTTTTTAACTTCAGTAACAACTATGAATTAGTTATGGTAATTTAAGATGTCCTGATATTGATGCTTCTTTTGAGACTATAGCCAACCTTCAACTATTTTTCAATTATATTACTGTTTTTCGAACTTAAGTCATTCTTACAGAATTTTCATAAGTTTTGCATTGTCTTTATGCCATGCCCACCTATTATTTACCTCCTTATTGTCTGTTAAAATGACCTAAAACAAAACTTATGTATTATTTTACCTTGTCCTTACAATACTATCACAATTTTGATGTATTAGTAATATGTTTTTATATTAAAATGTAGTAAGTACATTACATCAGAATTAAAAATGTGGGAGTGCCTGGATGGCTCAGTCAGTTAAGCATCCAACTTCAGCTCAGGTCATGATCTCGCAGTTTCTGAGTTCAAGCCCCGCATCAGGCTCTGTGCTGTCAGCTTGGAGCCTGGAGCCTGCTTTGGATTCTGTGTCTTTCTCTCTGTCCCTTCCCAGCTCGTTCTCTGTCTCTCTGTCTCTCAAAAACAAATAAACATAAAAATTTTTTTTAAATGTGTACTAACCAAATCATATCAAGTATTCAGTGTTAAGTTCCCCACATTTGGGGAGCAACTGTGTTATATTATACATTTTTATGTTATGAGGGAATGAGGTTCCTTTGGTCACATCTCTAACTTCTAACTGTAGTGCCGGATAGGTCTACTGGTGTTTGGCAATTATGGGGCTATAAAATCTGGTAAAAGGATCAACCATTTGGAATCATGGGTTTCAGTGTATGGAAGTCTTAGACAAATATAGTTAAACTACCATATTTTTTTATTTTTTGTATTTTTTAAAAAATACTGATTTTTTAGAGAGAAAGAGAGACAGAGAAAGAACCAAGCAAGGGAGGATCAGGGAGAGAAGGGAGCGAGAATCCCAAGCAGACTCCATGCTGTCAGCGCAGAGCCCAAAGTGGGGCTTAAACTCACAAACTGTTAAGATCATGACCTGAGCTGAGATCAAGAGTCCGAAGTGCAACCAACTTGAGCCACCCGGGTACCCCTAGATGAACTACTTTAAGTTTCTGTTTTTTAAAAAAATGGTGTTTTACATTAAAATATAAATTAAGAAACTATGATCTGGATAAATGAAGAACAGTCCCACAAAAATGAGTATTTTCTTTGAATAAATCCTGAATGCACAAACTTATCTGCTATTTATTTGTGTGCAGAAACAATCAGGAAAAAAAAAATGGAGATAAAGCTTCTCAAAAGGAAAAAAATGGCCATCTAGGATTTTGATAAGTAAATAGCAGATTCTCTTGGGGTTTTCATGAAGTCCTTATTTTCCTGGTGTTTCGTAAATGTCCATTTCTGTGGGTATGGGTATGTGTAGATTTTGTACAAATAACTGAGGTTGAATTATCAGATAGGTTCTAAATAACTAGCTTGATAGATTTTGAAAGTCTTCAGGAGGATCAGTGAAAATGCTTTCAATGTAAAGCTGTCTAAAAAAAGTACATTAGAGAATCAAAGGAAGCCCATTGGAAATGTTGTGTACAATTTAAGAGATTTAGGACGTATTGGACATAATGAAATTTAAAAATTACTATGCTGAACCATGTAATGTTTAATGTTTGAAACTAGTTAAAGTTTTTGCTGAGATTTGACCTGAGGGGTATGAGATTCTCTTTTCTGCTCTTAATAATCTATTAGTGTCTATAATTTAGACATTTAATGTTTAATAATTATTATACATGTTTTAGCAAAGCATCTATTTCTTTTTTTATTTACTTTTTAAAATTTACATCCAAGATACTTAGCATATAGTGCCAAAAAACACTGTTTTTATTTTATTTTTTTAAATCTTCATTTATTATTTATTTATTTATTTTTACTTCAAAATATATATGTAAATTTTATTTTCTATTTTTTTTAATATATGAAGTTTATTGTCAAATTGGTTTCCATACAACACCCAGTGCTCATCCCAAAAGGTGCCCTCCTCAATACCCATCACCCACCCTCCCCTCCCTCCCACCCCCCATCAACCCTCAGTTTGTTCTCAGTTTTTAAGAGTCTCTTATGCTTTGGCTCTCTTCCACTCTAACCTCTTTTTTTTTTTTCCTTCCCCTCCCCCATGGGTTTCTGTTAAGTTTCTCAGGATCCACATAAGAGTGAAAACATATGGTATCTGTCTTTCTCAATATGGCTTATTTCACTTAGCATAACACTCTCCAGTTCCATCCATGTTGTTACAAAGGGCCATATTTCATTCTTTCTCATTGCCACATAGTACTCCATTATGTATATAAACCACAATTTTTTTATCCATTCATCAGTTGATGGACATTTAGGCTCTTTCCATAATTTGGCTATTGTTGAGAGTGCTGCTATACACATTGGGGTACAAGTGCCCCTATGCATCAGTACTCCTGCATCCCTTGGATAAATTCCTAGCAGTGCTATTGCTGGGTCATAGGGTAGGTCTACTTTTAATTTTTTGAGGAACCTCCACACTGTTTTCCAGAGTGGCTGCACCAATTTACATTCCCACCAATAGTGCAAGAGGGTTCCCGTTTCTCCACATCCTCTCCAGCATCTATAGTCTCCTGATTTGTTCATTTTGGCCACTCTGACTGGCGTGAGGTGATATCTGAGTGTGGTTTTGATTTGTATTTCCCTGATGAGGAGCGACATTGAGCATCTTTTCATGTGCCTGTTGGCCATCCGGATGTCTTCTTCAGAGAAGTGTCTATTCATGTTTTCTGCCCATTTCTTCACTGGGTTATTTGTTTTTCAGGTGTGGAGTTTGGTGAGCTCTTTATAGATTTTGGATACTAGCCCTTTGTCCGATATGTCATTTGCAAATATCTTTTCCCATTCCGTTGGTTGCCTTTTAGTTTTGTTGGTTGTTTCCTTTGCTGTGCAGAAGCTTTTTATCTTCATGAGGTCCCAATAGTTCATTTTTGCTTTTAATTCCCTTGCCTTTGGAGATGTGTCAAGTAAGAAATTGCTGTGGCTGAGGTCAGAGAGGTCTTTTCCTGCTTTCTCCTCTAGGGTTTTGATGCTTTCCTGTCTCACATTCAGGTCCTTGACCCATTTTGAATTTATTTTTGTGAATTGTGTAAGAAAGTGGTCTAGTTTCATTCTTCTGCATGTTGCTGTCCAGTTCTCCCAGCACCATTTGTTAAAGAGACTGTCTTTTTTCCATTGGATGTTCTTTCCTGCTTTGTCAAAGATTAGTTGGCCATACTTTTGTGGGTCCAATTCTGAAGTCTCTATTCTATTCCATTGGTCTATGTGTCTGTTTTTGTGCCAATACCATGCTGTCTTGATGATGACAGCTTTGTAGTAGAGGCTAAAGTCTAGGATTATGATGCCTCCTGCTTTGGTCTTCTTCTTCAAAATTACTTTGGCTATTCGGGGCCTTTTGTGGTTCCATATGAATTTTAGGATTGCTTGTTCTAGCTTTGAGAAGAATGCTGGTGTAATTTTGACTGGGATTGCATTGAATGTGTAGATTGCTTTGGGAAGTTTTGACATTTTATCAATATTTATTCTTCCATTACATGAGCACGGAATGTTTTTCCATTTCTTTATATCTTCTTCAATTTCCTTCATAAGCTTTCTATAGTTTTCAGCATACAGATCTTTTACATCTTTGGTTAGGTTTATTCCTAGGTATTTTATGCTTCTGGTGCAATTGTGAATGGGATCAGTTTCTTTATTTTCCTTTCTGTTGCTTCATTATTAGTGTATAAGAATGCAACTGACTTCTGTAGATTAATTTTGTAGCCTGTGACTTTGCTGAATTCATGTATCAATTCTAATAGTCTTTTGGTGGAGTCTATTGGGTTTTCCATGTATAGTATCATGTCATCTGTGAAAAGTGAAAGCTTGACTTCATCTTTGCCAATTTTGATGCCTTTGATTTCCTTTTGTTGTCTGATTGCTGATGCTAGAATCCGACACTATTTAAACAAGAGCAGTGAGAGTGAACATACCTGTTGTGTTCCTGATCTCAGGGGGAAAGCTCTCAGTTTTTCCCCATTGAGGATGATATTAGCTGTGGGCTTTTCATAAATCGCTTTTATGATGTTTAAGTATATTCCTTCTATCCCGAGTTTCTCGAGGTATTTTATTAAGAAAGAAGGCTGAGGGGCGCCTGGGTGGCGCAGTCGGTTAAGCGTCCGACTTCAGCCAGGTCACGATCTCGCGGTCCGTGAGTTCGAGCCCTGCGTCAGGCTCTGGGCTGATGGCTCGGAGCCTGGAGCCTGTTTCCGATTCTGTGTCTCCCTCTCTCTCTGCCCCTCCCCCGTTCATGCTCTGTCTCTCTCTGTCCAAAAATAAATAAAAAACGTTGAAAAAAAATTAAAAAAAAAAAAAAAGAAAGAAGGCTGAATTCTGTCAAATGCTTTAACTGCATCGATTGACAGGATCATATGGTTCTTTTCTTTTATTAATGTGATGTATCACATTGATTGATTTGCGAATGTTGAACCAGGCCTGCAGCCCAGGAATGAATCCCACTTGATCGTGGTGAACAATTCTTTTTATATGCTGTTGAATTCGACTTGCTAGTATCTTATTGAGAATTTTTGCATCCATATTCATCAGGGATATTGGCCTGTAGTTCTCTTATTTTGCTGGGTCCTGTCTCGTTTAGGAATCAAGGTAATGCTGGCTTCATAGAATGAGTCTGGAAGTTTTCCTTCCCTTTCTATTTTTGGAACAGCTTGAGAAGGATAGGTATTACCTCTGCTTTAAATGTCTGGTAGAATTCCCCAGGGAAGCCATCTGGTTCTGGACTCTTACTTGTTGGGAGATTTTTGATAACTGATTCAATTTCTTTGCTGGTTATGGGTCTTTTCAAGTTTTCTATTTCTTCCTGTTTGAGTTTTGTAAGTGGGTGGGTGCTTAGGAATTTGTCCATTTCTTCCAGGTTGTCTAGTTTGTTGGCATATAATTTTTCATAGTATTCTCTGATAATTGCTTGTATTTCTGAGGGATTGATTGAAATAATTGCATTTTTATTCATGATTTTATCTATTTGGTTCATCTCCCTTTTGTTTTTGAGAAGCCTGGCTAAAAGTTTATCAATTTTGTTTCTTTTTTCAAAAAACCAACTCTTGGCTTCATTGATCTGCTCTACAATTTTTTTTAGATTCTATATTGTTTATTTCTGCTCTGATCTTTATTATTTCTCTTCTGCTGGGTTTGGGGTGTCTTTGCCGTTCTGCTTCTATTTCCTTTAGGTGTGCTGTTAGATTTTGTATTGGGGATTTTTCTTATTTCGTGAGATAGGCCTGGATTGCAATGTATTTTCCTCTCAGGACTGCCTTCGCTGCATCCCCAAGCATTTTGATTGTTATATTTTCATTTTCATTTGTTTCCATATATTTTTTAATTTCTTCTCTAATTGCCTGGTTGACCCATTCATTCTTTAATAGGGTGTTCTTTATCCTCCATGCTTTTGGAGGTTTTTCAGAGTTTTTCCTGTGGTTGATCTCAAGTTTCATAGCATTGTGGTCTGAAAGTGTGCATGGTATGATCTCAATTCTTTTATACTTATTAAGGGCTGTTTTGTGACCCAGTATGTGATCTGTCTTGGAGAATGTTCCATGTGCACTCGAGAAGAAAGTATATTCTGTTGCTTTGGGATACAGACTTCTAAATATATCTGTCAAGTCCATCTGTTCCAATGTATCATTCAGGGCCATTGTTTCTTTACTGATTCTCTGTCTAGATGATCTATTAATTGTTGTGATTAGAGTATTAAATTCCCCTGCAATTACCACATTGTTATCAATAAGGTTACTTATGTTTGTGATTAATTGTTTTATACATGTGGGTGCATCAAATTTGGTGCATAGACATTTATAATTGTTAGCTCTTCCTGATGCATAGACCCTGTGATTATTATATAATGCCTTTCTTCATCTCTTGTTACAGCCTTTAATTTAAAGTCTAGTTTGTCTGATATTAGTATGGCTACTCCAGCTTTCTTTTGACTTCCAGTAGCATGATAGATAGTTTTCCATCCCCTCACTTTCAATCTGAAGGTGTCCTCAGGTCTAAAATGAGTCTCTTGTAGACAGCAAATAGATGGGTCTTGTTTTTTTATACATTCTGATACCTTGTGTCTTTTGGTTGGAGCATTTAGTCCATTTACATTCAGTGTTATTGTTGAGAGATATGGGTTTAGAGTCATTGTGATATCTGTAGGTTTCATGCTTGTAGTGGTGTCTCTGGTACTTTGTGGTCCTTGCAACATTCCACTCACAAAATCTCCCTTAGGATGTCTTGTAGGGCTGGTTTAGTGGTGATGAATTCCTTCAGTTTTTGTTTGTTTGGGAAGACCTTTATCTCTCCTTCTATTCTGAATGACAGACTTGATGGATAAAGGATTCTCGGCTGCATATTTTTTTTTCTGTTCATCACTTTGAAGATTTCCTGCCATTCCTTTCTGGCCCGCCAAGTTTCAGTAGATAGGTCTGCTCCTACCCTTATGTGTCTACCTGTGTATGTTAAGGTCCGTTTATCCCTAGCTGCTTTCAGAATTCTCTCTTTATCCTTGTATTTTGCTAGTTTCACTATGATATGTCATGCAGAAGATTGATTCAAGTTACGTCTGAAGGGAGTTCTCTGTGCCTCTTGGATTTCAATGCCTTTTTCCTTCCCCACATCTGGGAAGTTCTTAGCTATGATTTGTTCAAGTACACCTTCAGCCCCTTTCTCTCTCTCTTTTTCTTCTGGAATTCCTATGATACGGATATTGTTTCATTTGAATGCATCACTTAGTTCTCTAATTCTCCCCTTATACTCCTGGATTTTTTTATCCCTCTTTTTCTCAGCTTCCTCTTTTTCCATAATTTTATATTCTAATTCACCTATTCTCTTCTCTGCCTCTTCAATCCGAGCTGTGGTTGCCTCCATTTTATTTTGCACCTCATTTATAGCATTTTTTAGCTCCTCATAACTATTTCTTAGTCCCTTGATCTCTGTAGCAATAGATTCTTTGCTGTCCTCTATGCTTTATTCAAGCCCAGCAATTAATTTTATGACTATTATTTTAAATTCTTTTTGCATTATATTGCTTAAATTGTTTTTCATCAATTCGTTATCTGTTGCTGCTTCCTAGAGTTTCTTTTGAAGAGAATTCTTCTGTTTTGTCATTTTGGGTAGTCCTTCTGGTGGCTCCAAATTGTGGGCACTTCCCCTGTGCTATCGGGAGTAACTTGTGTTGGTGGGCGGGGCCGCAGTCAGACCTGATATCTGCCCGCAGCCCACCACTGGGGCCACAGTCAGACTGGTGTGTACATTATCTTCCCCTCTCCCAGGGGAAGGACTCACTGTGGAGTGGTGTGGCCCTTTTCTGGGCTCCTTGCGCACTGTAAGGCTTGTGGTGCTGCTTTGATGAGATCTGGCATATTAGCTGATGGATCCACAAGGTGCACAGGGCTAGGAAGGGTAGGCTTAGCTTGCTTCACCATCAGTGGTCCCTTGCGGGAGGGGCTCTGCAGCACTGGGAGGGAGGGAGGGAGGCAGGCCTGTCAGAGGGATGGATCCACAGAAGCACAGTGTTGGGCCTTTGCATGGTGCCAGCAAGTTCGGTGACAGGAACTGGTTCCCTTTGGAATTTCGGCTGGGGGATGGGAGAGGGAGATGGCGCTTGCCAGCACCTTTGTTCCCCTGCCGAGCTGAGCTCTGTCTTCTGGGGCTCAACAACTCTCCCTCCTGGTGTCCTCTCACCCTCCCCACTCTCCGAGTGCAGAGCTGTTGACTTTTAATGTTCCAGATGGTAAGTCTCACTGGCTGTCAGAACTCATGGAGTCTGGCCCCTCCACTTTTGCAAGCCAGACTTTGGGGGCTCTGCCTTGCTGGGCGGGCTGTCCCTCCACTGCCCCGGGAGTATCATGGACCACCTCTTGGCCCTTCCTACCCTCTTCCGTTGTCCTCTTGTCTATGCTTGGCTCCAGAGAGTGCATTCTACTAGTCTTCTGGCAGTTTTCTGGGTTGTTTAGGCCGACGTGGGTGGAATCGAAGCGATTAGCAGGACGAGGCGAGCCCAGCATCGTCCTACGCTGCCATCTTCCATAAAGCATCTATTACTATAGAATAAGCTGAGATTGAATAGAAAAATTTGCTCTGATCTTTAGTACAGGATGTTTATGAATCTGGTGTAAATTGCTGATGGTAATACTCTGAAAGGGTCAAGATTTAACAGTAGTTTTGCTCAATAAAGCAATCATCTTTCTGCATTTTAGGAATTTCATTTTCCTGTTTATTGTCTAACTTAAAATTAATATTTTATCAACAATAGTCATTAAAATGAGATTTTGAGTGGTATCATCATGTTTTTTATTCAAGCAGTCTAAATTTGTGGCTAAGCATGAGTTCAGGAATCAGATCTGGGAAGGGCTTAAATTCTTCTGGTAACCAGACCAAGAAACCTTTCCTAAGCCTCAGTTTTCTCATCTATAAAATGAAGATCATAAGAGTACCTCTTGAATTCGATTCTCGTGGAGCTGAAATGTGATAATTTCCATAAAGTTCTTGGCATAATGCTAGGGACAGAGTAAGCACTCCACAAAACCTATTATTTTAAATGATAATATAATAATAAATAGTGAAAATGAATGTAAACCAAAACCAATGACAGGATTTAAAAGTGTAAAATTTGTATAAGTAATCAAAGAGAGGTTCCTAGTTAAGATGATCTTTACCATATTGAAAATCCACTAGCAGTGGGTCTAAACCATTCAGTTTTCAGGGAAATAGAATCTTCCTTGTTGGGGGCCGGAGGTCCCCAGCACTGTGAAAGCCAAATGGTGACAATGCAGTTTGTGTAACTTACCAACATTCTTTTTTGATTATTTAGAAGAGGTAAAAGTGAGCTTTTTATTTTTAAATTGAGGGCTACAAGTTTTTCAGATGACAACCCAGTGGCATTTTGTTCTATAGGGGTCAGTTAAATTCTGTTTATTTTTAAGTTGACAGCTACAAGTTTTTTCAGATGACAACCCAATGGTATTTTGTTCTGTAGTGGTCAGTTAAATTGTGTTCCAAGTTAATGATGGCTCACTGCACCCCTACTGTTCATTCTTGACCTTTTCTTTTCACATAATGTGTACAGTCAGATTTGCTGCCTTTTTACCTCTCCTAAAATTTATAGTTGCCCTGAGTGTCCCACATGTTAGAGAAAAATGATATTTAATCCCTAAATCAATTCATTTTTTCTGATACATTTTAAGAAACAAATATGAAGAAATGAGGATTACCACAAATATGGATAGTATACAAGGTCAGGGAAAAAATTGTGATTGAATACTTTTTTGCATCAACTACTTTTTACAGGTTTTTTGATGCATCTATACTATTATTCAGCTCCTCCAGAGAAACTGAATGATTGTAAGAAATAAACTTTTTGACTGTGCATCTTCTCCCTTTTTTTCTCCTTATGTATTACTCTTTTGGGAATTTATAAACAATCTACTGAACTTTTAGAACAGTGGTCATCAAAAAGGAAAACTGCACTTTTGAGAATCTAAATTTCATCTTTTATATAGATGAACATTTACAACAATTAAAAATAATTGTCAGAAATAAAATAGCATCTTGTCAACATGCTTTGATTTCTAGATATTTGTGTTTTTGAGCTATTAGAAACAGTGCAGTTTGGGCTTAGACCATGAAGCATTTGTAGTTGTAAAATATAAATGAAAAACAAACATAAATATGAATGGTATGCCTTATTTGTTACAGTAAAATTTTGCCATTAACAAATATTTGAAATCTCCCTAATGGTTTCTTTTTAGGCTTAAAATAAGATATACTTGATTTCATTACACTGATAGTAAAGAAAACTTGAAACGAAATTGTATTAAAGTATGTTTTGAATTGAGCTTAGTGATATTATTAACACTGGCATTTTTTTTCTTATGTAATATTAAATACTATCTTATCAGTAAAATTAGGAGATTTTCTATATAATAGTATATATTTATATAATGAAAAACATGTACTTCCTAAACTGCTTTTATATTACATTCTTATACATTATTCATTTATTATTCAAAACTCAATTATAAAAACTGCTGTGACAATGATGATGTTCATTTTCTCCTTTAATTTCTGAAATCATTAAAAGAAAGCATTTATAGTGACTTGACTATAAATAGCATAATTGTGTTTATATAAATACCTGCGTTGCAATTAAGCTGATCTATGGACCATAAAAACAATAGATCCCACCGTGTAGTCCTCTTTTAGCAGGAAAGGATGTAGCTAGATTTCTTTCCTTCATGTACAGTTTGTATTTTAATGAGATTAAGCATTATTCCAAAGGTTTTCATATCTGTAGAATAATATTTACCAAATATGCCATTTGGTTGTCATAAACACCAGTATTAGAACAGAATCTTTTTTTATTCATCTGTCCATCCATTCATTAGTTCACTTATTGAGCTCTTAATATGCACAAGACTATATTAAGTAATAAGAGTAGCATTAGGAATAAGACACAACCTGTACAAAGAGCTCTTAGGCCAAGAGAAGAGATGGATAGATCAGCAAGAACAGTAATGACATAGTGTGATGAGAGTTATGGGAGAGACACGCCCAGGATGCTATAGGAGCACAGAGAGGGTACACTAGAGCAGTTTGGATGCTTCTAGGAAAAGGTAATGATTGAGTATATGCTGATAAATAAAAAGTCGGGCAGTTAACAGGAGGCAGGAATTCTTTTGTTTTTTCTTTCCCTTCCCTTCCTTCCTTTCTTCCTTCTTTCCTTTTCTTTCTTCCTTCTTTCCTTTTCTTTCTCTTTCTTTCTTTCTTTCTTTCTTTCTTTCTTTCTTTCTTTCTGCTGCACAAAGTAAACTTGATTTGCAGCAAATAAGGAGATCATGAGGAAAGAACATTTCTAACATGTACAAAAGTATGAAGATAAGAGAGAGCATGATATGGTCAAAGAAAAAAAGTTCTTTCTCAAAGTATAGGTGTGGATAGATGGATAAACATGGCAGCTGAAGTTTGGAAGGAATAAATAACTTGATCAAGGACATAAAGCTAGTTAATGACAGAGAGAGAGGATTATAACAAAGTTATAAAATTTTTATTTATTTAAAAATGTTAATTCTAGTATAGTTAGCATACAGTGTTCTATTAATTTCAGGTGTACAGTACAGTAATTCAGGAGTTCCATATATCAGTCAGTGCTCATCAAGGTAAGAGTACTCTTAATCCCTTTCACCTCTTTCATCCATCCCTCCACCCACTTCCCCTTTGATAACCATCTGTTTGTTCTCTGTAGTTAAGAGTCTGTTTTTGCTTTGTCTCTCTTTTCTCCCCTTTGTTCATTTGTTATGTTTCTTAAATTCCACATATGAGTGAAATCATATAGTATTTGTCTTTCTGTGCCTGGCTTATTTTGCTTAGCATTATACTCTCTAGATCCACCCATGTTGTGGCAAACGGCAAGATTTCATTCTTGTTTTATGGCTAAATGATAACCCTGTGTCTCTGTGTGTTGTGTGTGTGCATGCATATACACACACACAACACATACACATATACCACATATATATCACATCTTCTTTATATGTTCATCTACTGATGGACACTTGGGCTACTTCCATAATTTGGCTATTGTAAATAATGCTGCATTAAACATAGGAGTGCATATATCACTTTGAATTGGTATTTTTTTATTCTTTTGGTAAATACCCATTTCTGCAATTACTGGATCATATGGTAGTTGTATTTTTAATTTTTTGAGGAACGTCCATACTGTCTTCCAGAGTAGCTGTACCAGTTTGCATTCCCACCAACAGTACAAGAGGGTTCCTTTTACTCCACAGCCTCGCCAACACTTGTTGTTTCTTCAGTTTTTAATTTTAGCCATTTTGATGGGTGAAGTGATATCTCATTGTGGTTTTGATTTGCATTTCCCTGATGATGAGTGATGTTAAACATCTTTTCATGTGTCTTTTGGCCATCTGTATGTCTTTTTTGGAGAAATGTCTGTTCATGTCTTCTGCCCATTTTAATTGGATTATTTGATTTTTTTTATTTTTTTTGATGTTGAGTTGTGTAAATTCTTTACATATTTTGGACACGAATGCTTTCTTGGATATGTCATTTGCAACTATCTTTTCCCATTAACTGGGTTGTCTTTTAATTTTGGTGGCTGTTTCCTTTTGTTTTGTTTTTTTGTTTTTTGCTATGCACAAGCTTTTTATTTTGAAGTAGTCCCAATGCTTTAGTTTTGCTTTTGTTTCCCTTGCCTCAGGAGACATATCCAGTAAGATGTTGTTATGGCCGATGTCTGTGAAATTACTGCCTGAGCTCTCTTCTAGGATTTTTATGGTTTAGGTCTTACATTTATGTCCTTAATCCATTTCAAGTTTATTTTTGTATATGGTATATAAAGTGGTCCAGTTTTCCCAACACTATTTGTTGAGGAGACTTTTTCCCACTGCATATTCTTGCCTCCTTGGTTGAAGATTCATTGACCATACCGTTGTCTTTTGCTTGGTTTTGATAATTAAATATCTCAGGCAAGGAGTTTTTATTTCATTTTCTATTGTGGATTTCAAATCCCACAGCTCCAAGGAGTGTAGTGATTTCCCTGATGTACAGTATGCTTATCACATCTTTGTTCAAATTTGGAGACCACTTCCTTTAGACTCTTCTTACCAAAATCCATTTTTAAGTGAGATATAACCTACATAAGACCAAGCCTTAACTCTGCTGAGTGTCTAACAAAAATTTGGATTGAAAAGGTGAAATAAGGGTGGACTATAAGTAAAGGTAAGGCTAACTGGTGTTTGAAGCTCTGAGAAAGAACAAGCTAGGTCACAGAGGTTTTGCGTGCATTAAAGTGATTTCTATATAGTGTACTTCAGCAAAAAGGACTTAGAATATATTAATCAAGTTGTTGATAATGGCAGTACTCCTGACAGAATCCGTACTACCGATTCAATTAATATTCATTGTTCCATGGTTCTCGCTTTAGACCTCAACAGACCTAGTGAATTATTAGAGAATTTGGAATAATCGGTGCTGCTATGTAGCCTACTTGATAGCCTTAAGGAGGAAATTTGGTAAGTAATACAGATAGTTTGATAGAGACTTAGGTGTGAACTAGAGTAGGACATAAAAAGGGTCTTCAAATTCAAGTCACATTAATTTATATCATGAATGCTCCTGAGTGATATTTCTAATTTTAATATAAATTAATTTACTAAACCATTACTGAGTGATACTTATATACCAGATGCTTTTAGGACTCTGGAGATACAAAGATAAAAAACATTTTCTGACTTAAAGGAATTTACTGTAGAGTGAAGGATGCTTGTGGTACTAATAATTACCTTTCTAAAGGTCATTCTCCAAATAACTGCAAAACTGACTTGTCCTTCTCTTTACAATAAACTCTATGAATTTTAAAAACTCTTTGTGGGTGCCTGGGTGGCTCAGGTGGTTAAGCATCTGACTCTTGGTTTTTTGCCCAGGTCATGATCTCATAGTTTGTGAGTTCGAGCCCTGCATCTGGCTCTGTACTGACAGCAGGGAGCCTGCTTGGGTTTCTCTCTGTCTCTCTGCCCCAACTCCACTCTTTCTCTCTATCTCTCTGAACGTAAATAAACCTCAAAAAAAAACCTCTTTGTGTATTGACATATGAAATATGTTCAAACATATTTGTTGACTCTACTATGTATGCCAGGTATTTTATAAGATGTTAGAAACACCACATGAATAAGATTTAGTTCTTGCTTTCAAGAAATGTTTAGTCATGTGTGATACATTATACAGCCAAATGCATGCCAATTTTAAAATTTATTAATAAGTTAATTTGTAGCTAGTCCGAAAAAGGAAGAAAATACGATGTACAGTCTTGCTTTTCTCTTCTCTATCCTTCTCTAAACTCTTGAGTGCTATTTTAGTTTTCTTCTTTGATGTTTGTGTGAATGTGGATTAGTTTTGTTTAGATGAATGCATCAGTTAGGATTCTAGGTGACTGGTAGAAACTGAATTTGGTTAAATTTAAAAAAAGAAAAGGAATTTATAGGAAGGATAATGTATTACTCATGATACAGGATAGTAAGTTCAACAACAGGTTTCCAGGAAAGAAGAGAAACCTACTAGAGTTCCATTGATCTCAGTAACAAGGACTCATAGTTATGTTCCTTGGAAGTAACTCAGTTCTATCCATTTGATACCTTTATATATCTCCATCTCATAGTCACAATCCTGGGAGGGAGAATCTGATTTCACTAATGTGAGTCATGTGCCCATATGGTGGATAAGGGACCAAACAGCAGCATGATTCATTCTTCTACTTCAACCATGTGTAACAGAGGAGTGGTCTTCCAAGGCATGAATGGGATGCTATTACTAAAGTTAGGACAAAAGATGCTGGGTAGGCAAGATCAACTTGATTCTCAAAGTTGAGAAGTTCATGGCACCTTTTAAATGAAAACAAAAATGTTCATATCCCTCAATGTAGTTTAAAATTATTTTTCTTCTTCTTTATTTTCAATATTTTTAAGGGTTCAAGATTTTTGGCTTATTGTTGGGTATACTACTCCTTTTTATGAGGTTGTTGAATGGAGAAGAGTAAAAAAATAATGACTGATTTTTGTGTCTTGATTTAAAACAACATAAAAAATTACATGTTGATGGTACGGTTATACTGTGTTCCTGTTTTCCTTCCTAGTGGTGCTGTCAATTGGTAGCTGGTGGTGGAGGGTGGTTCCTCATAATCTTCATCCAGCCTTTCCCCCCATAATCTCCAAAATAATCTTTTCAATCAATGCAAACAAAATGAAAAGAGAACAGAAATTTTTATTTAAAAACATTGTTTGACTATGACAGATGATGTTGTTTGCTAAAACTGAATCAGTGCTCAAAATATAAATATGAAACCGGCTGCCACAAGGCAGGTTCTTTTAAATTTGGCCTATCTTTTACCTTCCCTTTGCTTGCTCAGGGATAACTCAAAAGTCCCTTCACTTGTCTTCATGGAAACATATATATAACCATTGTTTCGAGAGTGTTTATTGATATCCATCGAACATTCGTGCAGAGTGAAAATATTATTTTTATATTTACCTCACATCTGTGCTTTTTGTCATTAGCTTCAGCAAATTGGTGAACTGTTGGGTTTCGGTATGGTAGGAAAGACAGATACATGGGTACTGAAATGATGAAGCTACACGGAAGTACTGACAGATATCCAGAATGTGCTTATGTATAAAATCTTAGATTGTTAGTAAAATAAACACATGAAATTTAAAAAAAAGTATCTTGGGGAGCCTGGGTGGCTCGGTCGGTTGAGCGGCCGACTTCGGCTCAGGTCATGATCTCACGGTCCGTGAGTTCAGGCCCCGCGTCGGGCTCTGTGCTGACAGCTCGGAGCCTGGAGCCTGTTTTGGATTCTGTGTCTCCCTCTCTCTGACCCTCCCCCATTCATGCTCTGTCTCTCTCTGTCTCAAAAATAAATAAAAGTTAAAAAAAAAAGTTTAAAAAAAAAAAAAGTATCTTCAGGGCCGCCTAGGTGGCTCAGTCAGTTAAGCATCTGACTTTGGTTCAGGTCATGATCCTCCAATTCATTAGTTCAAGCCCTGCATCAGCTCTCCACTGACATTGCAGAGCCTGCTTGGGATTCTCTCTCTCTGTCCCTCCTCCATTTGTATGCTCTCTCTCTCAAAATAAATAAACTTTAAAAAAGTATCTTCATTGTAACTCACATGCCCTAATTGGAAAACACTGCTCTGGGCAGTCTGATTGTAATGAAGGATGGCAGGAGCAGAAGTATAATCAGCATGGGCGGGACACGGACTCCATCTCTGCCTGCTTCTCTCTCCCTCATTTTGGTTCAGCTTTTGTTAGCAGATGCAAACAGCTTTGGTTAAGTTTCCTTTTTCTCTTACACAGGTTTTTATTAGGTGGGTAAGAATGAGAGAAGCCATATATTTTACAGGATGACTTACTCTATGATATTTCTTGATGCAGATTGGGAAAGCACTTCTCCAAATAAATAGGTAGACTGATTCATTTGTAAGAGAAGGCCGTTGTCTGCAGTAAATCCTGTTCATATGCTGAGGGGACTTGAACAAGTATTGCTAATAAAAATTATTTTAAATTTGAACTTTGCATAAATTAGCATTTTTTACTCAAAGTAATAGAGCACCTGTTTCCTCAGTAAATATACTACCCCCTTTGCAAGATTGTTGACTGTGGAAGAATGAAAAATGGTTACATCTGGAGAAAATGAAGTCATTTATCTTGAAGAAATATCTGCACACCCATATTTATTGCAGCATGATTCACAATAGTCAAGATATTGATACAACCTAAATGAACGGATAAAGACTATAAGTACACACACACACACACAGGAATATTAGTATGCCATAAAAAGAAGAAAGATCTTTTATCATTTGTGACAATATAGGTGAACTTGGAAGGCATTCTGCTAAGTAAAATAAGCTAGACAGAGAAAGATAAATAGTAGATTGTGTGTGTAATCTAAAAACAAACAAACAAACAAACAAACCCCCCCCACCCCCAAAACCCCCTGCTGATTTCATAGAAAAACCGAGAATAGAATGGTGGTTGCCAGGGAGCCAAATGGGAAGATGTAGATTAAAGAGTACAAAGTTCCAGTTATAAGGATAATAAGTTCTGAAGATCCAATGTACAGCATGGTAACTAGTTTAAAACACAGTATTGTATACTTAAAAGTTGCTGAGAGTAGATCTTAAACATTCTTACCACACAAAAATAAAAAAAGATATGTGAGATGATGGATGTGTTCATTATCTTGATCTTGGTAATCATTCTGCAATGTATATGTATATCAAATCATCACATTGTCCACTTAAAATTTTTTTTAATGTTTATTTTTTAGAGAGAGAGAGACCGACAGACAGAGTGCGAGCAGGGGAGGGTCAGAGAAGGAGACACAGAATCCGAAGCAGGCTCCAGGCTCTGAGCTGTCAGCACAGAGCCTGACGTGGGGCTCAAACTCACTAATGATGAGATCATGACCTGAGCCAAAGTCAGATGCTTAACCTTTGAGCCATCCAGGCACCCCTCACATGGTCTACTTCAAGTATCTATGATTATATTTGTCAGTTATTCCTCAATTAAGTTTGGAAAGAGAAAGGAAAATGATTGCCTAATTTTTGTTTCTAATTTTTTTTTTTTTTTTTTTTCAACATTTTTTATTTATTTTGGGACAGAGAGAGACAGAGCATGAACGGGGGAGGGGCAGAGAGAGAGGGAGACACAGAATCGGAAACAGGCTCCAGGCTCCGAGCCATCAGCCCAGAGCCTGACGCGGGGCTCGAACTCACGGACCGCGAGATCGTGACCTGGCTGAAGTCGGACGCTTAACCGACTGCGCCACCCAGGCGCCCCCTAATTTTTGTTTCTAAAGCAACATGAAAAATTGTAACTACAGTAATACTAGGTTTTACTTGACCTGGCCAGTGGTGCCATCAGTTGTTAGTGTGGGAATATGTTCCCCATAATCTACATTAGCTTCCATCCAGGCCACTCCAAGTGGACATAGAATTTTAATAGAAGTAGCACATTTATTACGAAGTTACACCTTAAAGACAAGTCCTCCAGTGATACTATATAGCTATAACTATATTGCTCACAATTTCTTGATAGAAATTCTGGAGCTGTTGTGGAAATGCTAGAGCTGCTGACACATTCATTCTCAAGAAAAGCTGGTTGAATGGTTTTGACATGGGGAGACTCATGGATGTAGCAAATATTTCATGTTGCTAAAACAATTGGCCTTTTAGCACACTGATATTTCTGTACGCAGTTGTTGAATATGCATACATGAGAAAAAGAGTTTAAAAGACTTTGAAAGGAATTTGTATCATACAGATGTGAAATAAATTCTTCTTGTAGTGTAAACATGGTAAACATAAAAATGAATATATTTAAAGTGATTAAAGGGTCAAGGTTTAAGACCTCTTTAATGGCAGAAAGTATAAACTTCATTTATTCTCCTTTAGACAAGACTTTATGTGATCGGAAGTCAGAGCCAATAATCCCAATTTTCCAAAGGTCAATTTTTACTTGTAGGTTTTACAAACAAACAAAAAGCCTCCCTCTAAACCCCCAAAACAAAGCCTTCATTTAATTATTTTTCGACTCAACTACGTTAAACATTTACTGAACACTGCAAAGATTTGTGCAAGGTGCTGTCAGGGAGACAAAGGGTGAATAAAGCCTGAAGGCTGCAGATAAGATGCATATACACATCATCATGACACATTGCTGCACTGCACACACAGTCTGAGAGCAATTCTAGGACAGGGACAGAAAATTGCACATAGGTGGCAAGAGGGCATGATCACTACATCCCCCGGTGCTGGGAGTACAGAATTAAAAACAGATATCACTCTTTGCTTTCAGGTCACTCACTGTCTTGTAGCAGAAACAGAATAACTCAAGTAATTATGCAAATATTTAATTAATGATACATGCCATAAGAATTACACGGAGAAACAGATGTCAGAAGTGTATAAAACTGAGGTCCTAACCTCTTATGTGTTGTCAACAAAACCTTTCCTGAGGAGATGGAATTTGAGATCTGAAGGAGGCCTTATGAAACTGGCAAGGGATTTGCTTCCGACATTGTCGAGGAGGCTAACCATAGGGAAAGACGCCTGTTGGGCAGTGGATTTGGTGGACTTGGCCAGAGAAGGAGGGGTTTGCAGGGCAGATCCAAGAGAGTCATCTAATTGTTGGATCCTAGGATTATTTGAAGGGAGAGCAGTGGGGAAAAGTATGGGAGAAGTCGGGTTAGATCAGAGTGTGGACTTGAATGCCTTCCTTGAATACTTACCAAGGCACTTGGCCTAAAGGAGGCTTTCAGGAATTATTGAAGCCACTTGAGCAGGGGATGTAACCAAAAGCAGGCCACAGGAAGAGGACTCTCTCAGGAATTTGCACAATGCCTTTGTGCAGGAAGGAATCAGCATTAGAGAAGGTGGGTAGAGGCTGTTACTGGAACTGACAGCAGTCTGAGCGAGAACAACTCCGGTGGTAAAACGGAAGGAGGGATAGGGTTAGATGGAAGGGTGAATGAAGTAGCAAAAGTGGCGTCATGACTTTGCATCCGGATGGTTGTTTGGGGCCAATGTCAAATGTCAAAATTAGAGGACATGCTAAAAAAGAGTAAATTTTTACTCTTTTTATGAACTTAACTAGTGATTTATGAGCTTAAACTAGTGATTTATGTGATCACTAGTTTATGTGATTTATGAACTTAATGAATGTGATTTGTGAACTTAAACTAGTAACTGCTTATTTTTAAGGAAAATAGTAACATCAAATAGGCAGAAATGATGGGTAAATTCATGTGACAAATCTTTCATACAAATACAGAAAAAAAATTATGTTTCAAATACAGAAAAAAAATTATGTTTTTTTTTTCTGTTATTGCCCTTATTTGAAAGGAATAGGAATTTTTTTAGTCTAGAAATCATATTCATTTTTTAACTTCTCTCCCTCCCACCACCCCACCACCCCTTGTTTCTCACTACTGATAATACTTTACCACTGTTGAAAAGTAGGGAAGAAACATGCAGGACGGCTGTATTGTAATTTCTGCCATGTAGCCAGCATTCTAATGGCTACCCTCCAGGGAGATGCTTGGCAGCTGGTTCAATAGTGTGAATCAAAGGGCCCGGCTGGAGCCAGGTAACTTGACTATACCTTTAATGAGGCATTTTCATGCACATTTACAGTGGCTTCTTTATTCTCTTTCCAGAAGCTTGATTTGTAACCCCAATCAATTTCCCAGTGTTTATCTAATTAATTTAAAAAGAAGAAAAGATCAACTAATCCTATTCCTGCCTAGAATAACCAGCTAGGTTGAAATAATTCCAATTCTTTAAAAAAAAAAACACTTATTTTGCACGTATACAATTTACAAAGAATGTCTTGCTAGTCCACAATTGATTTTTATTTGTTCATTCTTAGTCTTAAACTGTCCACTCTACAGTATGGACAGAGTGAATATCTTCACTCAATCTGAGTTCACATTTTATCTTTAATAGAAGTTGCTTAGTGAATCGCCCCTTAGTTGCTGGATGGGAGAAAGCTGGTCCAGAAAGTAGACTTGATTCTGATCATTTGGGGATGGGCAGAATGTTTGAAGGGGAGGAAAGTTGGATATTTTCTCCTTTCCAGCATATGTCTTTGTCTCCTGGAAGAATAAATGACAATAGTTTTACCTTGAAGCAGCTTCTGGAACTCACTTGGGGTAGATGTGTGAGGCCAAATAATCAGAGATGCTCTCTTGGGTACTGAAGAGTGGTGGTGGTGGTGGTTCTTCTTCTTCTTCTTCTTCTTCTTCTTCTTCTTCTTCTTCTTCTTCTTCTTCTTCTTTTTAGTATAATTGATCACAATTTACACTAATTTCAGGTGTACAAATAGTAATTTCACAAGTATATACATTTATGCAGTGCAAGTGTAGTTACCATCTGTCACCATACAGTGCTGCTATCATTGACTGTACTCCTTATGCTGTGCCTTTTATTCCCGTGATTTATTTGTTCCATAACTGGAAGACAGTATCTGCCACTCCTCTTTATTCATTTTCCCCATCTCCCTACTCTCTCCCCTCTACGAACCATTAGTTTGTTCTCTGTGTTTGTAGGTCTCTTTCTGCTTTTTGTTTGTTTATTCATTCTTTTTTAGATTCCACACGAGTGAATTCATAGGATATTTGTCTTCCACAGTTGACTTATTTCACTTAGCATAATACCCCTCAGGTCCATCCATGTTGTTGCAAATGGCAGATTTTTTTTAACGTTTATTTATTTTTGAGACAGAGAGAGACAGAGCATGAACGGGGGAGGGTCAGAGAGAGGGAGACACAGAATCTCAAGCAAGCTCCAGGCTCCGAGCTGTCAGCACAGAGCCTGACACAGGGCTCGAACTCACTGACTGTGAGATCATGACCTGAGCCGAAGTTGGATGCTTAACCAACTGAGCCACCCAGGCGCCCCAGGATCTCTTTCTTTTTACAGCTCCATGATGCCCCTCATTTTCCTTATCCATTTGTGTATTGATGGACACTCAGGTGAATTCTATCAAACATTTGAAGAAGAGTAAATGCCTATCTCCTCAAACTACTCCAAAAAATAAAGAGGGAGAGATTCCAAATAAATTCAATGAGTCCAGTGTTACCCTGATACCAAAACCAGAAAGATACCACAAAAAAGGAAAACCACAGGCCAGTATCTCCTATGAACATAAATGCAAAAATTCTCAACAAAATATTAGCAAACCACATTCAACAATATATTAGAAGGATCATTCACCACCATCAAGTGGGATTTATTGTAGAATGCAAAGATGGTTCAATATTTGCAAATCAATCATTGTGATGCATCACATCAACAAAAATCATTTCATCTTAACAGATGCAGAAAAAGCATTTGGCAAAATTCAACATCCATTGGTGATAAAAATTCTCTTCAAAGTGTGGTTACAGAGATTATACCTCAGCACAATAAAGGCCATGTATATATGACAAAACTGCAGGTAACATCATACTCAGTGGTGAATCACAAAACTTTCCCTCTAAGATTAGGAAAAAGGAGTGTATCTTTTGAATCTTTCAAAGAAAAAATACAGCTGCTATGATTAATTGAAATTTTGGGTCAGTTTTATATTCATAATAGACCTGCTTTTAAATGGAGATTTCCATTCTGTCGTGTGTTGACAGCAGTGGAAAGACTTAAACCATCTGAATAATATAAATCATGCATTTTTTATCTTTCCATTTTTAAGATGACGCAGATGAAATAATGTATAATTTGAAGAGGATAGGGCAAGATTACAAAGAAAAGTTGTCTAGTCCTTACCGTGCATGAAGTTGAGCCTGTATCTCTCCTCTTCCCTCTTTGACACTTATTTACCTTCTCTGTGAGCTCAGTGTAATGATCATGCTTCACTTGATTGAAGATACACCTTTATGAAAATTTACTTTAAAGGCAACACTTGACAGACATAGAGTTTGCCTTCTGTAAAAATGCTTCAAACACTCCTGAAGATATAATTTTAAAAGGAGAGGCTCAAAATATACGAAATCTCAAGAAGTTCCACAAACAAAATCTGCTGAAAGATCATTTGCCAAAAAGCATATTAACATTAAGCAATTTTCAGAGATCTGGAGTTGAATCAGGACTTGGATAAAAATAAAGTGATGTGTTCCCTCAACTAGGGATGAAGAAGTTAAGTTTAAACTCCATATATGTCCAAGCATTGGATTTTGGCTTATTTTGCTCTCTGCATTATTATGTAGGAATGGATTTTATTTGACTACTAGATGTTTCATAATAAAATAGATTTCTCTAAAATGTAGGCAGATCTTGATGAAAGAATATGCCGAATTTGGTTTACTGTAGTGACGGTAAGGCTTTGTAGCTTTGCCAGTGTTTCATTTTATCAAATTATACTTTCTCTCTGATGGTTTATAAACACTTTAAAAATACATAAGCCAGGATAAAAGGCTGAAAATTTGTGAGATTTAAAGTTTTCTTTGCATTGTAATTATCCTGCAGGCAACTGCACAGAGAAGAATGTTAGTAGTGTGTCCTATAACAGCATATATTGTGCTATTATCAAAGTATTTCATAAATACTTCCTTGTATAATTAGAAAGATTAAAATAGGAAATCACGTGGAAAACTGGTATAAAATTTCCTTAGCTTATTTAAAAATGGCATACTCTAGTAATACTCAAATAAAAAGATAAATGTTTTTATTTTTATGTATTTCATTCCTTTCACCAGTACCTCTTAGTCATGAGATAATTTTTCTACTTTGCAATCAGAAAATGGCATGGCCAGGGTTCTTGATGAAGACAGATTTCACTAGGTCTTACCAGGCAACAAATTAAAAATAACGTTATAAAAAAATAAAAATGAAAATAAAGATAATATTTTTTTTAAAGAGTATGTGATCACCACTAAATAACAATTAAGGTCATTGAATAAAATATCCACAGGCATATAAAGTGCCAATAAATGTAATAAATCATTCATGACTTTGAAAGTTTACTGACTTTTCATAATCTCTCTCTTGAAAAGTAAGCCTTAGTCTGAAGAGATGTGGTCTTCCCGCTGTGTGCACATAATTAGCAGTAATGGGAATTAGACAAGCACATGTAGTGCAAGCTCTTCCTCGCTTTAAGTTGTGCTTGTCAAGTGGGGATATAAAATGAAATGTGCTGTTAATGCTTCAGTGCGTCATGGACATATGGCAGGCTTTTAGCAAAGTGGCACCCTGGGAGGATATTTGCTTATTCTCCCTACATGGCATTGAGACTCACAGCACCCTCTCTCTCCTAATGTCTAATAGAGGGTACTGAGAGAAATAAGTGGCTGAATTTATGACCTAAAAGAGGGTCCTCATTTATCATAAATTAAGTCTAATACGAACCTTCATAATTAAAGGTTATTTATGCATTTTCAGTCCATGGTGTTCTTATATTCTGTCCTAAATTTTTGTAGAAAAGACTGTAACCTGAAAAACAAAAACAACTGCTTCAGAAATATTGTGGACTCTTGGATGGAGGAGAACATGTGGCTAAATGTTTTTGAGAATCTACTAGGAGTTCAGCAATGTTTTAATATTATATTGTTTAATCTTTACCATATTCTTTTGAGGTAGGAATCATTCCCAGTTCATAAATGAGGAAACAAGGTGCTTTTATACCTTGCCAGTAATCACAAAACTAGTGAATGACAAAGTTGTGGTTGAGCCCGAAATCTGTGGGACTCACTTTCATTGTTGCTCAAAGCTTCTCATTCATCCTTACCTTCTGCATCTCCTGGCTTGGAGGGATGTGGCTAGAAGTCTAGGAACTCTGTATCATGATTCTCCCATCTTGTTACAAAAAAACTCTTCCTATGAAAAATCACACACTCTGATTATATAATTGTTCATAGAGTCCCACTTTTCCCCAAAATCCAGTGAAGGTTTTGGATCTGGTTCAGTATTTATTCTTTGAATATTCTATTGTTCTGAGTGATTCCAGTGTGCATGTGCATAATCTATCCAACTTCTGCACCTCAAGTATTTCCAAGTTCCTCAGTATCAGTATCTTTTATATTCTCTCCACTTGAACAAAATAATACTCTTGGACATTATTATCATCCAGAATGTCTCTAACCTCTGAAATGTTAAATGTTGGAAGAACCATGGCAGAGAGGCTAGTTACCTATCGCTGATGTTCTTTCTCTTTCCACCTTAAAGATAGAACCCACAAATAGTGGTAAGCATAACTATCTGGAAACAAATACTGTACTTTCCAGCTTCTTTTACAGCTGATCTTATCCAAGTGACTAAGTCTTTTCTGGTTAATAATATGTAAGCAACATTTTGAGTAAAAGTGTCCTTGAAGTGAGTTGAGGGAAGGGATTACCCTGTTTCCTCCTTCTAGTTGGCCTGACAACAAATGTGATATCTGGAGCTCCAGCTGCCATTTTGTACTATGAGAATTAAAGTATGAGCTGAAAATAACTGAACGACAAGATAAAAGGTGACTGACTCCCTGATTCTGTGGAATCAGACCTGTACTATTTATTTCTAGATATCTTTTAAATGACAGAAAGGAAAACTTCCCTTTTGTTAAAGGTAGTATTCTTTTATTTGCTTAACTTCCACCAAACCTCAACTTGATGTGTTTACTCTCAGATTCAGTATTGAGTTGTTCATTTTCTCACATTTTAACAGCTCTTTTCTTATGTTCATTCTTTTGCTAGCAAGCCTGGAAGCCAAGGTTAACCACATGAATAACTCTTCCACCCATACTATACCCACTACTTACAAGAAATTCAAAGACCACTATCCCAGCCTTGATCTATCAATCTGGGACTGCATGGATTTTCTAGAGTATACCTTATATGTGTACATATTTTTCCTTGGTCTAGAATGTCAAGCTGTCCTTGACTCTTTGGAAAATCATGGCTTCTTAAATATCACATCTCTGATTATATCTTTCTTGAGTGATGACATGGTAACTCAGAAACCTTTTCAGAAAGATTCCATAATTCAACACCACTTTCTCCCAACCTGGGACATTCAGCTGTTTATGTTGTTAGGCTTACTGATTTTCAAAATTTATTTTACCTGGGTTTTTTTAATCTTCAACCAGTCTGTCATTTCTTCTTCTTTTTTAAGGTTTATTTATTTATTTATTTTTTACTTTGAGAAAGAAAGTATGAGCCGGGAAGGGGCAGAGAGAGAGAGGGAGAGAGAGAATCCCAAGCAAGCTCCATGGTAACAGCCCGGAGCCCGACTCAGGGCTCGATCTCAAGAACCATGAGATCATTCCCTGAGCCAAAATCAAGAGTAGGATGCTTACCCAACTGAGCCACCCAGGCACCCCAACTCTGACATTAATAAGGTATTTGCTCCATAGCCTGGGAGTTTAATTGATGCTAATGGGAGCGAAGTGTATATATCTTCTAGGATTCTTGGCAGGAGAATTGCAGTGGTAAGAGAATGTTGAGGTGTCTTGCACATATAATGTTCAGTATTTTCATTTATATCTGACAAACAGTTTCTTCCTTAATCTCTAAGGAATTGAAACATTTCCAGTGGCCTACTGAGATATGACTGCCAACTTCAAAAATACATGTGTCTACCCTTTATTTCAGGTTTATTATTTGTAATGTCAAGTTATTCCTACCTACTTGGAAGGAAAAATACTTCATTTATTTTTGTTTAAGTTAATTTGCTTACGTTAAGATGTATAGCATAGTATTAATGAAGACAAGAGTCTCATCAAAAATATTTTTCAGTATTTATGAAATCTGGTTTAAAAAGCTATGAAACAGGATTGAGGCAATCTTTGCAAACTTCACTCAAATCTCTGCAGCTTTGCTATGTATGATACTATATTAGAATACATAGTGCATCAACAAATGGTATAAATAAGGAAATTACTCCTGGATTTTCAAGTTGTTTACAGAATCTTTATTTTTTTAATTTTAATTTTTTAAAGTTTATTTATTTTGAGAGACACAGAGACAGTGTGAGTGAAGGAGGGACAGAGAGAGGGAGAGAGAGAGAATCCCAAGCAGGATCCACACTGCCAGCACATAGCCTGATGTGGGGCTCAAACCCACGGAACTGTGAGATCATGACCTGGGTGAAACCAAGAGTTGAACACTTAACTGACTGAGGCCCTGTTTATAGAATCTTTAGAAAATTTGGCAATAATTGAATTCCTGAGAGGCTCAACAAAATCTATTAGGCAGTAGACTCATCTTATATTTTCTATTTCATTTATTTCTCTTGTTTTTCCACCATCAGGGATTATTAATAGCTTGTTATGCCTACTATAAACTATAGGAGATTTTGTAGATAAGATGTGATTTCATTAGTCATTTCTAAAGACTAGTATGTACAGAGTATTTTAATATGTAGAAATATTAGCATTTAACAAAATGTAGTTTAGATCACAGTTTTACGAATGAGAAATATGAGGACATAAGGAGGTTACTGAGTCACATTTATTGCTGGTGTCAAAGGTGGCACTGAATTCCAGATCTTTTTGATTCCTTATACTACTCATGCTAATCAAAATCCCATAAAAGAAAATTAAATGTCTCCATGGATGAGTACTGAGGACGATGACCATAAAGGAATAGACACTATTTCGAAGCACTGAGAATTAGTCCAAACCAATAAAGATACGAGAAAATACTTTTACTAATATGTGTAAGTTGCCATTTTTTCCTTTAGAAATAATTTCACATGTCAAACTAGTTTTCTAATCACATTCATTCTTTTCACATAAACTTTTATCTTAGACTAGTCTTCAATATACAGAAAAATTTCAAAGAGAGTACAGAGTTTCCATAGTCCCAACACCCAGTTCCCCTGTTATTAGCATCTTACATTAGTATGGAACATTTGTCACAATCAATTATCCAATATTGATAAATTATTTTTTAAGTTTATTTATTTTGAGATAGAGAGAGAGAAAGAGCATGCAAGTGAGCAGGGTAGGGGCAGAGAGAGAGGGAGAGCGAGAATCCCAAGCAGGCTCCATGCTATCAGTGTGCAGCCTGACGTGAGGCTTGATCTCTGGAACCATGAGATCATGATCCCAGCCAAAATCAAGAGTCAGACACTCAAAGACTGAGCCACCCAGGTGCCCTGATACATTATTATTAATTAAAGTCCCTACTTTATTCAGATTTTCTTAATCTTTTTTAATGCCTTTCTGGTGATTCAGGGTAAAACATTACACTGTCATATATCCTTAAGCTCCTTGTGAATTTGACAGTTTCTTAGACTTTTCTTGGTTTTGATGATGTTGACAGTTTTGAGGAGTATTGGTCAGATATTTTACTGAAGTTTCCTGATTGGGATTTCTTTGATCTCATTAAACTGGGTTTATTGATTTTTGATTGGAAAACCACAAAGGTAAAGTGCAGTTTTCATCAAACTGTATTAAGGGCACATACTATTTACATGATTTATCACTGTTGATGGTAACCTTGTTCATCTGACTGAGGTAGTGTTTCTCAGGTATCTTCACTGTGAAGTTACTCTCCCATCCTTCCACCCCTTCTCATACTGTATTTTTTGGAAGCAAATCATTATATACACACAATGAAGGAGTGGAGAATTATATTCCATCTTCTTGGGGGCAGAGTATCTACACAAATTATTTAAAATTTTTATGTATGGGATATTTATTCTGTTCTACTTATTTTTTAAAATAATATATTTTTATCAATATGAATCCAGGATTGTTTTATACATTTGATTGTAATATAATATACATACATAATATACATATAATTAATATAATATAATATAATATAATATAATATAATATAATATAATACTACTTTGTTTATTTCATTGTTCAAATTGCTTTAACTTTGGCCACTGGGGGCTTTTCCACTTGGTACCTGTTGTCCCTTTGACATAACCCCATCATTATGGGGTTTCTCGAGTACTTCCTTATGCAGCTATATTGTAAACATCCACAACGTGTGATATGACTGCAAAGCTATTAAACTGATTTTCATGGTCCATACTTATGAATGTAACTACCTCATAGTCATAATAGTATGAAGTAATAATGTTCATTCATATAGGCTGCAATGTTAATACAAGAAGGGTCTGAATTAATTAGAGTCAAGTCTAAATGAACCTCAAAAATTTTTTAAATAGTTTCAAAAACATTCTAATCTTTTAAAAATATTTTTTAAATTTTAGGTATATAATATATTCAGTAAAGTATACAAATCATGAACATATAGTTCAAAGGATATTTATAAAGTGAATGTATCCATTTAACTACCCCTCAGATCAGGCAAAAGAAAATTAACACCCCAAAAGATCTTGTCCTCATTCCCATATCTCTTAAAGGTAACTACTACCTTGACTTATATCACATTGATTAGTTTTTCCTGATTTCATTTATATAAATGAAATGGCATAACATGATTATTTTAAGTGTAACTTCTTTTTTTATTGTTGAATATTTCTTTTTAAAAGAAAATGTTTATTTTTGAGAGAGAGAGAGCACACACACACAAGCAGGGGAGGGGCAGAGAGAGAGGAACAGAGGATCCTAAGTATACTCCAGACTCTGAGCTATCAGTGCAGAGCCCTAAATGGGGCTTGAATTGACAAACTATGAGATCATGACTTGAGCCGAAGTTGGACACTTAACCAACTGAGCCACCCACATGCCCCAAGTGTGGCTTCTTTTGTTTAACATTGTGAGATTCATTTATGTTGTTGCATGTAGTACTACTTTTTTTTCATTGCTGTAAGGTGTTCTGTTGGATAAATGTAGTACAAATTATTTATTCATTTAAATCTTTTTGTTTTTATGAAGAGCATTTTCATATGCACATCCTATGTCTTTTGTTATGTACACATGCACACACACACACATCTTTCAGGTATATACCTAAGAGTGAAGTTGCTAAGTCATAGGATGTGTGTATTTTCTGTTTTAACTTATATTGCCAGAGAATTTTCCAAAGTGACGGTCACTGACCCTTGGTTCTTTCAGCCTTTGAAACTTTAGCCATTCTGGTGGGTATGTAATGGTAAATCAGTGTGGTTTTCATTTCCATTTGCCGAGGAGTAATGAGGTTGAACATCTTTTTTTGGATATTATATTTTGTGAAGTACCTATTCATGTCTTTGCCCATTAAAAATGACTTGTCCTTTTCCTGTTGATTATTAGAAGTTTGTGTGTGTGTGTGTGTGTGTGTGTGTGTGTGTGTGTAGTTTGTACATGAATCTGTCAGTTTGTGTTTGAGGGAAGCAGACACTGATAAAGAGTTAAAAATGCAGAAAGTTTATTGTAAAGGCATGGCATTAGCTAGGGGCCTCCCCATGAAGAATGTAGCCTGGGCTGTTACTTCCTTGGTCACTGTCATCCTGAAAATGGGGGGGTCTTGGCTCAAAAGTTGGAGACTCTAAAGGTGCTAATAGCTGGAGGCTCTCAGCTAACCACACTCTTAATAACTGAATGAGTCCTTTCTTGAAGAGGATGAATACATATCTTTGCATATGTTACAGGATCCTTCTGCAGTTATAGGTGTTGTAAATATCTTCTCAGTGGCTTGTATTTTCATACTTTTTATGGTATTTGATGAACATGGGTTCCTAATTTTAATATAGCTTAATTTATTAAAATTTTTATTCATGCTAGTTCTGAGTTCTGTTTAAAACTCTGTGTCTATCCTAAGTTAATGAAGGTTTTTTCTTAATGTTACTTACTGGAAGTGTTATTGTATCTTCTAAATTTAGATCTGTATGCCACGTAGAATTGATTTTGGTTAATAGAAAAAGTAGGGGTAAAATTTTCTATCTTCTCCCTCCTGCTAACCATCCATGTCTCTTTCTGCCTCATCTGTCTGTCTGTTTATAGACATAGATGCACAGACATAGGTAGACATTCAGTTAACACAGCAGCATTTATTGAAAGCTCATCCTTTTCTACTGCTCTGCACTGGCGTCTTTGTTATACATTAAGGGACATAAATGTCTAGACTTGTTCCTGAAAATTTTCTTCTATTAGTCTGTTTATCTCTTGTTGCAATACCCAACTGACTTAATTACTGCAGTTTCAGAACTAATCTTATTATCTAGTGATAGCATTCTGTGTTCTGTTTCTTCAAAATTTTCTGCTAGGCTTTCTCAACTAATGTTCTTCATCTGAACTGAAAATGTAAAAAAACAGAATGATAATTTTTCTCAATTCTTTCAATTATGGCACCATTCTTAAAGCATAGAAGAGAAGTTAAATCATGAAATGGAAGTTTTAGGTCATTAGGGTTTAATCCTCTGATGGAAATCTGGTTGAGAAATCCTGGAAAGCTACTTGTGGTTCTTTGCATATTAATATATAATTCAAAATAAACTCTTCAGTTTCCACACACACAAAAAAATATTGGGAGTTTTATCGGGACAGAATTTAAACTGTACCTCAATTTGTAGCAAATAAAAATCTTTAGGATATTAAGTCTGAATCCACTAATATGATATTATATTCCTCCATTTATTTAGGTTTTCTTTCTTTCTTCTTTCTTCTTTCTTTCTTTCTTTCTTTCTTTCTTTCTTTCTTTCTTTCTCTCTCTCTCTCTCTCTCTCTCTCTCTCTCTCTCTTAAAAGGTTTTTTTGTTTTTTAATGTTTATCTTTGAGAGAAAGAGAGAGAGTCAGAGCATGAGTGGGGCAGGGACTGAGAGAGAGGGAGACACAGAATCTGAAGCAGGCTTCAGGCTCGGAGCTATCAGTACAGAGCCCAAAGTGGGGCTCAAACTCATAAGCGATGAGATCATGACCTGAGCCGAAGTCAGACACTTAACCGACAGAGCCACCCAAGCACCCCTATTTAGATTTTCTTTAATTATTGTCCATAATGTTTTATAGAGATCTGGCACATCTTTTGTTATAGATTCTGGGTCTTAAGTTCTTTCTTGTCTAACAAGAAATCGGGACACAGGATTAAAATGCAAGAGATGGCTAATGTTCGGGAAAAGATAAGAGCCCCGAATAAGGGTCCTTCCTGCTCCATATTTATTAAGATCAGAAGGCTTACAAATATGATGGGCATGCACAAAGAGACAATGAATCTGTAACATGAACTCATGGACTGAGGGAAAGGGAGTTTTGAAGATATACCATGTTAGGGGTTTGGGTCAATAGAAACCAAAATCCTGGCGCAGGACAGATGGATGTTAAAGGCAGACATGAGGGCTCCATGTCTGTTTAACTTAGCCAGCCTAGGGGATAAGACAGAGTGTATAACCTCAGGGTCTACAAGGCACCTTTCTTTTGTTAATTAGCTCCATTCTGGGCAACTTCACCTTGCAGCAGTTTATAGCCCTGTTTTCCTGTTTACCTAATTTGGTCCTTCCTTCCTGCAAAAGCAGCTTTCTGCTATAGTACTAAATTGAGCCGGGGGGGGGGGGGGGGGGGGGGGGGGGGGGAGTATCCGCCCTGAATACCTAATCTTATTTACTTCTTCAAGTACCTTTGTATTGGGGCCTCAGCCCCACCCTCTCTATATCTATTTACCTAATCTTGTTTACCCAAACTTGGCTGTGAGCATGCTATGGCTTTGTAATTCTTTATGCCTTTTTAACCCATCAGTGCAGGGTCAGGGAATTTCTAAGCTTATTCCCCACAATCTTTTGTTAGATTTCTTCCCAAGTATTTGTTATTTTTGATGCTGTTGTAAAAGTAACATTTAATTTTTAAAATTTTTCATTGTTTATTGTTATTCAGAAATGCAATTGATTTTTGAACATTGACTTAATCCACATCCGTGATAAATTTACATATTAATTATAATAGTTATGTGAATTCTTTTAAATTTTCTGTGTGCACAATCATCTATTGGCTCTATCTGCAAATAACTATTTACTCCTTTTCCAATCATTTATTTTTCTTATATTGTTGCACTGTCAAGATCTTAACTACAAGCTAGAAAGAGGTATAATCACACTTATTCCCAATTTCACGTGGGAAAGCTTTCAATATTTCCCCTTTCAGTGCAACATAGATTTTCTAAGAAGATTCTGATTAGTATATTAATTGTCTTTCTCCTCTTACTTTTATTTATTTTTGACACACATGGGTATTAAATTAGGGTAATTATGTATTTTTTTCTCTTTAGAATGTTAATGTTATGAAATAAATTGATAAATTGATTTTTAAGTGTTAAGTGCAAATGATTTTATTCCTGAAATAAATGCAATGTCAGGGTTTTTTTTCACATTTTATATCCTGCTGTGTTCATTTTGCTAATACACTATTTAAGATGTTTGTACCTATGTTCTTGGGCAAGATTTGCCTATAAATTTATTTTCTTGATGTGACTTTCAGTGATTGCCATCAAAGTTATGCTATTATAAACCTAAGTGTTCTCTTATTCTGTTCTGAAAGTGATTAAATGAGATAGGCCTCATTTCTTCTTAAATGTCTCTTAGCATTAATTGACAATGTCTTTTGTGCTTGAAGCTTTCTTTGTGAAAAAGTGTTCAATTATCTACAATAGGACTATTCAGTTTTTCTATTTTCTTAAGCCAATCTTTGTAAATTTTGTTTCTATGAATTTATTCATTTCTTAGTCATTTTTTACATAAAATTCTTTATTTTATCCTCTCATTAACTAATAATGGCCCTCTGAAGTTTTCATATTTGATGAATACTCTTTCCTAGTTTCCAAAGCATATTTTCACAGTTTACATTTTCTAGGTCACACTTTAGTTGAAGGAAGTCAGATGTTCCAATACTTCCAGAGCCAGGTGCTCCTTTTACACTTTAAATTTTGAAAGTTGTGATTTAAAATTTTAAATGGAACAATCAATCAGTCATCTGATCAATATAACAAATTGTGTGTATGCGTGTGTTTGTGTCTGAGCATGTAAGAAGAAAGAGGAAAAAGAAGGCATGAAGGCTCTGAATCCATGTGAGAGTAAACATCGGATAGATTATGCTTTCCACACAAGTTTTTCATAATTTTAATATACTCCAGTGACTCTTAATCTGAGCAATTGTTTGAACAATATAAATAGATTGATATTGTTAAGAGTCATAAAGATTTGGTTCCAGTCTTTTATGTAAATGTTTCTCAGAGCATGCTTTCCAAGCTTCCAGCAACTTGAAGACTTACTAAAAGCAAATTCTTGGATCCAATCCCACATCTGCTGAATCTGAATCTCTCAGGGTAAAACCCAGAAAACTATACTTTTTTGGATTAACTCCCTGGTGATAATTCAGTAAAATGACTTCACCTAGAGTTCAAAGCTGAGTAAATATATAGCTGATATGCTTTTTGTACAGAGAGAGAAGACTATCTTAGCTGAAGGCTAGCTGTCTCTAGAAATAGATCAGTATTTCAGCACTGCTACAGGTATCTGTACAACTAAGATTATAAGAGTGAGACCTTTTCAGGAATTTCATTGATCTAATTTCAAATTGAAATTACTTATCTAACCCCAAAGCTGTTGATTCAGATGACTGAAGCCTCATTCTGTACCTTTTTTCAGATAAATGAGTAAATGCATGAGCTATGTGTGCTAAACTCAGCCATAATGAACCAAACCTGGATGTGATATATGTCCAGATGCTCAAAAGGAAACAATTATCATTTATCATTTCCCAGTCGATACTAAAACATTGCCAATTTGGAATGGGGGAATATGATCACACATAAACATTTGGCATATCTCTTTTTAATAACTAACCAGGGCTTCCTTTTACTTACTGGTGTTCAGTGAGTTGTTTACCATGTTTCAATATTTTAAACTCAAACAGTAATATACCCGATAATAGGAGAGCACAACCATTCTTTCTGTTTTGTTTTTGATATTAAGAAACAGTTCCATAAGTAGGTATTAGAATTTCTGATGGTAGTTTTTGATGATGAGGAACCCATAGCTATTAACCTGGGTGCTATGTGATATTAATAAGCTGCTCTTCCCTTCTCTATCACCACATATCTGAAGAATGGAATGTGCTAGGATTCCATTCTTCAGGACAAAACATTCTATCTGTGTATATCATTAATTTGTATTGTCCATAAACCACCTGGCTTTAACTGTCCTTGAAGCATTGCATAGTATGAAGCTGAGAGCAAGTCTTTACTCCTGGATTGAGCTTAGTTTTTACATGAGGTTAAGTTAGCAGGCAGTATGGTTAGATGACTATGTATGCCTTGACCTGCAGTTTACAGTATTCTCTAAAGCAATTTTTCTGCATTTGGCCTAGTAATCCTTTCTTTTGGTCTCTCAATTGGGGAAAAAACCCTGAAAGTAATTTAATAAAAAATAATTTAATTCAACCATTCATGGAAAAAGCTTTCAGCACTAGCTTTAAAACCCACAACATGCACAGACACAAACACATATACTTATATCTATCTATGTATTTACTTAAATTAGAGTCCTTCCCTCCTATTTAAAAATATATTTTTTAATAAAAATAAAATTTTATCTCTTCAAAAATGTGTCCATTCCTATTACAAATGGATGTTAAATATCCTTACCGGTATAATTGCTGTGTAAAACTGTGGAAGGTCTTTGCCTTCCAGAGGTTGTGTGAGAAATTTATGTCTTATTCACTTTTGATTTCATAAAAAA
This sequence comes from Neofelis nebulosa, assembly GCF_028018385.1. NCBI lineage: Eukaryota > Metazoa > Chordata > Mammalia > Carnivora > Felidae > Neofelis > Neofelis nebulosa. Next base: position 140,298,251 of record NC_080782.1, read on the forward strand.
AAGTAATATAGTTATATTTTGAAGTGTTAGCTATCTCATTGAGATTATTGACTAAAAATGTATTACTGTTATCATGGCAAAATCAGATGATCCACTTTGGAAAATTGAGTAAATGACAAAGAATACCTAAGAAATGTTTTCATTAAAAATTTGAATTTTATTAAAAACATTCTTGTAGACAGTTTCCTTTTATTTTTTCATGTGCATTTATTTTTATACTCAAAGAGTATCTAAAAGCAGAAATCATATTTTTCCTGTTAAAATGTTTATGAATTTGTGATAAATGGCTGTTTTTCATACATGTTCTGTTTTAACTACTGAATAATTGTTCAAGACCTCAGTAAAAAATAGAGTTATGTTGTAAACTGCTTAGATATACTAAAACATTACAGTGGCATTATAAAACACTGTCATTGTGGACATCCTTGAAACCTTGCCCGAGATGTTTAAAATTTGCTCAAAGAAAACAGTTTAGCCTATTATTGAAATTATTAAGTTTGGTTTTGTTTACTAGTTGCCCATGAAAAGAATGATCTTGATGTTATTTAAATAAATAGATGAGATATTTAAGGGTGAAATAAATATGTTAGATATTTAATAAATCAATGAATAATTTAACCTAGAAAAGAATAAAAATTTTTTCTCCTCTAAACTCATTATATACTCTGCATCTTTTCAAGATATATGAAAGGAAGAATCTCTTAGAATATCATGAAAATTTAATCAGATCCCTTGCAGGAACATTTAGAAACAATCGCTTTATGCTGTAATCACTTCCTTCAGTCCTGATCCTTGAGGTGTGTATGAGGTAACATTACTAATGTTCTTTGTCTTTTGGGAGGTATGTGTAATTATTCTGTGCCTCATTGGTCTATGAGTATATGCTCAACACTTTAATGAGAATTGCCCTTGCCTTGTCTGTACAATGCACTAAAAGAGAGTCAAATCCCCTTTCTGAACTTCAGGGACACATTTTTTGCCATGTATTATTCATTTTAAGTAAGTTAATGTCATTAGGAGACAGTTTCTGCCTTGTATGATAAAAGATTTTAAGTGAGGAGCAGTTAATTACTTATTGCCCATGCCCTGATGTGCTTTTCCATATGGCTTTTTTTTTGGCATACAAGTGACGAGAAGTCATCAGGGCAAAGTCATAAGCAGAACTTTTTATATTAAAACTTTAATGTACTAGTGCCCAAGGCACAAGCTAATTCCAGTTTTCTAGTTACAGAACCTGAGCGAATAATTTAGCATCTAGTGCTTCTCAATATGCTTATTTTAGTTCAACTTCTGTCTCTTAAATCAAACATAGAATTACCTCCCAAGTGCTTCAGTTGCATGTGTCAGTGACCTTGAAAGGAAAGTCTTAATAGCAGAACTCCTGCGTCCTCATGGGAAACATACTAAAACTTTTAAACTACAGCCGTGGGTCTAGTTTTGGTGTGATGAAATCCAAAATATGCGTAGTGGAAGGAATATTATGACATTTATTTTAGGTTATCTTGGATTATAGGAAAGAAAACAAAATGTTCTTTACCTTTCCTAATTATGAAGGTATGTGTTAACGATGTCCCTTGTTTGACAAATACTTGTTCTGGTTCCAGACTTGTCAATGAATACATGTAATAGTTATTGAAACTAAAAGAATCAAGAGTATGAGTCATTTAGCTCTAAAATGTCTCTATCAGAGAAGGTTGGGACCAGCCATCTTGTTGGGTGGGAGGGTTGTGAGTTGGCATCAGGCTGCCCTTATATAATAATCCCCTGTGTTTACTTTGTTGCTCTGCTCATTTGGGAGGGGTCTTGAGTGCCATGGGAAATTTGGTCTAGAGGTTCTCGTACACTTAGCCCTTGGTACTGTCACTTCATCTTAAAATATTAGAACTAGAAAAGACTTCAAAATAATTTAAGATTAGCTGTTTCATTTTATAGTTGAGAAAACCGAGGGCAAGAAGTTACAGTGATTCAGTCAAGCATACAGTTTAATTCTTTATGCTTTAATGCTATTAAAATACCTCTTAATTTCATGCATGCATCATTCTAACTATTCCTAAGTAGGTATCAGAAAAGCACAATCAAGTCACAATTTTTATTTTTCTTTATTAGACTATTGGAGACACTTTCTCTGAACTGGATTCAAGAATGTGATTACCAAGGAAGCTGGTATCAACATAATGTGTTTTTAGGGATGAAATTGGATCTAATTTAAACACAAATGTGAGATGTATTTCAGTTTCATAGTTTACATATTGTGTATTACTGAAGTTGATCTGCCATGTAAAAGGAAATTTGTGCTTGAGAAAGAGATTTTCTGGACTTGTCATAATTTTATGATGCTTAATGGTAGCATTCTTTTTTATTAATGGAAAAGGATACTTATCTGTAATCTTATTTGCCTTACACTGTGGTTATAATTTTATTTAAAAAATGAGACTTTGCATATTTTCATTTTAGAAAGAGATGTTTGGCAAGAAGATAGGAAAAAATAGAGAAAGAAACTCAATATATTACTAATGAAATAAAACTTGCCAAGAAATCAAGGCCAAGCCCAATTCAGTAGTGATTAAATAGCAATTATAATTTTAGAGCTATTAAGACAACAGTGTGAAGTGATTTAGTTTCAATTCAGTCCCAAGGAGGGACAGATGCACATTATAACAACAGATGCAGTCACTCCACTGACTAATACTCTGGAGTGTAAATCAGAAGAGCTGAGTCTGTGTTCAGCTTTATCAATAATTTTGCTGAGCTCCTAGTTCGAGTCACAAATTTTAATCTATAGCTGTTATTGCAATTCTTGCCTTTTTCTTGTAGAGAGATTTTGATGGTTAATGACTTCTGCAAGGGGGTGCTCAGTAAAGTTAAACAATGCTTTGCATGCTTTTAATGCATTTGACTGCATTAATGCATTTGACAAGAGCTGAAAAATGTGTGTCATTAATAAGTGTTATGACACTTCAATAGTTTGGCAGAGTGGAGTAACTATTACAGGGCTTAAAATTATTGGTTTCTCAAGGACTAATGATTTAAGCCAGTATCACAAACAAAAGATCTTCTTTCTCATTTTCTTATTTCTTTACATGTTTCCACTGTACAAATCTCTCTTTTTCTTATTACCATCTATCACCCAATCCTTGATATCTCCTAAGTCTGTCTGCAGCCTAGCCTTGCTGGGAAGCTTCAAGCTCTCTTTCTACCTGCCAACTGAATCTTTCCAAGTGGATGTCTCACAGGCACTTCAAATTCACCACATATTTAAACTAAGTCTGTCACCTTTCTCATAAAATATCTTTCTTTCACTCAGAGGCTGATTACTCATGCTAGGGAATTGAGAATTACATTTGCTACCTTCCCCTTTCATAGCTCATGGTCAAGACATTGGGAAGCAACCATCCACTGTTCGTCTACATTGCTGATAGCCATGTATAGGTCCTTACTGTTTTCTGTGTTAGATTAATGCCATTGAACAGGTTGGGAAGGGAGCTAGATGTTGTGGAAAGAACGAGGGCCCTGGCACCCAATAGACATGGATGTTTGAAGACTCAGTTCTGCCTCTTACTAGCTGTGTTTGTTTGAGCAGATCATTTAAATTTGTTGATCTTGAGCATATGCACCATATGACGGCAAGTAGTTACACAAAGTTTTGTTAAAGATTATATATTATGCACACACACACACATACATACATATATACATATATGTATATGTTCAGTGGCTGATGGATTTAGGATTTAAATAATCTGCAGTGATAGCCTTACAGTATACTATCTTTCAGTGAATCTGGGTTATCTCACCGTTAGCTCAAGAAGCCTTTCTACTGCTGCTGTAGCAGGATTCTCACCCAGAGTCATGACACTGAGGCCTTTTAATTTCCAGGAAGCAACTTTATTCATGCCAGCATCGCTCAGTTGGGTTAGTACCCGAAGAACTGAGCCCTGAATGTCATGTGGCATAGTTTTTTATACATTTTCTATTTCTTTTTCTTCCATATATGGTAACACACACAAGCATGTAGTCTGATTAAGTAGTCTCAGTTTACAGGTCATGAGGGATGTTGTCACATTGGCACATAGCCAGGTTACCTTGAAGTTTTCTCTCCCTTTTATTCTCTCTCCTTAGGCTGGGGGACCCTACCACACTGCTAAGTTCCTTCTAAATCTTATGTCTAGCCAAGGCTTTCCTAACCTTAACAAGCTTTAGAACCTCCTTACCAGTGTGTATCCTAATGTCCAAGATTTTGGCTTCACTTCCCACCACTTCTAGAAGACAGGTCTTCTTCCCACCATTGGAGTCCACCAGGTGCCTCCATGTTCCTCAGTCTTGTTTGTTCTCTTTCTGAATTGTCCTTTCTCCATTTTCCTTCATACCAAGACTTCATGTCTAACTAGTATCTTCCTTTTGAAGCCTTCCGTGACTCCCACCACTTGTCATATGTAGACGTAATTGCTTCCGTTCTGGAAATTCTTTATCCTTTTGTTTACATAGCTAATTATTAGTTAACTTCTGTTGACTTTTATCATGTTCTTGATACTCTTGCAAGTGTTTTGTGTGTATGGACTTACGTACGCTTTATTAGACAGCACTGTTATAACACATATTCCAAAGCTGAGAAACTCAGGCACAGAGTAGTTAAGGACACTTGCCTGAGATCAAAAAGCTCCTTAGTGGTGGAGTTAGGCTTTGACCCAGGCAATCTGGCTCCTGTGCCTGTATGATTATCCACTTAACTCCTTAGTGCCTCGCAGTATTGAACACTGGATGAGCTTTCATGTACCCCGGTGTTATCCTTCACATGAAAGAAAGACCCCAGCCCCACGTGGTACATGCATTAGTTTAGCAATAACAAGTGCAGTTAGGGGCAATTAGGATGTGAGCCCTTTAGGAGTATGCAAGTGATAGCTGTTTGTAAATGATTTTCATTGTTAAAGTGCTTTTGAAGGGTAATTATCCATAATACCGCATAATCAACTTTATATTACTTAGGGAGTGATTCTTCATTTTTGTGACTTGCTTTTTTGTCATTTACTGCTTTCACCTCTGGCCCATCATTCCTGCTTTTTGCTAATTCTTCTGCTCATTAGCATGTCCAATGGTAGAAGAGAGAGGAGATGAATTCTAATCATTCATTTTGCTCCTCCTTGACGGCTGCTACAGTAGGGAAAGGTTAAACTATTGGACAATGTAATGCTTGGGGTTATAAGATGAAATTTTATGCACACATCCTTATTTTCCATTACCATCAATAACAATATTCATTTAAAATGTAAAAACCATGTTTTGAGTACTAGGTTTTGTGGATCACATTAACTGCTGTTTCAGGAGCCAGGAAAGATAAGCTTAATTTTATATTTTTGACTTTTTAAATAAAGGCCCAATCTGAGAAAACTCAGGAGGTACTTTTTGACAATGTACTTCAATTAACTTATCAGTGTACATAAATACATCCCTATAAAAATTCAGGCTTTAGAAAACTTTGTTCAGTTCTCATTTGCCGAGTATATCTAAACTCCTTGCTTTGGTATTTATATCTTCTCCAATATTATTCCTGCATTAATCTTCAGTTGAAGGTCCCCTTATCTTCCCCAAGAGCATCCTTCTGGCTACACTGAGGTAGTTCCTAACATTTGCGTGTGCCACAGGCCCTCTGCCATGCCTGCTGTACTCTTTGTCTCTTGTCTCTTTTGTGAGCTCTGTCTTTGAATCCAAACCAAGCAGCAATATCTCAAGGAAAGCATCTCTGGGAAACTGCCTTGTTCCTGTCTTGTCTCCCTACTATGGGCTCCTGCAATGCTTCTCACTTCTATTGCTGACACTCAGTTTTGATGCGTTATATTTTATCTCCTTTTCTGCCTATCCTGTCTTACTTACTGGTTTTATATAATAATGGTAATGCAAACTGTGACTTATTGAGCACTTTCTCAAAGTCAGACACTGCACTCAAGTTTTGACAAACTATCTCACTGATTGCTTACAGCTTTAGGAGGTAGGCATTAGAAAGGAGGTAATAGCGGCTCAGAGAGGTTAAGACACTTGCCCTCAATTCCACTGCTTATGAGTGGTGGAGGCATTGCTTTTTGCCATGATTTCTTTTGAGGTCATGTCTCTTGTATTTCTCTACCGTTTATTGTGAAGCATCAGTGAGATATGTCTCACAGCACCAGAACGCACAAAGGGGACCTTAATCATCTGTGGATAATCATAGTATCTCTTAGGCTACAAATAAAAAGTACGTGAGTGAATAGGAATAAAAACACCAAGTTGATACTTCTTTATTTGCCAGATTTAAAATATCTTTCTAATTATATAGCACCCTAAACAGCAATTTATTGATGGAGAAATGATATGAGAATACCATAGTTTTTTAACTTATTAGTGACTACATAATGGCAAGCGGGAACAGCACATTTTCTTTCTTTCTTTCTTTTTTATGTTTATTTATTTATTTTGGGAGAGACAGAGACAGCATGAGCAGGGTTGGGGCAGAGACGGAGACAAAGAGAATCCCAAGCAGGCTCTGCGCTGCCAGCGTAGAGCCCGACGTGGGGCTTGATCTCATGAATCATGAGATCAACCTGGGCTAACACCCAGAGTCCAACGCTTAGTTGAGTGAGCCACCCAAGTGCCCCAGGAACAGCACATTTTCTAACATTAGGTGGTCACTTAGAACATCACCATATTACATAAAACTTAGTTTTGAAAATGTTAAGTCATCAAATTGATATTATTGTTTTATTTCCATTTTCTGACATCATCAGTACATTTTGTAATGTCCTTTTTTCCTTTCTCTTTCAGATTTTGAGAATGTTCAACTTGAAAGATATGTTATTTTCCAGTGTTCATGAATATCTCCAACACTTTACAGTGATTCAGTTAATGGAGAGTACCTTGTAAAAGGTTGGTTGATTATTTAATAACCGTCTCTGAGTTTGACTATATATATAGCTAAATTTAGATTTTTAAAATATAATTGTTATACTTTCTGATTTCTCAATCAATATTATTCTCTTTTTAAGATAAAGACAAACAACCATAGGAATAAAATATGGTTACCACGTGCATACTTGAATGTTGATTTGAAAGGTACATCCACTTTTAAGGTGTCTACTGAAATAACATTCTTCTTTCTCGTAATAGATGGTTTATGACAAATTTCTTTTCTTTGATAGATAATGTAGACTATTTTGAGGGTATCTATTATATGTGTAATAAAAATTTATTCATGTCAGGGCGTCTGGGTGGCTCAGTCAGTTCAGTGTCCAACTCTTGATTTTGCCTTAGGTCATGATCTCACAGTTCATGGGTTTGAGCCCTGAGTCGGGCTCCAAGCTGATGGTGCAGAGCCCGCCTGGGGTTCTCTCTCTCCCTCTCTCTCTACCCCTCTCCTGCTCTCTCACTCTCTCAAAAATAAATAAACTTAAAAAAAAATCTATTCACATCTCTGTGGGTTGGTACAGCCAAAGCAGGAAGTAGTGCTCCGTGTCAGCAGTGCCTCTTCTGGTAACAAAGTTCCTGGGGAAAAAGTGGTTGAACATCAGGAGCGGGATTCTCTTTTCTCTTCTGGAATCTAGCAAGCCATTTTTATTACTACACTTTAAATCTTGTCAGGAAGTGAAATGTTTAGTTATCTTAATGTGGATTACAATATTTTTACTCTGGGAGGTTTTACGTGGTTATAATTAAACTTCAGTTCTCTCTACTGTGTGTATTTGGTCCAGGACATGTGCCTTTTGAGTGTTTGTTTGCTTAGAAAAAATGTATCTTCCTTTTTTCAATAAACTATAAAAATACAAATAAACTCTTTGAGTGCTTTTTTGAGGAATTGTTTTTAAATGTTCATTATCTCAAGTTCTATTTTATTTCAAGGAGTTAAATGAGATGTATTTCAGTTTGATTTTAGGTTGTTCAGTGAGCTGAGGCCCATGCCATCTAGTTGTATGATGGTTTATATGCCTTTTCAGTGACATCTTCTTCCCCTCCTTCAGAGGACAACCCATCTTGAGGAAGGATTGTGGCAGTGAAAACAAGATTTTCCTTTTTCCTTCATCTTCTGCCTTCACTTGGCTGATTTGATCTGTATAAGCTTTTCAAAACCCTAGCCTCATAGCCCTTGACCTTCCCAATTCAAAAATCTTGGAGTTCTGTTTATTATCTGTACTTGCCACTCAACATTTGCAATTTGCCATCATGCAGAGCTGCTCAGCTTCAGAGATTTCATGTCTTTGTTCTTCTATTTCTACAACGGAAACTGTTAGTTCCCTTCCCTTGACCATCAATTGTTTCACTGCCTTACTCCCAGTCCTGCAGCCATTTGTAGATCTCACCTGTCTCTCTATTCAACTGAGACTATTCTAGAGACCATATCATGTGCCCTCACTCTTGTAAACTTTTCATAGTCCTGCTTTGTCAATACCCAGCCCTGGCAACATACAAATACCTGATTTACTTGTACTCGCATTCCAGTCTCATTGTGCAGCACAGAGTCACGTATCTTGATAAATTATCTGTAGCACATGATTTCCAAATAGGAATATTGGAAAAGGAGTGGAGACTTGAAGGAATGGAGAAAGGTGAGTAGTTCAGCTTGATGGGCTTGGAGGGAGGGGAAATGAAGGAGAATGGAACTAGAGGGGCGAATTAGACCTTCATATCAGAGCATAAAGGAATCATGCTAAGGAGTTTACACTCATCCTAAGGGTGGTGAGAAGTTGAGAAAATTCTGAGTTGATGAATAATGTTCTTAGAACTACATTTTTAGAAATAAAATGTTGCCAGCCATGTGGGAGGCTATTAGCATGTGAAGAACGATTTGAAGGATATCAGACTAGTTTGGAGGCTATTGAGATGGTACAGTCATGAAGTTTTAGGGCCTGGACTGGCCAGCTGGAATAGGGACGGAGAACTCTTTCTCCTATACTGTATTCTGTGGACCAGTGTCCTGTGTCACTTTCATAACGCTCTGCAGCTCTGTAGGAGACCTTCGGAAAAAGCTCTGGGCTTTTTACCAAGATGACATGTCAATTCGTCTTTCTCATGGGAGACAAATGAGTTTGCCAAAATATTTTTCCTAGTTAAAGCCTGGTGTGTATCTTTCCACTGGTAGAATTATTCTGCATACCGTAACAAGGGGGTGTAGTGTGTAATGTTTTCAAAATTTCTCTGAGGAGCGTTCCTTTGTGTAGAAATGATGGCAGATTCCAATTTAATTTCTACCATAGATCAGAAATGATATTTCCTCTCAGTGCTCTAAATAAGGTGAGACCTGTGAACCTACCTGAAATGATTTAAGAAGGTTATAATTGAATTGTCACCCAGATCGTACAGTCTTTGCCAGAGAGGTAACAAAAACATTTGGAAATAACTTTCTATTTTTAAGACAGTCACCAAACTTGACCACAGAGCCTGCCTAGGAGGTTGGTACACCTCGGTGTTGTCCTTATGACCCCCCCTGAGCTAAGTGAATTGATGGTCCTAGATAATGCTGATTGACAACTCACAACCTTGGGAGAAGGATGGAAAGAGCATGAATCGATTTGGAATATCCCTTGGCATTGCCTTGGAAAGGAAATAAAGGTATAGTATAAATTCTTTGGGCTTGTATCTTCTCTATCTTTTGACACCCTGAAATTTCCAACTTACTGTAAAAAAAATATTCTAAGATCTGGGCTGAAGAGCAGAGAGATTTTTAATTTTGTCGGAATACTGTCGTGTTTCTGATAGTCAAGTAGCTAGAACTTTCAAATGGCAGCCTTGAAAAAGAATAACAGTAGATTGAAATTATACTCGGACTACTGTGGCTCCAGTTCCTTGTTACATGACCTGACTGCTATGTTTTTCTGTTATCTTGAAAATTTTAGGAGGAGAAATAAGTAAGGTTTTGCATTCAGTTAGCCATTAGGGAGTGGAAATTCAACCCTTAATTTTTAACAAAGTTTATGAAGTAAATATTTGCGAATTTAGCCTGATCTATTTAGAATGAAGTTGATATTTTATATAAACATGTATTCTTTATTGTAGTTCTCTTCTTCTAACTTGTGTTAAGGTGTGTGTATACTTGCTATATTCTCCCTAACCACCTGCTATGGTAGCTTTTGGATGGCTGGAGATGAATTTCCAATTTTTGGATCACTGCCACTTCTACACAGTATTAACCTCCTCTGCTTCATTTAGTAGGGTCAAAACAGCTACGTGTGAGATCTATCACAATAGTGCAACTGTTAGTCCAGGTGAAAAAACGTTTTTGTTAATATATTGAGTCCCTTGAACTTATTTCAATGTAGTCGTGTGAATACTGACAGGGCATCTTTTAAATTTCGTCTTATTTAATAACACTTCCTTGAGTGCTTACATTTTCAACATCTTTATGAGGGATTTGAAATACAAAGATAAAATGAAGTCCTGGTTGTCTTGTAGGGGCGATAGTTAATTATGGATTGGAAGTCCATTTAATTTTTCTAAAAAGGAATCTTTGAAATCTTGCCTTGATTAGCTCTGTATTGCATGACATTCAGCACATATTCTGTAGTGGAATTTAGCATGATAGAAATACAATAATTATTGCTGTGTGGATTGTGTGGAAAGTAAGGTAGCCTCTCTGAGTTGGGGAGGAGAAATGAGTTCTGATAGTTTTTGGTATTCCAGAGCTTTCATTCTCTCTCTCTCTCTCTCTCTCTCTCTCTCACCCACACACAAAAATTCTATACCCAAATGGCTTTATATATATATGCTTTTTGGCCAAAGCTATTTCCATTCTAGTGTTATCATTGGGGTGGGAAGGAATATGAAATGAATGTAAGTCCTTACTCCCAACAACAAATCCAATGTAGTGGATATGAAATCCCTGATGCTCTAAGTCAAGATCTGGAAAAAAAAGGAAGTATCTGTCAACCCTTTTCTGGATTTAAATTAATGAGACACTGGGAATCAGCATGGTTCAGTAGTAACATTGACCCCCAAAACACAAACTATAGTCATTAGCTCTTTTGGGGTTTTGATGTTTTATATTTTTGTATTTCAGTAATTCTCTGTGGGTCTTTGGCATTGCTACGTGTTTTACAAACCAAGGCACTGCCTGCCTCATCTTAGACTATCTATTTAAGGGTGTTTTTATAGCAAACCCTCTAGGAAGAAACGAAGGGAAATTTCTCACTAGAGAGCAAAGGGCAGATGGTTTCATCTCCACTGTGATGAAGATCATGTCTGCCTCTGGGGCAAAATTCAAGCAGGCTGACTGCCCATTAGAAAAGATTTGGGCTTGCTAAGCTCGAGTTTCTTTCCTGTTGAGTACCGCCCCCTGCGTACAGGTGTTCCTTGGCCCGTTTTGCGGTGGCCCATGGCAGTTGAGGCTCAGAGACCTGCAGCAAAAGTGATGATGCTCTGGCTACAGCTAGGGCTCGACTAACAAAGTGTGCTTTTCTTTATGGATTAGGAGTATAGTGTTGTGAAACTATGCCTATGACATTGTGGTACACTAACTTGGAAGCTTGCAAGTACAGTAGAAATCTGAGCTTTCACAGTTCTTGACGGATACAAGATGTTAGAGCTGATTTCCTATTATAGAACCAAATGACGCTGAAATGTGGATGATCTGTCATTATTAATCTGTGGCATGATCCTAAATTGTTTCTTTTTTCCCAAAAGTCACATGACTTTTTTACTGTTATTGTTATAAACGTGGCAGAAACAAGGACAGTGATTTGAAAGCTGCAGGTAGAAATACTCCCCCAGGGAATATTACAATAGGATCATTACATGTGGATTTTGTTGTTGTTGTTTTTTTAGTTAACTCTTAAGCTCCTCATCTTCCACACAGAACTCTGCTTTATTATTTTCGCTCTTTCACAATGCTATTGCTTTTGAGATTCTTAACAGGCAAAGCCTAGGAACTTTACAGAAGCTAGGTAAGACCAAAAATATACTGAGTGCTTGCAGATCAAGCCTCATCCACAACTCTGTGGGGAATCAAGAAAATGGCAAGAGTGTAATGCAGTCCTTGTAATTTCAGTTCTCTTTTCTGTTTTATCTCTCTTGGGGCTGATGTATCCATCACCTGTTTCAGTGGAGTACATACTGAGGTGAAGCTTTGCTTAGTATTTTATTGAACCTCATATGAGATTAAAAGGAAAAGTCTGTTCATTATGTGTTGTGTGTATGAGTCTGTGTGTGTGCACATGAGTGTTTGAGTTTTCTATCAGTGCACATAGAAGCTTGGAATGATTTCCTCACATCTGTAATCAACATCTGTCTTCATAAAGAGAATTCCTGACAAACAAAAGGAAGGCAAATACAGTTCTTTTGCTCTTTGTTTTTTCCGCATTATCATTGAGTTTGGGCTGATCACTAACACATTTTTAAACAAGCCTGTGAAGCAGGTAGTGGGCTGAAGCGATTTTTTTTTTTGTGATATTTGGTTCTGTGCCAATATCAGTTTTACTTTAGCTCATTAACTTCTGGAGTGAAGAACCTCTGCCTTATTCATCTTTGAAACTCCACATTGGACTCCATCTGCCCTGGAACATAGGAGGTGCTCAGTAAATGTTTATTTGTTGGAATTGATGAAAAAATAATAATTGGACTCACAAATAGTAAATGGACACATTTTTAGTGGAACGAATGCCTGGAAGGAATTAAGAGAATGGTTTACTTCAGGCAGAATAATGCTTCTCATTTCAAACATCCAGAGGTGTTAAGGGGTACCTGGGTGGCTCAGGTTGAGTTTCCAGCTCTTGATTTTGCTCAGGTCATGATCTCATGGTCTTGGGATCAATCTTCATGTTGGGCTCTGCGCTGATGGCGCGGAGCCTGCTTGGGATTTTCTCTGTCTCTCTCTGCCACTTCCCTGCTCGTGCACATGTGCTATCTCAAAAATAAATAAACTTAAAAAAATTTTTAAAAATTAAAATAAAAAATGAGCCTTTAGCAATCTTCTGCTATTTTTATAAACTTTTTGTCTCTTATTATAATTCAAATAAATAATTACAGCTAACATTTACTGAGAGTTTATCAAGTGTCAGGTGTTGTTTTCAGCTGTCTCCATATTACCTGTCTTTCATATTACTAATGAAAACATTTTATTATCTGTTTTGTGCAAATGAGGAAATGGGAGGATAGATAACGTCCAGAAGTCACAGTTGTCAGGACAATACAGAGTCAGAGGAAGTTCCTAGGTTGATGTCTTAATACTGCCTCTTAGAGAAGGGTGGATATGCCCTTGCACATGCTGAACATGTTCCATGATCTGCAGCAACTGCCTAGAAGAGATTGAAAAGGAACTGAAAGGCGCACTATGTTGAAACTTACTGTTAAAACAAACAAAAATTTGGCTTCAAAAGCATTCTAGTTTCTTTGTCTGTGGCAAGAATTTATTTTCCAGGCATTCTGGCTGGAACCCATTAAACTTGGATATCAGTGCGAAGGGAAAACATACATTGTACTTGACCTAAGATTAAACTGTAGAAAGACCATGCCACATAACGGGTATCCAATAAATACTTTTTTGATAGACTGAAGGTGGTATTAGAATTCTAAAATGCTATTTCATTTTTAGACTGATCTATAATTATACTTAGCAAACTTTCTCATACCCATCATCCCTTTGTAGGTATGTATATCCAGATCTTTGGTTATAATATAGTATTGATTCTGAAGTAAATTTTATGTGTCTTTTGTATGGTATTGTGGTCAATTATGGGCCAGCAAATGTTTTTCTGGTGATGTAATTTACTGACATTCAAGAGTAATTCTACATGTGTGTAAATATTCAGGCTATAAAATAAATAGATCAAGATTCAGAAATCCAAAAGCTTGGTGGGAATTTTATAATATAAGAAAATTAACCTCTTCAGAATGGAAGCTCTAAGTTATTGCAGTTTTAGTTTTCATCAAACAGATGGAGAGTTCAGAAATTTTTCAGAAGGAATAGTCTTTAAAAATTTTTTTTAATTTAATTTTTTTATTTTTTTAAATTTTATTTTAGAGAGAGAATCTTAAGCAGCATGGAGCCCAACATGGGGCTTGATCCCACAACCCTGGGATCATGACCTGAGCTGAAATCAAGACTGCTACACTCAACTGACTAAGCCACCCAGGACCCCCTGATTTTTAAATTTTAAATAAAAATATAAAATTAATTGACATAAGCATATTTTGGATTATCCACAGGACCACTTATAACCAAGTCCTGAGAAAGGATTTAACAGCTGACACTTGCTTTACCTGAGTTTCTCAACCCCCATGTTACTGACATTTGGATTCGATGGTTCTTACTTGTGGGGACATGACCTGTGCTTTTAGGATGTTTAGAAGAATCCTTGCATTCTACCTCCTAGATGCCAGTACTCCCTCTTCCCAGCTGACCACCCAAAATGCCTCCAGATGTTGCCATATATCCCCTAGAGGACAAAATTGCCCCCATGGAGAGCCAATGTGCATTCGTGTCTAAGAATGAGTTTAAGCAAAGTGGCACTTAAAATGTGCGATACTATGGAAAGAGTAGAGGCGAAACTTAATACATAAATGATGCATTTCATACCAGGTAGAGGCCAAATGACATCACATGACAATTTAAGGCTTTACAATAGTTTTAATAGAAAAGTCTTAGAACACTTGAATGATAAGATATCAGAAAATACTGTAAGCATTCAGAACAAAGATGACAGATGTGTGCAGAGGCAGTTAAATATCGTATTTACGTTTAGTTGCAACATAATAGCATCATCTATCTCAATTAATGTTAATTGAATTTTATTGATTTTTAAATTTTGTTTGTATACATTGGTAAATTTGTTTTGGTTGTAGACTTAATGTTCCAAGCATAAGCTCTAAGCATGAGGAGTTTATACTTAGTTTTGTGTTTATACATATTTAGCGAACATAATAATAAAGAAGAATTTGTCAACACCAGAAATCCTCAAAGATTATTTTTTCCATTGAAAGGGATAACTACATTTCTAAAGCTTGAGAAACACTGGATTTGGGGTATCAGAGGCTGAGTGAAGAGAGGGGCAGTGGGCCAGTGGGAGGAGAAGGACATTGGTGAGAAAGATGGGGAAAACTCTAGGCTTAGATGCTGGACTCCTGCTGTATCATTTTAATTTGTGTCAAGTACATAAGACCTAAAAATCAACTTCTATTTTTATAACTAGCTCACAAAATCACAGAGACTGTTGAGTTATTTTATATTTTTCCTTTTGACAAAATTTAAAAGTTTATAAACATATTTGTGCTTTGTATAAACCACCATATGGAAAGCACACTTATTCAAATGAGCTCGTTTCAATTTTGATCAAAACTGAAGGGACATAAGAATTAGGGGTGGAATTAAGTATCTTTTCAGGTGATTTTGACAACTTACTGTGTCACATTGTACAAACAATATGCAATCCCTGTGATTTTACAGCAGGTGGAATGACCTCGCAGGCTGTGGAACAGGCTCTCTTTAGCTGACACGCTCCCTTTCACATTATTGTTGTTACCTTACTCCTCTGCTGGATCCCTCTGCTCAAAGAATCCTTGAGACTCTCCTGCCTTATAAAGCAAAGGAGATGGAAAACCCTCCCCTTCTAGCCATGACTGCCTGCCTTTTTTTCCTTTTATTCTCTTCCCTTGAAGGGTGTTCTGGAGTGATGGTCAGTAAAGTAAAACCATGAAATTGATTATAACTGGTCATGGTTTCACTGTCTGAAGTGGAAGAGCCAGACCCTTCTGCTGAATCCATTTCTCTCCATTCCCAGAATGGGAAGATCCCTAGAATAATTGATTCATCCAGCTCTAGGACGGCTGGAGATTATATTCTGCACTGGTCTCCAGAATAAGGGGATGTGGAAAAGTAAGGATTGGAAAGCATTTCCTAGCTTTCTGGAAGGAAGGCACTTTTTTTCAATCTACGTACTATGGAGAGAGATGGTTGGACCTTCTCCCCTCATCTAACAATGGCCTAGACATCTACACTGCTATAGACAGCCAGGCCAGAGACTCTCAGTTTTAATATAGACTCTAATGAATCAACACTGGTTTTGAAGGCTAAAGAAAAAAGCTTTGGAAGAGAGAGAGAGGGGGCTTTCTGAGGAGAGAGTTTGAAGATATTTGCAGTGCACTGGGAACCTTGTTGTTCTCCATTTATGGGGAAGCAGGATTTTGATTGTATCATGTATCTCCATGGAATTTGGGGCATTTGAAGATTTGTGTTGGTATTGCATTTCTAAAGGGACACAATAAAAATCCAAGAAGTAAATTAGAGAAAAAATTCACTGTATCATTAGGATGACCCTCTGCTAATTAGGATCATTCCTTTCTTCAAAAATTTTAGATGATTCAGGTTACATTTAGAGAAATGAACATTCCTTTGTGCTTTCCTCTGTGCATTTTGGAAATGAACATTCCTTTGTGCTTAGTGTGACATAATTATCATGGTTTTAATTTTAAAAAGACAGTTTTGCAGGAAGTTTTATCTGTCACTGTATAAGTTCTAATTTGTAGCATTTATGCTTTGAGGTCCTGATATTTGAAAAGAGAAATCCTTCAAATTGCTATGATTTTGGAATCAGACCTCTCACTTTTATAAATGAGCAGTATCATTTGATAGAAAAAGTAAGTGGCTTTTTTTTAATGCCAAACTCTGCAAGATGAGTGAAAATGTAGGCTTAGTTTCTGGCAGGCACAGTAGTCTTGTAAACTGCCAACACATGTGATGAGTGAAGCTTGTATCAGGCTTGTGAAAGACATAGGAAGAATCCCCAAAGAACTAGGAATAGAGACTTTAACCTTCTAAAAGTTCATAAGCTCACTGAAAACAATTGTTTGGACATCTTCCTGATTATCCCTGTAAAAGGAAACAAGGTTTGATTTCTTTCAAAAGGCCACTCTTTTGGGAGATGCACGAATGTGCTTTATACACTGATATATTTTTCAGAACTCTAAATTGCTAAAAACAAATTTATCTGAAATTTTATGAAACAAATGATCTCTTGATTATTTATTGTTTCTTGAATTCATATACATATTAGCAGCAAATAGGCTGTCATGGTTATTTTAAAATTGCATTTTTAAATTCACTTACATTGAGTAAATCTGGTTCTATATGGAGAGGAAAGAAAAAAGTTAAATGATGCTTCAATCACTCCTTTTAAAAGCATTCTTTATTTTGTATTTTGGAAACAAGGAATTCTAAATGGAATACTTTCAGGTATGTACATTACAAGGTACTCATTATTCTTCATCCTTGAGGAAGAATTCTTTCCTAAGAAGATAATGCTGATGACGCTGGAAACCGAAAGGTGGGATTTCGGGTATTAGAGAAGAAATGATACTTTTCAAGCCTTTGATCTGGAATAAAGAGCTATCTGAAGGAAGCAGAGAATGATCATCAACCACAGAGAATCTAGACTCCCCCTCCCCCATAGCTGGTTCTGGAGTATTTAAGCACATTTTCTTTTTCATTGCAACTGATGTTCTTATGCATATTTTCCAAATACAAACTAAAGTGCCTTGTTGTTATATTCCACCTATATCCCAGGAAGACCCAAGAAAAATGGAAATACATTCCACAGCTGGGTTGTGAAACATACACTTTGTTTTCCCTCTATTCCTCTTTATTTTTATTCCACTTTATTCCTATCACTTTCTCCTTATTTTGGAGAGATTTCTTCTCCATAAGTAATAAAGTTAATTTTGTGTGTAAAGGAGGGCACACAGTGCCTCCAATGCTAATGGAGTTTAATTTCTAGCTGAAACATTTCTCATGAATACTTAAAACATTAAAGAGAGATATAAATAATTTCAGCCAGAGAGGGAGTTACATCTTTCATGAACTTGGCATTCATGCATTCAACAACTATGTTCTGTATGCCTGTGATGTGCAGGGCACAGTGCACAAATCCATGTATTAATTAGAAATCGCCCATGCCTTCCTGTAGGAGGAATAAATAATTCAAATTAGAATTATGTAAAAATACCACAAGCTTATTTCTAGAGCCAAGAATTCTCCCTGGAAGATAGGATAGCATTTGAGCTGGATCTATTATACAAAAAATAAAAATAAAAAATAAAATCTTACCATGTAAGAATGAAAGAAAGGACATCCCAAGAAAAGAGAAGAGTTCAAATGCAGGGGGGTAGTATTTTGGGAAACAGCAAGAAGTGTGTTAGATTACATATTTAAACTTTTTGTTTTCCAGCTCAAAGCACAACTTATCATGGACTTTCTCCACTCTTAGCAAACCATCTTTATCGTCTTCTAACCCAGCCCTGCCTTGTCATCCCAGATAGAAGAGCTGGTACAGCTTTGCCCTTGGGCCATTTCTGACTAGAGCAAAAAGCTTTATTGACTACTTTGGTCCCAGTAAA
This sequence comes from Neofelis nebulosa, assembly GCF_028018385.1. Taxonomy (NCBI): domain Eukaryota; kingdom Metazoa; phylum Chordata; class Mammalia; order Carnivora; family Felidae; genus Neofelis; species Neofelis nebulosa. Next base: position 140,316,590 of record NC_080782.1, read on the forward strand.
CAGAGTTTGGAATCAGTCCTGTTAACCTAGATCTAGGGTAGCTATGCCAACATGACCCCTGATGATTAGGAGGGCCCACCTAATCTAGACACCATCTCTAGCCTCTTCTTTGATCCCTTGTGTTAAACTTCAGCCCATGGCATCACTAATATTCTGCCAGTCTTGTCCCCTGGCTAGGAGGCCTGTTTGCAGCATCTTTGTTTCTGCCTGGCCTACTATTTTGAAGAGGTTGATATTTCTGTAAGGGCAATACAACTGCTCATATAAAAGTGTGGGTCCTCCTACTTGTTCTCTTCTCAATGTGCATTTTTCCCTGGAGTGAACTTCTTTGAAGAAGTTGAGACTTGACAGAACCAAGATTGACTTGGCTTCATCACTTTGGTATGGTTCTTGGAACACTGGCATTGGCTATCAGCAGCCCTTCCCTCTACTTGGAGGCCAGTACTGGACTCAGCCAGCTCCTCAGTGAAACACTTAGACTAGTCGGATAAAAGTAATAGAAACTTATTTGAGCTAATTGTAAGAATGATACTGATATATTTATTGGAAGAATACAGCTGTATGTCACATACACACTAAAAGCTATAGAATCAAGTCATAGAAAAAGCAATTTTGAGGCTAGAGGCAGTGGAACTGCCTAGTGGATTGTTTGCTCACAGTTGGAAAGAATCAGCTCCATATCTTTTTTTACCCTTGCAACTCTGAGCTCAATTACTTAACAGAGTGAAATTCTTGAGAGTTATTGTGTGTGTGGACTTGGTCTAGATTGGTCTGTGCCTTCCTCTCCCCTTTGGCCAGATTAAGTCAAGTCCCCTTAACTGACATCCTACCAAGACCGCACTCAGTGGGAAGAAAATAAACCTCCAAACAAGATGGTAGTATTGCATACCAAAGAAGTTGGAAGGAATACTGGACAGGCAAAACCAAGACTGCCAACTGTGCTGGGCTCTCTGTTTGTCTCTGGTCGAAGTTATCATTTCCTCTTTGCTGGCCAATGCTGTTCGGGTCCATTATACATTGGGACCAACTGCTCCTAATTTATAGTAATATTGGAATCTCTCACATTACTTTCTATTTTATGAAGTCTCTTCTTGCAGGATTGCTTATTTAAAGTTTGGTCAGACTCAGGTTGGTTGCCTAACCATCATCAGAATCCAAAAGTCTCTAGCCAAGGGACCATATTTTGTTTCTGTTAGACTTGAGAGGAATAACAAGATATATTTATCTATATATAGAAAACTGCAATCAGGTTTTAAAAGTCTTAATATCTCAAACACAATACTAAGATTTCCTAATCCTCTCCATTTAGATTGGGTTAAATTAATTACAATTAATTTTGGTAATGCTTACTGAAGCCTGAAAAATGAAGAAAGTAATTTTAATACAAGTTACATCTGTGACCATTATAATGCAATATTTTTTGTAACCATGAATTAATAAGATTTGATATTTCTTATTATTGACTTTAAAATTCAATACATATTTAAAAAAAATCTCTTTTAAGCAATGATATGTGACACTTTCATTGAAGAAGTCATTGTTAAAAAAGAGAACTGCCCTGGGGCTCGTGGGTGGCTCAGTCAGTTAGCATCTGATTTTGGCTCAGGTCGTGATCTCATGGTTCATGAGTTCGAGCTCCATGTCAGGTTCTGTGCTGACAGCTCAGAGTGTGGAACCTGCCTTTGATTCTGGGTCTCTTTCTCTCTCTGCCCCTCCCCTGCTCTCTCTCTCTCTCTCAAAAAAAAAACAAAAAACAAAAAAAAGAACTGCCCTAAAACAGTGCTCACTCTTCTCACCTTGATCAGCCATGAATTTATTTATTCTTTGATTTCACATGAACAAAAGACCGGTTAACATATTAGGACAAGATGATATTTAAAGACATTTTCAGTTAAAATAGTCAAATGATTCTCTGACTCTTCAGTATATTGTTTGGCTATATTTTTGCCTGTTGTTAAGAGCTTCTTGCTATACATATGAGAGTACTTAATAAATATAGGCAACTCTGTCACTTAATTTCATTCAAATATGATGCTAATTAGGTCTAAGTGATTGATTTTCACATTATGTAAACTGGGTATTTTTTGTAGAGAACTTATTTCTCTGATCATTCTCCAATCATATATCTCCTTTCAACCAGTAATGTGTGCTCCCTGCCACAAGGGAGTATGAGCATCAAGTGGTGAGCAGCTCGGTATAACCCACACAACCATAACAACTCTAAGTTATTACATTTCCCCCCATAATGTTAGTCCTACAATATCATCTCAGCCATTGGACTGTGACACACGAGTGAGACGGTAGACCTGTCAGATTTGTAAGAGCCTTACCAAAAAAATAATAGCAACAAAAGGCATTTTCAATTTCTTTCTTTTATGTTAACTATTATTTGCAACAATCACCTGTTTTTTGACCGGACCTCTACTGTGCAATATATTTCAGAAATACTCCATGAGAACAAGAAAAGGTATTCAAGTTTCTTGGGTTAAAAGACAGTGTGCATACCATTATAGGGAGGTAGGAGATAAAAGAGGCCCCCGATTTCAAAGAAGTTTTGTGATGGGACTTCTTAGAAAGCAAGGGAGCATTGTTAATTTGGGCTCAGCTCCATTGCTTTCAGTGAATAAGTCAATATAAATGCACTGGGTCAGTCTGGATTCAGGTGAAAGTGATACTGTACTATGCGGTATATTTCTGTCAAATCTTTGCTGCCAATGAACCAGCTCAGAATAGAATGCACTATTGGTTTTAATAAAGTTACTAAGTGCATAGTGTGAGTACATAAAAGTTTAGTTTTTGAAAAATACTAATGTAACCAAGAAACAAAAAGATAATATTTGAAATTGTTGAAAGATATATATTAGGAAGTACCTCAACATATGGCTTACTGAAAAACATGACTCTTGCCATGGAGATGTGTTATTACAGAAAGGAAGAAATCTAAGATGGGGAAGAAGCATTATAGATTCATGAAAAGTCCTTATGAAACCTACAGATCCATACCAAATGCCTATTATAGCTGAATATTCTGTTAACATGCTCAGATAATGAGTTTTAAACAGTAGGGATGGTTACATAATAACCATATATCATGGATTTTTCAATTAACTGCTCCTAGAGGATTATATTAGGACCTGAGGGTAGGTGTCACATAAGGATGATTTTGAATCAGTTACCACTCACCTCACCCACTTGTTATTTTGAGAGCTTCAAAGTCGTTAGTTGGATCAATTCATAAGGCACAGCAGGAATTCACGTTTTTAAAAGAGTTAGAGTGAGGGGCTAGATGTCCTGGCAGCCAAACTAACTTTGGAGTTCCCCATATGACTCCTTATGCAACCCTTCCTCATGACACATTCAGCCTCTACAACTAAACACTTCAAAATAAACACTGCCCTTAAACATTACCCATCTGAACAAGTGATATTCAAGGTTCAGAGGGCAACTGCAGGCCATGCTACCAACTCTGCGCCAATCAGTTGACAGTCACCTGATATCAGCAGTCATGGAAGCCGAAGTTTTATAAAATGAATGATAAATGCAAGGATACAAAAAAAGAATACAAAAAAAGTTTAACTCTTTAATATGCTTCCCAAAGATTTCTTATTCAAGATACTGCATAGGAAAACTCTAGCAAAAACCATAGACAGTTTTGAAATGTTTTGCTAACACTAAAGACAGAAAAAAAAACCACGTATTTTGTAAAAGAATTTGGCACTATATTTCTGTACACTACTTTCAATTTTTTTGACTGTGAGGAATGTGAGTCCGTTGTGATTGATGAGAAAAATGTAGAATGAAATATAATCCAAATGAGCTCATATATTATACATGTGATAAATCCTCTACTCTGAAAATGAAAGAAGAGGTTTTTACATTTATGAACATTAAAAAAATCAGGATTCCTCCCTCCAAGGTAAATCCTAATTCATATTTAAAGGCTATTAATTTGAATAAATTTGAGGGTTTTAGTTACCTTGGAGTGTCTTGATTTGCCCTCAACATATAGATGTTTAATAAAATCAAGTATAAGATAGCCTAGTATAATCATTACTAATTATGATGGATAAGGAAGAATTCAGGAAAGTGTTGGAAATTGAGCTGACCCTTAGAGAATTCAGGAACTGAATTAGAAAAGAAAAAAACGGTGATGGGGGAGTATGTTGACATATTTTCTGAGAACTATTTTGTCCACAGAGCTTTTGTTTTAGTTAACTGGGTTTTGACCTCAGTCTATCTATAGTCACATGGGTGGCTGAAAATAATGTACTATCAAATTTCCCAAACAGCCAGTTGGAATTCTTTTTATTCAAGTATAATTAACATACAGTGTTATATTAATTTCAGATATAAACATATTGATTCAACAATTCTATACAATACTCAGTGCTCATGAAGATGCGTGTACTCTTAATCTCCTTCATCTGTTTCACCCATGTCCCTGCCCACCTCCCCTATAACAACAAGTTCGTTCTCTATATTTAAAAGTTTATTTTTGTTTTCCCTTTTTTCCTTTGTTCCTTTGTTTTATTTTTTATTTATTTTTAATTTCTATTTTAATTACAGTTAATTAACATACAGTGTTATATTAGTTTCAGGTGTGCATTGTAGTGATTCAATACTTGCATGCAACACCAGATGCTCATCATGACAAATATACTCCTTAATCCCCATCATCTGTTTAACCCTTTCCCCCTACCCACCTCCCCTCTGGTAACTATCAGTTTGTTCTCTATAGTTAAGGGTCTGTTTCTTGGTTTCTCTCTCTCTCTCTTTTTTAAAGTTTATTTTATTTATTTTGAAAGAGAGAGCGAGAGAGCAAGTGGGGGAGGGGCAGAGAGGAAAGGAGAGAGAGAATCCCAAGCAGGCTCCGTGTGCTGTCAGCATAGAGCCCAACACTGGGGTCAGTCTCACTGGCCATGAGACCATGACCTGAGCCAAAACCAAGAGTTGTATGCTTAACCAACTGAGCCACTCAGGTGCCCCATCTCTCTTTTTTCCCTGGGGTTATTTGTTTTGTTTCTTAAGTTTCACATATGAGTGAAATAATAAGGTCTTTGTCTTTCTCTGACTCTTTTCTTAGCATTATACTCTCTAGCTCCATTCATGTTTTTGCAAATGGCAAGAGCTCATTATTTTTTAAGGCTGAAAATAGTATTCCATTGTATACATATACCACTTCTTTACCCATTCATCTATGGAGGGACACTTGGGTTGCTTCCATATCTTGGCTATTAGAGATACTATTACTATAAACACAGGGGTGTATACATCTTTTTGAATTAATATTTTCATTTTCTTTGGTTAAATAACCAGTGGTGGAATTACTGGATCATATGGTAATTCTATTTTTAGTTTCTTGAGAAACCTCTATACTGTTTTTCACAGTGGCTGCACCATGTTGCGTTCCCACCAACATTGAATGGTGGTGCCTTTTTATCCAAATTCTCACCAACATTTGTTGTTTCTTATGTTTTTAGCCATCCTGAAAGACATATGGTGACATCTCATTGTGGTTGATTTGTATTATCCCGATGATGAGTGATGTTGAGCATCTTTCAAGTGTATGCTGGCCATTTGTATGTCTTCTTTGGAAAAATATCTAATTCATGTGCTTTTCTCATTTCTTAATTGGATTATTTATGGGCTTGGTGTTGAGTTGTACAAGTTCTTCACATATTTTGGATATGAACCACTTACCAGATGTATCACTTGCAAATATCTTTTCCATTCAGTAGGTAGTCTTTTTCTTTTGCTGATGGTTTCCTTCACTGTTCAGAAGCCTTTTATTTTGATGCTGTCCCAATGGTTTAATTTTACTTTTGTTTAACTTCCCAAAAGGGACATACCTAGAAAAATGTTTGTACTGCTGATGTCAAAGAGATTATTGCCTATGTTTTCTTCTAGGAACTTTATGGTTTCAGATCTCATATTTAGGTATTTAATCCATTTTGAGTTTATTTTTGTGTATGGTGTAAAAAAGTGGTCCAGTTTTTATATTTTCGGGTTTTTTTTTTTATTTTGGTTTGTTTTTGTTTTTGCATGTTGCTGTCCAGTTTTCCCAACACCGTTTGTGACTGTCTTTTTCTCATTGGATATTATTTCCTGCTTTGTTGAAGATTAATTGACTATATAATTGTTTATTTCTGGGGTCTCTATCCTGTTTTTTTTTTAACTTTTTTTTTAACGTTTTATTTATTTTTGAGACAGAGACAGAGCATGAACGGGGGCGGGGCAAGAGAGAGGGAGACACAGAATGGGAAGCAGGCTCCAGGCTCTGAGCCATCAGCCCAGAGCCCGACGCGGGCCTCGAACTCACGGACCGCGATATCATGACCTGAGCTGAAGTCGGACGCTTAACCGACTGAGCCACCCAGGGTCCCCAAGGTCTCTATTCTGTTATATTGATCTATGTGTTTCTTTTGGTGCTCTTGTCAGTATCATGCTGTTTTGATGACTACAGCTTTGTTGTATATCTTGAAATCTGGGATTGTGATACCTCCAGCTTTGTTCTTCTTTCTCAAAATTACTTTGGCTATTTGGGGTCTTATGTGTTTCCATACAAATTTTAAAATTATTAGTTCTACTTCTGTGAAAAATGCAGTTGGTATTTTGATAGGGATTGCATTAAATCTATGGATTGCTTTGGGTAGTATAGACATTTTAACAATATCTGTTCTCCCAATCCATGGGCATAGACTATCTCTCCATTTGTTTGTGTCATCTTCAGTTTCTTTCATCAGTGTTTTATAGTTTTCAGAGCATAGGTCTTTCACCCCATTGATTAAATTTATTCCTAGGTATTTTATTCTTTTTGTTACAATTGTAAATGGGACTTTTTTTTTTTAATTGCTCTTTCTGCTACTTCATTCTTAGTGTATAAAAATGCAACAGATTTCTGTATATTAATTTTGTATCCTGTAGCTTTACTGAATTAATTTGCCAATTTTAATAGTTTTTGGGTGGAGTCTTTAGGGTTTTATATATATATTATATGATCTGCAAGTAGTGAAAGTTTTACTTCTTCCTTGCCAACTGCTTTTTATTTCTTTTTTTTTTGTTTGTTTGATTGCTGTGATTAGGACTTCCAGTACTATGTTGAATAAAAGTGGTGAGAGTGGACATCCTTGTCTTCCTGATCTTAGAGGAACAGTTTTCAGTTTTTCACCATTCAATCTGATATTAGCTGTGGGTTTTTCATATAAGGCTTTTATTATGTTGAAGTATGTTCTCTCTAAACCTACTTTGTTGAATTTTTTTTTTTTAATCATGAATGGATATGGTATTTTGTAAAAAGCTTTTCCTGTATCTATTGAAATGATCGGGTGATTTTTATCATTTATCTTGTTGATGTGATGTATCACGTTGATTGATTTGCAAATATTGAATCACCTTTGCATCCCTGGAATAAATCCCACTTGATCATGGTGAATGATTTTTTAAAAAATATATTGTTGGATTCAGTTTGTTAATATTTTGTTCAGGATTTTTGTATCTGTGTTAATCAGAAATATTGGTCTATAGTTCTCCTTTTTTTGTATCTGGTTTTGATATCAGGGTCATTCTGGTGTCATGGAATAAATTTGGAAGTTTTCCTTCCTCTTCTATTTTTTGGAGCAGTGTGAAAACAATATTTATTAACTCTTCTTTAAATGTTTGGTAGAATTCACCTGTGAAGTCATCTGGTCTAGGACTTCTGTCTGTTGGGAATTTTTTGATTAATCACTCAATTTCATTAGTCTATTTCAATTTTATATTTCTTCCTGATTCATTTTTGCAAGGTTATGTATTTCTAGGAATTTATCCATTTTTCCTAGGTTGTCCAATTTGTTGACATATAATTTATTTATTTATTTATTTATTTATTTATTTTTGGTACAGAGAGAGACAGAGCATGAACGGGGGAGGGGCAGAGAGAGAGGGAGACACAGAATCGGAAACAGGCTCCAGGCTCCGAGCCATCAGCCCAGAGCCCGACGCGGGGCTCGAACTCACGGACCGCGAGATCGTGACCTGGCTGAAGTCGGACGCTCAACCGACTGCGCCACCCAGGCGCCCTGACATATAATTTTTATAATATTCTCTTAAAACCTTTTGTATTTCTGTGGTGGTGATTATTATTTCTCCTCTTTTATTTCTTTTTTTTTTTAAGTTTATTTATTTATTTTGAGAGAGAGCGTGCATGCTTGAGTAGAGGAGGGGCAGAGAGAGAGAGAATCCCAAGGAGTCTCTATACTGTCAGTACAGAGCCCAATGTGGGACTCAATCTCATGAACCATGAGATGACTATCTAAGTCAAAATCAAGAGTCAGATGCTTAACTCACTGAGCCACCCAGGCACCCCATCTCTTTCATTTCCAATTTTGTTTGAGTACTTTCTTTTAACTTTTATGAATCTGGCTAAAAGTTTATCAATTTTGTTGGTCTACTCAAGAAAGCTGCCCTTGGTTTTATTGATATCTATTGGGCTTTTTTTTTTCATTGTTTGTTTGTTTCTATTTTAATCTTTATTATTTTCTTCCTTCTATTGGTTTTGGGCTTTGTTTATTCTTTTTCTAGTTCCTTTTGGCATAAGTTTAAGCTGTTTGAGATTTTTCCTGCTTTTTAAAAATGTTTTATTTATTTTTGAGAGAGAGAGAGAGAGTGAGAGCATGGGAGGGGCAGAGATTGAAGGAGACAGAGAATCCCAAGTGGGTTCTGTGCTCAAACAGCAGTGAGCCTGCTGGATAAAGGGCTCAAACTCACAAAGTCAGACATTCAACCAATTGAGCCAACAAGGTGCCCCTTTCCTGCTTCTTAAAGTAGGCCTGTATTACTATAATCTTCCATCTTTTTTATAGTTTATTTTTGAGAGAGAGAGAGAGAGAGAGAGAGCGCACAAGCAGGGGAGGGGCAGAGAGAGAAGGAGACACAGAATCCAAAGCAGGCTCTAGGCTCTGAGCTGTGAGCTGTGAGCTGTGAGCTCAGAGCCCCATGTGGGGCTTGAACTCACGAACCATGAGATCATGATCTGAGCTGAAGTCAGATGCTTAACTGCCTGAGCCATCCAGGTGCCCCTATAATCTTCCCTCTTAGAACAGTTTTTGCTGCATCCAACTATTTTGGATCATGTGTTTTCATTTTCATTTGTCTCATGTATTTTATTATTTATTCTTTGATTTCTTGGTTGGCCCATTTATTATTTAGTGGCATGTTATTTAACCTCCTTGTCTTTGCATTCTTTCCAGACTTTTTTCTTGTGTTTGATTTTTAGTTTCCATACCATTGTGGTCAGAAAAGATGTATGATATGATTACAACCTTTTTGGATTTGTTGGACTTGTTTTGTGGCCTAACATGTGGTCTATTCTGGAGAATGTTCCATGTGCACTTGAAAATAATATATATTCTGTTGTTTTTGGATGTAATGTTCTGAGTATGTCTGTTAGGTCTATCTGGTCCAATGTGTCATACAAACCCACTATTTCCTTATTGATTTTATGTGTGGATGAAATATCCATTGATCTAGTGGGATGTTAATGTTCCCTACCATTATTGTTTTGCTATCAATTTCTTCCTTGGTAATGTCTATTAATACTTGTTTTATGTATTTGGATGCTTTCATGTTCGGTGCATATTTACAATTATTATAACTTCTTGTTGAATTGTCACTTTTATGATTTTGTAGTATTTTTTGTGTCTTGTTACAGTGTTTGTTCAAAGTCTGTTTCATCCAATGTAAGTATTGGTACCTAGCTTTCTTTTTGCTTTCATTTGCATAATAAATGTTTTCCATCCCTTCACTTTTAATCAGCATGTTCCTGTATCTTTATTTTTTGCATATATATTAGAGGTTTTTGATTTATGGTTACCATGACGTTTATATGTAACATCCTATGCATATAGCAGCCTACTTCAGGATGATGATCGCTTAAGTCTGAACCCATTCTAAAAGCACTAAATTTTTACTCCCCCTCCCACCATATTTTATGTATATGATGTCATACCTTATATCCTTTTATTTTGTGAATCCCTTGACTGATTTTTATAGATACAATTGATTTTACTGCTTTTGTGCTTTAATCTCTGTACTGGTTTTATACACGATTAATCAACACATTTATTATGTTTGTATGTATCTGTGAAATTTTTTTTTCTTTTCTAATTTTCTTACTTCTGATTATAGGCTTTTGTTTCCATTCAGAGAATTCCCTTTAATGTTTCTTGTAAGGCTGGTCTAATGGTAATGAATTCCTTTAACTTTTGGTTGTCTGGAAAATTCTTTATCTCTCCCGTCTCCTATTCTGAATGATAACCTTGCTGGATAGAGTAGTCTTGATTGCAAGACTGGATGTTTGTTTGTTTGTTTTCCTAATTAGGGAAGTTTTCAGCTGTCATTTCTTCAGATAAATTCTCTGTCCTTTTTCTCTTTCTTCTCCTTCTTGGATTCCTATAATACAAATGTTTTTATGCTTGATGATGTTGCTGAGCTCCCTTAACCTATTCTAATTTTTAAAATTCTTTTTCTGTTCAGATTGGTTGCTTTCCAGTACCCCTGTCCTTCAGGTAACTGATCTGTTCTTTTTATTCCTCTAGTCTGTTTATTCTGTTGGGTGCATTTTTTATTTCATTTATTGAGTTCTTTAACTCCGGTTCTTTTTTTAAATATTTTTTTTATTTTTTATTTTTATTTTTTATTTTTAAATATAAAATTTATTGTCAAAATGGTTTCCATACAACATCCAGTGCTCATTCCAACAGGTGCCTTCCTCAATACCTATTACCCACCCTTCCTTCTCTCCCACCCCCCCATCAACCCTCAGTTTGTTCTCAGTTTTTCAGGGTCTCTTATGTTTTGGCTCCCTCCCTCTCTAACCTTTTTTATTCCTTCCCCTCTTTCATGGTCTTCTGTTAGGTTTCTCAGGATCCACATAAGAGTGAAACCATATGGTATCTGTCTTTCTCTGTATGGCTTATTTCACTTAGCATCACACTCTCCAGTTCCATCCACGTTGCTACGAAAGGCCATATTTCATTTTTTCTCATTGCCACGTAGTATTCCTTTGTGTATATAAACCACAATTTCTGTATCCATTCATCAATTGATGGACATTTAGGCTCTTTCCATAATTTGGCTATTGTTGAGAGTGCTGCTATACACATTGGGGTACAAGTGCCCCTTTGAATCAGTACTCCTGTATCCCTTGGATAAATTCCTAGCAGTGCTATTGCTGGGTCATAGGGTAGGTCTATTTTTAATTTTCTGAGGAACCTCCACACTACTTTCCAGAGCGGCTGCACCAATTTGCATTCCCACCAACAGAGCAAGAGGGTTCCCGTTTCTCCACATCCTCTCCAGCATCTATAGTCTCCTGATTTGTTCATTTTGGCCACTCTGACTGGCGTGAGGTGATATCTGAGTGTGGTTTTGATTTGTATTTCCCTGATAAGGAGCGACATTGAACATCTCTTCATGTGCCTGTTGGCCATCCGGATGTCTTCTTTAGAGAAGTGTCTATTCATGTTTTCTGCCCATTTGTTCACTGGGTTATTTGTTTTTCAGGTGTGGAGTTTGATGAGATCTTTATAGATTTTGGATACTAGCCCTTTGTCTGATATGTCATTTGCAAATATCTTTTCCCATTCCGTTGGTTGCCTTTTAGTTTTGTTGGTTGTTTCCTTTGCTGTGCAGAAGCTTTTTATCTTCATAAGGTCCCAGTAATTCACTTTTGCTTTTAATTCCCTTGCCTTTGGGGATGTGCCGAGTAAGAGATTGCTACGGCTGAGGTCAGAGAGGTCTTTTCCTACCTTCTCCTCTAAGGTTTTGATGGTTTTCTGTCTCACATTCAGGTCCTTTATCCATTTTGAGTTTGTTTTTGTGAATGGTGTGAGAAAGTGGTCTAGTTTCAACCTTCTGCATGTTGCTGTCCAGTTCTTCCAGCACCATTTGTTAAAGAGACTGTCTTTTTTCCATTGGATGTTCTTTCCTGCTTTGTCAAAGATGAGTTGGCCATACGTTTGTGGGTCTAGTTCTGGGGTTTCTATTCTATTCCATTGGTCTATGTGTCTGTTTTTCTGCCAATACCATGCTGTTTTGATGATTACAGTTTTGTAGTAGAGGCTGAAGTCTGGGATTGTGATGCCTCCTGCTTTGGTCTTCTTCTTCAAAATTACTTTGGCTATTCGGGGCCTTTTGTGGTTCCATATGAATTTTAGGATTGCTTGTTCTAGTTTCAAGAAGAATGCTGGTGCAAATTTGATTGGGATTGCATTGAATGTGTAGATAGCTTTGGGTAGTATTGACATTTTGACAATATTTATTCTTCCAATCCATGAGCAGGGAATGTCTTTCCATTTCTTTATATCTTCTTCAATTACCTTCATAAGCTTTCTATAGTTTTCAGCATACAGATCTTTTACATCGTTGGTTAGATTTATTCCTAGGTATTTTATGCTTCTTGGTGCAATTGTGAATGGGATCAGTTTCTTTATTTGTCTTTCTGTTGCTTCATTGTTAGTGTATAAGAATGCAACTGATTTCTGTACATTGATTTTGTATCCTGCAACTTTGCTGAATTCATGGATCAGTTCTAGCAGACTTTTGGTGGAGTCTATCAGATTTTCCATGTATAATATCATGTCATCTGCAAAAAGCGAAAGCTTGACTTCATCTTTGCCAATTTGGATGCCTTTGATTTCCTTTTGTTGTCTGATTGCTGATGCTAGAACTTCCAGCACTATGTTAAACAACAGCAGTGAGAGTGGGCATCCTTGTCGTGTTCCTGATCTCAGGGAAAAAGCTCTCCGTTTTTCCCCGTTGAGGATGATGTTAGCTGTGGGCTTTTCATAAATGGCTTTGATGATCTTTAAGTATGTTCCTTCTATCCCGACTTTCTCAAGGGTTTTTATTAAGAAAGGGTGCTGGATGCATAGGGGCACTTGTACCCCAATGTTTATAGCAGCACTCTCAACAATCGCCAAATTATGGAAAGAGCCTAAATGTCCATCAACTGATGAATGGATAAAGAAATTGTGGTTTATATACACAATGGAATACTACGTGGCAATGAGAAAGAATGAAATATGGCCTTTTGTAGCAACGTGGATGGAACTGGAGAGTTTGATGCTAAGTGAAATAAGCCATACAGAGAAAGACAGATACCATATGGTTTCACTCTTATGTGGATCCTGAGAAACGTAACAGAAACCCATGGGGGAGGGGAAGGGAAAAAAAAAAGAAAAGAGGTTAGAGTGGGAGAGAGCCAAAGCATAAGAGACTGTTAAAAACTGAGAACAAACTGAGGGTTGATGGGGGGTGGGAGGGAGGGCAGGGTGGGTGATGGGTATTGAGGAGGGCACCTTTTGGGATGAGCACTGGGTGTTGTATGGAAACCAATTTGACAGTAAATTTCATATATTAAAAAAATAAAAATAAAAAAAAAATAAAAGTGAAAAAAAAATAAATAAAAAAAATAAAAACAGAATAACAATTAGAAAAAAAAAAAAAAAAAAAAAAAAAAAAAAAAAAAAAAAGAAAGGGTGCTGGATTTTGTCAAAGGCCTTTTCTGCATCGATTGACAGGATAATATGGTTCTTCTCTTTTTTTTTGTTAATGTGATGTATCACGTTGATCGATTTGCGAATGTTGAACCAGCCCTGCATCCCAGGAATGAATCCCACTTGATCATGTGAATAATTCTTTTTATATGCCGTTGAATTCGATTTGCTAGTATCTTATTGAGAATTTTTGCATCCATATTCATCAGAGATATTGGCCTGTAGTTCTGTTTTTTTACTGGGTCTCTGTCTGGTTTAGGAATCAAAGTAATACTGGCTTCATAGAATGAGTCTGGAAGTTTTCCTTCCCTTTCTATTTCTTGGAATAGCTTGAGAAGGATAGGTATTATCTCTGCTTTAAACGTCTGGTAGAAATCCCCTGGGAAGCCATCTGGTCCTGGACTCTTATTTGTTGGGAGATTTTTGATAACCGATTCAATTTCTTCACTGGTTATGGGTCTGTTCAAGCTTTCTATTTCCTCCTGATTGAGTTTTGGAAGAGTGTGGGTGTTTAGGAATTTGTCCATTTCTTCCAGGTTGTCCAATTTGTTGGCATATAATTTTTCATAGTATTCCCTGATAATTGTTTGTATCTCTGAGGGATTGGTTGTAATAATTCCATTTTCATTCATGATTTTATCTATTTGGGTCATCTCCCCTTTCTTTTTGAGAAGCCTGGCTAGAGGTTTATCAATTTTGTTTATTTTTTCAAAAAACCAACTCTTGGTTTCGTTGATCTGCTCTACAGTTTTTTTAGATTCTATATTGTTTATTTCTGCTCTGATCTTTATTATTTCTCTTCTTCTGCTGGGTTTAGGCTGCCTTTGCTGTTCTGCTTCTATTTCCTTTAGGTGTGCTGTTAGATTTTGTATTTGGGATTTTTCTTGTTTCTTGAGATAGGCCTGGATTGCAATGTATTTTCCTCTCAGGACTGCCTTCGCTGCGTCCCAAAACGTTTGGATTGTTGTATTTTCATTTTCGTTTGTTTCCATATATTTTTTAATTTCTTCTCTAATTGCCTGGTTGACCCACTCATTCGTTAGTAGGGTGTTCTTTAACCTCCATGCTTTTGGAGGTTTTCCAGACTTTTTCCTGTGGTTGATTTCAAGTTTCATAGCATTGTGGTCTGAAAGTATGCATGGTATAATTTCAATTCTTGTAAACTTATGAAGGGCTGTTTTGTGACCCAGTATATGATCTATCTTGGAGAATGTTCCATGTGCACTCGAGAAGAAAGTATATTCTGTTGCTTTGGGATGCAGAGTTCTAAATATATCTGTCAAGCCCATCTGATCCAATGTATCATTCAGGGCCCTTGTTTCTTTATTGACCATGTGTCTAGATGATCTATCCATTTCTGTAAGTGGAGTGTTAAAGTCCCCTGCAATGACCACATTCTTATCAATAAGGTTGCTTATGTTTATGAGTAATTGTTTTATATATCTGGGGGCTCCGGTATTTGGCGCATAGACATTTATAATTGTTAGCTCTTCCTGATGGATAGACCCTGTAATTATTATATAATGCCCTTCTTCAGCTCTTGTTACAGCCTTTAATTTAAAGTCTAGTTTGTCTGATATAAGTATGGCTACTCCAGCTTTCTTTTGGCTTCCAGTAGCATGATAAATAGTTCTCCATCCCCTCACTCTCAATCTAAAGGTGTCCTCAGGTCTAAAATGAGTCTCTTGTAGACAGCAAATAGATGGGTCTTGTTTTTTTATCCATTCTGATACCCTATGTCTTTTGGTTGGCGCATTTAATCCATTTACATTCAGTGTTATTATAGAAAGATACGGGTTTAGAGTCATTGTGATGTCTGTATGTTTTATGCTTGTAGTGATGTCTCTGGTACTTTGTCTCACAGGATCCCCCTTAGGATCTCTTGTAGGGCTGGTTTCGTGGTGACAAATTCCTTCAGTTTTTGTTTGTTTGGGAAGACCTTTATCTCTCCTTCTATTCTAAATGACAGACTTGCTGGATAAAGCATTCTCGGCTGCATATTTTTTCTGTTTAGCACACTGAAGATATCGTGCCAAGCCTTTCTGGCCTGCCAAGTTTCAAAGGAGAGATCAGTCACGAGTCTTATAGGTCTCCCTTTATATGTGAGGGCACGTTTATCCCTTGCTGCTTTCAGAATTTTCTCTTTATCCTTGTATTTTGCCAGTTTCACTATGATATGTCGTGCAGAAGATCGATTCAAGTTACATCTGAAGGGAGTTCTCTGTGCCTCTTGGATTTCAATGCCTTTTTCCTTCCCCAGTTTAGGGAAGTTCTCAGCTATAATTTCTTCAAGTACCCCTTCAGCACCTTTCCCTCTCTCTTCCTCCTCTGGGATACCAATTATGCATATATTATTTCTTTTTAGTGTATCACTTAGTTCTCTAATTTTCCCCTCATACTCCTGGATTTTTTTTTATCTCTCTTTCTCTCAGCTTCCTCTTTTTCCATAACTGTATCTTCTAGTTCACCTATTCTCTTCTCTGCCTCTTCAATCCGAGCTGTCGTCATTTCCATTTTGTTTTGCATTTCGTTTAAAGCGCTTTTCAGCTCCTCGTGACTGTTCCTTAGTCCCTTGATCTCTGTGGCAAGAGATTCTCTGCTGTCCTCTATGCTGTTTTCAAGCCCAGCGATTAATTTTATGACTATTATTCTAAATTCACTTTTTGTTATATTATTTAAATCCTTTTTGATCAGTTCATTAGCTGTTGTTATTTCCTGGAGATTCTTCTGAGGGGAATTCTTCCGTTTGGTCATTTTGGATAGTCCCTGGAGTGGTGAAGACCTGCAGGGCACTTCCCCCGTGCTGTGGTGTATAACTGGAGTTGGTGGGCGGGGCCGCAGTCCGACCTGATGTCTGCCCCCAGCCCATCGCTGGGGCCACAGTCAGACTGGTGTGTGCCTTCTCTTCCCCTCTCCTAGGGGCGGGATTCACTGTGGGGTGGCGTGGCCCGTC
Organism: Neofelis nebulosa; assembly: GCF_028018385.1. NCBI lineage: Eukaryota > Metazoa > Chordata > Mammalia > Carnivora > Felidae > Neofelis > Neofelis nebulosa. The sequence continues at coordinate 140,333,078 of NC_080782.1, forward strand.
TGGGCTACTTGCACACTGCCAGGCTTGTGGTGCTGGGGATCTGCCGTATTAGCTGGGGTGGGTAGGCAAGGTGCACGGGGACAGGAGGGGCAGGCTTAGCTCGCTTCTCCTTAGGTGATCCACTTCAGGAGGGGCCCTGTGGCAGCTGGAGGGAGTCAGACTGCTGCCGGAGGTTTGGCTCCGCAGGAGCACAGAGTTGGGTGTTGTGCTCGGAGCGAGCAAGTTCCCTGGCAGGAACTGGTTCCCTTTGGGATTTTGGCTGGGGGATGGGCGGGGGAGATGGCGCTGGTGAGTGCCTTTGTTCCCCGCCAAGCTGAGCTCTGCCGTCCGGGGGCTCAGCAGCTCACCCTCCCTTTGTCCTCCAGCCTTCCCGCTTTCTGAGCAGAGCTGTTAACTTATGACCTCCCAGACGCTAAGTCGCGCTTGCTGTCGGAACACAGTCCGTCCGGCCCCTCCGCTTTTGCCAGCCAGACTCGGGGGCTCTGCTTGGCCGGCGAGCCGCCCCTCCGCCCCGCTCCCTCCCGCCAGTCCGTGGAGCGCGCACCGCCTAGCTGCCCTTCCTACCCTCTTCCGTGGGCCTCTCGTCCGTGCTTGGCTCCGGAGACTCCGTTCTGCTAATCCTCTGGCGGTTTTCTGGGTTCTTTAGGCAGGTGTAGGTGGAATCTAAGTGATCAGCAGGACGCGCGGTGAGCCCAGCGTCCTCCTACGCCGCCATCTTCCCTCCGGCATTTTTTACTTTTGAATGAGTCAAATGATAAAAGAGACTAAGGGCTATCTTATATTTTTCCAAGATACCTGATCATTTCGTGATGAGGCTATTTGAATAGTCTGCTGAATCTTGACTCATCACGTTAACTAAAGCAGCCTCAAATTTATTATAGGGAAGTTAAGTCAATTCTATAAGTCAAATAATCTCATAAATTGGGGCGCCTGGGTGGCTCAGTCGGTTGAGCGTCCGACTTCGACTCAGGTCATGATCTCGCGGTCCGTGAGTTCTAGCCCCGCGTCAGGCTCTGGGCTGATGGCTCGGAGCCTGGAGCCTGCTTCTGATTCTGTGTCTCCCTCTCTCTCTGCCCCTCCCCCGTTCATGCTCTGTCTCTCTCTGTCTCAAAAATAAATAAATGTTAAAAAAAAAATTTTTTTTTCAAATATTCTCATAAATTATTTTCATTTTAGACTAATTATTTGTGAAGATCAAAATCTTTCAAAGAGTTTCATGTATTGTTTTCTGTGTTTTGTGGGAAATTACCAGTTGTTTTAAAGCTTTGGCCATTTAGAGGAAATCAATTCTGTCTCTATCAAAATATCATTTACGTCATCCCCTGACCGGATGTTTTGTGGGCATAAATGAAGAATTTTTAAAAAATATTTATTTAATTTTGTGAGACGGAGAGAGACAGAGCATGAGCAGGGATGGAGCAGAGAGGGAGAGAGACACAGAATCCCTCTCAGGATCCAGGATCTGAGCTGTCAGCACAGAGCCCGATGAGGAGATTGAACCCACAAACCACAAGATCATGACCTGAGCTTAAGTTGGATGTTTAACCGGCTGAGATACCCAGGCACCCCAGAACAGCATTATTTCTTTTAAGTATTATGACTGATGAATATTTCACACAATGGGTTGTTTTCAAGTTTGAGAGGACATCAAATAAAATAATATCAACTTATAATAATTATGATAATTACCATTTTTTGCCACATTTCATTCAACATAGCCATTCCCTGCGATAATGTGAAAGCCTTACAAACTTTAATTTAGCACTCTACATAATTCTGCAAGGAAAATGAGAAAATCAAGGCAGAAGAAGCTCAGTAACTCACCAAAAGTAACACAACTGGCAAGTGAAGAAGTCAGAATTCAAACCTATACCTGTAATCAACCCCTGCATTTTTAATCCCTCCTCCATTAAGTGGGGGTAATTGCTTTCCCAAAGTCATTGGTGTGTTAACCAAACTGGTTTATTACAAGTGACAGAATCTGGCTTAAAATAGCTTACTAAAAGAAAAAAAAAAAGAAGAAAAAAAATGTGTTGGAAGGGTATAGGGATGATCTATCAAAACTGCTAAAGAAATCACAGTTGTTTCAGAGGTCATGGATTGAAACCAGGATCTGGAAAAAGATAATACCCATTTCTCCTTAATTTCCTGTATTACAGTCAACCCAGAAATTTTATGCATACCATTTTTTTTATGTTTGCAAAAATTCTTTGGATAAGCTGCTATTATTTCTTTTGACAGCCATGATAATTAGTACATAATAAGTGAATTGACTTGTCCACGATGGGTGGCTGATTGGTCACAGAGGTAGAATTAGACACCACCCATTCAGCCTCTTGTACCATGCTCTGCTAATGTACTTGTGTTTTAAAATGTCTAATTGCAGGGGCACCTGAGTGGCTCAGTCTGTTGAGCATCCAACTTCCTTTCAGATCATAATCTTGTGGTTCATGAGTTCAAGCCCCATATTGGGCTCGCTGCTGTCAGCATAGAGCCTGCTTGGGATCTTCTTTCCCCCTGTCTCAGCCCCTCCCCTGCTCATGCTTTAAAATAAATAAGCATGAAATTATTTTATTTATTTATTTTAAGTGTTATATTATTAAATAAATAAGTATTAAAAATAATAAAATAAAATGTCTAATTATAGCAGTGTTCCTATAAGTGTTAAGCCCTTTTTTTTTTAATTTTAGCTATGTAGGCAGGCTACTGGAGATATTAATACTTTTTAAATACTTTTTAAATACTAATACTTTTTGATATTTGAAATTCTCATATCCTTCAGATATTTTTATGAATATTGTCCAAGTGAAACACAGGAAAAATAGATAGCCAGTCAATCTACATCTTATTTAAAGTGTTTGGCACTATACTAACATGTTAAATGAAAGGTTACCTTTACTAGTAAGATTTAATTAATTTCTTTTTAGAAAAATTTCATTAAAATACTTTTAAAACAGATAGGAATTTTTGAATGTAGTATTTGATTTGTAGCTGATATATGTACAGTGAGAAAAAGGTTCTTTTGATAAAAATTATTCAGTATTCTTTTCTTAAACTTAACCTTATGTCTACTTGATAAGAAAATAAAAGTGAAGCTATTGATTAGTTTCTGTTATACTTAAAACAAATTTTATCTTTTGCTATGTAAGTAATTTAAAAAAGACAGGTTTTCAAACTAGATGTCTTAGCCACAAGATGGTGTCCTAACATTAGCAACCAATGGGTTTTGCTTATAAATAGAATTGACTTCACTTGGCAAAAATGTTTCTCAAGTTGAAAATGCCAAGTGCCCATGCATAAAAATAATTACTCCTTAGTCTGTACTCTTGTGGAAAATGTACTTGGGAAAATGTATTGTGAAACTCAATTTGATTAACTCTCTTTGTTGTAGATTTGTATTTATTTACATTAATGCCACACTGGAATACCTAGTTCATTAACTTCTAATTTAGCCAAAACAGAGAGGAAAACTGTTTTCCTTGCACATCACAACAAGTTTTCAAGTGGCACAATAGTTGAACTTTGTGTGGTGTACAATGTATGTCATGAGAAATACACATAAGAATTCAAGATTTTTTATCTTATATTTTATTTCCATAAAGGTTTGGTTTTGAAATCAGAGCTGGTAACATCAGTTTATCTTGAAACTGACTTTTTCAAATTTGAATATGTTAAGTTTTGGATGTTGTTTTTTGAATTGAATTTTTGAATCGAATTTATCTGCTTTCAAACACCAACATTTATTCCAAGGATCCTGAGAAATCTCTGGTCCTAATAATTCTTACTGGTTATCACAGACTTCTGAACACATGTAAGAGACTTTCTAATGTCAAATCCTGCGGGAAAAGAGGTTGGATGCATTCTATTGCTTTTAAGAGAGTCTGAATAAAAGAAGAAATTGTTTCAGATAAAACTAAGTACACTAGAATGCCATTTTTTACCCTAGCTTGAAAGAAAGCTAGATTTTCCCTGCAATTGAAAATGGATTTTTTTTTAATGTTTTTATTTTACTTTTGAAAGAGAGCATGAGCCGGGGAGGGGCAGAGAGAGAGAGGGAGACACAGAATTTGAAGCAGGCTCCAGGCCCTGAGCTGTCAGCACAGAGCCCGACTTGGGGCTTGAACTCACGGACCACGAGATCATGACCTGAGCTGAAGGCTGATGCTTAACTAACTTAGCTACCCAGGTGTCCCGAAAATGGAACTTTGGCTTTGAAAAGATGTTTTCCATTTTTGTGTTATCTTTACATCTACACAGCCATGAGTTGTTAAAGAGTGTTTTGGGACCATTCTATATTTTCATCCTGAAAAAGAAAGTTCATATAAAATCACTTGGCTATGTCAGAGGGCAAGAAAGAAATGTATCACAATGATATATATTGGAATCACTTCATAAGTTATTCTTTCCATGAATGGTACACATGTGCATTTTATAGAAATTTCAGAAATAAATCTGACAGTATAAGAAAAAACATAAGGGCGCCTGGGTGATTCAGTTGGTTATGCGTTTGACTTTGGCTCAGGTCATGATCTCATGGTTTGTGAGTTCCAGCCCTGTATGGGGCTCTGTGCTGACAGCTCAGAGCCAGGAGCCTACTTCAGATTCTGTGTCTCCCTTTCTCTCTGCCCTTCCCCTGCTCACACACACACACTCTCTCTCTCAAAAATAAACATTAAAAAATTTTAAATAAGAAAAAAGTATATATATATGCACTCTTGAACCTAGTGCTGTCTTTAAAACCTATTCTATGGAAATGAAAATGCCAGTCTGTAAGGTTATATACAGTATACAATAATCTTTACTTTAGCCTTGTTCCTGGAAGCCAAAAATAAAAACAAAATAATTCTGTAACAAGGTAGAGGCCTATCAAAAAATGGATGATTGAATACATTATAGTATGTCTATACTGGTGATATATATGGTGAAATATTATTCATCTCCTAAAAGAATGAACTATTGCTACAAAGCTATACAAATTGGCTAGAGGAATTTATACTATATATTGATGAATGAGAAAATTAAGGGATTTATAATAAGATCCCATTAAAAAAAAACATAACAGAAACTAGACATTCTGACAGGTGTAAGGTGATATTGTAGTTTTGATTTGCATTTCTCTGATGATGAGTGATGTTGAGCATCTTTTCATGCGACTGTTGGCATCTGGATGTCTTCTTTGGAAAGATGTCTCTTTAGGTCCTCTGTCCATTTTTCAGGTTGTTTGTGTGTTTTGGTGTTGAGTTGTATGAGTTCTTTCTGTATTTTGAATATTAACTTCTGATTAGCTTTATCATTTGCAGATAGGGAATGTAGTCAATAATATAGTAATAACTTTGTGTGGTGACAGATAGTAACTACACTTATCGCGGTGAATGTTTTGCAATGTATATAAATGTCAAATCATTATGTGGTACACCTGAAACTACTATAATACTGTATATCCACTATGCCTCAATTTACATTTTTAATTAAAAAATATTATATATTTACAATACAAATGTGTGTGTATATATATGTGTGTGTGTGTGTGTGTGTGTCAATACATGTTTGTACATGATTAATTAGACATGGAAGAAAGCATGGAAGCATTCATGTTAGTTTATTTATTTACTTTTTTTAATTTTTTTTAACGTTTATTTATTTTTGAGACAGAGAGAGACAAAGCATGAACGGGGGAGGGTCAGGGAGAGGGAGACACAGAATCTGAAACAGGCTCCAGGCTCTGAGCTGTCAGCACAGAGCCCGACGCGGGTCTCGAACTCACGCACCGCGAGATCATGACCTGAGCCGAAGTCAGCCGCTTAACCGACTGAGCCACCCAGGCGCCCCTCATGTTAGTTTATTTATATGGGATCCTTCTTGAAGGTTCTTATAGTCAAGTTCCCTGGAGAGCACACTCTGAGATAGAGATTGGCATGCAGGAAGTCTATGTAGAAGTGCTTCTCTGATCCTCCATGGAAGGGAAATGAAGGAAAGCCAGTTAGGCTGGAGGGAGGGAAGGTGGGGTGGTGGACCGTGATACAATCACAGCAACGTCTCAGAGGATCCCAGGGGTCTCTGGAGCGGGGATGTTCTATCATGGTCATTGCAAACTGGAGTCAGGGGTCTATTTGCCCTACCTTCTCTGTCTGTATTCTCCCTTTCTGCCCTCTTCACTGACTAGTCATTGGGTATGGACTGCCCCCAGTAAGGACGTGTGATCCTGTGGCTGTAGTTCTCATTAACTGAGGCTTAATCCTCAGAGGGGAGGATTCAGCTGTGAGCCATCAACTGTCAACATTCCCACTGCTTTAGTCTTGAAGGGGTAAGGAAATCTAGTTGGCACACCATAATATCCTCTAAAGAACTGGATGATGAATAACATGGTTGAAATGAGGGAGGAGAGTGGAAGAGGTAACATACAAGAAAAGAGAAAAATAATTTTAATAAAAGCATTTAAACAAGTGGTAAATGTGCATCAATATTCCAAGTGCTGTAGTAGTCGCAATGCTATGAAAAATTCATGATGTTTTACCTGGAAGAACCTTCTAAAACCTTTCTTGACCCAATTTTCTGGGTCATCCTAACTTTTCAATGCACCGTATTTTCTTTGACAACATTGAAAGGATAAAATCTCAGTAAAAGGCGAATTGAGAAGCAAGCTTAAATATTTTATTTTTAGAAGGAGCAAATGGCTGATTAAGGAAGTTACATCATTCTGTACACACCTATTGCAGTATTTTAGCTGTGGTAGCGACATTCTTACTAAGGTGCTGTATTTGGAGAAAACCTTTGTCTCGAGTAAAGAGACAAGCATGTTGATAATATACTGTACTGTATTATAGTAAGGCTCTGAACCACTTTAGCTGGACAATACATACACCTTTGTAATCTGACTCATTTACTGAATAGCTATCATATGCTGGGTAGGTTATTAGGCCCTGGGGACTGGAAAGTAAACAGTGATTCAGAGCCTTGCAGGAGAGACAGTTGAAACAAGGAACAGTCACAGGATGACAAAGGTCATGGTATAGACAGAGTGCTGTGGGAACTCCAGGGACAAACCAGAAGGTTGCAGGTTGATCATGTCAGGGTTTCCCGGAACAGAAAGTTTCTGCATGGTGGGGTTGATATTGGGGCAGGTGAGTAATAAAGAAGAAGATCTGAGTGCAATCAGGGTACATTCAGGTTGCTGTAATTATAGTCCAAAATGTTGTGGTGGAGACTGTAAGGCACATGTTTTGGGATGAAGGCAAGAGTATCAGGAGATCATGCTGGAGAAAGAAGCAAGGACAAGATCATGGAGTCCTGGCAGGCAGTACAGTGCACAATCAAGTAGGATAATTTGAAGAGACTATAATAAAGCAACTATTTACAAAGATGTGGTGGGGGAATGGGGCTAGGGTTGGACATTGCCACCTCAGGTCTAATGCAGCAAGAGTTAGAGGGGTTGTTAGAACTTGAGGACAGAGGGACTGAGTGGAGGGAGCTGCTTTTCTCACAGGAGTCCTGGTTTCTGAAGAGGGATGCAGCAAATGATGGTGACATTGAAAGTAGTCAGTTGGTAAACAGATGCCTTGATGGGACCGCATGGCAGACTAGCCCATTGATGGGTCCTTGTCTGTTTGAATGGAGAAAGACAAGAAGAGCAGAGAGTGGTTCTGGTGGGGCAAACAGAACTCTTCCCTGTGTGGGTGGCAGTTGCAGAATTGAAGAATAAGGAGGAGGTGAGTAGATGCGCAAGGGAAGGAAGTGATTTCCACGCAATCAGAGCAGGGTGGCCAAGATTCTGTGGCAGGAGGGTGAATCTAGAGACTAAAATAATGCCCATGCAGTGAGCATGGAGAGGGAAAAGAGATGAGACATGATGTTATAGAGGTGCCATGAAAGAGACCATACAGGGGCATTCATGCCAAATTAAATAGTTTTGTCTTTACTCCCAAGAACATTGCAATACTGTAGAAGAGTCTGGTCATGCATAGCATCATCTGATTTTGTTTTATGGAAATCACTGTCTTATCTGAGAGAAGACTGGGTCAGGGTAGGAAGACAACTTGGAAGATGGTAACAGTGGTCTGGGTGAGCCATCATGGTGGCCTACACTTGGGTGCCACTGGTGGGAGGCAGAGGGTGAACACGGTCAAGAAATACTTAGGACCTGGGTGATGGTTTAGACATGGAGGCCAAGATAAAATGAATTGTTAAACATGATTATAAGGTTTCTGACCAGATCGCAAACACTTGGTGAAAAAAAATTCCCTTTTCTTTTCCTGGTAGTCCTTATTCTTCTTTGTATTCCCACTAGCTCTTCACTCAAGTTTTCCTTTATTGTAATGATCATTTCTTCATGTATGCTTGACTACTTTCCCTGTGTTACATGATGAGCTGCTCTCCCTTTCTTACTTGCTAAATCATTATGTTTCACAGATTTTCACCCATGAGTTTCCTCCTCTTAGTTCCTTCACAAAGCATTTCACTTGTTCCTGACTTCCTCCTCTGGATGTGCCCCATGTGAGAATTATAATGGGTGGCAGAAGCATGCTACCAACTAGAAGCTTGATGTCATTAAAATTCCTTCAAGTTTGTGACCTTGAAATTACCCACTTATAGTTCCCATGTATTTCCATCTTGCTTTTGTTATCTTCTTCATAAATAACCCCTGGCTATCAAAGATACATCTTTTGTCCTTTCAAGATTACTAATATAGAGCGTGTAGGCATTTCAAAACACAGAGTACACAGAAATAACATGGTTCATCTTAAAACTGTTAAGTTATTCCTCAAACACATTTTGTATTTGTCTAAAAAGAAAACGTTTGAAACAAGTCTATCAAACATTTTCCTGTTTCAACACTGGGGAGACTCTCCTGAACTCATGTCAGTAAAGGAGAAAATAAAGGAGCTTCAATTATTTTGTGTGGATCCTGTTCAATTTAAGGAAAATTATCTTTCCCATATGACTGTATGAACCCAAGAGAGAGTGTGTATGCGTGTGTGTGTGTGTGTTTGTGTGTGTATCAATAATGATGGAGGAATCTTAACAACCAAGAAATTGAGCTCAGATACTATTGACATTTGTGACATTTTCACTGCCAATTAACATGACTGAAAATGCATCTAATAATTAAGGATGTGACATCATTACATTCTATTAATGACTATAGTTAGATTAATAAATCATTAATTCTTGAAAATTAAGCATTAAGTGCACATTTTAAGCACTTAAAGCACACTTTAAGCACACATTAAAAGAAGCGTGTTCTATTTAACACTTGAGATGAGGGTTTTGCATCCTTTCCTGGAAGAAGGCAAAATGATAGAGTGGAAAGGCCCATAACCTGAAATTGAAACTTCAGAATCTGAGTCCAGCCTAACCACTGGCTAACAGTGTGACTTACAAGTCTCAGTTTCTTCATAAGTGAGATGGAAAAAGCACCTAGAGTGTACAGTTGTTGTGAGAAATAAATTAGTTAATGTTTGTAAAGATATTTTATAAATTGTACGCCAAGATGATAATTTTACTTGTCATTGAATTTTAAACGGGAACATTGACTCTAATTCTAGTTTCCTTGCCTGCACAATAAATTGATTCCTATATTACTACATGGAATAATTGAGAGATGTTTAATTGGATTGAAGAAATGCCTGACAAATAGAAAAAAAGCATTTAGAATAATATTCTTTAATTTTTAAAAATGTTTTTATTTATTTTTGAGTGTCAGAGGCAGAATGCGAGCAGGGGAGGCACAGAGAGAGAGGAAGACACAGAATCTGAAGCAGGCTCCAGGCTCCAAGCTGTCAGCACAGAGCCCAATGTGGGACTTGAAATCATGAACTATGAGATCGTGACCTGAGCTTTAGCTGACTGAGCCACACAGGTGCCCCTAGAATGATATTCTTAACAGAGAAATCAGTTTTCTGTTTTATTGAATATACAGATAATTCTTGTTTTGCGTGGTTGGACAAGGCTATAAAACTGACCCCAAGGCCATGCAAAGTGGTCTTAATAATCACTGGGAAAAATTATGATTATTGTGTGACCTTTAACATTGTGTTGTCAAAACAATAAACACTGTCTTACTGTTGGTTGTAAATATAAAGGGAAATTAAAAAAAAATACTAAGACCAGTATTTAGTACACTGTAATTTAAAACATTAGAAATGCTGAGAAGTAAAGTGTTTTATTTCTTTGAAGAAAATATCACATGTGGTTTCATTAATGTTTGCCTTTTCTTCTAATATAACTTAGCATATGGAGCCACCATCTTTTTTTTTAACGTCTTGATAAATTGCAATTCTTCTCTCAAAATTTGGATTCATTTCCAAAATTTCATCTTTTGCACTTTCAATGTTGTGAAATATCTCCAAGAGTTCTTTTAATGGAAGTCTTTTTTTTTTTTTTCTGGTGTCACTTCTCTGGCATATCTTCATTCATTTCATCATAACCACCCATGGAGATCCATAAATTTAAGAACATCCAATTTCGCTTCTAGCAATATTGTGTTTTTATATTCTTGTTACACTTTCATCTCTGCCCCCTTCTCTCTTTGGATTATCCAATGTTATCACATGTTACCTGGGTTTTTCACTGAGAGACTGGCGGGGAGGCAACACAACTTTAAGCTTTACCATCTGAATGTAAACTGGAAAACAGATGCACAGTGACCGATTGCCATTGGACTTGGAAAGAAGTGACACTATTGGTAACTGATCGTGATGGGCATCTGCTCTTTATATAGTGATTTGTGGGCTAAGGAGTTAGAAGTGAAGTGTGTTCTTGATGCAGTTTATTCAGAGTAAATATACCATGGTAACGGAAATTTGAACCATGTTGCTGGGGGACTGTTGTTATTTAACTAACCATAGTAACTGAAATTCATGCATATTGGGACAATGTGATTCGAGAGCTGCCTGAATATTTGATCAATGGCTAAGGAGAGAGCAAAGCAAACAAATGATTTTGGGAAATGCCTGAGGCTAGATAAAAGAGAAGTATTAGTCCTCCTCCAACTTGTATTTGGATTATTTCTTAATTTAATGAGAGAACACATTATAGAGAAAGGTAGCATATGTGCAGTGCTTGGAAGTGAGGAAAATTAATAACAGCTCCTATTTATTCACTATATTTAAATTTTAGGTTTTTTACAAAGGTGATATTTTCAAGTGGTTAAAATTTCAAGATATATGGAAAGCTGTACAATGGAAAGATCTTACTAGAGCCCCTATCCCAGCTTCCAGTTTCTTTTGATTGAGTGCAATTGACATTACCCTTCCAGAAATAGTCTCTGCATATGTAAGCAAACATGTTCACAAATACAAATAATTTTTTCCCCTTTAAAACACCAGTTCTAAGCAACTAATATTTATTGAGCATTTGCTGTATGCCAGACAATGTGCTGAACTTTATATGCATTGTCTTATTTAATCCCCCAATAACCTTTGAGGCAGGCTGTCATTACTGCAAACGAAATTCTGACCCTTAGAGTTTAACTTCTCCCCAAATCATGCAGCTGCTGTGGTGAAGGAGCTATTGTCACCCAGATATTCTGAATTCTCAAGTGCAGGCTCTTAGGCTCCGTGTGTAGGTCATGTAATAGGATTTTAGTAGTCTACAGTCCTTTTATGGTCCTAGAAATTCTTTGTGCTAATTCAGCCTACGATAATATGGTACTCGGGGGGGGGGGGGGGGGTGGTGGTTGAGAGAAACTAAAGTATTTCCAAAAGCATTAGCTCTCTCTATCTATCTCAGGAGATTGTTTGGCCACCATCTGTACTGGGAAATTGGCCAGGTTACTTGGAAGGAGCCCAAACCTGAATGCATGTCTACGATCTGTTCTCCTGGACTGCCAGCCAGCCTCAGTCCTTGGTGGGCATTGGAATTCCGTCTGACACTCAGCGCGCGCGCGCGCGCGCGCGCGCGCGTGTGTGTGTGTGTGTGTGTGTGTGTATGTGTGACTTTGTGCATGTGCATGCACATACCATATTTGTTCACTTATTCACTTAAAAACAATTATATCTATCAAGAGTCTTAATCTCGCATAATAGAAATATAAAGCTTAGAGAAGGTAACAACATAAGAGCAACAGCCTGTGCGCCTTTCTGATTTAATAAAGTGAGTGCTATTTGACAGTCTGTTGTAAGCAGAGACACCGCTGTTGTCAGTTCTGCTTAGCAATCATGCATGTTTTCTAGTCATCTGATTCTTTTTTTAAATCATTTCTTTTTTTAATTTTTTTTCCAACGTTTTTTTATTTATTTTTGGGACAGAGAGAGACAGAGCATGAACGGGGGAGGGGCAGAGAGAGAGGGAGACACAGAGTCGGAAACAGGCTCCAGGCTCCGAGCCATCAGCCCAGAGCCTGACGCGGGGCTCGAACTCAAGGACCACGAGATCGTGACCTGGCTGAAGTCGGACGCTTAACCGACTGCGCCACCCAGGCGCCCCTCTAGTCATCTGATTCTTGAATGTACGTCTCGGTGCCCTCTTGGAGGAAGTAGACAGAGTGTCTCATGCAGGAATCTGTGTGTTCTCCCTTCTCTCCACTACACATGCATCTCACCTTCCTCTCTTACCTTAGAGGTGCTGAATGCTTTCTCTGTTGCCTTTTATCCGAGAGCGGAAAGTTTGAAGGTGAAGTTCACAGTTTTAAAAAGTCAAGCGAACTTTCTTGGCTTCAGGAACTTTGGGTCAAAATTTCAGTAAAAGATGTACATGCACATGCACACACGTACACACACACACACACACACACACACACACAGACACTCTGTCCTGAGATATCTTGGCATGGAGGCTAAGTCTTCTCTAAGGAAGCTTTACCCTTTCGAATGAACCATACAAAATCTGATTAACAGTTGAACATGAAAGATGATCATTTTCAAGAGCTGCTACTGTTAGTGGATATATGTTGTCTTTTCCTGCAGGTCTGAGGGCCTAGGATCTTGGCATCACTGAGTGTTTGTGTTCAGGAGTAATACAATCCATCATGACATTTAGGGGTTTGGAGCCATATCTTTCTGTATACTACATTTTTGTTTAGAAATCTGGCCCCCACTTGGCTCAATTCCAGGAACTTGCTTTTTGATTTGGGAAAGCTCGTCTTGTTTTAAATATTAGACAAAGAGTAAAGATTATATCCCATCTGTAAAATAACTTATATTTATTATTTTTGCAATCATATCTGAGAAATAAGGTTAATTAAAATATTTTGACATACAGGCAGCTATGTCTCAGTTGATGACGTCATTTGCTACTTTATTTAACTAGTTTGAGCTCAGCCAATATAAACTTCCTCGCTTTGCCCTCTTCTTCAAAGTCTATGTCATTTCTTCCCTCCTGTCTGATTCTGGTTTGGGAGGACATATTCTACCAGGCTGTATATACTTAGGCTCTTCTTCTTGTTCCCTGTTCTCTCCTGGAACCTCATTCTATCACTTGCTTCTCAAGTCTTTCCTTTGTTTCTAGCTCCTTTCCTCATTTTAACACACTCATGGGCACCCTCTACCCTCTTGTACCTTCCATTACTTAAAAAAGAAAAAGTTTCAAAAGAGCCTTCTGTATTCTCCGCCTTGTTTCCCTTGAACCTGGTTTCTATCTCCACCTCTGCTAAAGCCATTTTTCCAAAATAACCACTCACTTACTGATTGCCCACTCTGATGGCCTTTCAACCCATAACCTCATTAGGCTCTGGGGCATTTGATGGAAACTCTCTTGTCTCATGGCTTCCTAGATAAGTGTTTTTTTTTTTTTCTGTCTTGCTATTTTTATGTTCCTTTTCTGTAGCCTATCAAGGGTTCCTTATATAATCTCCCCTAATTATAGAGCTCCTCCAATTTCCCACATTGCTATATTTGGACCCCTCTCCTGTATCTCTCTTTTCTCTCCTCTCTTCTTTGTCGCTTCAGCCTTTTCACATTTGTCGTTTACCATGTTCATAAGGACAACTTCCCAGTTTACTTTTCTGGTACTAATTTTTTGAAAGCTACAGATCAGCACTTCCAACTGGCTTCTGGATATCTTCATGCACTCATTCAAGCTCACAGAGAAGCGACTAAAAGATAAGAACTGCTCTAGAGTGTGGAGACAGAAGTGAACAAGACAAAGTCCCTGCCCCACAGAGCTCACATCCTAGTGACCCAAGCAAATAAACACAAGCAAATAAACAATGTGTCAGGTGGTGGTAAGTGCCACAGAGGAAAACAAATCAGATCAGAGGAGTGAGAATGATGGGAAATGTTGTGACTAATTTAGATCGCATAATCAGGAAGGTCTTTGTAAAATGCCCCTTGAACAGAAATCTGAAGGAAATGAGTGTGTGAACCATATTTATATCTAGGGGCAAAGTGTACAAAGAGGCAACGTGACTGGAATATAGTGAGGAAAAATGTCCTCTCTCTCTCTCTCTCTCTCTGTGTGTGTGTGTGTGTGTGTGTGTGTGTGTGTCTTTATTTCTACTCTCTGATAATGTGCATAGAGATATCTGTTACAGAGAGAGAGAAAGAGAGTTCTTTGATGTCATTATTTATATATTTATATCTATGTAAAATTTTATAATCTTACCATTTCTTACACTCTTACACACACATTCACACATGTCTTATATATCTATCTCTATCTCTGTATCTATCTATCTACTAATATATATATAATATACCTAGAGATGTTATCAGAGGCTCAAATTGTATTGTGGGACATGGTAAGGACCCTGATTTTGACTCCAGATGAGAGCAGAGGCCACTGAAAGGTTTTGAGCTGAGAAGTAACAAGATCTGACTTACACTTACAAAGAAATACTTGCCTGCTTTGTGGAGAAAATGATTCTGTGTGCCCAAGGGGGAAGCAGGTAGACCAGTCAAGAGTAAAGTATAGTAATGCAGGGGCGCCTGGGTGGCTCAGTTGGTTAAGCGTCTGACTTCAGCTTAGGTCATGATCTTATGGTCCATGAATTCGAGCCCTGTATCCGGCTCTGTGCTGACAGCCTGGAGCCTGGAGCCTGCTTCAGATTCTGTGTCTCCCTCTCTCTCTGACCTTCCCCTGTTCATGCTCTCTCTCTGTCTCAAAAATAAATAGAAATTAAAAATAAAAGTGTAGTAATGCAGGAAAGAAGATGGAAGCTTATGCCAAGGTGGCAATGATGAAAGTTGTTAGAAGTAGTAAGGATCTATTTTGAAGGAAGACCAGAAAAGATTTGCTGAAGGTTCTGGTGTAAGGTATGAGTGTACGAGTGTAGTCAGGAATGACTGGGTTTAGAAATTGGTAGACTGGACCTTCCATTTATTATGAAAAAAAACAAGAACCAAAAACCAAAAAAAACCCAAAAGAATGGGTTGAACAGGTCGTGGAGCGTGGTGAAATCAGCCATATGCTTTTGAACATGGTCAATATGAAATGTCTGTTAAACATCTGAAAAGAAATATCGATTAAATATTGATACATATATATATCCAAAATATATGATTTTGAATATAGTAGACACACAGTGTTACAATAGTTTCAGGTGTAAAACTTAGTGATTTGACAGGTTTATACATTATGCTACTTTCACCACTGATGTAGCTACCTTCTGTCCCATCACATCGCTATTACAGTATCACTGACTATATTTCTTATGCTGTGTCTTTTATTCTCCTGACTTACTCATACCATAACTGGAAGCATTTATCTACCTCTCCACTTCACCCATTTTGCCCATCCTCCCACCCCTTCCCCTCTGGCAAACATCAGTTTGTTCTCTGTATTTATAGGTCTGATTCCTCTTTTAATTTGTTTATTCATTTATTTTGTTTTGTCTTTAGATTCCACTTATGAGTGGAATCATACGGTATTTGTCTTTCTTGGTCTGATTTATTTCACTTAGCATAATATCCTCTAGGTCCATCCAAATTGTCTCAAGCAGTACAATCTTATCCTTTCTTATGGCTGCATAATATTAATTAATATTCATACATACATATATACATTTATATGTATATACATACATTTGTGTATATATATGTACATATATATATATATTTATATACATGTATACCACATTTTCCTTATCTATTCATCTATTGATGGATATTTAGGTTGCTTCTATATCTTCACTATTGTAAATAATGTCACAGTAAACATAGAATTGCATATATATTTTTGAACTAGTATTTTCATTTTCTTTGGATAAATACCCAATAGTGCAATTATTGGATCGTATGGTATTTCTATTTTTAATTTTTCAGGAATCTTAATACTGTTTTCCACAGTGGCCGCACCAGTTTGCATTCCCGGCAACAGTGCTTGAGAGTTCTTTTTTCTTCACTTCCTCAGTGACACTTGTTATTTCTTGTCATTTTGATTTTAGCCATTCTGTCATAAGGTGATATCTCATTGTGGTTTTGATTTATGTTTCCTTGATGATTAGTGATGTGGAACATCTTTTCATGTGTCTGCTGGCCGTCTATAGGCCTTCTTTGGTAAAATGTCTATTCAGGTGTTCTGCCCATTTTATAATCTGTTAATTTTGGGGGGTGTTGAGTTACATATATATATGTATTTTATATGTATATATGTATTTTACATACATATATGTATTTTGGGTGTTCAGTTCAGTTAACTGAACACCCAAAATACTTAAATATTAATTAATTAATTAAATATGAATTAATTCATAATTAATTCATTAATCAATTCATTAATTAATTCATATTTAATTAATTAATAATTAAACATATCCAGAAAAATGTTGCTATGGCTCATGTCAGAGACAATTACTGCCTATGCTCTCTTCTAGTATTTTTATTATTTCAGGTTTCATATTTAGGTCTTTATTCTATTTTGAGGTTATTTTTGTGTATGGTATAAGAAAGTGCTCCATTTTTTTTAATGTGTAGCTGTCCAGTTTCCCCAGCACCATTTATTACAGAGACTGCCTTTTTTCCATTGTATATTCCTGCCTCTTTTGTCATAGATTAATTGGCCATACAAATGTGGGTTTGTTTTTGGAGTCTCTAATCTGTTCTTTTGATCTACATGTCCTGTGTCAGTGCCAATACCAAACTGTTTTGATTACTACAGCTTTGCTGTATATCTTGAAACCTGGGATTCAAGATACCTCCAGCTTTGTTCTTTTTTTTCAGGATTGCTTTAGCTATCTGGGTCTTCTGTGGTTCCATAAAAATTTTGGTATTATTCGTTCTACTTTTGTGAACAATGCTGTTGGTATGTTGGTTGAATCTTTAGATTTCTTTGGGCACTATGGACATTTTAACAATACTGCTTCTCTCAATCTAGGAGAATGGAATATCTTTACATTTGTTTGTGTCATCTTCAATTTGTTTCATCAGTTTTTTATAGTTTTTGCAGTACAGGTCTTTCACCTTTTTGGTTAACTTTATTCATAGGTATTTTATTCTTTTTGATGCAGTCATAAATGGTGATGTTTTTAAAATTTCTCTTTGTGCTACTTCATTATTAGTGTATAGGAATGCTACAAACTTCTGGGTAATAATTTGGTATCCTATTACTTTACTGAATCCACTGATTATTTCTAGGAG
Organism: Neofelis nebulosa; assembly: GCF_028018385.1. NCBI lineage: Eukaryota > Metazoa > Chordata > Mammalia > Carnivora > Felidae > Neofelis > Neofelis nebulosa. Next base: position 140,350,588 of record NC_080782.1, read on the forward strand.
CTTTTTAAAACTTTTTATTTATTTGTTTTGAGAGAGAGAGAAAGCACAAGTCGGGGAGAGACAGAGAGAGAAGGAGAGAGAGAAACCCAAGCAGGCCCCATGCCAGCAGTGCAGAGCCCAACGCAGGGTAAGATCATGACCTGAGCCAAAATCAAGAGTTGGACACTTAACCAACTGAGTCATCCAGACTCTCCCCTGTATCTAGTAGCTTTTTGGTGGAGTCTTTAGGATTTTCCCTGTATAGTATCATGCCATCTGCACATACTGTCAGTTTAACTTCTTTAATGATATCGATGCCTCTTATTTCTTCTTGTCTGATTGCTGTGGCTAGGGCTTCCAGTAGAATGGACATCCTTATCTTGTTCCTGATCTTAGAGGGAAGGCTCTCAGTTTCTCACCATTGAGTATGCCATTAGCTGTGGGTTTGTCATATGTGATCTTTATTATGTTGAGGTATATTCCCTCTAACCACACTTTGTTGAGAGTTTTTAAAATGACTGATGCTGAATTTTGTTAAATGCTTTTTCTGCATCTATTGAGATGATCTATGATTTTTATCTTTTGTTGATGTGGTGTGTGATGCTGATTGATTTGCAAATATTGAACCATCCTTGCATCTTGGGAATAAATTCCACCTTATTGTGGTGAATGATATTTTTAATGTACTGTTGTATCTAATTTGCTAATATTTTGTTGAAGACTTTTCCATCTATGTTCATCAGGGATGTTGGCTTGTAGTTTGTTGTGTGTTTGTTTGTTTTGTGGTGTCTTTGTCTGTTGTTGGTGTCAGGTAGTATTTGGTAAAATATCCTAGAATGCATTTAGAAGCTTTCCTTCCTCTTCAATTTTTTGCAATAGTTTGAAGAAATAGGTATTAACTCTTCTTTAAATGTCTGGTAGAATCACTCTTGAATCCATCTGGCCCTTGACTTTTATTTTTGGTAGTTTTTTTTAATCAACAGATTCAGCTTCGTTACTTTTAATAAGTCTGTTCAGATTTTCCATATCTTCCTGGTTCAGTTTTGCAATATTGTGTGCTTCCGGGAATTTATCCATTTCTTCTAGATTGTCCAATTTGTTGGCATATTATTTTTAATAGTATTCTATTATAATCCTTTGTATTTTTGTGATGTCAGTTGTTGATTTTCCTATTTCATTTCTGATTTTATTTATTTGGGTCCTTTATCTTTTTTCTTAATGAGTCTGGCTAAGGATTTGTCAATTTTGTTTATCTTTTCAAAAAGCCAGCTCTTGGTTTCATTGACTTTTTCATTTGTTTTAATATCCATGACATTTATTTTTGTTCTTATCATTATTATTTCATTTCTTCCACTCACCTTGGGCTTTTTCCCCCCTAGTTCCTTTAGGTATAAGATAAGATTGTTTATTTGAGCTTTTTCTTATTTCCTGAACTAGATCTGTATTGGTATGTATTCCCTCTGAGAGTTTCTTTCACTGTGTCCTAAAGATCTTAGACTGTTGTGTTTTTCTTTTCATTTGTTTCCATGTATTTTAAATTTCTTCTTTGATTGTGTCATTGACCCATTGGTTGTGTAGTATCATGTTCTATAGTCTCTATAAGTCTGTGTGTTTTCCAGTGTTTTCTTGTGATTTATTTATAGTTTCATACTGTTGTGGTTGGAAAAGATGCACAGTATGATTTCAATATGGTTAAATTTATTTTTTTTTTTTTTTAATTTTTTTTTTCAACGTTTTTTATTTATTTTTGGGACAGAGAGAGACAGAGCATGAACGGGGGAGGGGCAGAGAGAGAGGGAGACACAGAATCGGAAGCAGGCTCCAGGCTCCGAGCCATCAGCCCAGAGCCTGACGCGGGGCTCGAACTCACGGACCGCGAGATCGTGACCTGGCTGAAGTCGGACGCTTAACCGACTGCGCCACCCAGGCGCCCCTCAATATGGTTAAATTTATTGAGAGTTATTTGTGGCCTAATATATGATATACTCTTAAAAATGTTCAGTGTACACTTGAAAAGAATATATATTGTGTCAGTTTTGGATGGAATGTTCTGTACATATCTGTTATGTACATTTGACCTAATGTGTCAATCAATGACATTGTTTCTTTATTGATTTTTCCATCCGGATGATCCATCCATTGGCGTAAGTGGGATGTTAAAGTCTCTTACTACTATTATCTTACCATCAGTTTCTCTCTTTTTGCCTGTTAATAGTTGCTTTATGTATTTAAGTGCTTCAGTGTTGGGTGCATAGATATATACAATTGTTATATCCTCTTGTGGGATGGATTCCTTTATCATTATGTAATGCCCTTCTTTGTCTCTTATTACAGTCTTTGTTTTAAAGTCTAATTTGTGTGATATGAGTATTGTTATATGGCTTTTTTTGCACTTCCATTTGCATGGTGAATATTTTTCAATCTTTTCACTTTCAGTCTGTATGTATCTTTTGGTTTGAGGTGAGTTTCTTATAGGCACCATATAGATGGGTCTTGTGTTTTTGTGTGTTATTATTATTTTTGAATCTATTCTACCAGCCACCCTATGTCTTTTGATTGAAGCATTTAGGCCCTTTACATCTAAAGTAATTATTGATAGGTGTGTACTTATTGCCGTTTTAAAATTAGTTTTCTGATTTTTCTTACAGTTCTTGTTTGTTTCTTCTTTCTCTGGGTTTGGTGAGTTTCTAGTGTTAAGTTTGGCTTTCTTTCTCTATTTTCTGTGTGTCTGTCATAGGTTTTGAGTTTATGATTACCATGAGTTTTATATGTAACATCCAAAGTAAATAGCAGCCTGTATTAATTTGATGATTATTTAAGTTCAAACACATTCTTAAAAAAAGAAAAACATTGGGGCGCCTGGGTGGCTTGGTCGGTTGAGCATCCAACTTCGACTCAGGTTATGATCTCACAGATCATGGGTTCGAGCCCCACAGCAGGCTCTGTGCTGACAGCTTAGAGCCTGGAGCCTGCTTCAAATTCTATGCCTCCCTCTCCTTCTGCTCCCCCCCACCCCCGCCCTGATCATTCTCTGTCTCTCTCTCCTTCAAAAATAGATAAAAAAAAAAACATTAAAAAAAAAAAGAAAAGCATTGACAGGAAAAGTTTTCTTTTCCTTTTTTCTTCTTTTCCTTTTTACTCCCTCCTCCATGTTTTATGTATATGTTGTCATATATTACATCTTTTTATTCATAACTTTCTTATGTCTACTTATGGCCATTTCTTTTTCACTTCAAGATGTCTCTTTAACATTTTCTGTGAGGTTAGTTGTGATTAACTCCTTTAACTTTTGTTTGTCTGGGAAGCTATTTTTTCTATACAATTCTGAATGATACCCTTGCCGGGTAGTGTTTTTTTGGTTGTAGTTTTTTTCCCTCCCTTTCAGCACTTTGAATATATCATGCCATTCCCTTCTGACCTACAAAGTTACTGCCGAAAAATCAATTGATAGCCTTATGGGATTTCCCTCATACATAAACTTTTGCTTCTCTTGCTGCTTTTAAATTTTTCTCTTTCTCTTTAATCTTTGATATTTTAGTTACCACATTTTGTGGTGTGGACTTCCTCAGCTCATCTTGTTTGGAACTTTCTGTGCTGCATGAACTTGAATGTCTATTTCCTTCCCTAGGTTAGGGAGGTTTTTAGTTATTATTTCTTCAAATAAGTTTTGTGTACCTTTCTTTCTCTCTTCTTCTGGGACCCCTGTAATACAAATGTAATGCAAATGCAAATGCTGCCCAGTGTTGTCTAAGAGATCTTTTAACCTATTTTCATTTTAAAATTCTTTTCTTTTTTTGCTGTTCAGCCTGTGTGCTTTTGTTACCCTGTCTTCCAGATCACTATGTTCTTCTGCGTCCACTGATCTACTATTGATTCCCTCTAGTATGTTTTTTATTTCATGTGTTGTATTCTTAAACTCTGATTAGTTCTTTTTTATATTTTCTATCTGCTTAGTGAAAACCTCTCTGAGTTTTTCCATTCTTTTCTCCAACTCAGTGCATCTTTATGATCATTACTTTAAATTCTCTGTCAAGCATATTGCTTATCTATATTTAGATCTTTTTCTGAGGCATTTTCTTTTCCTTTCTTTTGGAGCACATTCCTCTATCTTCCTATTTTGTTTGACTTTCTGTTTGATTCTATGGATTAGGTAGAACAGCTACTTCTTCTAAATTTGAATGAATAATCTTGTGTATGGTGTCTCCTATGTAGACTGTGTGTGCTTAGTGACTTTTGCTGGCTGTCTGGAGCTGTGGCTGCGTATGCTAGCTACTCTTTTCATTTGTGGCTTTTTACAAAAAGAAAAATAATAATATTAAAAAGAAAATAATAAAAGAAAAAAGAAAAGGGAAAAAAAGATAAGGAAAAGAAAAAAAGAAAAATCTACAAAGAACAAAAAGAAAAAATAACAAGAACAAAAATGAAAACAAAACCAAGAGTAATTTAAAAAATAATTTTAAAAATAAAATAAAAATAAAACAAACTTTTAAAGGCTGAAAAAAAAAACCGCAAAGAAATCTAAAAGTCGGCTTCTTTTCTGTAACCCAGCACCAGAGGGGCTGATTTGGGCTTGTGGACCTTGGCTGTCTGAGGTTGCAGGCTCACTATGAGCCAGTCTTGGGTTTTTAAAGTGGAAGAGGAGAGAGTGTCCCATAGCTCCTTGGCCCTTTTAAACTGCAGGCTTTTTCCTGAGTCCCAGGGTGACCCAGGCTGGTGTATATTTGCGAATCCTGGGCTTGCTGAGGTTGCTGAACTCAGGGTCCCTGTGATGATGGGCTTGGCCCACCAGTTATGGTGTCCAGACCCTGCTCCAGTCTAGGCTTTTAAGGTGGAGCGGGATGTGCTTCTGTCTCTAGTCCCTCCAACCTGGAGAGTGCTCCCACAGTCACTCCTCCATTTGGTAGAGTTCTAGTGTTGTCTCTTTTATATGCTAGTTACTCTTTTAAACCAAGGCTTTTTTTTTCTGTACCCAAGAACCAAGGACTGTTCCCAGCCCCTTGGTACTATGCCTCCCCACTGCCATTCTCAGTGTCCCTGAATGGGGATTCCCTTTGTTACTGTGTCTCTGTCTCTCTTGCTGTTCTCTTGCCATTCTGTCTATCTTTGTCCAAAAATTGTTCAGTTAGCTCTTGGGTCAGTTCTTCAGGAAGAATTGTTCTATAATTAGCTGTCATTTGGTGAGTTCCATGGAGGAGGTGAGTTCAGGGTCTTCCTACATTGCCTTCTTTGACTAGAACCCAACAGGTAGGTATTTAAAAAGAAGTTACAGGACTGGAGGAGATGTTTAAAGAACAAGTATAGATAAAGAGGAGAAGAGATCCAGAGGACAGAGTTCTGGAACACTTTAATGTGTTAAGTTCAGCAAGTTGAGGGGCAATTAGAAAGGGAGGCAAATGACAGTGAGTAAGTGTTTGAGGAGTGAAATGACAAGTCCTGCTAGCTGGGTGAGTGAGAAGAAGGCTGAGAAATGAAGCACTAGGTTTGTCATCATGGAAGTCACTGACGCTGTTGATGGAAAAATAAAAAGGTTGGTGTGGGGGTAAACACTGTACACAGACTTACTTGCAGGGGATCAAGAGAGAACAGGGTAAGTGGAGATGGGAAACAGAAATAACTTTTTTAAGAAGTTTTGTAGTAAAAGAGTATAAAAAAAGAACTAAGTAGGGGGTGCTGGAGGGAATGTAAGTCCAAAAAAGATGAGGAGAAATAACACCATCTTTGCTTCTCCTGGGAACCAATCAGTAGAAAGGGCAAAATGGATAATGCCAGCAAGAGAATAATTGGAGGTGTGATGTCCTGGAGTCCTTCCGTAAGCTCAAGGGTTGGGACTCAGGGCACCATGGGAGGTTGGCTTTAGGAAGTGGCATAGATGCTTCAACCCCTGTAGCAGAACAGAAGGCTTTCTACAATTACAAGCATGTGATCAATTCCATGACAAGGAAGTGTGAGGTTCTCCTGGGATTCCTTCTAAATTCTTAGTGAAATAAGGGGATTATCAACAGACAGCACTGAGCGGGAGGAGACTGAGAGATCCACAATGACAGTGTGTAAAAGAATTGGGACAATGGCTATTGTATGTTTTGACAGCAACACAGAATAAGAAATAACATTACTGAGGAGGTAAATATGCAAACACACACACATACACACACGGAGACTGCAAAACAAGAATTTCAGGAGGCAATACCCTTGTTTAACTTACTTTCACTTCTGTTCAAATCTGTTCTAATGACAAATGGTGGCTAGCAAGTCACAAAATAATTTCATGACACTGATGGGGTGGAATCTGTAGTTTGGAAAACACTCATCCAGAAGAACTGAAGAGGAAATTCTCTGAAGACATGTAATAAGATTATATGCAGCAAAATAAACCAACTTTAAGTCTAGAAGGTAAAGGGAGGCCCATCAGCTTAATCAACAGCAAATTATTGTGCACTCCCCACACCCCAGTAGTTCCTCCTGTCAAGATCCCTTTTTATTCTGGGCTCCTCTGTTCTCCAGTGACATAGGTCTGAGATCTGTCACTTTAATTCCCTGGTTTCTTCCCCCATTTTTGTAACTCTCTCCATTCATTCATTTGCAAAATTGTAAATAATCTGCCTGTAAATTCCTGTCAGCATCTGTTTCTATTTCCACTGATTTTGCCATGTTCAGGCCCTACTGCTTTCTCTCTACCTTATATTTTTACTTTTCTTGTTGTGAGAGTAGTGCAATGGGTGTCCATAAGAAGAAATTTATTTTAAAAAGACAAGTAGCTAAAGAAAATGAATATCAAACACAATCTCATTAAGAGGCTCTCTGGCTTCCTTTGTTGGTGTATCTACTTCCATTTTGTATGCATATATATTATTTCCCCTGTACTTGTCTATATACAAGTATATAATATAGTCCTGTTTCATAATACTCTCGTTTTTAAGAGAACACATTGTGAATTTCTGCTCACATCATTATGTGCTTGGCAAAATCATATTTAATAGCTGTAGGGCATTCCACGTATGGCATTTTAATCTAAACCATTTTGTTGAGTTTGTGCAGTCATGTGCATGTGCCTCTCAGATCTGGGACTACAGGGAGCACAATTTGCCAAGGACCCTGCTGCTCTGCTCAGAAAAATCGATTCATCTCTTAGCTTGTTGCAAGCCTGCACTTCCCAGTCAATAACAGAGTTCCGGAAATGTTCTTAGGCAGGCCCATTTCTGGGAGACCTGGGATTCCTCTGATGAGCGACTCTAGCTATGGTCTCCCAGAAAGCTTTGTAGCACTTTGCTTACAACAATGCACCACATTCCTTTTTTCCTTCCGCCAGGATCAGACTTGCATGGAGTCTGGAGGCTGTATCTGCTTCTCCAGCTCCTTTCCCATTTTCTCTCAAGGGCCTTTTGGTCTCCCCTAAGACATTTCTTATATACTTAATCCCATCTTGGCACGTTTCTCAGAAGACCCAAACTAACACAGACATTTAGGTTGTTCTCGGGTTTGTATTCTGTACAACTAAACTTGTGATTGCTCAATTCTTAGCACAGCACTCTTTTGCTGAGAGCCCTTCAAGCACTGCCATTGCTCAGCACATTAAGCTTAAGCCCCTCCTACCCCCTCCACATTTGGCTCCAGCCCATCTATCCAAACACCACCCAGTGTTCTTAGTCCAGCTCCGGGGCCTGGTGACCAAATATTCTTGCATTCATTTTCTCATGCCTCCTTCCCCCAGCCCCCAAGAAAACATGTGCTCAGCTGATGCCTCCTTCATTCTGGATTTCTTTGTGACTTCCTCCACGCACCCCCCTCCATTTTAAAGGCCACAGAAATGTGTTTTCTGCAGTGTAGTCACTCTTTTTGTCAAAAGGAGTTAGTTACATTAAAGGGAGGCTATAAAGCCCAATGGTGAAGTGTATACTTTGTAATCAGACAGACCTAGATCATCATTTAACACACACACACACACACACACACACACACACACACACAGGTACGCCTGGGTGGCTAAGTTGGTTAAGCGTCCCACTTTGGCTCAGGTCATGATTTGTGGTTCATGGGTTCGAATCTGGTGTGGGGCTCTGTGCTGACAGCTCAGAGCCTAGAGTCAGCTTCGGATTCTGGGTCTCCCTCTCCCTCTGCCCCTCTGCTGCTCTCACTCTATCTCGCTCTCTCAAAAATAAGTAAACATTAAAAAAAAATTAAAACACCTACAAATTAGCAGAGATTGGATAGGTTTGGGAAAACACTGAGCTAAACAAAAATAATCCAAGACGTTTTTAATTCTCAGACTTCCCAGAGCCCTTAAAATGTTCATATGTGTCATAACTTCCTAAGGCCAGTATCGACACTTTGTGTAGCTTTCCTTGAATTTGATCACAAAATCCTTCAGAAACAGATCATCTCCAGACATTATTTTTTTCTTGGAAAATACTGGGAAAGGGTAAACGTTGTCACAGAATTTTTCATGTATGGTTTTCACAGTACTTTATAGTACTATATATATTCTTCAACTTGTTATAGTTGTTTGTATATTTATCTTACACATCTTCCCAATTTTAGCCTTTAGCATAAAGTCTTGAAAATAACAGGCACTTGTTCAGTAGAAAATCACAGAATTTTAGTGAAGGCTCATGGTCTGGAATAATATTTGGTAACTGGAGAAAGTTTGTATCTACTTTTCAGTAGCTGTTTCCCAGTCTTTTTTTATACCATAGTATCCTGGGCTACTTTACAGGCTAGAAAAATTATCTTGATGTTGGACAGGAAGAAAAAAAAAGCCCTTGTTAACTGGAGGCTAAATACATTTTCTCCACAAGTCACTTGATTGGGACAGTTTAACAGGATATAAAGGTGGAGGTGCATTTTAAGGGCAAGAAAGCAGGAGTCAGCCGACTCTGGGTCTTGGCACACCATGGGCAGCAAGGAAGGCAGCCTGTGGCTTAATTGTGATCGTTTTCATTTCCAAGGGTGTGCTTGTCAAAGAGGTACTCTGCCAGGCCAGAAGCCGGGGCCCCCATCTTAACCAAGTTTTGCACGTGGTCACCTAGTTCTTTGATCGATTTCACCTGTTCATTCAAATAGTGAGTTTCCAGGAAGTCGCACAAATGGGGGTCACCTTTGTCTGAGGCCAGAGTGTGCAATTCGAGCAACGACTGGTTCACATTCTTTTCCAAGAGCAGCGCACACTCCATGGCATTCAGCCCGCTCTCCCAGTCGTCCAGGTCAGGTTTCTTGATGTCCTTCAGGCAGATCCGGCCTCCCCGCTGGTTCTGCAGCCTCATCAGCTTCTCGGCGTGCTGGGTCTCCTCCCGAGACTGACGAAGGAAATATCTGGCGAAGTTGTTCAGGGCCACGTCATCTCGGGAGAAGTAATAGGCCATAGACAAGTACACATAGGACGCATAGAGCTCCAGGTTGATCTGGCGGTTGATGGCGGCCTCGGAGTCCGGGTGGAAGTTCTGCCGCACTCGGGAGGGGGCGGAGGTGGGCCCGGCAGGGTCCCGGGAGGAGGTGGCTGCGGCCAGCGGCCGGCGGGGGGCGGCGGGCTGGGGACCCGAGGGGCGCCAGGAAACCCAGAGCGGTCGGAGTGCGAAGCCTCGGCGCGCGCTGCGCATGGACACCAGCGAACTGCTGATCTGCTTAGAGAGGAACAAAAAACAGGGCGGCATGGTTCCCCTTCTTTAGAAGTCGGGAAACTGAGGCCCGGGCGGCTCACCGCGCGGTCGGGCACCAGGGGCTTCAGGGGCTTCTGCATCAGAACGCAGCCCTAGGCGATGGCGACTGCGTCACACACACCCGCGTTCGCTTCGAGAGGTTCAGAGTTCCAGGCGGAGGGCGGCGGGGGCGCGCGCGCCTGTCGCGGTTGGGCGCAGACGGATAATCCTGACAACTCCATTTAACGAAACATTGCCCCATTTCTGCCCTTGGGCGTTTGTAATTTATTTCATCTAAGTTAAAAGTGCTGTTAAAAAAAAAAAAAAAAAAAAGAAAGAAAAGCAGGCACTACGACTAGCAAAAGAAAGCACGAGCCCAGTGTACTTGCCCTCCCTTTGTGACCTCTTTCTGTGGAAAGACTAAGGCCTGGGGGAGGCAGGGCAGCGACATAGAGGAAAACAAAAGTCACAAAACTTTATCTGGGCGCGGGGGTCCACAGCCAAATTGGGTCTTTATAAATTGACTTTCTGGTTATTTTAACAAATGTAGGTATGGAAATAATTGCCAGAGTAGTATATAGGCACATTTCCAAGGGTCTGTAAGAAGACAGTGCCTTCTTTTAAAAAGACTTTTTATTTTGGGGGCGTCTGGGTAGCTCAGTGGGTTAAGCGTGGGACTTAGGCTCAGGTCAGGAGCTCATGGTCTGTGTCTCCCTCTGTCTCTGCCCCTCCCCTGCTCAGCTCTCTCTCTCAAAAATAAATAAACATTAAAAGTAATAAATAAAAAACAATAAAAACTTAAAAAAGAATAAAAAGACATTTTATTTTTAAATGTAAAATTTATCTTTACTGCAAAGAAAAATAGGATACTGTAGAAAAGTAGGAGGAATAAATAAACTAGCTCTAAACTTGATGTTATTTTCCTGTCTTTTGTTATTGCAGATACATACACTTGTGGTGAGCATAGCAAAGCTGTAGAGAAGTTGAATCACTATATTGTACATCTGAAACTGATGTAACATTGTGTCTCAACTAAAATAAAAAATACTAAATTAAAAATAAAAAGGACAATTAAAAATTCAATTTATTTTTTTAAATATAATTTATTGTCAAGTTAGCTAACATACAGTGTGCTCTTGGCTTCAGGAGTAGATTCCCATGATTCATCACTTACATATAACAGCCAGTGTCCATCCCAACAAGTGCCCTCCTCAATGCCCACCACCCATTTTCGCCTCTCCTCACCCCCCCCAATCAACCCTCAGTTTGTTCTCTGTATTTAAGAATCTCTAATGTTTTGCCTCCCTCTCTGTTTATAACTATTTTAAAAAATTACATTTAAACTGGTATTTGGTTTTAAAAGAATATCTGTAATTGTTGTAGTGTATTGAGAAAATGAGTATTAACTCACAGAAGAAAATTCAGAAAATTCCTAATCTTTCTCTCCCAGAAAAAAACCATCATTAAAATGTTGATAGTAATTCTCACAGACTAAAAGAAGAACATTAGGAGTGCCTGGGTGGCTCAGTCCATTAAGCATTGGACTTCGGCTCAGATCATGATCTCATGATTTGTGAGTTCCAGCCCTGCACCAGGCTCTGTGCTGACAGCTCAGAGCCTGGAACCTGCTTCAGACTCTGTGTCTGCCTCTCTCTCTGTTCCTCCCCTACTCATTCTCTCTCTCCCTCTCTCTAAACACTAAATAAACATTAAAAAAAAAAGGAACATTAAAAAAATCATAGAAACAAAACAACCAACATGTACATTTTAAACAGTTTTAAAGAGATAGGATTGACCTAAAATAAACTGCAGATACTTCAAGTGCACAAGTTGATAGGGTTTGACATAGGTATGTCTGTGAAACCATCATCAGAGTCAAGGTAATGAACATATTCATCAACTCCCAAAGTTATCTCAGGTTTGTTTATATGTATTTTTTTTATTTTTTATTTTTGTTTTTATTTGTTTATTTAAGTAAACTCCACCCCCAACGTGGGGCTTGAATGACCACTAGATCAAGAGTCGCATATTCTGCCACTGAGCCTGACAGGTACCCCAACTCATTATGTAATCACTCCCTCCTGCCTCTCTGCCCCACCTCATCCCAGCCATCCACTGGTCTGCATTTCCTCACTATGTAGGTTAGTTTGCACTTTACAGAATTTCATATAAATAGAATCTGTGTATATACCTTTCTGCCTGGTTTCTATCACTCAGCACAGTGGTTTTGAGATCCATCCATATTGTCATGTGAATTAATAGTTTTTACGGTTGAATAGTATTCCATTGTGTAGAGATACCACAATCTGTTTATTCTGTCACCATCTCGTGAATATTCTGCTTATTTACAGCTTTTGGTTGTTCAAGTAAGGCTATTGTGAACATTCCTGTACAAGTCTTTGTGTAGTTTTATGAGCTTATTTCTCTTGGGTGAATATTTTGCTTGTAATGGGTAGATCATATGGTAAGTGTAGGTTTAACTTTTTAAGGAACTTCCAATTGTTTTTCCAAGTGGTTTTGCCCTTTTATATGGCCATCAGCACTATGTGAGAGTTCAAGTTCCTTCATATCCTTGCAACCCTTGGTATTGTCATTTATTTCACTTTAAACTTAAAACTTAAAATTTAGCCATTCTAGTAGATGTATACTGGTATGACATTGTATCTTTAATCTGAATTCCCATTTTAATTGATGATGCTGAGTATATTTGGTCATACTTCTTTGCTAACCATATATATATCTTTGGTGAAGTGTATATTCAAAGCTTTTGCCCATTTTACATGTTCAGCCATTTCTTAGGATTGTTTGATGTCTTATGGTTAATTTCTGGATCTTTGATATTAGTGCTGCTTATATTCAGGTCTTCTTTCTGTTATCTGTATGTTACCATCTCTGTATTACTTTCCTATATTTCCTTGGGCAAATCACATTACCTTTCTAGGTCAGTTTCCTCAGTTATAAATCCAAGATCCTACTTATTTCCTTTGGGTTACTGAAAGGAATCAATAAAATAATTATGCAGGGTACTTATCACAGTGCTTATCACAGAATAAGCACTCAAAATATTCTTTAACAGTTCTTATTGCATAGTGTCTATTTAATTATTCAAAATCAGTCATTTTCAATTATTCAGTAAGCAGTAATTATTATTATTACATATGGAAAAACTTATACAGTTTGTAAAGTATGCTTACCCGCATTATATTGTTATAATGTAGGAATAATGAGGTAGAAATTCTTTTATAATCTGGACACATCAAATGTGTAGTTTAGTAGGAAGCTCCTCGGTCTCAGAGGAACTTCTTAAAGTGTACGATAAATAAAGGTGGACACCTAAGATCTAGCTGCACTTAAACTCTGCTGGCAGAATCTTACTGATATTCACCAAGAAATTTCCCACTAACTTTTGCTTTCCTATATCCATCTTTGCTTGTATTTTCTTCAAAGTTGTGTTTCTCCTAAAATGTAGTTCCCTAAAGAGAGGTTCTGAAAATGATCCTTTAGAGTGGTGTTAAATGCCAACTGCTGCTACCAGTGTTTTAGTAGAAATGATGCTCTTCATATAAATGCTTATCCCCAAAGTAATAAAAAGTATAGATATAAAATAAATGCAGTACATGAAATGTAATGCAAAACAAGGCCATAAAACACAATACACACTTAAACGTCCTATGTTAACTTGTCAAAAATGTTTCTTGTTCCCTTACAAAGTTTGTCATGTATTTTGCTAGACTTTGAAAATGCAAGGAATCTTATCTGTGGGACATTTTGATTTCTAGTATTCATAGTAAAATTAATGGTCTTCCACCAAAAGTACACACCTAGAAGCATGGCCCACCATTCCTCACGAGTCATTTCTTCCTCCATTTTAATGACTTCTTCTCCTCCTTGAACACCTGTCTAAGCTTTCAAGATTCTCTGGTGTTGCCTCTACTTCCCCACCTTGCTGTCTTCTCCTTTTTTACTTCCTCATGAAATCCATCTCATCTTTTTAGGTCCCATCAAATATGTTACTTTCTCTGTAAGGTCTCAGATAACTTCGTTTGGAATTAATCACTACTTTGTTGTTGTTGAAGACTGTTTATGCTGAGAGTATATCATATCATATGGTTGTATATGGGCATGCACATGTGCATGCTTGTATGTATGTTGATGTATGTATGTGTGTGTGTGTGTGTGTGTGTGTGTGTGTGTCCTTAAGGGCACAGCTTCTCATCCTCATTTTTTTTTTATTGTAGTTGACACATAATGTTATGTTAGTTTCAGGTGCACAGCATTCCATAAGTCTATAAATTGTGCTATGATCACAAGTGTAGCTACCCTCTGTTACCATACAACACCATTACAATATTACAATACAGTTACTGTATTCCCTGTGATGTACCTTTCATTCCCATGACTTACTCATTCCTTAATTGGTAGCCTATGCCTCCCACTCTCCTTCACCCATTTTGCCCCCCCCCCCTGCCCTCTGGCTACCCATCCTACTCAGTTTTAAATTTTTAGTCTTGGCACAATGCTTCTATCCCCCAGAAGAATGGGGATAGGGATTTTTATTTCCTATGGCATATCAGCTTGCCTAGCATGTGTTTGTCAAGTATATTGAGAGATGGCTTCACTTTAAGTTATTAGAAAAGCTCTGTACTTTGCTGATTTCAGCCTTTAAAGGAATAACAATATCTTCCATTTTCTTCTTTATAGATGTATTGGGTAAAGTATTTGTATTATATGTGAAAATGCTTTGCCACTTGGAGATTTAGGAACTACATGAAAGTGGATTGTAATTCACTGAATCGTGTTTTGGTATTTTCTTCAAAGCATTTGATTTTAAATACTAAATATTTTTTTAGAATTTACCTACCTTGAGGAGCACCTGGTGGTTCAGTCTGTTAAGCGTCCGACTTTGGCGCAGATCATGATCTCGCGGTTTGTGAGTTCGAGCCCCGCGTCGGGCTCTGTGCTGACAGCTCAGAGCCTGGAGCCTGCTTCAGATTCTGTGTCTCCTTCTCTCTGCCCCTCCCCCAGTTGTGTTCTGTCTCTCTATGTCTATCAAAATTAAATAAATGTAAAAAAAAAAAAATTAGAATTTACCTATCTTGGAAAACATTTAAACAACACTCTATAGTTTTATGTTAATAGATGGGAGCAGAGTCATAAATAATGAGGAAAAGGAAAAATGAAAAGTAACTCTACTCCTTTACATACTTGTAGTGAAGACATATTTTCTCCTTTTCTCTTCTTTCTCTCTTTCTCTTCCTTTTCATCTCTTTTTATTCTTTCTTTAATGTTCAAACATGGTTAATCACACAAGCAATTCTTCATCTTTATTACTGATACTGGCCCTTTCAAAATTGCTTGCTGTTAGAAGTCCAAAATGTGACAAATCTAGGGTGGAGAGAAGTCCACTGATCACTGGAATATGGATTCTGGATTCTGGATTATGTTCTTGCTGTTAATGGAATATCTGAGGGTTTTGAACAGAGAACAGTAGAGGATTTTGTCTTAGGAAAAGGAAAATGTATTGTAATTCGGTGTATTATCACAAGGAAATCTCTGAAAATTCTAAAGGGAGTGGTTGGACTCAGCTGTGGAACACTTTCTTGCCTCACTCTCAGATCTATTCAAAACTGGGAAATCTCCCAGGTCACTCGATAAATGAGTCACAACTGCAGTGCAAGCTGCCTCTAAAACTAGAAGAGGTCTAGCAAACTCTGTTTTAATTCATTTCATTTGTTAATTTTTTTCCTCTGTGGTCAGAGGCACAAGGTACAGTAACTCCTACATTATCTTCAGGAGGTGTCTGGGATACCTCAGACCATTATACTCCTAGAACTGTATGAACATCTTAGCTCCTGGGCTTCTAAGTGTAATCCTTCCATCCCTTAGCAGAGCCAGCATTTCCCTACTTGCGCCATGCTGAGATTTGGACCTAATTGTTGATATTGTGGTATACTAGGTGAATAGTATCCCAGTAAAATTCTTGCCCACCCAGAATCTGTGAATAGGCCTTATTCAGAAATAGGGTCTTTGCAATGTAACCAAGTTAAAGTGAGATCATACTGGATTAAGGTGTATCCTATTTCAGTGACTGGGATTCTTCCAAGGAGACAAAAATTTAGACAGAGACAGACAAGGAGGAAGTCCATGTGACAAGCAGCTCAGGCTGCTCTCAGACTCCAGGTCAGGGACTTGCAAACTTTTTCTGTACTGAGCCAGAGCAATATTTTAGGCTTGGTGGGGCATAAGGTCTCTGTGGTATCTATTCAACTCTGCTATTATGGTGTACTGTAAGCAGTCATAGAGTACATGTAATGAATAAGTGTGGTCGTGTTCTAATTAAACTTTATTTACAAAGATAGTAGTGAATCAAACTTGGCCCAAAGAGTTTGCTGACTCCTGCTCTGGAGAGGAGGACCTCTTTATACGCTGCCATGGAGCATTTCTGATATTCACTTCATTACTCTGGTGATTAACTCAGCCGAGTCTGCCATTCTCTCTCTTTCTCTCTCTCTCTTTTTTAAGCCTTATTTATCTTGAGAGAGAGAGAGAGAGAGAGAGAGAGAGAGAGACAGACAGAGAGAGCAAGCGAGGGCATTCACGTGAGTGGGGGAGGGGCAGAGAGACAATCTCAAGCAGGCTCCACACTGTCCCCATAGAGCCTAACACAGGGCTCGAACCCAGGAACTGTGAGATCATGACCTGAGCCATAATCAAGGGTCCAACATTTAACCGAATGAGCCACCGATGCGCCCCTGTCATTTTCTCTTTTTTACGCATCAGCGGTGCTCAGTCAAACCCAGTCAATTCCACGTTTCCACCACAGCCCTGACCCAAGAGAGAGACTGCACACACAAGGGCATCTCCTTCCATCTGCGTCGGTCCCAGTTCTATAAGTGGAAATCTTAGTAACTGCAATGCTGGAACACCCCAGGAACTATATCACCCTCCACTCACCACCAGTATTGCGGGAGTAGGTGTGGGGTGCGTGTTGTTACTTGTCCAGCCAGTGATCCAGTTCCTGAAACTCATCTTAGATTTGCCTCTTAGGGACATTTCCAGTAAAACCTTTTTTAGGTTGGTTTCCTAAGCAAACTTCCAGCAAATGTCTCATTTGCAAGTGATTTATCAAGGAAATGCCGCCAGGAGAAACCAGTAAGGAAGTAGAAGAAGCGTAAAGGGGGAAACAATAAAAGGGTGTGATTCAGCAAAATTGAGAACAGAAAAGGCTAGCTTCAAAGGCCTGTGCAAACGGGTAGCGTCCTGAACTGAGTCAAGCCCTGGGCTTGGTTTAATGCTTTGCTGCTGCCGCGGTCTTGAAAGTCATTAAGAATCTGATTTTTGAACCTGTATCTTTTAAGAGCAGTCGGTTGTGGTGTGTGTGTGTTGGGGTGGGGGGGAGCACAATGGAGTGCACAGGTGAGCAGACACATGTAATTTGTGTGTTTCTCATCCCTTGCGTCCCTGTTCACAGATAGCGCTTACAATGCTCCCTGAATGTTGAATTTTGGTGGAGCCATAACGAGTGGGAGATAAGCATCACTGAAAGCAAGTTGGAGGTAGAGGTGTTGAATCTGTGACCAAGGAAGCTGGGGTGCCCATTTGCTTTTGAAGCTGCCCTTTGCTTTTGAAACAGAATGTGCAGGGAATGCAGAAAGAAGTCCCTGACATTCCAAGGAACAAACAGGAAGGACTAAGGAAACTTACCAGATCTTTTCTTGCTAGTGTCAGACTTCACTGTCTTAGCAACTCATTTATGCTAAAAATGGTGACACGGATGGAATCTAGGAAGTAAAATAACCCATAGTTCATTTTCCTTTTGGTCCTTCCTTAATCAGTAAGCTAAAGATGGAGTGTTAATAGAACGTGTGCCCATTGAAAAAACGAAATAAAAACAATTCAGTTACTTTTGTGTAGCATTTCCCCTGTTCTGGTAACAATGAAATACTTATGCATGTACAAGCCACAAAATATGAATTGTGTAATTTCAGTGACTTTTTATATCAATAAATTGCTCTTATATTTATACTTAAAGCAGGCATTGCACAATCTAAAATCTAAATGTGAACAGTGAAACTGAGGCTTACAGTGTAAGATGTTAAGCATTTTTCTTTCTTAAAATGACGTTAAATAGAAGGTCAAAATGCCATGACAAGTCAAGAGAGACCACAGAGGAGAGTAAAACGTTTTATTATTTAGTGCCTTTAATAGCACTTTCCCCTGCATTTTCATCAAAGTGGGCTACCATTTTCACTTTGCACTGGGCCCTGAATATGGGATAACTTGAACTGATCCCACAGGGGACCTCTGGATCCCCTGGAGGATAGGCATGCCTCAGAAATGGAGCTGGGACAAGGAGCTGGACTTTTATAGCCCTGCACCAGCCAGTCACAGTCTATGAGGCCTGCCCTAGGGAGATGTACACACTCAAGTTCTCTGCTTGTCTGCATGTCCTGGAAAAGCATTTCCGGTCCTGACCATCATCTTCCTACCAGTGTTACAGATTCTCTTGTTAGAAGGAGCACACAGAAGGTTGGGTCAGGGCAGGGGGCACACACATGGTGAAAGGTTTCCAAGGGGATCTTGGGCAGGATCCCAACAACTCCTAACTGGTTGCCTAACCTAACGATCTTATTGTGATCAGACCAGGATCTAGGAGAAAATAGATAGAACACTTCAAAATAAGAATAGTTCTAGTTAGTTCATTACTCCTGGAGCTGATCTCAAGAGGAGTGGCTGGCTATCAGAACCCAGGTGACAGTGAACTGTTCTGAGAACAACCTGAAAAGGAGCAATGACACCTGGTGGAAGGACATGGCCAATCTCAGGGAAGGAACCTTGAAGGGAAGAATCCAGGGGAATGATTACGTGACCTCATTCTCTGCCTTCCTTTGGGTCTCTTGCTAGGGCTCTGCATAGGTTGACCCTAACAGAAAGTCAGAAGGTAGGGAACTCATTGCTGTAGTGCATTCAGACTGACCCCTGGGGAGAGAACAGGGCCAGGAAAGTTGCAGGGTGTGTATGTAGAGGCAGACATAGACATCAGACTGTTTTGTGCTCTTCTAATCTCCTGTGCATAGAATAGCCCCAGACAGCTATCTAAAAAGCAAATATGATTAAATTATCCACTTGCGTTGAACCTTCAGGTAGTCCCACATTAAACCACAGCCCTGTAAAATATATTCTCCCGGGCTTCTGTGACTTTTCCTTGCCATTTCCAGCGCTTCTTACTCTCTCTCAGTTCCCAGTATGCTTCAGTCTTTTTATGAACTTTGCTTTAGGCACCAGAAGGTACTATTTGTTCCTTTCCCATAGGCTTCTACATGCTGTGTCCACTACCTGGAGCATTGCTCCACTCAGAACTAACCACAGGACAGTGTGGGCAGATGCTTGTCAAACCCTTTCCCCTTCCGCAAGAGATGATGACAACTGGTTAACTGTCTGCCTCTGCTCAGATGTGGAGTACACATCCAGGCCATCTTGCTGGTGGAAAAATGATCCCTGATTGGCAAATTAACATTAATCTTCTCTGAGTATGATGAATTTTGTCTCTGAGCATGCCTTTACTGGGATTTTTGGAAGCTGTGGCATTGTTACAAAAGATATTTGTTCTTGTGGACATGAGGCTTTTTAGCCAGGGCATCTCTCCTAACCATTTTATGGGGATCTTAACAGGATGCTTGATACTACTGTGCCAATAAACCGTGGTTTCTATTTTAATCCTGAGTGGCATGGTGCCAGGCTTGTAGGTATGAATGTTTAGTTCATTCATGAAGGCCCTTTGGTGGTTGCTACAAAGAATAAGCAAATTAACATGGATTTATCTTTTGACACCCCACCCCAGTGCACCTGCTTTTCCACAGCCATGTAGCTGTGTCTAGCACCCCCTCCTTTTGTATCTTTGTCAGCTCACTCACTTCCTCTGTTCTCATCATATCTTAGATGGTTCTTAGAGGCCTTCAAGGAGTCCCACGCTCCTCTACTTACCCTGGTGTGGATACGGAATTCTAATTATTTACTTAGCCTATTACCCCACTAAACTGAAAAATTCTTGTCCATCTTTTTTCACCCTTGTGTATCTAGCATTTAGATGGCACCTGATCCATTGCACCCAAGGAGCACTGCTAATAAAGCTAATTAGGGAGTAAAATTCCTTCACGTCCCCAAATTTGCTGGTTCTAAATAACACTTAAGCAACAAAGATGAGGGGAACTGTAGTTGGTTTAATGGTTTAGCTGCAGTGCATTTATGGCTTATTTTTTCTATCTCTGCTACTAGTGGAACCCAGTAAACGTATATTAATTTTGAGCCTTATGTTCTTAACGGTTGAATCAACCGTCCTCTTCAATTCAATTTGATTCGATTCAAGTAAATTCTAAATATATGTTTTGAGCAGCTGATGCCGGATGAGTAAGAAGCCCCTCATACTATGAAAAAGTAAAAGACACCTGGATTTTAGGGCCTCTGTGGATTCGAAATCAAGAGGTAGAGCCACACTGAATCATAGAAGGTTGAATCCGACCTCAAACCAAGTACAGGAGGATTATGGTCTGCCTTGCACAGAAGGTCAGCTTGACTGTGGTCTTAAAAGATGTTTGGGATAAGGATTCTGTGCAGAAAACAACAACAACAACAGCAACAACAACAACAACAACAACAACACCTCCAAAGGTGGGAAGATGGAGTTGAATTTGGAGCAGAGAGGCTGTAGGCAAAACTTTGTTGGTGTTTGTTTGGAGTACGGATAGTATGTGTAATGCACATTGGGACAGAATTGACTTGAATAAGGTCAAGGTTTGGAGCCTTCTTTCTAGCTCTAAAGGATTTAATGATTGCATATGTCCTTTCTTGCTGTTATACATTATAGCCTAAACTTTTATGAAATAATAAAGTGCATGAAGTATACATATGCTGGCCTTTATATATGCTAGAAGTAGCTATTTTCAGTGCTAGAACCCTGGGATGCTGCTTCCACCAAGGATGTGGTTTGCCATCATTACTCAAGTTACATAACAGAGGGTTCTTTCAGTTCATGGGCTGGACTTGGATCAACTGATGGTGATTGAAGATCGTTGAGTGTGTTCTTGGCGATCTCTTCTGCTTGTTATGTTTTATATTTTAGCTCTTTCAGGAGTAAATACGTTTGCAATTATTCTTTATTAAAGAAGCTAAGACACTCCACAATTTGTGTAAAAAATTTTTTATAATGATTACTTAATTCTGCTATTTTAAGCAATTTCATGATTTAAAAAAGGATATAATGATACAGCATTTAAACACAAGCTCTAAACCTTCTCCAGTGATCATAATGAAAAGAAGTAGTAGCCACTGAGTACTCATATATGCTAAGCACTATACAAAGTATTCTAAGAGTATTTGATCACTGAATTTTCACAAAAACATTGTACAGTAGGAATCAGTATATCCACTTTGTTGGCAAATTCGAGGATATATGAACACGTTTCTCCGGTTTTATACAATTTGAACAGATCTAGGAAAAATGTTTCTAATAATTCCATTTTCAATCAAAGTGGGAGGAATATTTTGAAAGTCAAATAATATGGCACTGCTGTCTTTATTGGCAGGGATTATAGTAGAGAATTTAGAACCAGAAAGGAACATGGAGTTTGTCTATTTTATTTATCTTATTTTACAAATGCAGAAGCTGTATGCTAGAGAGTATTGACACAGTTACTAATTTTGATAGCAACAGGCCAGCCTTTGGACAGTGGTCTTTAAAGTATACTACACCAACCTAATACATGGTGTATTTTCCCAGTAATGATTAGTATATTAGAATGCAGTAAAACTGGGGCACCTGGGTGGCTCAGTCGGTTGAGCATCTGACTCTTGATTTTGGCCCATGTCATGATTCCAGGATCATGGGATTGATCCCCACATGGGGCCCTGGGTCAGGCCTACTTGGTGCCCCACGCTGAACCCTGAGCATGGAGCCTGCTTGAGATTCTCTCTCTCTCTCCCTCTGCCCCTCTCCCCTGCTTAAACTCTCTTTTTCTCTCTTTCTAAAATAAATAAATAAAAGAAAGAAAGAAAGAAAGAAGCAAAACCGAGAGATGCTAATGCTTTCTCAATGACAATGGTGGGTTGGCTTTCATTTGCATCAAAGTCACACAATAAAAAAAATTTCTTATGAATAAAGACTTGCCTATCACCATAACCTCCTCAACTGATGCTTTGGATGGCTGTGTAGAATCTATCGCTGTAGGAAAACGTGAAAGAGTCAATCACTTGTATTCAGGTATTTACAAAGGTCAGTTCTATTTTTAGAATAGTCAACCACTCAATTAACTAGAGTCTGCTAACACCAGTTAGTGACCACCATATCTTGGAGTGTTATATAAATCCTGTGGGAATCTACAAATGGATCCTATTCTCAAGAATCTCATCAAAGAATAACCTTTTGATCTCACCATCTCACTTTGAGAAATTAATTAGATGGAAAAAATATAGTGCTTAAAGTGTACATAGAGATGTATGTTAATTTCATTGCAGTGTTACACATAAAAATAAAAAGCTGTATCTAAACTGTCTTTGACAAATTACAGGGGAGTCATACAATGGGATATCATACAGCCCTTTAATAAAATAAAGTAGTTATCTTCATAATGTAGAGAGATATCCATAAGATATTTTCAGTGGAAAAAGCAATGTGTGTGTGTGCACACATTCCCATATTTGGAGGGAATAAAACAGTGTACATTTAAGTGTTTTCACACACACACACACACACACACACAAACATATGAAAGAGAGAGAGAAAGACATCTGTATAAAAATAGAAAAGTGTCAGAAGAGGTGGGCACTGAGCTATTAACCATAACTTCTGACCTTTGCAATTGGATAGATTGGGAAAGAGGAAGATGTGGATTTAGTTTTTTATACATTAACTTTTTATACACTTTAACATGATTATGGCTGATTTTACTTAATTTCTATTTCAGTATTTCTTTAATTAAAAAGTATAAAAGGAGGCTTTTGAAGAGGCCGGATAATCAGAGAGGACAGGAAATGTACATAAAGAAGACTCTAAACCAGGGAAATGACTATAGCCTAGTCATCATCTGTTGAAAGTAGCTAGTGCAGTGGCACAGTGGGAGAAATGTGGGAATGATCATAAGAACTAACAATTTCTTTTTTTTTAAGTTTATTTATTTATTTTGAGAGAGAGAGAGAGTACACAAGTGGTGGAAGGGGACAGAGAGAGAGAGAGAGAGAGAATCCCAAGCAGGCTCCGCCCTATCAGCACAGAAACCTATGTGGGGCTCCATCCCACAAACCATGAGATCATGACCTGAGCTGAAATCAAGAGTCAGATACTTAACCAACTGAGTGACCAGGCACCCCAAGAAATAACAATTTTCAACTCATGGGACAAATGGAGATGGCAATATAGGTTAGGAAATATTAGTACAGAATTAAGATAGAATAGGTTTGATAAAGATTAAAAGCACATGTACTTGAGGAAAGGAGAAATGACAGTTTGTGATCATCTAGAATATAGATTCTAGATGATAGCCCTAGAATCTAGGACTGTTGTGTGGTCATAGGCATTGCACTCGTTTTGCTATTAAACCACATATCACTATGTCGTACACCTGAAACTCATACAACATTGTTTATCAGCTAGATTTCAGTAATAAAATTTTTTGCAAAGAAAAAATAAAAATGCTGTTTACATTTTATCAGCATATATGCCAACACTGTCTTCTATCAATCTTATTATTAATTTGGTCCACCTAAGTATGACTTATAATATAATTAAGGGAATAAATACTTACATCTTTTTTGTAGGCCAGAAAAACACAAATTTCAGTTCAGAAACGTTTATAATAATTTATTGTTACCTTTGAACATGAATAAATTTCTGTCCAAAAATCTGCAAAGAGTTTTAATAAATCAGAGTTTTGTGGTTCATTTAATTATAAGCCTAAAGCTAAGTTGTGTATTTATCTTCAAGATATAGAAAAATGGTGTTATCAAACTTCTCAGTCACTGAATTGATGGTATGCATTCATGCATGCCTACTGGAAAAACACTAACTAAAATAAATGAAATATGAAGATATTTTAGGATAGTGTATGCAGGACACTTGAGACTGTTCCTCCACCCAATAATCATTTCTGTAACTAGAAATTAGTCATTCCTACATACTGATTTTTTTCAATCTCTCTTTCTTTCTTTCCTTTTTTTTTTTTTTTTTTTCTGTTGAAAATAGGATTGTGTTGCTTTGCATTTCATAAGTACTTCTAAGGTACATGGCATTCACAGCTTAGGTCCCTATGTAGTCTACCTTTCTTGCTTTCTCTAGCAGATCAAAGAGTTCCTGGGGATAAAATCAGTCACAAAGATCTCTGGAATTTCATTGTTGTGGAATTTATATATTCACATTTTTTCGGATCTGAGATTCTACTGACTAGCTTCCTTGCATCTCTGGATTGGCCTTGAAATCTCCTAGACCTTACTTAATCTTCTCAGGTTAACTGTTTGGTGTATGAGGTTGTGTTCAATTGGAATGTTTGCTGGAGGCCTGTGTTGCTCCCCAATATATTCTGAATCCCACCATCTGCGAGACAACTGGCACTTATAATGGTGCAGTTTGTGTTCTTTGGACAAATGGATACAACCGAAGAGTCTGTAGGTGGCCACAGTCCTGCCTGTGCATCGTGCTTAGCCTGTGTCCATTGAAGAAAGGGATGCTCGTTGTACACTGGTGTTGTTCATGTGCCCATCTGGGCATAGAGAAGTTGCCATTTTTTAACTTGCACAAAGGCATTGTATGGCCTAGCAGCGGTCCCGACCTGAAAACATTTTAATTTTGATCCACTTTTTTATGATATTGAAACCAGGATAGTGATTATGTCCTCCAACCTTAGGTCCAAAGGTCCACATTTTAAAAGTTCAAATTGAGTTCTCAACTATGAGTTGGGACCTTGTCTTCCTTATCACTGAATCCCAGTGTGTTGGATATTGACCAGCACGTTCAAACAATAAATAGTTGATGAATGAATGAATGAATGAATGAATGAATAAATTAATGAAGAAGGATTGATTCTCTCAGATGGCTCTACGTCATGATCAATACTATCTGAAAAGGACAGAGATTTAGGTCATGAGAATGGCACCTTTATAAGACAATCACCTGGATCACTGTGAGTCATTGGAAAATTGTTTGCTTTATTTCCTAATATGTAAAGGAAAGTTTAGAAGAGTTTCCTTTAGAGTTGCCATTGGCTGCTCCAATACTGCAGACACAACTCCATAAATACTTGTTCTATATACTGAGACACAAATCCAGAGGAAGCTCATAATCTGTGATGGGACGAGCAAATGGAATGTCACAGATCTTCTAGAGCTGAATGACCCCTGGATGAACCATAGAGTTTCCTGTGGGACCCTAAAGACATCATTTAAGATCCCAGCATACTGTCAAGTGTTATGGACTCAATTGTTTCCCTCCACCCCTCAAATCCATATGTTGAAGTCCTAACTCCCAATGTGACTATATTTGACAATAGGCCTTTTCAGGGGTTAATTAGGTAAATTATGTCTTAGAGCGTTGGTGTTTCAATGAGAAACACCAGGAGTGTGCTGCACAGAAGAAAAGCCATGTGAGGACACAGATAGCAGATGGCCATCTGTAAGCCAAGGAGAGAGTTCTCACTAGAAGCCAGCCATGCTAGTACCTTGATCTTAGACTTCTGCTCTCCAGAACTATGAGAAAATAAATTTCTGTTTACACCACCCAGTCTTTGACATTTTTGTTATGGCAGACCAGCTGACTAAAACACCTAGTAGTCCTTTTTACCATCAAGCTCTTACCTTCCCAAGAGCTCTGTGGAGACTGAAACAGATAATGATTGAAACATGGACACATCAAAGCCATGTAAGGACCTTCATAGAAATAAGACATCAGAGTATCTCAAAAACTTTCTGATGTATGCATTTTTCTGAGTTTGGTTTTGATAAGAAAAATCACTAACTGCTATTTTATGTCAAAGGGGAATAATGGCTGAGTCATATTGTTAAGGCAAGACACACAAAACAGCAAGATGGAGAAAAACAGGAAGTAGGTAGTCCAACAGAAAGTTCAGTGGATACTTTTATCTTTAGGTAATATAGGGTCCCATATGTGAAAGTTGTTATTTTGTGGGGAGCTGATAAAGAACTGCTAAATCACAAGGGCATCTTTTCAGTATGATACTCTTTCTCAAAATGTAGGCCTTCTAAATGACAGGGCAAGCTAATATCTTCTGTATTTGTAAAGATCTTGAATAAGACTTTGTTTTCACATTGAGAAAGCATATGCAGAGAAAAGGACAGCCATATTAAAATGAAATGTAAGGCTTATGGATTAAAATAATAGTTAAAAGACTTATTTCCTAGTAGGAATTAAAATAGAGGTTTATGTCACTTTGTTGGTACTCAGATGTTTTTCCTTTGGCCTGTGGAACTTGAGTTTTTAAATGAAAACTAGTTCTTCGTACTCAATTTCCTTTTAAAATTGCTTAGCTTGTACATCTTAGCAGTTTGATGCATATATATTCATACAAGTGCCATTTATGCTTTGGTAAAACTATATTTTAGCCTCATTTTAGATGGCAAGTTGTTTCATTATTCATAGTATGTGAGAGCCTGAATATACCATGTGTGTATGTGTGTGTGTATTTGTGTGTGTGTGTGTGTGTGTGTGTGTGTGTGTGTGTGTATTTCTGTGGGCATTTCTTATGTGAACTTGCATTGTCATTAATGAATAACCTCTAAATTGGGAATAATGTCTTCTACTTACATAATGGAGGCAGTTAGGGAAATAAAGTTACCTCTATGTATTTAAAATGATCTAATTCATGTCATTCTCGGCACGTGCCTTATGTGATTGCCAGAAATATTTTAAAATGGCATTCTTGAAAGTGATGAATCACATTGACGGAGGGTATTCTGAAAGCCTTGAGAAGACTATTGTACTATGAGGTGTGATTTTTGCAGATATGCATGATCATTAGCATCTGTCTTTTGTCACATCCAAATGTTTCGATTTAGGGCCAACCATGGGCAAGAGCCAGGTCAGGGAGATGGATGCTCTGAAAGGATTTAGTTCTTCACCATGACATCCTCTAGAATATGAATGGGTCACGGGATTGGCCTGACCCTTTCTTAGTTAAAAAAAAGTAATAAGCAATAAGGATCCAATCTGATTCTGATAATCTGATATCCTTACTTCTGTGTCAAGAAAGAAAGCCAAAAAATATAGCAGCCTCATACAGAATGTATAAAAAAATATCCTTCAGTAAACGGTGAAGGGACAGAAGTGGCGGCTCATTATTGGAATTGAAATTTAATCCTTGATAATGCTTATATAAAAATAATATAAGTAATTTGGAGCAAGATTTGAATAACATTTTTTACCTTGACAAATAATGAATTGAATGATAGCTATATGAAGGCAGGTATGGATGCTATACCTATTTTTGATTGATGCTCTTGTTTTTCCCCTTTTTATTAAAAAAAAACTGAGGCAATGGTAGATCTGAAATGAATCAAGCTTTCCAAGTCTTTTATATTTTTTGTCTGTTTCTGTCCATAATTTAATCCCCTTCTGCTGAACCAGAAAAATATTCTTGCCAAACTGAAGCAGAAGTTATTCTTCATCAGATTTGATTTATGATTCAAACTGGAGTTTACTAATACTTTACCAGAGGATTTCATAATCTCATTTCCAAACAATCTAATGGCATTTAACAATTATTTGATAATTAGCAATTACATTTGATGGGTATTAAGAAGGGCAGTTGTGATTAGCACTGGGTGTTGTATGTAATTGATGAATCACTGAATTCTACTTCTAAGACCAACATTGCACTGTATATTAATTAACTAAAATATAAATTTAAAAAAACAAATTACATTTGAAGGCAATTATAAATAGTGTAAAAAGTTTAAATTGGTTTCCTACAGGGTCAAAAATGGGCCATATCAGAAGACATAACTTATTCTTTTTGGAGGACTAAATTATATTTAAATGTGCTTATTGGAGCCTTCAGTCCAGGAGGTTCAAAGAACCAAATTATCCAGATATCATATTGATATAGAATATTTGAATAAATTATTACAAATGAGTAATAGCTGCTGATTAAACAGAACTGAGACCTAAAGGGATATTTTCCAAGAGAGTTTCAGCACAATATGTGAAAGGCAGCCTCTGCTTTTACCCGGATGATCCCTACCTTGTCGTATCCACACTCTTGTATAGTCCCCTTCCGTTGAGTGTGAGCTGGACTTAGTGACTTCCTAATGAATAAAACAAAAAACAATTGTGGTAAACAATATGGGATGTTATTTCCAAGATCAGGTGAGAATAAGCTATAGCTTCCATCTTGGATGTTCTCTCTTGTTCTCTCTTGGGTCATTTACTCTGTGCAGAGGCATGTTGCTATGTGGTGAGTGGTAAGGCAGACCTGTGGGGAGGGACAAATGCGCACAGATGGCACGTGTTCCGAGCTCTGCCAACAGCCACAGGAACAACCTTGGAAGGGCACCCTCCCAGTCCAGTCTTGTGGTAAGAACATGGCCCTAGGCAACAACTTGGCTGTAATTTGACAGAAGACCCTGACCAGAGGCACCAAGCATAGCTACAACTGCAGGTCCTCATCCACAGAAATTGGGAGGCTTGTGGTTTTCATCCACTAATTTTGTTATGTGGCAATAGATAACCAAGACACCGTGTTTATTAATTCCTTAACTAATAATATTAGCTTATTAATCTGTTACTCTTTTATTTTAGTAGATATAATTTCAAATGCTTTCTTACTAAAGACAACATGAATTACTTAATGCAAATATTCTACATAGCATTTGCATTTTTTAATGTTACATGTTATTGGTATTTTTTAGAAACAAATTATGTTTAAAAAGGGATAGGAATGTCTTATATTTGTTAGCGTATATTTGGTTCCTAAATTCCAGGCCTACTTACATCCAGGTGAAAGGGGAAATATATAGAAATTGAAATTATAAAAAATGAGATTAAATCCATTAATTGTAAAACGATTAGAAATTGTATCTATCATGCCATCTTTGTATATCTATCTAAAATTAATATTGTGTAGCTATTTACTGCATATAGTTGGATATGCTGTTTATATTCAGAACAGGATTTTTCTGGCTCTCCCTCATAACTTGCTTCACTCAATCCATGCCCATTATTTCTAAAGGTAAATAAGTAAATAAAGTAGAAATATATTTGCTAGTATGTTCTACCAGGGGCTTAAGCTACAGATAAATATGTATTGTACATGAGAAAATTGTGTTTTAATTATAGAAATCAACAGTTATAGTATTATACATTTATATATATATAAATGTATATATATTTTTATATATACATTTATAAATTTATACAAATTTATTTACATACATTGTATATATATATACAAATTTATATATATACATTTATAAATTTATACAAATATAAATTTATATTTATATTATAAATATGTTATATATTTCTATATATATAAATGTATATCAGTATACTTAAGGGAAACTTATTATGTATGTAAATATACTGATGGTGACAAATTGATTATGCTAATCTCCACAAGTGATCTCAGTCTTTTTTTCAGAGTAGAATTTCCATTTCTGGTGCAGTTCCTAAATAGGGCAACAACTGTTCTTTTTACAAAAAAAAAAATGCGCATGAATTTTAAACTTCTATCAGTAAAACAAAGAGTGTATATAGTATGAAGAGGTCACAGTGACTTATGGATATACTTGCAACCTCTCAACTTATAGAGAAAACCCAAGCCTTAGATCATAATGATAGTTGAGCTGGATACAACAGTCATCCCACCCCTGATAGCCTGTTGCTCTGTTTCTCTGTTGCTGCCAGTACTCTCTGGTTAGATTCCCACTTGTAAAAGTGAGGCAGATGCTTAACTGAGATCAAGTTCAAAATATAAATCAAGGAATTCCAACAAAACCTTTGCCTATGGAAAAGGCAGGCTAATTTGGGATGAAGAGTAGACAAAGCAAATGTGCTTGGATTTGCAGTCGAAGTCCCCTCTGATTTGTCAATTGTGTAGGCTGCTCTGGTAGTCAGTATTCTAATAGCTGTCTATGGCTGTCTGTAAACTGGCTCAGCTACTGCTGCCGCTTGGTAAGGGTCATCAAGTGACCATAGCTACAAAGTATGTATCAGGAACTCTTTCTCTTGCTTCCCTCTCGTTTCTTTCCATGTACTGTGTTCTGTGCAGCAGGAAAAATTTCATACTGACGGTCTAGTGCAGTCGTGGGTTTTTGATTTGTAACAAAGCACTGAAATGTCAGGCTTAATGAGAAAGAAAAGCACCATGCAGAGTGTGAGCACTTCCACTCCTTTGAAAAAACATTTTCCTAACCAGGCTAATCAGCTTTTGCTGTGACACCTGATATACTGCAAGAGTGTGGAAGAATCTGCGATGAATTCTTATTCTTCTCTCTCAGTGCCCTGCATGAGCTATGAAAAGGTCAGAGGAAGCAGTCTTGAAAGAAACAGCTAAATAGCTGATTAATTTCTTGATATAACATGAAATAAAATGGAACAGTCACAATATTCTGTATTTAATCATTGCTTTCCTCCAAGGCTATTTGTGGCCTTCTCTATGATGTCACTGATGGGACAGAGAATAGCACAGTGCTTGAAGCCATGGATACAGGAGAGGTATCACAAGAGAACTTTGGCACTTGTTGCTCTAACAACATTGTCTATAACCTGTCATAATTTGTCATCCTATGAAGACACAAATTTGAGTCGTGTGCTCAGGATGTTAGATGTGGAGAAGGAGTCCCCTGGCTTTTCTGTGGGGGCCTTGCCTAGTTTTTCTTACCTTCAGTTTAAGAAAGTTTCATCAGTCCTTACTAGAATTCAGTATTGCTTTAAGGTGCTATGGTATTTGCTAATTTGAAGAAATACAAAGTTCCTCAGATTAATTACATAGCATCAGAGGCTTACTAACACGTAGAGTTCAAGGCTGCCTGAAATCTTCTAAGATCAATAGAATGGACATCTAATCTATATAAAATACTAGGGATAGATTAGTTCTCCGTGACTGGTTTGGAACATTCTCTTCAATTAGAGTACTGCTCATAAACTGGTGAAAGACATGAGTGTTTTCTTGACTGAAGATCTATGAAGAGTAAACTTCCATAACTCTCTGAATACCCTATTATTTGAGTGCTGCTACAGGGAGGGAAGAAAGTGGCCAGAGAGTTGTTGGTGGTCACAACTTAAAGTTTACAGAAAATGTAAAATTTTAATGGTCTTTTATTTTTCATGTTTATTTGTTTTTGAGAGAGACAGAGCATGAGTGGGAGAGGGGCAGAGAGAGAAGTAGACCCAGAATCTGAAGCAGGCTCCAGGCTCTGAGCTATCAGCACAGAGCCCGACGTGGGACTCAAACCCATGAACCGAGCCCCATGAACTGTGAGATTATGACCTGAGCTGAAGTTGGACATTTAACCGACTGAGCCACCTAGGTGCCTCTTAATGGTCTTGTTTTGTACCTGAGGATCTACTTAGACAAGTACATTTTCTGGCCTTGACATGGCCTTGAAATCACAGTATATTCTGTTCTCTGCAGATATTCAGTAGAAACAATATTCTTCTCAAATGTTTTCAAAACGTATTTTCAAACTAACTTTTGGTGATTTCCTGGGAAGTAGTTACAGTGGCAATTTGTGGAAATTATGCCCCAATTGTTAAAGAGAGAATGTTTTCTGCAAATCAAAGCTAAGCAAAAGGTCATTTTGGGAATTTTATCACTGCACTGTTTGGTGGTGATCTAAGAAAATATTGACATGCTTGATAGACACCTACTCTATATTTCACTTTTTAGTTTAGATTTATAGAAGTCAAATATGGCCATTACCATACTAACAATAAAAAGAAGACAGTTAAATTATACCTAGCAGTGACATCAGAAGTTTTGAAGAATACGTGTGCTAATAGCAGACCACACATGGAGAAAAT
Organism: Neofelis nebulosa; assembly: GCF_028018385.1. Taxonomy (NCBI): domain Eukaryota; kingdom Metazoa; phylum Chordata; class Mammalia; order Carnivora; family Felidae; genus Neofelis; species Neofelis nebulosa. Next base: position 140,382,217 of record NC_080782.1, read on the forward strand.
AGGACCATATATCTTGGCCAATAGGTGTTAATGGCGAAATCACAATCTTGCGCCTAAAAGGGCAGATAATTTACCATTAAGTCCTTAAGTGTGTTGGCTGGGGACTTTATTTTGTGTGAATGGTGATGGTGCAATATTATCTCACACATCTTTTTTTCTTCACCAAACCTTGAAACCCGTTTCTCCCTGGGACAGGCAACATGTCTATATTAAGGTGGGAAAAATTGGGACAACCACATAAGCTTTCCTTCTGTAGCAAGACACGTTGAACAGAAATGTATTATCACCTAATGGTCATAGGTAATGAGTTTTAAACAGTTTTCTAACTCAGCTAATCTTTAAAAGTACAAAAGAACTTTATGGGAGATGTTACTTTCCCAGAAAGCACTGGATTATATCTGTTTGCTTATCTCAGTGGAGTCCCCGCTTCTAATCTGTGCCTGGAAGTGCAAGACACATGCTTCTTGAAGCTCATGGACCATTGAGAGCAAAGGGCGAGGCTTGCTCTGTTCTTTCCAGTTAATGGCCCCTTGGGAGGTGTATCATCTCTCTCCCTGTGGGTCCCCTTCCCTCTGTGACAACTCCGTCATGGTAAGTACGCATGGCATCGACCGAGAGCAGGAACATAAATCAAATTGACATAAGTCCAATTTGAGATCATAAATCAATTTGACAAAAGTTGAATTAAAGAACGTATGAGCTGTGTGAGACTCTGATCTTTTGAAGCTGTTTGAATGGAAAGATTGGGGCATCGTGTATCATTTTGGGAAGATTTTTAGGGACAGTTGAGATTTATGTCAAAAGCTCACCTGGGTCTCTAGAAGATTTAACTATCATTAAAATAACTTCCCTGTAGCATTTTGATTTTTAAAATTGCTCATGGCAGTGATGACAGTGACTTATTCCTGCATTTGGCCTCAAATATATATTCAGTATGTCAAATATTTTTAATGAAAAATTCTATTCACCTTATTTTAAAGTTTTTGTTCACCTTCGAAGGCATCGTTCATTTGTAAGTGTCCTATTATTTGTTACATCATATTTTTACCCTTATATGTAGCTATTGTCCAGGCAGAGAAGATAACCTTTCAAATTTAAGGTTTTAATATTTCAAATCTTTTTATACCCTGAATAAATCACTATGCCAGCTGAATCACTCCAGTGGCTAAAGCCATGTTCTTATAGTAGGGGATATAATTTTAGACTGCTATTAAGGTACAGTTCCAAGAACACTGTCCTCCTATAGATAATTAAATTTATTGTGTTAATATTGATTTTTTTCTTTTTAGCTCTTTAAGTTGTTTCTTAGAAGCCTGTGATGTATTTGAGCTTAGTAGAATTTTGTTCCTCTGGTATATGCTAACTTATTCCTTGGAGGATTACTGATACATAACTACCCTCAATAATTGAGTCTTACTCTTTTTTACTAAACCAGGGGAAATCTAGTTTTTTTTTTTTTACTTATACATATTATATACCTTAATACACATATAGAGCACATTAGCAATATTCTGTGCAAAATTTTCTGTTCTTCTCCAAAACTGTAGAGGATATGAAGATGAAGAAAGGGCGAGTTCTTGGGGGAAAATATTTATATACATTTCAATAAGGTGGAGGTCTTCTCATACTGGCTGCTGTTTTGACTTCACTTGTAAATCCGCTTTCTAGAAGCTGCTTATGTCCTGGTGCATGAAGATGATTATGCCAATCCCATTTATTCTTTGTTTTTTTTTCCTTTTCAAGGTGAAAGCCATGTTAGTAAAGAGGTATGTAATAGTAGAAAAAAGATTGGAATCAATGCTATGAAGCTCATCCTCTTAGCGGCTGTTAAACTTTGGACAAGTGAGTTAGCTCTTGGAAAACCCAGTTTTGTCATGTAAGATGGCAGTTGAAACACTGAGCACCAAAACTCTGTGAATGGATTAAGTTAATTGGAGAACTAGGAAGTACTAGCTACCATTTTATCTCCCTACTTAGGTCATGGTCTTTTCTAGAATTTTCTTCTGTTATAGTTTCCATTTCCTTACCTCAGCTCAGTGAGCCACTCAGTCAATGCTATGACCAACACTGTACCCTGCCCACACCTCTCAGCCTGCCCTGAAGTTCACCATTGTCAAGAATGCCAGTAACAGCCGTGGTCTCTGCCTGAAGCATTCTCTGGTCCTGGCAGTATGCTATTGCCACACATGGCCAAACCAGCAGCCCCAGGGAGTTAGATTCCCTTGGGCAATCTCTCATCAGTGATGGATAGGAATTGGACAAAATACCCTAGCTTCCTTATCCCACAGGAGACAAGTCTGAGGGAAGTTTCTGTACTATCTCTCCCAGCTGGGGTCCCCACAGTGGGAGTAATAGTTATCCACAGAGCAACACTGCCTACATTAGTTATCTTTCTTTCTCTGTCCTACATCCCTATTCCTTCATGGCGCTTTCTGCAGTAGCTTCCAAAATGAACTGGTTGCATGTGAATCCTATCTCAGGCTCTGAATTTGGGAAAAAAAAAATACTTGTTTTGTCCCCTGTATGCTCCTCTCTGCTTCTGAGACAGCAGGGTTTCCTGTTGGTTTGCATTTTAATGTCCCATGTCTGTCAGAACCTGCTCTCTTGTCCCCTTAGTATGTCAGCACTGGGTTCGCATTACCTACAAAATTAGTATCTGTTCCAGACACAGCACTGTGGTCCATGCTCTTCTTTCCGCTGGGAATGCCCTGCCCTTTTTTGTCCTTTTTCTATGTCCCTGCTCAACCCTGTTCCAGTCTTTCCCACAAACGAGGAAACAAAGACACACAATCCTGCTCATCCTTTCAGTGTCATTTGAAAGAAGAGAAGTCTTTCTACATACTTCAAAGGTGACCCCTCCTACCCTCACTGGCTCCCATTGCACCTTGGACTTCTGTTAGAATTTCAATTACATTTGTAACTACTTATTGAGTCTTTCTCTTTCTAATGGCATGCACTGCATGTTGCTATTATGATTTGCAAGTCTCAAGGGACAATGGATCAAGCATGGGCCCCTGGAGCCTCCCACCCATCCTGCTTCCCTGCAACCTCCCCAGATGGTTGTCCCTGCTTCCCAGCTCCCTGACTCCCTGGCATCCTGGGCCCCTCCAGCCTCCTTCTCCACACTCCTCACCTCATAGCCTTTGCCAGCCTCTGTCCCCAACAGGGATGTGGACATGGGTGCAGGAAAGGGACAGGATGGGCGTGCGGACTCCATGGTATCCTAGAACCTAGAATGTTATGACATTAACAGTCTCCCACCCCAGAGTGGCAACACCTACCTTGTGGTCTATCTGCTTGATGCTGCATCTGGCTTGGTGGCCACCTTTCATCCAGGTTTGAGTGCCTCCCAGTACAAAGGTTTAAAGATCCATAGGGGTTGTTCACAGACCAGTGAGACAGGGAACTTGACTTCTCCAGACCCCACCCTGAGGGATGGCTCCTGTATCGACGGCAGGCTCAGTGAGCATGTGTACACCTTGCATCCCTAGATGGCCCCACACTTGTGCCACCTGTGAGGGTCTGCACTCTCCTCACAATCCTTATGCCCCAGAACAATCCCTAGGCTCACTGTCCCTAGACATAGGTTCTCACTTTCTCCTCCTTCTCCTTTCTCTTTCTCCTTTCTTCTCTCCCTTGGTGGGCTTGTGGTCCCCTTTGGACAGGAGTCACGTAATATGAATTGTGTAATTTTGGCGATTCCACATGTAAGTTGAATGTTTTGATATTTGCATTTGAAGTTTGCATTGAATAATATAAAGATGAATAGCACAAAAAGCGCTCATAATTTAAAATGTAAATTTTGCTTCCCTGGGAATGGCATGAGACAACAAAACACAAACAGGTGGAGACACCATAAAAGAAAGGAAAAAGCTTTATATATATATATATATATATATATATATATATATATATATACCTCCACACTTTTTTCCTGCTTTCTGAAAAAGGGGCCCTACATTTTCATTTGGCACTAGGTTCCACAATTTATGTAGATGTCTCTGCACAATGAGGTCTCAGACCTGACCAAGTGCTACATATTTATCACCTGGCTGGGATTCCGCAGAGAGCCTACAAATTGAACTAATTGCCTTCTCTAAAGAAATAATCCAGGTTAAAAAAACAAAACAAAACAAAAAACAAAAAAAACGAGGCTCTGGTTGTCATTTTGCTGTAGAACAAATTACCTTAAAGCTTAATAATTTAAAGCAACACTCTTTTTGTCTCCCTTGGCCCTCAGGGCTGACTGAGTTCAATTAGCCTACTGTCACTCATGGTCTATCATGTTGCAGTCAGTGCTTGGCAAAGACTTGTTCACAGGTCTGGTCATGAGGCTAGATGTTGGCTGGGTTGCCAACTAGGACTGCCTTCTCGAACAATTATATATGGCTTCCACATATGGCCTGATTTCCTTAGAGCACGGGAGTTGGGATGCCAGAGAGAAACAGAGAGAGAAGGAGAAACAGTATTGTCTTTTCTTAGCTGAAACAGCCTTGGAGGACACAGAACATTACTCCCTCCTCTTTCTATTAGTTAGAACTATTGACAGGTGGAGACTATTGATTATATGAGCAAAATCCCATATACTAATATATGGGTTCTAAGATTCTCTGGCTGGGCCAAGGAGATCACCCAGTTAGAGATATAAAACACTGATCACACGGTTTGTGCTCAACAAATGATAGTTACTCCTGTGTTGGAAGTTTTTTTCCTTGATATTGAATTAAATTTAGACCAGGAAACATCTTCATCTTTGGCCTTTCAAAGTGTTCAATACCATTTTGAGTATTTCAAAGTATTCAATACCATTTTGAGTATTTGATTCTGAGTCCTGGCTCCATCCAATGTCTAGCTGTTAGCCTTTACTCAAGTCTTTTAAGCTTCCTGAGCACCTGTTTCTACTCATATTTGCTGCGCCAACTAATAATAGAATGTGTGCAAAGTCACTCTGTAAACCGTTTAGAACGTGTGAATGTGAGTTAGTAAAAAAAAAAAATACAGTTCCATTGGCAAACTTGGTGGCAATTACAATTAGTTTTGTAGATTTGGATTTTGTTTTTCTGATGAACCATTGATACTGAGTAAAGAATACTTACCTCCCTCCCTCCCCCTCCAGCCCTACCCCCATCTGCTTGGGAGAAGCAAGGGAGGTAATGATTTTATCCTAAAAACGCAGCACAACGGGAGCGCCTGGGTGGCTCAGTCAGTTAAGAGGCCAACTTGGTTTCAGCTTAGGTCATGATCTCAGCGTCTGTGAATTTGAGCCCCGCATCAGGCTCTGTGCTGACAGTGTGGATCCTGCTTGGGATTCTCTCTCTCTCTCTGTCTCTCTCTTCCCCCTCTGCCCCCACTCTTCCACTCTCTCTCTCTCTCTCTCTCAATAAATAAATAAAATAAAAAAAAACCCCAAAACACAGCAGAACAAGGAACTACAGTCCAACCTAAAAACTTAAAAACCACCTGCCAATATAAAACTCTTGTTTAATTGATATTGGCCCTGTAACCTTCACTGTCCCTCATAAAATGGGCACTTAATCACCTTGTATTCATTTCCATATACTTCTCAGATATGTCTTATCTTCTCATTCAGCAGACAAGAAATCTAAGCTTTTCAGGTTTTTGTATCCTGACAGTGCATGATAACATGTTCTAGAGTATCTTACACACTGTTGGAGTTCAATAAGTTCTCATGGTACATTGATTTATGTTAATAGTTTCATTATTATATGTCTCATAGTCTCTCGTCTCTCATTGAGTCTCTTAAATTCTCCTATAATGTAAATAAACTCTTTGCTGTAGTTGACAATTGTGTCTTCTCTCTTTCTTGTTCATTAACTCCTTCTAGTTGGTACAGTAATACAGATACTTAAGGAGGCAATATTTCTACTATGAAAGTAAAGATAATAGAATTTACTGTAAAGTTGAATAACAAATGTTTACAGATTACTTACTATGTCTGAGGGACTGTACTAAACCTGTACCAACATCATTTTGTCTTACTGGAGCTCTAATTTTTGTTGCCCATCTAAAAAACTGGCTATAGAATTCTTTCTTAGAGCGCAGTCTTATAACTCTACATGTTAAAATGAAATTTCTCTTTTCTCCCTAGTGCTTTTTAACATGCACTTTCATCACAAAGTAGATACTTTATCCAGTAGATTGTGTCTTCTGTGAAAACAAGAGCTGTATTCAACTAAATTATAATTCCCAAAGTGGTTAATACAGTGCAATTCCCTATACACATACTCAATTACTGTTAAAAATGGTTTATGCAGTGCCTTGGCAGTATTTTAAGACTGTGATTCTAAATTCCTTTGTCTTTTTTCCCTTCATCTCTACTTATAATTTACAAATGTGTCTCTGAATGGAAGTCAAACTGGGAAAATCAGTTCTTCCATTTTACATATAAATTATTTCTATTTTATGCAAGCTCCCTCTCATTAGATGAATTTCATGGTTTTGTAAATTTTTATCTATTTGAAATGAAATTCAGTATTAACTTTTTCTTCAACCTTTAGTTTTTGGCTTTTTTCTTTGGTGACTTTTACACTTTGTACTATGTGATATTTCTTGTTCTCTTCACTAAATCAACAGTTTCTAAAAGAAAGGACAAAAATACACTTAGCATAAGTTATGTGGTAAAAGATATTAAAAAAAAGGCCTATCCAAGTGTTTGAAAAAATTTCCCCGGTAGAACAGTTCCATTCCATTGTTTTCAGAAAAAGAGGAGTGAGCTTGCTTTTTTGTATTTTGATTTTTGTAATATTGGAACCAGTTCCTAAAATAACCCAAGAATTGTCTATCTCTTTGAAGACAGAACAATATCATTCCTTTGGAAGTCTGTAAGAAAAGACAGTGAGGACCACAAAGTTGCTGGAAGCCAGGGTTCTCCCAATTTAGCATGCAACAGAAACACCTGCAGACTTCATTAAAACACACTGCTGTGTTCACTTCCAGAATTTCCCCAGGTCAGGGATGGGGCCCGAGAATTTACATCTCTAACAAGTATGCAGGTGATGCCGATGCAGCCCTTTGGAGACCACACTTTCACACTTAGCGCTGAACGCTTTCACTGAAAAATCACGTCTAAGGTGGCTCTTATGGCATTGTAAACTGTTAGGCTCCAAATAACTTCAGAAGGAAAATTCTGGAAACCTAAATCTATTAGTACATAAATGCATTTTCTAACATTAATTTGAGATGAGTTATTGTTTTTTTGTTTTACTTGTAGAACTTTGTGTAGGTGCATGTAGTCAAAAAAAAAAAAAAAAGGAAACTCAGTTGAACAATAGTACCGACTGAGCTTTGCATTTTTTTTTTTTGATACTGCCTTTAGTATTCTACCTCTGAAATTACCTTCAACATATTAATTTATTTCAAGAATATTCACTGGATGCCTACTATGTGCCAGTCTCCTAGGAGAGGTGAATTAATGCACAGCACAGATATGGAGCTTACATGTATATTTCCATGCGAATGCATCAATTGCTGTATTGATTCTAACAGCCATTTGAAATCAGAGCAGGCTTGGGGCGCCCGGGTGGCTCAGTCCGTTAAGCATCTGACTTCAGCTCAGGTCATGATCTCGCCATTCCTGAGTTCGAGCATTGGGCTCTGTGCTGACAGCTCAGAGCCTGGAGCCTGTTTGGAATTCTGTGTCTTCCTCTCTCTTTCTCTGCCCTTCTCCCACTCACTCTCTGTCTCTCACTCTCAAAAATAAATAAACATTAAATAATTTTAAAAAGAAAAACAGAGCAGACTCAACATGAGGGTTATGATTAAAACATGCCCTTCACATGTCTTGTCATTAGAATTTGTCCATAGTAAAAAATACTTTGCACACTGAATTTGAGTATGTGAGGAAACAAAATGTTAACAAACATGGTCCAATTCTGAAAACAGATAAACAGATGGAACATGAAATTGAAGTCAGGAAGTTGGCTGACTTTTCTTCTAGAGGTGGCTGGAGTTTGTCTCTTAGAGCAGTTCATGTGGAGTAGCTAATTATTCCTAGCCATTTACCATCTACATTTAGATAAATAGCACTTATATAACATATCCTATGTGCTTAGCACTTTGCATATATTAACATTTAGACTGTTGTAGGCACTTCATATATATTAATTATAATAATCTCTGGGGTAGGTACAATCTTTGATATACCTATTTTGTGCATATGTATTTAAGGGGTTGGCCCAGAGATGGTAAAAACAAAAACAAAAACAAAATAAAAAAAAACCTGTCCAGGCTGCACAGCAGGTAAGTGATGGAGCTAGCATCAGAGTTCAGCAATCTGCCTCCAAAGCCTACCCTCTTCACCACTAAGCTTTGATTTACATGATGTCTCTGGTACTTGTCATATATTGTTATGGGTTAGCTTGTTATTTGCTTCCTTTTTTTAATGCTTTTTTTTTTTTTACTTATATTTTGAGAGAGAGAGAGAGAGAGAGAGCAAGCGCATAAGTGGGGGAGGAGCAGAGAGAAAGGGGGACAGAGGATTCAAAGTGGGCTCTGCGCTGACAGGCTGACAGCAGTGAGCCCCATGTGGGGCTGGAACTTACCACCTGTGAGATCATGACCTGAGCCAAAGTTGGATGCTCAACCAATGAGCCATTCAGGTGCCCCCCCCCCCCCACCGATTTGTTTTTTAATAAGTAAATATCTTTCTTTTCCAATTAATAGTAAGGTCTTTGGGGGCAGTTTCTAGATACAACAACTCTTGTGTCCTGGAAGGTGTCAAAACACAATACTTTACATGTAATTAGTATTTAAAAAATACTTTTAAATGGACTAATTGGTGAAACTTTCAATTTTACAATATTAGCAAATAAAAATCTCTATTTCTCTAGTTAGCTAGACAGATTGATCGAGCAACCTAGGAATGTGATTATTTTCTGTCTTCAACTATGTAAATCTTCTGTAAACACTTGGATTAAAAATATAGTTATATATGGGAGACATTGTTATTAGTTTAATGGACCATTAGTTTAATGGTCAGACTGGCCTCAAAATCTGAAATGAAATCAGAAAACCAAAACATTTTCAAGCTAGATGGAAATTCAGCTATCACCTCATCCAGCCCCCTTTATTTTACTTATTCAGTAGAGGACTAGAATTGTCCACTTATGTACTCTAGATATGTATACATGTATGTGTACATGTATGTATATGTATATGTAAATATGTATGTAACTATTCAGTTAAAGGTTACTAGGTAAAAGTAACACAGATCTTTTGTTAGTTTGAGAACTGGGCCCTTTATCTGAGGGTAAGGAGACGTCAGGGAAAGAGATGGATCACTCCAGAGGGGTTGGCAGCAGGTTGGATAAGCAAGGGAAACTACTCAAGCCTTGTCTTAGGCTGCTGCAAACCAAGTAGATTTCCACAGCCACCCGCCAAGATCTAACAAGGTCTTAAATGGGTTAAGTCATGAACACTGTAGATGTTCTAACCACATACTGCTCTCGCAAGGCCACACCCTTGGAAATGGCTCCCACTGTGGGAAAAGTGGGCAAAATGTACATTTCAAGGAGCCTCTGATTGCTCAGGCCAGCCCTCAGGTCAACCAGAGGTCATGCTCCCTCCATGACCCACCCCTCTGCCCCCAACATCTTTCAACTGTAATTTGAAGCCTCTTTTTACCCCAATGTAAAGTACTGTCTTCGGCTTTTAAGACAGTACTTCCTGGGGGTAGTACAGACCTAGTTTAAAAAGAGGGTTCAACTCTTCCTTTTAGCAAACAAAAAATCTAATCTTCAGTAATTCTAGATTCCCAGACTTCTCAATAGGAGATATAGAAGACTTTCATGTTGTTCTTTCAAGATTCCATCCAGATGTTTACATGGAAGTAGATTACTCTTGTATATTGGTTTTCCTTTGCCATGTAACAAGCTAGTGTAACAAAGAGAGTGGCTTAAAAAACAACCTTTTGTTTAGTTTGGCAGTTTGTGCCGGCTCTTCCTAAGGTTGGAATTGGATGAACTCAGCTGGGCTTTCTAATACTTGGCAGGCCACTTGGGGCCTGACTGACTCTCGAGAACTTCGTTCGTGTTTGATTGTTGTCACACTCTCAGATGGAGTATAAATGTAATTAAGCCGCATGTCTCTCATCAACCAGTAGGCTAATCTGGGCATATTCACATGGTGGCAGTGGCAGAAGGCCCAGAAACAGCAAGTAGGTAAGCGCTTGTATCATTTTTGTTAATGTCTCATTTACATGGCAAATTACACGGCCAACCTAGATTCAAGGGGTGGGAAAGTGGAAAGCCTTTATATGAAAGAGGGATAATTGTGTTTTAATAAACTACTATAGTTTGTTGGTTGATCCCAATTAATTCACTCTCCTCTCACTTTCAAAATACCCTTATCTCCTTCCAAGACTCCCCAGAAGTCTCATTACATTCCAGTTTTCGGCTGGAAGTCCAGGATCTCATGATTTAAAGGGAGATCCTTGAATGTGTTTCTCTTGCTTAAATAAGGTCTGAATGTTGCTCCTTGGTTGTGTTCCTCTTGATCCCATGAACTAAAGAAAACAGTGAACTAAAAACACATGTGTGCCTCACCTACAGTGGAGGGACAAGGATAGGACAATTAATTTTTTTGTAGTGTTTTATTTTTGAGAGAGAAAACATGAGTGAGGGAGGAGCAGAGAGAGAGGGAGACACAGGATCTGAAGCAGGCTCCAAGCTCTGAGTTGTCAGCACAGAGCCCAACGCGGGGCTTGAACTCACAGACCATGAGATCATGACCTGAGCCAAAGTCGGCACTCAACAGACTGAGCCACCCAGGTGTCCCAAGGATAGGATAATTCTAATGGACTTTTCCATTTAAAAAAGGAAGGAACAGGAGCTAGATCACAGGGGCTAATACATGCCATTCTGGAATCCCACAGAGCCAATGCTGTCAGGTCTTCTAGGACCAGGGAATGTTTCTTGATTTGGTCCCAGTTCTCCATAGAACTGGTCCCAGTAAAAACTTCTTAAATTTTCCTTGGGAGTGGTTACTTGGTCACTGTTTTCTATGGATCTTGAATCCAGCCTTTGAGTTCATGGCTCAAGTCTCTGAAATGTTTCTTATTTTTTTTCACAAAAATTGCCTCCAATTGCAACTGAGTAGCTTTCTTGCTTCTTCCCATAGACAGTTGAGACACAGAAGATTTTTTTTTTAATTTTAGCAGTCTTAGTTCCTTTTAATCTAAGGCTTCTTAGATTACAAGCCAAATTACAGAAAATGCCCAAAATCCATTGACTGATGAATGGATAAATATGTGGCATACACACACACACACACACACACACACACACACACACACACACACACTGGGATATTACTCAACCATGAAAAAGAATGAAATCTTAACATTTGCAACAATGTTAATAGAACTAAAGTGTATTGTGCTTAGCAAAATAAGTCAGAGAAAGACAAATACCATATGATTTCACTCATCTGTGGAATTTAAGAAACAAGAAAGATTAACACAGCAGCGGGAGAAAAAGAGAGGCAAACCAGAAATAATACTCTTAACTATAGAGAACAAACTGAGGGTTGCTGGAGATGGGCAGGAGATGGGTTAACTGGGTGAGGGGTATTAAGGTGGGCATTTGTGATGAGCACTGGGTGTTGTATGTAAGTGATGAATCACTAAATCCTACACCTGAAACTAAGTAATAATAATGATAATTTTCTAGTTGAAGATACTGGAAATGAGAAACAATTTTGTTTTCCAGTCCAACTTGTCTCACCCTTTTATTTTCCTTTTAAATTCTGTCTGAAAAAATAAATTATGTTTGAAAATAGTTTATTTTTAGCATATCTCTCTTCCCACACTTTATCTTAGAAACTAAAAGAATCCGACTGACACTTGAAACATTCTGCTGTAAAGCCATCTCGTCAATGCCCAACAAGCTTAGCAGATACATTCTTTCTCTCCCTTGTTGCCACAGGTGATGGTTTTGCCACTTAGTCTTTACTTCATAGCACAGGTCAGCCCTTGCAACTTTCTTCACTGCTTTTCCAGCTTCAGTTTACTGCCCAGTCCTACATGCAATGCTATATATTTTTCAGTTAGACAACAGCAGCATACTCCTTCTAGGTATCTTTTTTTATACATGCATTAACTTGTTTGTGTTTTAAAAAACCCCACAAAACTTAGTGTCTTGACAAACCTTTAAAAAACCTATTTATTTTTTTTCTCAGCTCATAATTCTGTGGGTCTGCAATTTGGGCTGGGCTCAATGCTGGCTTTTTTGTTCCAGGTGCACTAGGCTCATCTCATTTGGGCCAGTTCTTGTATCTGCTGTTAGCTGGCAGGTTGGTTGGAGGCTGGCTTCTCCAGGATGGCCTCACAGACTTGTCTGGTGATTGGTTTCTGTTACCTGAACAGATGGTGTAATTGAGTCACGTGTCTCTTGTCATATAGCAGGCTTGCCAAGGCTTATTCATATGATGGTGGTAACAACAGATCCCAGGAATGGCAAATGGGTAAGTCCCAGTGTATAAATGCTTTTCAAATTTTTGCTTGTGCTATACTTTGCCTATATCCTTGTGGCCAAGAGTTCACAAAGCTCATCCATTTTCAAGAGCCGGGGAAATAGGTACTTACTCTTCATTGGAGAAATGAAAGATTGTGGTCATTTAAAAAATCTACCACATCTTGGGGTGCCTGAGTGGCTCAGTCAGTTAAGTGTCTCACCCTTGATTTTGGCTCAGGTCGATATCTTGTGGTTTGTGGGATCGAGCCCCATGACAGGCTCTGTCCTGACAGTGAGGGTCCTTCTTGGGATCCTCTCTCTTCCTCCCTCTCTCTCTCAAAATAAATAAATAAGCATTTTTTTTAAAGTCTACCACATCCTGGAAATACTCTTTATGACCATAGTCTATCCACTTTGTAATATTTTCAGCACCCATGGAATTCACAAGGGAAATGATACTTGTGTCATAGCTACATTTTTGAGGATGTATTTGGTAGAGTGATAGAATAAACCTCTGGTGTATGTATTGCATATATGAAAAATATATTCCGAATACACATAGCAAAGCCAATATTTACCTGACCTTTTAAGCTTTATGTACTATTGATAATTAATACATGCATGTTCTTGGTTAATATCGAGCTGTGCTCTTTGATTACTAATCCAAATATTTGTATAAAACAACATAGGCCAAGTCGATATATGACAAAGTTGTAGAAAACACTACTACTCACTTCATAGCAAGTCAACTTTTTATAGATTTTTATTTGTAAATATCAGTGTTTGAAGTAGGTAATGGTATGCTGCCTCGTGCAACATCTACTTTGTCCCTTTTGGTGTACTTTCTTGAATTGTGGAGGCCTAAAAGATAAAACTAAATTTCCCCAAATCCTCACATCTAATGTTCTTCATACTATCCGAGATCTACAGCTGAGATTTGTAAGGTGGAATTAAGTTACATTTGTATAGTCGAGTACAGGGAGAGAGCATCCTGTAGGGGAGAATTTTGATTTTCCTGGAATAGCTATAAAACAGGTCTTCAGCAACAAAAATGCAAATATTGTTTTGTTAAGTTTGAGTCTCAACAGGAAACAAAGGACACACTGTCTATTTATAAAGGCACCATTGGTAAAGGTCTGCATGGTATGTAGGCCATCTTAATGAATACAGCAATTTCCCTGGTCTCGCAGCAGTAGGGATGCCCTCTAACCCTACCCCAAAGGAGTGAGAAATGGATATTCAACTGGAGTATAGAGGGAGAGAGAATTGTGCAGGGCAAGTTGCCTCAAGGAACACAGCCATCCTGAGGCAATCTAACAGAACCTAACAGATTTAGGGAGGGACCTAAATCAATAAATGTCATAAACTCACTCTCTTCCCTCCAATTTTTTTGCAGTATCCCCACTGGTCCATCCAAAGAGAATCCATAGGGGTCATTACCTTGTTAGTAGAATCAGGTAGATCAGCCTTTTGGAGCAGGGAGCAAAGCAGAAAAGGGTTGAGAGTAGATATGGAAGATCAAATGGCCAATATGTGGTTCAGGTTCATCGTAGTTGTCAAATATTTGATTCATAGCATAGTAAGTGGTGAGCAGAAGCCATAGTGGTGTTTTCACTAGAACAGGACCAAAGTTCTGTTCTGGCTGCAGTTTTCCTGCTGTCTAACATCCAAGTTTGGCTCTTTGGCTGAGATAGAAATTTGTTAAGCTACCTAATGCCCTTAATACATCCTTTTCTGCTTAGCAGGGATTCTGTTGTTAGGAACAAAGAACCCTATCTATATAGTAGTGATAATAAGTAAATGAAAGAATAAATAATTGAAAATAATCTCTGACCTTACTTAAAACTGGAACATCAAATTAAAGCATAAGATAAATGTTAGATCATGTTAACATTAAAGCAAAATATTTTGGTGACTTTAAACGTTCAATATAGTAATAGAATATTATTTGAAACAACCAATGTGTTTAAATCTTAAATAAATGTACAGAGAGAGAAGAAATGTCACTACCTAGATGTATGAGAAAACTACTTAGTGACATCCTTCAAAGACCACTAAAGCTATTTTTTTCTATACGTTGGTTATCTAGTATAAATCCCAAAGGTATTTGTTTATGATTTAGATATATCCCAATATCTTAACCAAATGGGTGTCACTGATACCTTTTTGGAATCTATTTATAGATGGGCATCCTCTTTCCATGAAAAAAAATATGCCCTTCTGTAAAATTTCAGAGCTAATGGATTCCTTCCAAGATATCTATGAACTTGAAGTTAATAGTCCTTGTTTGGGAGAGCTATGAACAAATGAGATAATGAGAGTTATCACATACTGCGAATACCCACTGCTACAGCAATCCTAAGGTTATTGCAAAGAGAAGCCCAGTTCATTGAATATGAGCTGGCATATTTTGTGGCACTTGGTCGATTTTGTCTAAGGGAAGAAGACTTTGATCTAGAGTCAGAATTGTTTATCAGCCTACATTGAAAAGAGTTTGTTAGTTGACATGCCTCTAAAACTTGTTAAATAGCAGAAGTAATCATTTTCTTCTGAATTTGTAATCACTTGAGAAGTATAGGACTTTGCATCAGAAACCACATTTACTTTTATTTAAGTTCTTGAGCTGTGGCAAGTCACACATTTCCTGGAGTCTCTATGAGGCAAGACAGCAAAAACTGGCACAATTCATATATAAAATCGGGCACCTATACTGAACATGATCCATTAAATTTATATTAAATTGTGTTTTACATTTTCAAACCGTGAGCAGTGGGAAGAAAATATATGTGGTGAGGGAGACACATGCATAAAGGCACACTATGAACACATTTGGACATTATTTTTTGTCACTTTTAAATCAGCCTTTGGCGCCATCTTCAATACCAAGAATGCAAAAAATCTGCCATTTTAAATATTCTTGAGGCAAGTAACAGGGTGTGTGGTACATAGAACTGTTTTTCCCCCACACCCTACGTGTCATACCATCTGGACTTAAGTGGTTTTTAGGTGGTTGACTAGGCTTTTGTTCTGCTGTTTCTTATTCGTTTTTTTGTAAACCATCGTGTCTTTGAGAATTAAGATAAACAACTGAAGATAAAAAAAGACATGGTAGAATTATGCATCTAAAACACAGGTTTTCCAGACTAGAAAATACAAGGGGAAATTATGGGAACAAACGGGACATACGAAGAATATGACTAGTTGGGCATTAGTGGCACCTCTTACTTTCTTAATTGAAAACACCTTCTTTAATTTAAAAGGTTATCATTTAATGTAGTAGTACAGCCACTACTTCAATTGTGAATTGAACTGTCATGTTTATTTAATTTAAAAAAATAATAATTTAATCTGTGATTGCTCCAGCTTTGTTTTTCTTATTTAAGACTATTCAGGGTCTTTTGTGATTCCATACACATTTTAGGATTGTTTGTTATGGCTCTGTGCAAAATGCTGGTGGGATTTTGATAGGGTTTACATTAAATGTGTAGATTGATTTGGTTAGTATAGACATTATCAAACTCAACATCCAAAAAACAAATAATCCAGTTAAGAAATGGGCAGAAGACATCAACAGGCCTTTTTCAAAAGAAGACACCCAGATGTCCAACAGACACATGAAAAGATGCTCATCATCACTCAGCATCAGGGAAATACAAATCAAAACCATGATGAGATAACACCTCACATCTGTCAGAATGACAAAATTTAACAACACAGGAAATAAGAGATGTTGGTGAAGACGTGGAGAAAGTGGAACCCTCTTACACTGTTGGTGGGAATGCAAACCGGTGCAGTCACTCTGGAAAACAGTATGGGAGTTCCTAAAAGTTAAAGAGCTACCCTATGACTCAATAATTATACTACTAGGTAATTACCCAAAGGATACAATAATACTGATTTGAAGGAACATATGCACCCCGACGTTTATAGCAGCATTATCAACAATAGCCCAAATGTCCATTGACTGATGAATGGATAAAGAAGGTGTGTTATATTAATACAATGGGATACTACTCAGCCATGAAAAAGAATGAAATCTTGCCATTTGCAACAAGGTAGATAGAGAGTATTATGCTAAGCAAAATAGTCAGAGAAAGACAAATATCATATGATTTCATTCATATGTGGAATTTAGGAAACAAAACAGGTGAACATAGGGGAAGAGAACAAAAAGGAGAGTGAAGCAAACCATAAGAAACTCTTAATTATAGAGAATAAACTGAGGGTTGCTGGAGGGGAGGTAGGCAGGGGGTAAACGAAATGGGTGATGGGTATTAAGGAGGGCACTTGTTGTGTTGAGCATTGCGTGTTATATGTAAGTGAGGAATCACTAAATTCTACTCCTAAAAGCAATATTACACTGCATGTTGACTAACTTGAATTTAAATACAGATTTGAGAAAAGTTATTTTATTATAAGCGTCTGAACTGTCCGATCTGTTGATTTTATAATTCTCTCTGCAGTAGCACTAATCTTTCTACACTATGACTCTGTCTTTTTTGGAAATCAAACAAGCTTTCTTTAGCAAATGACTTCTTTTTATGAATGTTTAAAAATGTAGGTTACATTCAGCTTATAAGAGAAGAAAAAAAATAGGGGGCAAATTGGTTGGAATGTGAAGCTAACTTTTTAATTAAATTCTTCATCACCATCAATATGCATTCGAGAGATTGAATATGCAAATAGCAATGGCCACACAATATATAAAAATAGCACTTTGACCCAATGGAGTCAGTCCAGCAGCAAACAGTACACAAGCAATGACCCCTGTAGTAACCAGCACAAAGTGACCAGTTCCTCATGTAACTGACAGCTTTCCTTATTTTTGCCCCTGCTTCCACCCTAGGACCAACTGGAAAGAGCCAACTATGTAATGTCTAACCAATCACATAGGATGCCCACTTCTAGTTAGCCCATCTACAAATTCCCCATAACCATAACCTCTGGTTATGGCAGGCCTAAAGCCTTCAATTTTTTCCACTATAAAGCTATTTTTTTTTCTTCTTGCCTTTGAGTTTCTGCCAAACCTGAGTGATGAAGGTTAACTCCGTGGTTGCAGTACACTGAGTAAATAGACATTGCTTGTCATGGGTTGTACAGAGCTAACTAACTTGTCTGTATTTATTAAGGCTTTCCTCTCTTAGCACTCTGAGATTATTTCTGTATTGGTTCTTACATTAGAGAAATAGTGTGTTTGCTTATCTGCCTTCCCCATGAGAGTGAGATACCCTAGAAGGAGGTGTGCCTTACAATGTATGACAACATTTGCTACATACAGAGTAGTATTTCTGAGAAATACTTATCCATTTATTTGTTGAGTGGGTGACCTCTGTTAGCACTGTGTTAGTAGTAGGACATCAAGGGGTAGCATACATGGACTCTAATCTCAAAACACTTAAAACTTTTCATTACTTTTCCAGGCAAAAGTTGTCCTTGCAACTTTTGATGATGTCCAAAGATAACTGGATTATTTCTGAAAACAAGATAGCATCATTTTGGATTCAGAGACTGCTATTTAGATAGAGTATTTTTACCAGTTTCATAAAATTTCATGACTCATTAAACCATTTTACTCCTGCTCAGTTTTAGACCCAAACCCTATTTAGTAGTTCAATTTTAGTTTGCTCTTAGTGGAAATTTATTCCTGCCAGCCCCTTGAAATCCTAATGTTCAGGAATTATAGGTTTAAGACCATATTTATTTTTCCCCCTCTATTGTAAAATAGTTTTATGCTACAATTAGTCATAAATGACTGATTTAAGTGAAAGAAGTTGATCAATATTTAGAAGAATGAAACTCCTCAAAAAATATTCCTTCTGTATTCTTTCTTTGAGTATATCTCATTTTATTTCTACTTATTCTGTTTATAGCAATAAACAATGGAAGAGCGAAGCAAGCATTTTCTTTACTACATGCATTCCTTTTTTTATCCCAAAAGGCTTTTCTTCAGTTCTTTATCTCTTGAAAATACAATTTATTCTATTTGGTCTCCTTCACCCCCCTCTTTCACTGCCTGTCATTCTTCAAATACTTGAGCACTAATAGTACTAGGAATTGTAGATACAGAGATAAACAAGACAGAATCCTTGTCCTTGTGAAACTTACATCTATGTGGAAGAAGATACACAACAAGCTAACAAACATGACAGCTGAAACTTGTGGAAAATGCTATTAATTTAATAACCAGGGTGACGTAATAGACAGGGACTAGGAATTGATTGCAATAGTTCTTCCAAGAACACAGGGAAGGCTTCTCTGCGGAGCAGATATTTAAGGTAAATATACTCTGTCCCTTTTATTTTTCTTATTCTTCAGTTTGAAATAATACATACCAAAGTCCAAGTTTCATCAATTAATTTAAGCTTTCTAAAATTCACATATTGTGACTTCACTGTTGGCTATAGGATGCGGGCCATAGGATAAGAAATATACATCTTTCTCATGGAGAAGGTCATTCATGATAGGCTTGGAATTTAACTCATTAGATTTTTATTGTCATTCAAGGATAATTACAGAACATCACCTATCAAATAGGCTATCTTAGTTTTTTCAACTGAAAATCAAAGTAAAATCGATAACATCTATTTCAGGAATTGGCAGACTTTTCCTGTAGCAGGCCATATAAGCAAATATTTTAGGTTTACAGAATGTATGGTCTGCTGCAACTACCTAACTCTGCCTTCGTGGGGTGAAAGCAGCCACAGGCACTATGTAAATGAATGAGCGGTAACTACATTCTAATAAAACTTAATTTACAAAAACAGTTTGGTGGTCAGATTTGTCCCCCAGCCTCTAGTTTGGCAACTCCTGGCTTATCCAGTGGTTATGAGGTGTAAATGAGGTAATTGGCTGAATATACTAAGCACATTCATTGTCACATTGTTGAGTCCTCAGTAAAGGACTAAATACCGTGTTATGGTATTTAGTAAAATTATGATTAATATTATCATGAATCTTATAAAGGTGTCAAATCCAGGGCAATTTCTATTTGGAATTCCTTTCTATTTGGAATTCCTTTCAACCTTAGCCAAGTGAGCAAATAGATGAATATGATGAGAAATTCATGGGTAATTCTGATTGACTGTTAACCTAAACATATTTTTATTTAGGTTTTTCTGATTATTTTTTCATGTCAGACAACCTTTTAGTACCTTTAAATAATATGAAAAATAATAAATGTCTTACACATAGTTCCCCAGAGGGCAATGTGCTGTAATCAGTATCCCTGAAAACAGTATGATTTGTAGTCCACATGGTTATTTGCTCTCCTCTCTGTTCTTAGAGTCTCTTTGTTTCCCTTTATTTGTATCTGTTCTTACAATATATATGTCATCCCTGGGCACTCTTATATTTTCATTTCCTTCATGTGTGTTGTTATACTAAACCTCACAGCACAATGTGGAGTTTAGAAACAAGACAGTCTAAAGATTGTTGCTGCAAGGTTGCCTGCAAGGTTCTTTCAAATTCGGAGGGAAGGTTTTTTAAATTTTTTGTCATCAAGAACAATAGAATGCATCATTAGATTAAGCATGAAGATTCCTGTTTGTATCAATTAATGTATACTCTTCTATTTTGTGTGGTTGTATTACTTTGAAATGCATTTAAGTATGTTAACACAGAGCAAGTGAAAATGTGAAATATTTTTGGAATTGTTGAAAGATTTGTTTTTCCATCATGAAATTAAGCATTAGACGAAAGAAAGTAGTGCTAACGTTAGGAAATATACAAAATTTTACCCTTCAAAGTGCTATATTCATTTATCATAAATGATGGCAGAACAATAGATTGCATTTTAGTTTATGTTTGGTATGATGTACATTGAGAAAAAATTAATTGCACAAATTCAATCACATAAAAATGTGATGGTTACTAATATGCCTCAAAATAAATATTTAGCAATCCTGGAGGAGAGAAAAATTGCAAGTATCCAGAAAGCACATCAGACTGGAATGGTGGAGAAAACTGGAAATATTGAATGTATGAAAGAGAAGACCAGTCAATTGGGGGAGGACAGGATTACTTCTTTCAAAGTAATGGGAAAGCTGATATATTGAAGCAGTAGCAAACTTTGAAGCTATAAAATTCCCAATGGCATAAGTAGGAGGAAGGATTTTTTGCATGAGGATGGAATTCATGATGTAAATCAATGGTTCTGCACATGTTTTGAGTCACTGAGTTGATGGAAGATATACACCAACAGTATGCAAATGTTTGCTTAGGATTTCAGCCCCATAGATCAACTACAATGGGGAAGGAGTTTGCATGGACCCCAGATTAAAAATGCACAGAATAAAAGAGAAACCTTTTTAATTAAGTAGAACTGTTGAAAAGTGAAATACACAGCTTGATGAATTTCCCTTCACAAAAAGAGTTTAGGTGGACAGGAGTGAATACATGATTACCTGTCTCAGATTTCACAGAAGGAATTGTTGTTTAATTAATTAATTGAATACTTTCTCTTTGTCGGTCCTTTCTATGATTCTTTGATCCATAGATATGTTTAGATATGTGTATTTTTAAAACAGTGGTAGCTGCTACTCAGCAGGTTTGTTGAATCTTTTCCTCAAAGTATAAAAAACTGGGCTAACTGCAACCTTCATCCATATAAAAGTGCCTGCACAGAAATGAATCAATAATTAGTGCAAATCTTTACCAAGACCTTTTTGAAATCATTACAGGTATTGAGTGTGCTATATATCTATAGCAGTGCAGAAAATAGCTTTCTACCATGAATGTTGTGCTCATTTGTATATTTTATCAATTATTTATTTTTAAATATATAGTTCAAACAGGAAGATTTGGAGATTTCTCTGAAAATTCTGTTATTTGGCTTACTAGGGAATTTAGGAAACCAAGATTGTTTTCAGAATGATTTCTTTTTTGATAGGAGGGGATTCAGAACTCCATCTAATAAGGAGAAAGTACATTTTGGCCCACATACAATACTAAAACCAACTGTTGCCTGGATTTTTAAATGATAAGATTGAATACAGATGCATCATCTAGCCTTTTCACCTATCTGTGTATGGGTTTATAAAAAGGGTCCTCTAAGATGGATGCAATTACCATCAATTTATCCTGCATTTTAGGAGAGACTGTATGGTATGATTCAATCAAAATGCGGTCTCTGGACCAGGCGGCATCAGCATCACCTATAAGCTTGTTACAAATACACATTCATGGCTATCACCTCATTGTGCTCAATCAGAACCTCTGGTGATCAGGTCCAGCAACTATATTTCATAAGCTTTCCATGAGACTCTTATGTACACTTAAATTTGAGAACCATTAGTATAGTTGAAAATAGGTGGGCTTTGTGGTCAAACATTCATTGTAATCTGAATATCTCTACTTACTAATTCTCTAAGTTATTGGATCTGTCTTTGCTTGTTTCCTTTAGCAGGGATAACAAACTTTTTAGCGAGGCTTGAGGATTAGTGAAAATGTATGAAAAGTAATAAAGTTTAGCCAGTGTATAGTAATTGGCAGGATTTTTTTGTTTGTTTGTTTTGGGTAATGATATGTACTATTATTTGATTTTTGGTACCAAGGTATCTACTTTGCATGTATTACCTTACTTAATCCTCACTGCAACCTTATTTGTTATGTATTGTTTTACCCATTTTGCAGAGGAAGAAAGTAAGGTATAGGGTAGTGAACTTTCAGCTACATGATTCACTGAAAATTGAATGAAGGTGAATGTATAGTTCTAGTGGTAAATATTGGTGTGGAATTCATAACTTTTAACTAAAGGTGTTATGTTTGGGATTTGTACTTTGGCTTCTATTTTGAATTTTAAAACAAAAAAAAATCATTCATGACTAAGCACTGATCCCCAGATTAATATTACCTTCTTATATTTCACTTTATCAAGTACACAGTGGTTTATTCAATGGTTTACTAATGGCAGATTTGATTTCTTAGAGTCTATCCATCAGCTTTAAACCATTGTTGATGATACTCTGAGTTAAATAATACCAAAGGGCTCACTGAAGGCTACACGTAATCATTTTCCATGTTTGTGATTTGAATAACACTTCTTTAGTGCATTATCACTTTTTGCAATATGTGGATTGAACCTAGGGTTAATTACATATTTTAGACTTAATCACTATTTCCACTTCCAATACACTTCAACTAGAATTTTCCTAGACCTCCGGTTTCTTTATTGTCACACTAAAAGGATAATATATTTTCTTGAGAAAGATGTCCTGAAATCATGGGGGTGTTTTGATTGAAAAAAAAAAAAAAGCTGAGTTGAGTTCAAGGCAAATAAATATGTAAAATATTCCTTCAGGACTAGGTCATGCACTTTTCAAATGAAATGCTCACATGATACTACTGTGAACTGAAAATCAGTGCCCTCTGGCCTGACAGGTTCTGATGGCAGTCTGAAAACTTTTAATCAGCACTGCCTTCCTGACAGTGATTAGTGAGAACTCAGCTATTCGGAATTACTTTTTTCATGATTCCTAATTTTTTCCCCACTTCTCTCTTGCAATTATTGTTAGCTGTATGGGGCATAACGTTTATAGTCTCAAATTTTTCTGTAATGCACATGAGAAGATTTCATCACTTCTTTTGTTCTGAGCCTGTGGGAAGTTAAAGAGACTTCTAAGGCATCTTTCGAAGTTAACTAAGATCTAGGTCAACAAATATATTTTGTGTATTCTCTTGAATGTAGGAACAGTGAAATGGAAATAAGTTTCTAGGGGAAACTGTTTCATAATACAGTGCTCTCAATTAGAGAATTTATTTTCTTCTCTTCTTGGCTAAAACAAAAAACAGCAAACTACCCCACTGTCATAGTCAAAATTAGTATCCTTGCTGCTGACTTAATACTTGATAGGTACTCATTAATTTTTAATGTATACTTTTGTTTCTTTTATATAATCTTCTAGAACAATTGGTTTCCATATGCAATTTTGATTTTCCTTATACAGCAGATTTTTGTTCTTAATTACTTCTTCAAAGATATTAATTACTTTTATTTATAAATTAAACATATTTTTCATTGTCGGGTTTTATTTTTATGTTTGGGAATGGTTTTCCTTTTTAGTTTCCAGCTTTCTCAAGAGCAATGATCTTGATGGTATTTACAGGTAGTGTTGTTTAACAATGACTACTCATAGTTATAGTAGTTACCTACACTCATCTTTTTCTATTCTTATTTTCATTTCCATCATTGTCCTCTGAAAGACAAATATTTTGTATAAAAGTTGTGAACCACAGAATATTTTACTAGAAATAGTGGGTGAGTGTTTGTAGATGAACACTTGAGATCAGGAAGAGTAGAGGAAGAGAGGAGAGAATAGGTATGAATAGAAAAATCCTAGCACACACTCTGAGTGAAGTGGCTTACAGAAACACACTCTCCAGTGATGAATTTGTGGCCTTATGTTTATCTAATAAAAGATTTCTCTGGTACTACTTATGTCAGTGGTAGGTAATAAGAGCTTTTAAAATAGGAGTCAAACTTTTAAAACATAATTCCCTTTACATGTCACATTTCCTAGGGATCTTCTTGCTCCCATGTAAAGAATCATTTTAGCTTTTTATTAGAAACTGTGGTTGGGCTCTGTACTGGGTGTGGAGCCTGCTTAAGATTCTGTCTATCCCTTTCCCTTTGCCCCTCCCCCATCCATTCGCTCTCCCACTCTCTCTCAAAGCAAACAAACAAACAAAAATGTGGCTAAGATTTCCTTTTTTGGTACAAAGTTAGTCAATGGCAAAAAAATATTGATCTAAGGCACTCAGACAACCAAGTTTTATATTGTTTATAGTTTGGCTCCTATTTATTTATTTTTAAAGTCTACTTACTTATTTTGAGAGAGAGAGAGAGAGAGAGAGAGAGAGCGAGCATGCCCCAGTGGGGGAGGGGCAGAGAAGGAAGGTGAGAGAGAGAATCCCATGCAGGCTCCACACTGTCAGGGCAGAGCCCCATGCAGGGAGGGCTCTAACCCATGAACCAGGAGATCATAACCTGAGCCACTGCTTAACCACTGAGCTATCCAGTTGTCCCTAGTTTGGCTCTTTAAATGAGTGTATGAACTTTCTTCGTGTTAATTACAAAAAGTTGATATAAGAGATGCTGACTTATCATTTTAGACAGTGAATTAATGTTCTATTATTAGGTCTATTTCTTTAATTTCTGTTTTTCTTCATTAGTTTGAAAGCTTCTTAGAAAGTGCATCTATAATCTTTTGTTTATCTGTGGGTCAAATTTGCTACTTATGTACTCAATAGGATGTCAGCCAGCCTGGTTAATGGGAGTGCATACTGTGGGATTTTAATCTGTTGGCATGTTTTATGTGTTAATTGGATAAATATGAAACGATTTCACGTATCAAGAAATATCAGAAGTAGTTTAGTCCCTTCATTCTTCAAACCATGTATGATATTCCCCACATAATTGTGAAAGAGCACCTTTCAAGATTATCTTTCTTTAGACTAATTCTAGACATAATTAAAATCTGTTCTATCACTGAATTCAAATAAAACTTGTAAAGCCGTTATTAGGCAAATGTTTCTTTTCCAGACAATTCTCTTCTTATTACTATTCCTTATATGCCCATGTGACATTTGCACTTTATTTTAAAGTTGGCATGTTGGGCTGGTCCTGAAAGATCTGGCTATCCTTGGCAGTCAGTGGTGCTGACTTGGGATGTTGCTCGTTACAATTTCAGCATAAAATACAAGCCAGTGTAGTGTTTAATGATGGGTTGTATGTGTACAAACAGATCAGAAAAGATATTATGAAGGGAAAGATTAAAATGTAGACAAAACCATAGATAAGAGTTTAACACTTCCTTGGGTCCCCCATTACTGTTATTCATTACCCTTGTTCCAGTTTTGATTCATCCTATTGTTAATAATGTCTAGATATCACATGAACAGTGTCTCACCCTACTCCTAACCCCCTTGGGAATTCAAAACACCATTAAAATTCCAAGATTAAACAAAGTCATTTAAAAAAAACACATCATTTTGTGGGCATCTGTGTGGCTCAATCAGTTAAGCGTCCCACTCTTCATTCCGGTTCACGTCGTGGTCTCACAGTTCATGAGTTTGAACCCTGCGTCAGGCTGTGTGCTTATAGCATAGAGCCTGCTTGGGATTCTTTCTCTCTCTCTCTCTCTCTCTCTCTCTCTCTCTCTCTCTCCCTCTCTCTCTCTCTCTCTCAAAATAAATTAGCATTAAAAAATAATTTAAAAATCCCATCATTTTGTATCCTACAGTTCATCAAATTGCTTTAGAATTCTATGTACCTAGTATTTCACTTCTTTCAAAAGAACATGATTCAGCTGCAATATCTGCTATACTAGTTTTTTTTTTACACACTATTTCCACCTTTTTTCCCTTTAAAACTTCTGACACCAAATAGGTGGAGGTCCCCTCCGCCCATTAACAACCAATTCTCTCAATGCTCTGGACATGAACCAGGTGTCACACGATTTAATTCTGTTACCTATCTGTAGTTAATACAGAGCCGATAGAATAAGAACTCAGGCCCACAAGACTGCTCCTGCCTCGGGTACAAATTGCAAGTCCCAAATTTCTACCTGTACTTTTGACCTCCTAGCTATAGAATGGGGGTTCTTGTGACCCTCCCTCAAGTTTGATAATGTGCTAGAACAATTCCCAGGTCTCGGGAAAACACTTTAATGCTATAATAATTCTATCATTATAAAGGATAGTAATTCAGAACCAGCCAGGTGGAAGAGATGGATAGGGTAAGGTATGTGGGAAGGAGAGTGTGCCACCCTGCCATCACCTCCATATGTCCACCAACTGGGAGGCTCTACAAACCGTCATTTTTGGGGCATTCATGGAGGTTGCATTACACAGACATAATGAATTAAATAATTGGCCACTGGTGCTAACTAAACCTCCACTCTCTCTCCCTTCTCCAGTGACTGAGGGGTGGGACCGAAACCCTCTAATCATGCCTTCGTCTTTCTGGACACCAGCCCCCATCCGGAAGCTACCTAGGTGCATCAAGAGTCACCTCATTGTATCAAAAGGTGCTCCTGTCACTCAGGAAATTACATAGGGTATACGAGCTCTGTGTCAGGAACTAGGGACAAAGACCAAATATCTATTTCTCATTGTGCCACATCTCCTATGATCAAGCAATGCACTGAGAAAGAAAAAATGCACTGCCTCACCCATGCCTACTGAAACATCCAGAATGCACAGAACTCTGTATTCGGTCACAAAAGTGACATCCAGATAGCTCTGGTGTTTTTTCTAAGTCTTCTCCTTGCTTTTCAATCCCACATTCGCAACAGGGAAAAAAGTTACCCTTTTTTGGTACCTTGCTTAGCCCTTGACACATTGTCTTGCATAGCTCATACTCCCAAAATGTTTTGAATGGATTCTTTAAAATAAGCACTAGAGTAGCTTCTTGAAGTTTGAATACTTTTTCATATTAATAAACATTAAAAACAACCATAACAACCATGAAAACTTGCAAAAATTGAATTCCACTTGTGTGCCCAAAACTATGCTATGCATTCTCTCTAATTCATTTTTTTCTATTAAATTTTTTTTAATGTTTATTTATTTTTGAGAGAGAGAGAGAGAGAGACAGATCGTGAGGAGGGGAGGGTCAGAGAGAGGGAGACTCCGAAGCAGGCTTCAGGCTCTGAGCTGTCAGCACAGAGCCCAACACAGGGCTCAAACTCCAACTGTGAGATCATGACCTGAGCCAAAGTCGGATGCTTAACCAACTGAACCACCCAGGCTTCCCGTGTTCTTTCGAATTCTTACATTATTTCAATGTATGTCTTACCTTTCCTCATTTAATACATGAAGCTCAAACAGCATAACTGACTTTCCCATAGCTATAAATATAGGACTGAGATTCAAATAGAAGGCTGTTTGCAATATAATGCTCCTCATGCCAAAAACTTTTTGAAATGCTCTCCGTGTATATGAAATTTTTACAAAATGAAATAGGGTTGGGAAAGCTACGTTGTTATTTTTATTGCCCATTTTTGCAGTTTCTCAAAAATTTTGGTTTGTCCCATCCCCACGCCATGGACTTTCCCTTGATCAAGGTTATTTTTGTCCATTATAATACTCACAATGACAAGACAATGAAATTAGGTCTGTGTCATAAGGTTTTATATTGGCAAGCTTATGTACATTGAGTATTTTGCCTTAAAATTCAAGAGGAAAAGGGCATTTTCCTCAGCTGTTGCAGCTTTGTATTTGAATACAAAATAATAAAATAGAAGTGACTGTCAGTTTGGTCCAGTTTTATTCCTAGAGTTTTTACTTTTTATTTAGAGCAGTCAATACCTTCTCCAGTGCGTGCGTGTGCGTGTGTGTGTGTGTGTGTATGTGTGTAATAACAACAAGTACACTTTAACCTTTGAATTTTATAATAAAAATCATTAAGTAACTGTTGCAACATATTTTTATTCCTACTGTATATGCTCTATCCAGGTGAAAACATTTACCCTTTGTATTACTTGTTCAGTAGTGTCAGAATTTTAACACTGGCCATTCTGTTGACTGAAGATGATAGCTTTTTGGATAAGAGGTGGAGGCAAACTTACTAATAAATGTGGTACAATGATACTGACAAAGTTCCAGAGTCTACAGTCTGGCTTGCATATACTCTGCATACAAATGGAGAAAAATCACATAGTCTGACAAATTCTAATGTTTCACACAGAATTCTTTTCAGAGCTGTCTGTTTTTCATAGATCTGATGGGAATTAAATAGCTCTTTGTCCTCAACTGAAAAATCGATAGTTAGAACTCATCTCATGCCAAATTTGGCTCCCAGTTTAATCCATGATTAATTGAAACATGTCCTATATTTCTTATTTTTATTATCCTTATAAAACTTCCGTAAAGAAATAATCATAAATCTATTATTTCACCATATAATTAAAAGATAAATTGAGATGGCATCAGTTTAATAAAAATGCAGAATTTTTGTTGAGTTAAGATTAAAAATGTTTCATTATTCAATTTACTCAGCCATATTTTCTACAGGAATTCAATACCTCCAGCTTTCCAGTTCCTCTGTGGAATACTTCATCATCTGGCATATGACCTCAGAATATCTCCCAGGTAAGTGTGACAGACTGTGAAGTTCAAGGGAAAGAAAAGGATTATGGAATATTAGCGTTCCCAATTTCTTTCTCTGTTGTGAAAGATGATTATGATTCCCATCCATATCTATGCAACTTGCTGTGTGTACTGGTGAAATAGAGATTCCTGTCCCGCAGACACTGGGCTTTGGCCAAGAGAGTGTGATCAGAGGTGAAATATACCACATCCAAACACAAATCTTCAACAGCCATTGATTGTGTCTGTTCCCACCAATTCTCTGGTTATCTTTCCCCCTTCTCTGAGAATTACATGTTGCAAGTAAATGTCTCCCCTTCAGCCTGGAACCTTGTGTAAAAGGATATGGGAGGCAGAGACCCACGGCTGCCAACATAAAACAACAGTGAGGAATAAAGCTTTGTTGTTGTAACAAAATTCTTGGGCACATTTCCCCATAAGTAGGTGTTGGGTTGGTATAGGATTCTATTGGTAGGATTCAGAACCTATTGAGATTTATGAGTTGTTTGTTAGTATAACACAGCTGACTACTAAAACATATTTGTGTGTACTTTTAACTCCAGGACATTATGAATGGCATTATTTGTTTCAATAATAAAGACAAGGAGATGGTAAATTCATTTTAGGGTTTAGAGTAGAGCATTGGGATTGATCTCATTTTAGAACTACTCTGGTTTAAATATGGATTCCAGGGCTCTAGCTACTACTTTCAATTTGTGAATATATGGAAATAATGGCCTATTATTTGGAACTTTATTGTGTTGTGATACAAACAATGAATAGTTATATTTCAACAGTAATTGTTTTTCATTCCCAAAGGCAAACTTTTCCAAGCCTATTTCTATTCCAATCAAATCTAAGAAACTGCCAAAGACTTTTGTTGAACCAAAATGGAATTTTGTTGTATGGAATACTTTAAAAAGAAATAGAATTTTAACTATAGTTGTAAATCTTTTATGCTTGTTTTTAATAGTATTTATTTTGTGTAAACACGATTTGAATATAACAATTATCTGGTCTAGTACACCAAATTTAATTTAACAAAGTCAAATAGTTAATGGAGGTTTAAAACAGTTGTGGAACTATAAGTATTTTGCAATCATTGGGATTCCCATCCTTATATCCTTATAATAGCTATAAAAATAACATACTTACATAGTTAAATACAAGCTTTTCCAAGAGTGGAATATGAAAAGTAAAAATTTACTTCTACTTCATCTTATAATCTTTCTTTTTATATATAATAACTGTTGAAATTTTCTATTTTCAGTTCTCCTTGTTACTTCCTCTGCCCATGGTTCTAAATGTCATCCTTGAACCTTGCCTTCTTGATGTATCAACTTTTGAGTTTATCAATTGACTTGTGGTATGGTAAACTAGCAAAATAGAGCACTCACACTGATGTTTCTCAGACTCTGACATGGATTCAAATCACCTGGTGATATAATTAAAATATAGATTACAATTTAGAACATGCAGCATTTTAATCATACCGAGTATTTACTCTGTTTGGAGTGGACTGCGCTCTAAACATGCCCAAAAGGTATCATTCTACAACTTCTTGTCAATTCTCCCCTGAGTTCGTGTCATTGTTTCTCAGATCTCTCACTTCCCCTCTATTAGATTTCATGTTTTAAAAAATTGTTCTTGGGTATTCCTTCAGTCATCTTTATCCTTTTATAGCTGCAAATGTCTACCTTTTGTTTTCAAAATCAAATCTGATATTTTGAGTGTAGTGTTCTAGCTCTAAAATCTCTTGCTTTCAGAATTTTTAAGACTGCTACATTTTCTAGTTTCCAGTAATGCTGACGGAAAATGCAAATGCAAATCTAATTTTTATACTTTTGAAGGTAAACTTATTTTTCTTTTTCAGTGATTGTAAACACTTTAATTCACACCTGGCATTCTGAGTTTTGTTAGGATGAATCTAGGTTTGTCTTGTTTCAAATTCATTATGCTATGCATGTAAAGATCCCTTAAAATGTGACGATTGGCTTTCAGTTATTAAAATTGCTTTTTATACCTTCTTTTTTTCTCCCCTCTGCCATCCTTTATTATAGAATTGCCATCCTCCCCTCTGCCTCCCCTCTGAGCCCAATTCTGTTTATTTTTTTCATCTCTTGACAGTGAGTTGTTTGCTGTGTATGTGTCTCCTAATTTTTATCGGACAGTAGATATAATGTGTAACAAGGAAAGACTGACTGAAATGGTATTTATGCCTGGACATGGGTTGTCTCTTTGGCTGTGCCCTTAGTATAAGGTGTTGGGTCTATGATGTCAGGAAGTGAGCTGAGTTTGGAAATTTTTGTTGTTGTATTTACTCTTGATGCAACACCAGCTTCAAATAGCTCTATTGTTTCCTCATGTTGAAGTTGAATCTGGTTTGCTGCAGAGTTCTTCTTGATACTTCCTTGTACCCTCAGGTTTCATTCTTTCTTGTGCTCCAGTGTCTCTCTCCACATTCTTCCCTCTCCTCCAGAAATGTTGCATGCCTGGGTGTCTTCTAGCCTGCTGATGTCAGGAGAGGGCTGTGGTCTCTTGTCCTGATCCAGCCTCCAGCCAGAGTCCTAAGTAGGCCATGTGTCCGTGGGCCTCAGACGTGGAGTTTCCTCTGTGATCCTGCTTCTTCTTCGTTTTTTTAATTTTATTTGTTGGTAAGATTTTTTATAGACTTTATTTTTTAAATATTTATTTATTTTTGAGAGATGAGTGAGAGTAAGAATGGGGAAAGGGCAGAGAGAGAGGGAGACAGAGTATCCAAGGTGAGCTACATTACAAGCCCAAAACCCTATGTGGGGAGTGAACTCACAACCATGAGATCATGACCTGAGCTGAAACCAAGAGTTAGATGCTTAACAGACTAAGCCAACCAAGTGCCCTTGTGCTCCTGCTTCTTGTCTCTGTGGCAGCCAATCTCTGCCTTGTATATTTTGCAGATTTTGTGTTAGTTCAATGTTTCTGCCTTTCCTCATAAGTATGTATTGGATTGGTACAGGATTCTATTGGTATAAAATTCTGGCCCCAGGAAAATGTGTTGCTCTCCTGTCAGGGGTAGGATTTTCTCTTTTACTTTTTTTTAAACAATTTTTTACATTTATTTATTTTAGAGAGGAGACAGAGTGAAAGTGGGGGAGGGGCAGAGAGAGAGGGAGACACAGAATCCAAAACAGTCTCCAGGCTCCGAGCTGTCAGCACAAAGCCTGATGCAGGGCTCAAACACACAAGCCATGAGATCATGACCTGAGCCGAAGTTGGTCACTTAACTGACTAAGCCACCCAGGCGCCCCTCTCTTAACTTTCTTGCAGCTGTAGTGAGTCTTCACCTTTGCCCCAGGGTGACAGGATTTCCTTTCATGTTTAAAGTACTTCAGGATTTTGTTTCATAGGGAAGAGCTTCTTCTTGAGGCTTCAGGTTTTTCTTGCAATGACCATCTCTTTATTTCTATAGACCTGCCCACCAAGGAAGGCTTTCCTCAGCCTCCCACTGTCCTCTAGTCTTTTTCATGAACACATAGCGGAGGTCAATGGAAAAGAGCAGAAACAAAATGGCCTATGTCTATAGCTTCCCAGAGTTCTGTTCTCTCAGCCTTTAGCAATTGTGATGGATAATTTTATATGTTAATTTGCCTGAGCTACAGTGCCCAGATATGTGGCCCAATGTCCCTCTAGATGTTTCATATGAGAGTGTTTTTGGAGAAGAATGACATTTAAATAGGTGAGCTTTGCATGCGCCTATTGGCTTCCATTATATGGCTTGTCCTCATCCAATCAGTTGAAGGCCTGAATCAAACAAAAGTCTGACTTCTTCTGAGACAGAGAGAATTCTGCCATCAGACACCTTTGTACTGGAACTGCAATATCGGTTTTTCCCTGGGTTTCCATCCTGCTGGTCCATTTTGCAGATTCTGGAATTGTCAGCCTCCATAATTGTGTGATTGGGTTCCTTAAACACAGTCTCTCTCTCTCTTTCCCTTTCTTACTCTCCTATTAGTTTTGTTTCTCTGGAGAATGCTGACTGATAGAGCAATTAAAATAAATTTACCTGGATCCTTAAACTCTTAAAACCTCCTTCCTTGATACCTGAATTTCTTCCTTCCATATTCTGCCACAGGTGAGTCAAGGCTTATATCCCATTTCTCTGAGGAAGTATCTTTCCTCCCTTAAATTTTAGGTTATTTGATTTCGTTGCAAATGCAGCTTTTCGACAGGTTCAAGAAAAATTAGAATTTTATTTTTATTTTTTGATGTCTATTTACTGAGAGAGAGAAAAAAAGAGAGAGAGCATGAGCAGGGGAGGGGCAGAGAGAGAGAGGGAAAGAGAGAGACTTGGGGGCTTAAAGTCACAACCCGTGAGATCATGACCTGAGCCAAAACCAAAAATCAGATGCTTAACTAAGTCACCCAGATGCCCCCAAAAATTAGAATTAAAAAAAAGAAAGTATCCAGCATTTTTATTTATTTATTTATTTATTTATTTATTTATTTATTTTGGTGAACACAATATTCTTTCCTCCCATCTAAATCTTAGACAGAAAAAGACTTTCAGTAATAATCTTTAATCTCTCTTAGCATGAAACTAGTTTCTTTTTAATAGTATTATCATCTTTTCTTTACAATATTGGTATTTGGCCTATGAGTCTGTTTTTTAAAACTTGAAAACTGAATGTTTCTTTTTCATGTTGTTATTTTTATGAAACAGTGTGGCTGTCCTTGTGTGACCACTCATGGTTATAGATAAAGTCTTCTGCTGTTTAGCCTGGACAGATAGTAGTCACCATTCAAATATCTGCATATCCTCAAGACTTCACCCTCAGTAGAATGCCTGGATGTGAATTTTCTTCAAGTGCGTGGATTTTGTCACCCAGCAGTCTACCTTTTTGTCACAAAATTGGGGAACATTTGGGCACGCCTTCATCTGTGCCAGCTGCCAACGTAAGCATTCTGCCCTCTGGTGGGGAACATGTGAACATGGTTTATTTACGGGTGAAGCTGCTTTGCTTCCCTTTTACATTTTTTAACTTATTTTTGTTCTCAAGTTAGTTAACATACAGTGTAGTCTTGGCTTCAGGAGTAGAACCCAGTGATTCATCTCTTACATAGGACCCTCAGTGTGCTCATCCTGAAAAGTGCCCTCCTTCAGGTCTGTCATCCATTTAACACCCCCCACCCCCATCAACCCTCAGATTGTTCTCTGTATTTAAGAGTCTCCTTTCATTTTCCTCCCTCTCAGTTTTTATCTTATTTTTCCTTCCCTTCCCCTATGTTCATCTGTTAAGTTTCTCAAATTCCACCCAATGAATCCCCACAGGTCTACCACGGAGGTATAGAGTCACTGCAGGCTTTCAGTTGCCTTTCTCCCCTTTCTTAACACTCATGTCATGATTGGCCAGTAGGAAAATCTTTCTCTTCAGCTTTTGAGGGCTGTAACCTTGTAGTTAACACATGGTGCTTCCCTATACCCCATTTCTATTTTCAATATCTGCCAACTCCAAGCTTGAAATCTTTTCAGGTCTTTACTAGCTAACAACCCCCATCTCTACAAAAGTCTTTTGTTAATGCTTTGGGTAGTCACTTGGTCTGATCTGATTTGTCTGCCATTACACTATCATGTACATTCTGTCCACCAGAAAATTCTTCCTTCATCAGTGGCATATTTTCTATTTTTGTGCTGTATTTTATTGTTTATAGTATACTTCTACTGTCATTTCACCATGATTTTTGGAGTCAGTAAAGGAAAAGGCCTTATAGAAATGCATCATCTTGAAGCCAAGTTTCCTTATAGATTTTTAGAAAAAAGAGAGCTAACAGTATTTTTGGTGAGCGTCATTCAGTACTGCTTAAATAATAATTTGACCATCCGTCCTACTATCCATGTATTGGTTATTTATTCAATAAACATTGAGCAATTTTGTATGTACAGCACTGTTGTAGATATTATAGATCTAGTGGAGAACAAGACAGACAGAAATTAGCTTATGTTGTATTAGGAAAGTAATTAATTATTAATGATTTAATTATAGTTGTGATAGATTCTACAAGAGGAAGTTAGTCTGGAATGACAGTGTTTTATCGGAAACCTAAACTAATCTGGAGGTAAAGGGCGATTTCTTCCATAAATTAAATTTTGAGTTCTTCTCTAAAGAAGAATAGGTAGGTGGTCCTGGGTGGCTCAGTCAGTTGAGCGTTGGACTTTGGCTCAGATCATGATCTCATGGTTCCTGGGTTCAAGCCCCATATTGGGCTTCTCTGTCACCCTCTCTCTCCGCCCCTCCCCCACTCACGTGTGTGTGTGTGTGTGTGTGTGTGTGTGTGTGCGCGCGCGCACACACGCACCTGTATGTTTTCTCTCTGTCTCAAAAATAAACATTTAAAAAAACCTTTTAAAGAAGAATGGGTAGAAATTTCTAAGTAAGGAGAAGATCAGGAAAAAGTATTTCATGCTGAAGAAACATCATCAAATTAAGTTCCTCTTATCCTTGGGATTGAGGAAAATCTACTTTCTTCCTGGAAAAACCAAGCCCATGATTCCATTTTTTTTTTGTATGTTTAAGTGTATACTCAATAAATTAATATCATGCTAGTCAAGATGTGAGTCTAATACCAGTTGTGTTACTGATGAAGCTCTTTTTTGAGGGGATAAGTTACTTCATTTTTTGAGGATTTGATGCCCTATAGAAATGGTTTAAATTACTATAATTGCTACAAGAATTTTGGAGAGCAGATAAAATAAGATAATGATAATAATCAAGAGACATAGAAATGTTCATGTGTTTGTCTCCAACACTCTACTACTGGTATTTAACGCTACAGAAATAATTCAAATTAATATAAAGTTACATGTGCCAAATGTTCATCAAAGTATGTATTGTATGTAATAACAACAAAAAACACACAGAAATGGGCTTTTTAAAAAAAATTTATTTATTTTGAGAGCACACAAGCAAGGGAGGGGCAAAAAGACAGGAAGAGAGAGAGAGTCCCAAGCAGGCTTTGAGCCTTGAGCCCTATGTAGGGTTCCAACACACGAACTGTGAGATCATCACCTGTGCCGAAATCAAGAGTCAGACACTTAACCGACTAAACCACTCAGGTCCCCCCCATTTTTAATAACATAAAGGTAAATTATATTATGTGAACTTAACAGGAAGTTATTCAGCTTTTAAAATGAATAACCATGAAAACAATATAGAAGCCCAGAAATCTATATTCTAAAAGTAAGTTAAAGCAAAATATTAAAAGCTTGTGTGGAATTAGGATTGTAGCTGTGTGTTACAGAGAGTATGGCCTTGTTGAAGAAGTTTGCATTGTGATGTCACTGGAGCTTTTCACAAATTCCCCGTGTCATCTTTTCTCACTGCCAAACTTTTTAAAAAAAATTTTTTTGACATTTATTAATTTTTGAGAGAGAGAGACAGAGCATGAACAGAGGAGGGGCAGAGACAGAGGGAGACACAGAATCCGAAGCAGGCTCCAGGCTCTGAGCTGTCAGCACAGAGCCCGACACAGGGCTCAAACTCAGGAACTTCGAGATCATGACCTGAGCTGAAGTCGGACGCTTAACCAACTGAGCCACCCAGGCGCCCCACCACCGAACTCTTTTATAGCATGAAGTCTGATAGACCCAAGTAACTGAGTTCTAACATTTCAGTGTGGGCACTCAGTGGAGCCTTTTGTGCTCTGGATCCCCTAGAGAGCTGCTTGGGTTGCATTCTTCCACAGAGAGCTCTCAATTTTGCAGAGCAGAACTAACTGCTTTGGTGGACGGTTTAACCTTTTTGGAGTTGAGCTACTCCAGATACTAAGTCTTGGGCCTGGCCTCCAACTTTTTTCTGCCCTCTGAAAGAGATTAGTGACTGTGAGCTAGCAAGGAGGCCCTCTGACTTTCACTTAACTATCCGTCAGTGACTAATCCCTCTTAGCTTTTCTTGATGTTTCCTCAGAATATCAATCGTTCTTAGTAATAATCACCCAATTGCATTGTGTTATTTATTGTTACTATGTCTCTCCTATTTCTCAGATAATTCACACAATGCACCAGCTAATGTTTTTTCTTCCACTTGCATAATATCCTAGTTTAGGGCTCTGGAGAGATTTTTTTCTTTTAATGTTTATTTGTTTTTGAGAGAGAGAGAGAGAGAGAGAGAGAGAGAGAGAGAGAGAGAGAATGAGCAGGGGAGAGGCACAGAGAGGGGGAGACACAGAATCTGAAGCAGGCTCCAGGCTCTGAGCCATCAGCACACAGCCGAACACGGGGCTCAAACTCACAAACCGTGAGATCATGACCTGAGCTGAAGTCAGACGCTTAACCATCCAGAAGCCCCAGGGCCCCGGAGAATTTTGGCAGTTGAACTGCCACGTGTGCCAGAGATTCTAGTGCTCCATCTGCTACTACCCGTAGAGGTCCTTCCTGCCAGGGGGTAGCAAGTTCTACAATTCCAACTTGGTGTTTTCTTTCTTGAAATCCACTGATCCCAGAATCAACTGTTGCAGGTGCGTTCCCCAGGACCACACCCTGAGATGCAGTTTGGACACACTCTCCCTCACTCTTTCCGAGACTGATGTAAGGTTTCTTCTCTCTTTCTTAAATTTCCATCTTTCTGACCAGAAGCTCACAAGTTCTGCTGAGTCACAGAGCTAAAGAGTTCTTGATGTTAGCCACAGAGAACCCCCAGACCACTGAGCTGAAATCCTAGAGAAATCTTTAAAGGGTTATAATGAAAATTAATTTGTTGGTTAATTAATTTATTAAAAAACACATTTTGGGGTGCCTGGAACACACATTTCGTCACTACAGTGTTGACACATGTATACTTTCCCATATACAGAATGCTAGAAATATTTACCTCAGCATGACTGCCAAATTCATGGTGTTTAGAAGCATAAATACAGGCTTTCAATGTAAATATTTCAGAAAGCTGTTAAGATTTGTAGAAACTCTTCTATCATACCACCCTTGGGGCCTTGTTATAGACTCTGTCCAGATATAGGCACTGTGGTCAAATCTTGAGTTCTATACATAGCTTAGAAAGCTGTGTTCCTTAGGAAAACAACTGAATGCTAGATCCCTAATTATATAATAGAGAAAATAACTTATGTGCTTATTCATTTCCTAAAGGTAGTGTAAGCATCAATTATAATAATACCCATGAAGTATTTGGAGCTTTTTAATGATAAATAAAAAATTTTACTGGGAAGAATTTTTTTTAATGTGTATTCATTTTTTTGAGAGAGAGAGTGACAGAGTGAGAGCAGGGGAGGGGCAGAGAGAGAGAGAGAGAGAGAGCGAGAGAGAGAGAGAGAGAGAGGGAGACACAGAGTCCAAAGCAGGCTCCACACTGTCAGCACAGAGCACTCTGCGGGGCTTGAACTCAGTAACCGTGAGATCATGACCTGAGCAGAAGTCAGAAAAGTAACTGACTGAGCCACCCAGGTGCCCCAAAAGAATTTGTTTTTTTTATTAACATTATTCTATAAACTAATAGTAATTAAAAATTTTTGCAGTACGAATAAAGACGTATATACTTGCCAGGCAGTATTCATTCTTCTACTGATTAACCACACTTGATGATTTAGGAACTCACCTCCTTAAATTATTGCAAGATCAAAACATACTAAAATGTTAGAAATCAAAGCTTTATTGAAGCTGCAAAAGGATTTTGGTAATAAATCAAGTTAAAAGAGGTTGTTTTATCTAAAGTTGAAAAAAAAAGGGGGGCGCCTGAACGGCTTAGTCGGTTAAGTGCCCAACTCTTGGTTTTGGCTCAGTTCAGTTTCGTGGTTTTGTGAGTTTGAGCTCCACATCTGCCAATGCGGACTCCTTGGGATTTTCTCTCTCCCTCTATCTCTGCTCTGCCCCTCACTCGTGATGTCTCTGTCTCTCTCAAAATAATTTTAAAAAGTTGAAAAAACCCACATAGTTTATAGGTATTTTCTGCAGTGTTGAGGCTGGTGAATTTAGAGAAATTCCAGAATGAATACTGAAAATATAAATATGGTTAAGCCAGAACAGAAATACTGGTATCAAGGTAATGTGATCAAGGCAAATTTACCTTGGCTAATTCCTGACCCTTATTAAGTTGCCATTTCTTTCACTAGTGGCTCAGCAGTAGCCTTTGTATCGTTAGAATCTTTTTTTTTTCTATGGGATAATTATTTTTATGGTTTTTCCTCTAAGACTGTTTGGAGCTTAGCAAGGTATAGAGTCAATTCAGAGAATGGAATGCAATATCAGGTGACAGAAAGCAGGTAGATATTTTGTTAGGTTTTTTGGACGTACTGATCCTTCCTTCTCTCAAGATCTCTGAAGAGTCAGATTTTCCTCTGCTTGCCAGCTAACAAATTAGTCTGCCTCAGTTTCATAAAAGATAGCAGGAAACATGAGACCCCTAGGTCACAGACAGCTAAACGTGATGAACGAGCAATGGTTAAAGGTAGGCATGTGGATGACACAGAAGGGATGTTTGGCCGATTGTAAAGGAATGGGAGAGGGAAGAATGGAGAGAAAAGTTTCCATGCAGAGAGCATATTCTGTGCGAAAGCCAAGAAGCACCAGGGAACCTTGGAATGTTACGCTTTTACAGTCATGAATTTTGACGGCCTTGCTAGAAAGTGTTCCCTGTCAGAAGCAAGACTTGAAAAGGTGGCACTTGGCAAAAAGTAGTGCTGAACATTTGATGATATAATGCAGTTTGATCTATGTTCTGCTTTGGTGCACGGTTTTGGCTGACAAGCAGTGGGAAGTTTCAGTTGCCTTGCCTAAGAATATGTTTTACTGTCCTATGACAGCGGCTCAGATACTAGTTTATTTTAAAGTTTACTGCAGATCTGGGGCACCTGGGTGGCTCAGTCAGTTAAGCATCTGACTCTTGATTTTAGCTCAGGTCATAATCTCACGGTTCATGAGTTCGAGCCCTGCATCGGGCTCTGCCTTGACAGTGCAGAACCTGCTTGGGATTCTCTCTCTCTCTCTCTCTCTCTCTCTCTCTCTCTCTCTCTCTCCCCCTAACCCACTCTCTCTCTCTCAAAATAAATAAATAAATAAATAAAGTGTATTTGATCACCAGGAGCTATCCTAATACATAAGAAATGCACTTTAGAGCAAAAAAATAATCATGGTACCCACCCTAAATCAACTTCTTTTTTTCCTTCTTTTCCAGAGATCTCTGCATTGGTAGTACACAAAACTTTGACTTTTAATAACAAAATCATAACAATTCTAAATGTTGGTGTTTTTAGCTTCCCATACTCAATGCCCAGCTGTGTGTGCTGTTATTTTTCTGGGCAACATAATCCTCTTCTATGGCCCAATGTACACCTCCAAATGTTCATGACTCCCAACTTCTTAGATTGACATTCCTTTTTTTTTTTTTCCCCTAAAGTTTATTTTATTTAGAGAGACAGAGGAAGAGAGCAATCAGGGGAGGGGCAGAGAGAGAGAGCAAGAGAGAATCTCAAGCACTGACAGTGCAGAGCCTGACATAGGGCTCTAACCCACGAACCGTGGGATCGTGACATGAGCTGAAATCAAGAGTTGAACGATCAACCAACAGAGTCACCAGCTGCTCCTGGATTGACATTCTTAACTGCTTTCTCAGCTTGTCTATGTGGTTACATCACAAGCACTTAGCATCCTAAATATTCAGAACTGCATTAATTTATGTGACATGGAACATTCTTCTCTATATTTCTTATTTATCTGTTTTACTTTATTTATCTGTTTTACTTTTGTTACCGTTCTCAACCTGTTACCCACCTTGTATATTTCACCTCCTAAATATTTTCTTGAATTTTTTTTTTATTTAAAAAATTTTTAATGTTTTCTTTTTTTTTTTGAGAGAGAGAGAGAGAGAGATAGAGTGCAAACAGTGGATGTTGGGGGAGCAAAAGAGAGGGAGACACAGAAACCAAAGCAGGGTGCAAGCTTTGAGCTGTCAGCACAGAGCCCGACGTGGGGCTGGGACCGACAAACCTTGAGATCATGACCTGAGCTGAAGTCAGATGCTTAACCAACTGAGCCACCCAGGTGCCCCAGTATTTTCTTGAATTTATACTCTCTATCTCAATTGTGCTACCTCGGCAGGTTCTCATTTTCTTACTTGTGTCACTATGTAGAGAAATTTAAAAGTGGAAGTGATAAAGGAATGGATGTAGTAGACAAACCCAGAGAGTTGCTGTTGGCAGAGAACAGGAAGGTGCGGAGGCTGCAGGGATGGAGCCATCAGAGAAGAGGCAGGACCTGGTGGTGTTTTGAGGCTTTTGCTTCATGTCTTTGCCAAAGGGCTTTCCAGCTGCAGGGTCAATAGCATTGCGAGACAAAGTCCTGTTCTAGCCCGCTCTCAGGATGTAGAGTGTGACAGTGTCGCTGCCCTCAGAGATAAGCAGAGTGTTATGTTGGAGTGCAGCATCTAAAGGGAACTTCTACTCCACAGTCTTAGCTTTTCAGTGAGTGAAGGCAAAGAAGTTAAACCCAAGATGGGGACAGAACGGGAAGGTGTAGCCCCAAGGGCCATTTTGTGTAGCATATACAAGGACAAGGGTGGTAGTTCACATATACAGGATGGTTACTGAGGAACACAGGGGCACGTGGTTTAGGGTGGCAGTCAC
The DNA here is from genome assembly GCF_028018385.1 of Neofelis nebulosa. Lineage (NCBI taxonomy): Eukaryota > Metazoa > Chordata > Mammalia > Carnivora > Felidae > Neofelis > Neofelis nebulosa. The sequence goes on from NC_080782.1 coordinate 140,423,376, forward strand.
AGCTACAACCACACCAGGACAAATACATTCTTAAACAATATGTGGATTCACTCATTTACCCAACACATTTAGTGAGTTATTACTGTGCACCAGTCACTTGTCTAGCCCTTGTGGAAATAGCTGTGAACAAGAAGTCACAGCCCTTAGGCAGCTTCCTTGTGGTGGAGTCTGACAATACTTGTGTTCTCACCTCGAAATATATATTTTTTTAAATAAAGGATTCTTTTTATAATGTTTATTTATTTTGAGAGAGAGCATGGATGCATGAGTGGGGGAGGGGCAGAGAGAGAGAGAGAGAGAGAGAGAGAGAATCCCAAGCAGCCTCCATGCTCAGCATGTGCCCAACGCAGGGCTCAAAGTCATGAACCATGAAATTATGACCTGAACCAAAATCAGGATTCAGATGCATAACTGACTCAGCCACCCAGGTGCCCCTCCTCAGAGGAGAATTTCAAGCAGTGGTAAATGCTGTGGGAAAAAGGATGGAGAGAGTGTTGGAGATAAAGACTGTTTGGTATTGGTCAGTGCAGGAAGGCTTCATGGACAAGGTCACATATGAGCTGAGATCTGAATACAGTAAGGAACCAAACCCTGCAGTGATCTAGGTGAAGTAGGTTCCATACAGACCAATTAGCAAGTTCGAAAGATTCTTTATATTCTGGTTCTGTGGGTCAGGTCAGGATACTGTTTGTGAGAGGGGAAGACATGGGAGCTGTGAGTCCCCTGCATTTTTCCTGCCTTTCTGAGAAAAGAAATAATACAGAGGATAAGGCCAGTGCACAGAGTAACTGTGCTGTTGCTGCATTTGATTGCTCTGTCCCTGATTCCATACACGTTTTTGTGCTGTCGCTTTGTCTGCAATGTCAAACACGTACTTCCTTGCTAGCAAGGCTGGAGAGACGTCTGTGAGACTTCCCAAGGCCTCCACAGTCTCCCTTCACTCAGTGAGCTCTCCTTCCCCACCAGTGTGCAGCTCCAACAGTGCAATGGCCCAGTGACTTGTATGGCTTCTCCACCCTCCCTCACCCCCCCAGACCCACGGACCAGCACAGCAACCTCCTTGAGGGTAGAAGGTGTCCTCTACTAACATTTAATATTGCCTTCCTTTTGATTATAGGCACGTGCATGATAGGCTGTGAATGCCAGTGTCTGTCATTAGCAGAAATAACATTTTTTGGACACTGTATTCCAGTTACAGGTATTAGAAAGCATCATTTATGCTCCTCACTCTTTTGAGTTTATGTTAGTTACTAGACTCATCTCTGTAGATATCTAATGCATTAAAAGAAATAACTTACTCTATTATAGATTTTTGTATTTCAATAAGTATTTTTCAAAATAATTGGTTTCCTGAGTTGTCCCATGTAGCACTTTATGCCTTGAGAAAACTTATTCTGAAATGGGGTCCCTAGGTTTTATTGTACCATTACAGTTGTCTATGGTACAAGAAATTATAAATATTTCTGGTTTAAACTCAACTGATATATGTGAAAATGATCTAGGCAAATCAGAGACCATCTTTACTCTTACCCGCTCTCTCTAGGTGATCTCATCAATTCTCCTGGCGTGTTGGTCTTTACCAACACATTCTGATGACTCTACCACGAGGCCAGTCCACTTCTTTGAGCTAGGGCTTGGGTATTTTGTTGCTTATTTGCCATCTTCACTTGATGTCTCTGAGTCATCTCAAATTTAACATATCCAAGATGGAACCCATTACCCTCCCCTCCCAAATCTGTTCCCGCCCAGGCCTGGCCAATGAGGAATGTTCACCCTGTGGTTCAAGCCAGAAATTAGTAGTTGGCTTTGGTTCCCCCTTTTTCTGTTACCCAAACATCCAATCCATGAGAAGGTCCTGTCGGCACTACTTTAACTTGAATGTGCCCACTTCTCTCCATCTCCACTGTTCCCAGGCTGATCCAAGTCACCAACATGCGCTTTGCCTAGATAATTGCCATAGTTTCCATGTGAGTCTCTCTAGTTCTGCTTCTGCTCTTCCAGTCTGCTTTTCACAAATTAAACTGAGTTAAAACACATATTGGATCATGTCATTCCCTTCGGAGTACCCTTCAGTGACTTCTCATTGCATTTGGTATAGAATCTAAAACCCTTTGGTGCCCCTGAGTCATTCATTTCCTGCCTGCCTATCCACCCCCTTTTGTGGCATTCCTCTACTCAGTCACTATATTCTGTTCATTCCAGATTTTTTTCACTTATTCTAACTCACAGCGCTGGCTGTATTTCTTATCTTTGCTCCTCTTGTTCCTCTCTCCTTTCTCCAACCTGCTCTCTGCCCCAGAAGGCTCCGCTTGATACACTACATCATTGGTTCTTGCCTTTGGGGTCCATGGGTGGATGAATAGGGTGGCTTAGCTGGAGATCTGAGGGAGGGGTTATTTCTTCCCTGGCACTTCTGGCTGGCTCCATTCTTTAATTGGTCAAGGCCTCTCAAGGCATCCTGATGTGATACCTCTTTCCTTCTGGGTTCTGGTAACACATGGCTTTTCTCATCTTTTTGGCTTGGGGTGGTAAGAGCTCATGTATTACCAGGCCCATGCTGCTGCCTTCCTGCTCACAATTTTGCAAGTAGTTGTTTTCATGAAAATCCTCCTCTAATCAGCCCAGCTTGATTGTGTCTGTTGTTCCTGCTCGGACCTTGGCTCTCTGAATTTTTTCCTGTTTCAAGGCATTTCCATGTCCTGTTCTTCTACCTGGAATGTACTGTCCATGATTCTTTGCATGGCTGATATATATTTTTAATTTTTTTTGATGTTTATTTATTTTTGAGAGAGACAGAGACAGAGCTTGAGCTGGGGAGAGGCAGAGAGAGAGGGAGACACAGAATCTGAAGCAGGCTCCAGGCTCTGAGCTGTCAGCACAGAGCCCGGCATCGGGCTCAAACCCAGGCACCAAGAGATGATAACCTGACCCAAAGTTGGATGCTCAACCGACTGAACCATCCAGGTGCCCCTGCATTGCTGATATTTTTTTTTAAATATCAGTTGAAACGTCTTCTTCTGAGGTGTTCTCTTTAACCAACCTAGATACAGTGAGCCCCCCTACTAAAATGTGATAGCAGTGTATTGTTTTCATTACTGCATTTATATTTGCATTTTCTCTTTGTTTTATTTATGTCTCACTCCCAAGGGACTGTTAACTTTCTGAGAGCAGAGAACTTGTGTGTCTCGCTCTTGGTGTATTCATCCCCACTGACTAGCGTAGGTAGGATTTAGCCTGTAAAAATGATGATGACGATCACGTCTAAAGTAGTTTTAAAATTTACTCCATGCCAAGAATTGTCTTAAAGACTTTATATATACTAACTTCTTTAATCCTTGCAATAACTGTGTGTGTGTGTGTGTGTGTGTGTGTGTGTGTGTGTGTGATTGTTATTTTCCACTTTTTACTTATGAGGGCTCTGAGATGCATATGAAGTTCAGTACTTTATCCAAGGCCACACACTATTAAGTGACTTAAGTGGAAGCTTAATATAACAAGATACATTGCACATTTGTAACATATTTTTAGCCTGTATTTTAAAGTGTTATCTAAGGAAATACATACCTCAATGGTTTCCTCTAAATGTGAAGACAAACCTTATAAATAACATAGGGTACACTTTGGATGTTAACTAATTTCTTATATATTAAAGGTGGCAGCTGACTTATTTAATGCCTCACTCACAATCAGTTTTATGATTTGAATAATTTTACAGTGATCACTAAACTGTTGTATTGCATTTTTCCAAAAAACCCTTCACTCTAGATAACATTATGAGCCAAAACACAATCTTATTACCTAAAATCCTGCTTCCTTTGTTTTGGCTTTCCCTTTTTACAAAGATGGGGATTAAAGGGCCCATGAGCCTTTTTCATATTAGTCTACGGAAACTGTCAGGAAAAAGTTAAGTCTTCCTTGAAAGGATCTGCTATTAATTAGTTTCCATCAACTTGCAGAGAATAACTCTGTTTCTACATGTATAGACCAAAGACCTCTTATTATGTGTTATGATTCAAAGGATAGAGCTACTCTATTTCATGATCTCTAACCCACATCCTAGGAATAAAAGTGTGTATGTTTGCCATTGGAAATTTACCAGTTAGATATTTATCTGTCTCACTAATAAATAGAATAATAGCATTTACCAAGTGTGTTCTACACAACACTAATGTCACAGAATGGACAGTCAACGCAGTGGTTTCCTGATCAAATAAGAAGTGAAACTCTGCACAGTGTATTGCTTTTTAAATTCACTAAATGGTTGAACAGTCAGGTCTTCTGAGAAGATCTGAAGTAAAAAAAAAAATCTGTTAATCTAGTGCTTTCAAACTTAGTTGAGCAAGATCCATTTACCTCTAGGCCATTTACTAACATATCACAAAAAATTTTCTATAGAACACATCTGGGGAAATATTGCTGGTCTTCAAAAAATTTTTATATTGGTATGAGTAAAATATTGTCTTGTAAATATGAGAATAGAAGTTGACCTTAAAATAACCTATGGAGGGGCGCCTGGGTGGCGCAGTCGGTTAAGCGTCCGACTTCAGCCAGGTCACGATCTCGCGGTCCGTGAGTTCGAGCCCCGCATCAGGCTCTGGGCCGATGGCTTGGAGCCTGGAGCCTGTTTCCGATTCTGTGTCTCCCTCTCTCTCTGCCCTTACCCCGTTCATGCTCTGTCTCTCTCTGTCCCAAAAAATAAATAAAAAACGTTGGAAAAAAAAATTAAAAAAAAAAAAATAACCTATGGAAAGCCCTCAAGAATTTCCTTTACTATTGTAGGAGAAGAAATAAATTATGTACCTATAACTTTGGTCATTCTTCCTGTTTGTACGTCCCTTTAGTAGATGTGAATTTTGGTTCCCATGAAACATGGCAGTTAACCATAGTAAATTTCATACACCTAGTAGGAATATTCTCCCATATAAAATGTGGAAGGAGATTGATTACAGGTGGTAAAGATGACGTGGTTGTGGGGGGTTTTGTTTTTGTATTTTTAGGTATTCCAAGATAAGAAGTTCTGTTTTAAATTGTTGACAAAAGTAATCTTTGTTGACAAAACACTTTGGTTTTATTCAGTTATCATTTGGAATAATTTTGAGAGAAAGGGAAATAGAGAAAGGGAAACAGAGCTATCACTCTGAGTCATGGAACATTTTTAGACAGCAAACGGGATGCCAATTAGTGAATTAAGAATTAAAGGAATTTTTTTACTTTTATATATTTTTAAGTTTATTTATTGAGAGAGAGAAAGAGAGAATGAGTGGGGGAGGGGCAGAGGATTGAGCACAGAGTCCTACTTGGGGCTCCGTCCCATGATCCCGGGATCATGACCTGAGCTGAGCTCAGGCCTTAGCCACCCATGCACCCCAAAAAGAGGTTTTTTTTTAATGTAGAACTTAAACACAGCATCGCAAGAACAGTTATCTCTATTCATGTAACCAGATGGTGATAACTCTTAAAGCCCCCCTTTCTGGTTAGTCAGTTATATTTACCCCTACATGTGGCTTCTGTACATGTTTTCTGCCAGCCTCTACATGACTTTTGCCTCTTATGAAAAGCCTGCTTGTATTAGGCAGGTGATTTGGGTTTGTGTGGTTAGCTGAATATTGTGTTTGATTTGAATAAAGGTAGATTGGGGGCAGTTATTGGAAGAACAGTGGAGGCCTTCTCTTGTGAGTCACGTGACTTGTCTAACTTTATTATGCTGGTGAAGAAACAGCTTGAATTGTTGGGTAAGAGAACACATGCACTCCTGAGTCACAAAATCATCACCGGGGGAAGCTGTGTGACATAATTTTATTTGAGGGTTGAAATCTTGATTAAAGTGAATGGTATAGAAGGGAAGTGTGCATCCTTCCATATTTCTAGGGGGCTTCTGGCATGAAGTCAATTTGTTATCCTAATGGGATGAAATGTGGCTGAGAATTCATGATACGTATAAATCACTAATGAACATATTAAACAATATTTTCAAATACATCTGTTCTAAGTCTTGGATAAATCATAAAAGTACCATCAGGGTGTAATTCCTCCAGAAGTGAAGTCCATTGTTAAGTTCAGTTTTAGAAATGAACTTTGTTAACTTGATATTCAAAGTGTTCCGAGGTTATTTTGTGGTGGAACAATAGCCTTTTGGTCAAAGCGGATACTAACTTTCCAAATTCTGGAAGGAGGAGTGAATCAAAAAGAGAGCCGAGTCCAGGCATCAGCCCTTCCTCCTCTGCATTCATGAGTTGTTTTTCTGTTAATACCACAGTCACGAGGATGGCAGTCAGTCTTTCCAGTTTCCCAAAGGAATTAACCTGTGCAGGTGTCACTATTAGAGTCAATGTATCTTCTAATAAAAATTTCACAAAGGAGGGGCCCCTGGGTGGCTCAGTTGGTTAAGCATCTGACTCTTGACTTCCTCTCAGAGCCTGATGGTTCCTCTCACGGTTCCTGAGATGGAGCCCTGCATTGGGCTCTGTGCTTGGGCTCTGCGCTTGGGCTCAAACATGGGGCGTGCTTGGGGTTCTATCTCTGCCCCTCCCTCGCTTGCCCTTACCCTCTCTCTCTTTCTAAAAATAAATAAATAAACAAATAAAAGTTTTAAAAAATTTCACACAGGAGATGGACAAGGGAGTATATGTCACACACCCCACAGCAACTACTGGAAAGAACACGTTGCTCTTTACCATTTCACCTCTGACAGCTTTACCTCTTTCCTTCTCCAATGCAGTACCTTGTTTGACTTGCTCCTATCTTGAAGATTTTCTGCCCAACACTTTCAATTCTTTTTTTCTTTCATGACTAAGTCCATAGAATACACATAGGGAAATATTCCTATAGACTTTTTTTTTTTTTTTTTTTTTTTTGAGAGAGAGAGAGAGCAGAGAAGGGCCAAAGAGAGAGAATCCCAAGCAGGCTCCATGCTGTCAATGCAAAGCCTGATGCGGGCCTCAAACCCACGAACCATGAGACTATGGCCTGAACGGAAAACAAGAGGTGGACATTTCATCGACTGAACCTCCCAGACGCCCCAGTAAAGTATTGGCTTGTAAGAGAACAGAGTTCATCTCTATACCAATTCCTCGTTCCAATTTCATTTTCCTAACTATTTTCCCAGCACTCAGCCAAACTGAGAATCTTCCTTTGTATTGAAGCCACACTCCTTAATAGCTAAAAATAGAAATGCAAAATTTATTTTCAAATAAACTTAATTTAATTTTGAAGTAATACTGTTACATGGCACAGGACATATAGTCTGACCCTCAGAAATTTATTTGTAGGGATTCTAAGTTAACCCCAAATATAAGTTCATTGTTGTACATGAATGGTAGTGTTACCGCTTAAAAGTACATGAGGGACTATAGCTTTGCCTCCCTAGATAGCAATAATTTAGGAAGGAACACCAATGAGAATCATAAAATCATTAACATTTGACATCAATTTAACTTACTTTTGATTTCTGTTTATTTGAAGGCTAGAACAGAATAGTTGAGATTCTTATGTAGTGGAAAAATTGCAAGTTGCATTTAAAAATAAGCGTTATTATTACATGAATGAGTTGGAATGGCTCAAACAGTTAGAAGCCGTTAGTAGCTTATCCTTACAAGGTCATATCCGGGGACATTATGAAAAATTTCAGGAAAAGTTAGAGTCACTCCTGGTCATGTTATCTCATTGGCTACCCACAGTATACTAAACAGATCCTTATATGCTGTGTGTTAGTACTGACCACGTACCTCCAGCTGTGCATGAATAGTTCATTTAGGAAGCGATGTTTTCCTACTTTATTTAAGTGATGAGCTCTTAGCCGAGATCAAGTTAGATTTATTTAAAGAAACAATTGTTATGTAAGTTTTGATAATGCTGTTCTTACTTTGGAAATAGTTTCTGACTGTGTAGTTGCTTTAGGGAAAGGAACTTTTTTTATTTATAGAAAATGTCTCCAGAATGACAATTGCTTTTGAAGTCACTTGCTATTTCAGCATGACCTTTCTTTAATTGAAAGGAATTAAATTTCATGAATGCGGTTAACTCCCTTTTTTTTTATTTTTATTTTTTAAACGTTTATTTATTTTTGAGACAGAGAGAGACAGAGCATGAACAGGGGAGGGGCAGAGAGAGAGGGAGACACAGAATCTGAAACAGGCCCCAGGCTCTGAGCTGTCAGCACAGAGCCCGACGTGGGGCTCGAACTCACGGACCGTGAGATCATGACCTGAGCCGAAGTCGGACGATTAACCGACCAAGCCACCCAGGCGCCCCAACTCCCTTTTGTTTTAATACTCTTTTAATATTTGCTTGTCTTGCCAAGAAAAAAAAAAATGACATTATTGATTGACTAGACTGTTGCTGATAATATATAGAGAGTCTTGGTTCTGAATAGTAATTAGCAAATTCATCATGTTAGGGTTCAGGAAACATTTGTGCATTTAACAAATGCTGAATGATAATCTGCTTTGAATTGAATGGAGCACCGTTATAGACCCTGAAACTATAACAGCAAATAAAACTAGCATAATGCCTCCTCTTATATTGTAAATATGGATATATTTAAAGCTTATATTGTAAATATGGATAAAATAATCAGGTGAAACACTCTCAGCTAGTAGTAAGTGATATGAAAGAAGGAAAATGGATAAAAATGAGAAGGGATAAAAGTTCTGTGATTTTAAGGAGGGCAGAAATGATCACTTCTCTGGGGAGGTGCAAGAGCTAAAAGAACTGAAGGGGTGAACCCGTATGTATATTTGGGGGAAGAGCATTCCTGGCAGAGGAGAGAGCAAGTGCAAAGGCCCTGCAGGAAAGTGTTTGTTGAGTTCTTGGAAGAAACAGTGATTGGCATTTGGTGAGTAAGGGAAAGAATTATCAGATCGTAGGTCAGAGGATATCCAGGGACTAGACCAGGTCCAATTTTGTAGGTCAAGGTTAGGATTTTGCATGTTAAGTGTGAAGGGAAGCTGTGGAAAACTTTGTGCCTGGCGTTGACATAATCTTACATAATTTTATTTTTAAAAAAAATTTTTTTTTCAACGTTTTTTATTTATTTTTGGGACAGAGAGAGACAGAGCATGAACGGGGGAGGGGCAGAGAGAGAGGGAGACACAGAATCGGAAACAGGCTCCAGGCTCCGAGCCATCAGCCCAGAGCCTGACGCGGGGCTCGAACTCACGGACCGCGAGATCCTGACCTGGCTGAAGTCGGACGCTTAACCGACTGCGCCACCCAGGCGCCCCAATCTTACATAATTTTAAATAATTATTTGGATTGGGGCGCCTGGGTGGCGCAGTCGGTTAAGCGTCCGACTTCAGCTCAGGTCATGATCTCGCGGTCCATGAGTTCGAGCCCTGCGTCGGGCTCTGTGCTGACTGCTCGAGCCTGTTTCCGATTCTGTGTCTCCCTCTCTCTCTGACCCTCCCCCATTCATGCTCTGTCTCTCTCTGTCTCAAAAATAAATAAACGTTAAAAAAAATTTAAATAAAAAAATAAATAATTATTTGGATTGATTATTTAATCCCAGTGATCATTTATGACGTTGTATGACATATAGGCTGGAAGAGAATACAAGTCTACTGTAATAGAAAATGTGAAAATAGGGGAGCCTGGGTGGCTGAGTCAGTTAAGTGTCAGACTTCAGTTCAGGTCATGATCTCACACTTGGTGAGTTTGAGCCCCACATCAGGCTCTCTGATGTCAGCACAGAACCCCCTTCATATCTGTCCCCCTTTCTCTGTGCCCCTCCCCTACCTGCTCTCTCTCTCTTTCTCTCTCACTCATATAAATGGACATAAAAAATGTGAAAATGATTAGGGACTTGCGGTGGGGCAGTGTTAGTAGAAAAGTCAAAATTGGTTCAATTCTGTTTATATCTTAAAGAAAAAGATAGCATGGTTTACTATTGGATTGTATGTTGGTAAGCAAGGAAGAGAAAAGTCAGGGATGACTTTCCAGGATGACTCCAGGATTTTTCACCTGGGCACTTGGGTGAATATTGGTACCATTTACTGAAATAGAGAAAATTCAGAGAAGGGAAGGTTTGAAGAGAAATAAGGAATTTAATTTAAATGTTAAGTTTCCTATGCCTATTGGACATCAAGGAGTAGATACTGAATTAACCTGTTGGGTACACAAGCACAGAGCTCAGGGGAGAGGTTGAGGCCAGAGATATAAATAATTTATTAGTGCAGAGGTTGTATTTAAAAACCACGGGAATGGATGTGATCACAAAGGGAGTAAGTACAGAGAAGAGATGAAACATAAAAGCTGAGAGCTAAGTTCTTGGAGGAAGTCAAAGAGACCGTAAAGAATCTGCTGGCAAGGTTGGAGGAGAATCGGGAGGATAGGGTATCTAGAAAATCATTAAAAAAAAAAAACTATTTTAAGTAGGAAAAAGTGTGCTGAAAGCCCTGAAAGGTAGAGGAAGATGGGGCAGACAGATAATCATGAACTTGGTAACATGGAGATCAGTAGGCATCTTTGAAAGTGGTTTTAGTGCAGTGGCAAAGATGAGGACCAGAGGAGGAGAGAAAGTGCACCAAGCAGTTATTGATCCTCACAAGAATTTTGCTGTATAGGAAGGATGAGAAATGAAGAAGCTGATAAGGGATAAAGAGTCAAGAATGTTTACATATTTTTTTTAGGTAAACTATATTACATGTTTGTATAAAGATGGAAATTATCCCTTCAACTGTAAGAGGTGATGTTGCAGAAGAAAACGTGATCAATTGCAGAAGTGAAGTCCTTCGATAGACACACTAGGATTGGCTGCATTGCTGAAGTGGTGGTGGGCTTACTATTTTTTTTTAATTAAAAAAATGTTTATTTATTTTGAGATACAGAGTTTGACCGGCGCAGGGGCAGAGAAAAAGGGAGAGAGAATCCCAAGCAGACTCCATGCTGTCAGAGCCTGTCCCAGGGCTCAATCCCACAAACTATGAGCTCATGACCTAAGCCGAAATCTGAAGTTGGTCACTTAACCATCTGAGCCAGCCAGGCACCCCAAAGGGACTTATTTTTAAATCTCTATGATGGAAGTGAGGACCAAGTATATGAGTGTGGTTGCCAGTATGTTGTTAGTTTTAGAAATGGAAAGATCCAGAAGTTCTCTTCCAATTGCTCATATTTTCTCATTGAAATATTAAAAATGTCATGTGCTGACAGGGAGGAGATTTTGGAAAATGAAGGATCTAGGAGAAGGTAATACGTAAAGGATGCATTCAAAGAGACGCAGTGTGAATTTGCTGAGGAAAATAGTACAATGGCAGGACAATATTAAGGGCCTACTCAGTGTTCATGACTGTTAATTTATAGTCAGAATGGCCGGGTGATTTTGTTCTAGCCATATTCAGTTTCTCAGAAACAGACTAAAGTAATCAAAGTTGGCTCTAACCTTAAGTGGAGTTTGTGCGGGGGGGGGGGGGGGTTTGAAATCTAAAAGAAGGGTAGAAGAATTGAGGGTGAATGAGAGTGAGTGGAAGGATGGACAGTAGGAAGACGATTCGGGTAAAATGAGAACAATGGTGTCATTTGTATTTATGCAGTATATTACAAATTATTGTATGACCTCTAATTTCTTTTCTTCTGTGTATGCTCTCTGAAAAGAAAAGTAGTTATTAGTCTTACTGGCAAGCACCCAGTGCCAAAAGTCAGCTCAACATCCTCCTGTCCAGTAGACCTAGGATTCTGTGTTGACAGAGTCACTAAGGAAATTGTTTTAGGAGCTACTAAGTATCAAATTTCTAGACTGAAAAATAAATTTTTATTTATTTATTTATTTATTTATTTATTTATTTATTTATTGTAAATCTTAACTCATGAAGGCAACTTGCGCATGCTGCAGAAACTACTGGCTCATGGAGATCAATCCGCTGGTTCTTTGGTGTCACATCTGAGCAGGGTATTAGATCCTGGAGTCTGATTTTCTTTTGATGAAGCAAAGAATGTTTCTGTTGGATGGAAGTCAGAGATGACAGCTTTAGCGTCTGTGGAGCAGTAAGGAGAAATAAAAACAGCAGGTTTTTGGGTAAGAAGATGTCGAGGATGAGGGGCTGGAGTTGCAGCTAATTGCAACACACAGCTGGCTATGCGCAGGCTTTGTGCTCTGGTCTAGTGTTCAGACGTGGGAGGCTCTGTATGTGTCGGTGCCCAAATATGGCCCTGCAGGGCGCTCCATGTGGCATTACTGAATGTGATAACAAACGGATACATTTTGAAACACAAATTGATTAAATACATTTTCATTCTCTAAAGAAAAGACCCCCTGCTGTGCTCTCTTATAACTACACAAAGCAATTATATTTTGTTCTATTTCTTTGGGAAAAAAAAGCTGGTAATAAGGTATTCTGTGTTTCTCTTCACTAGTGGCTTAGAGATAGGTTGAAGGGGCAGCCACCAAATGTTCCATTATATAGTTGAAGAAAATGTCTATTCTTAATGACACTTCTTTTTTAAAAGGATTTTCATAAACTTATTATTACCAAACAAAGTGTCTTAAATTCATCCAGAATTTAAAAAAACAGAGACCTATTGCATTCAGTTTAATATGCTTTTATATTGGAATCATTTATTAAGCCCTAAGAGCAACCACAAAATTATCCTCAATAAAACAGCATGTTACACCCATTGTGCTATTAACCATCAACGATGCTTATGGAGGATCATCCTCATAGAATAATCATTGCTTTATGAGATTCTCTGGTGAGGAAGTTCTCAACCTATGGCCTTAGGAACCCTTGAAATGTTACATATCATTTTGTGTATTTGTATATTTTCGGGAGAGAAGAATTGAAACTTTTATCAGATTCTCATAGAAGTCTCTGATCTCTTAAAAATATTAATAATTATTACAGTTATAAAACTAAGACAATGATCTCCTTTGCAGACTAATTGGATCTACCTATTAGCAATATGATTTTAAGGACGCTTGAGTGGCCCAGTTGGTGGAGTGTCTGACTCTTGATTTCAGCCCAGGTCATGTTCCCAGTGTTGTGGGATCAAACCCTCTGTGCACAGCGTGGAGCCTGCTTAAGATTATTTGTCTTTCTCCCTGTGCCCCTTTCTCCTGCTCACACACACACGCACGCACACACACACACACACACACACACTCTCTCTCTCTCTCTCTCTCTCTCTCTCTTTCTCTCTAAAATAGAAATAAAAAATAAAGAAATATTATTTTAAGAGAAAACTACCACACTGCCTAATATATGTTCAATACGTGTTAGTTAAATTTCTACTGGCAAGGCTAAGGCAAATTGCTAAAGATCATTTTGAAAAAGAGGAAATATCAACATATTTGGAAATAAGAAGAGTAAAATGGAATTCTGATGGATCGAGGAGAGAAAGGAAAAAGTTGTATCTACTGAAGAAAGTGATAATTTCCTCAAATACTCCTCTGTGGGGCGTAGGCTCTTGTCTGTTTTTGGGTGTTCTCAGGACAGATTGTACCCCAGGGCAAGATGGATAATAGAATGTTGTTAATTATGATTATTATTAAAAATTTTTTTTAAACGCTTATTCATTTTTAAGAGACAGAGAGAGACAGAGCATGAGCACGGGAGGGACAGAGAGAGGGAGATACAGAATGTGAAGCAGGCCCCAGGCTCTAGTTGTCAGCACAAAGCCCAAGAGGGGCCTTGAACTTGAGAATAGTGAGATCATGACCTGAGCTGAAGTCAGACACTTAACTGACAGAGCCACCCAGGCTCCCCTATGATTATTTTTATAGATCAATGACATATTTTATTTTTTTGATAAGTGACATTTTAAATGAAAAAAATAAAACATCAAGTAGAGAGAGAACAATCACTTCTTCCTAGTCATTTTTAAATCCTGTTTGTAAGTCTGAAACTTAATACTTAATAATGTATTATTTATTGTGTATCAGTTGGTTTACATTTTTCACATTAACGTTTAGATTTGTGATTATAGATGAGTCCAAAAGAAAGAGGTTAGCTTGACACCTGGCTGATTTTCATGAAAAAAAAAAGTTTTCAAAGTAAAGTAGAAAAAAAGGATGATTTTCAATCAATAATGCTGGATGGATTGCATTCATATGGAAACAAAAAATTATCTTTATTCCTATAGCATTCTGTACATAATAAATCAACTCCAGATGGCTTGCAGTTGAAGTGCAAAGGGTAAAGCACTGAATTTTTTTATTTTTATTTTTTTTTAACCACAGGAGACCATCTTCATGATCCTTTGTAGGCAAAGATTTCTTAAAGTGGACACACAAAAAAAGTGCCCATCAAAGAAGCAAGAATTTATAAACTGATCTAATGTACAACTGAAGAATTTCGATTCATCAAAAGACCACGTTGGGGCACCTGGGTGGCTCAAGTCATGCTCTCACAGTTCTGTTCATGATCCAACTCCAAGTTAGGCTTTGTGCTGATGGTGGAGCCTACTCGGGATTCTCTCTCTCTGCCCCTCCCCCACTTGTGTGCATGCACTCTCTCTCTCTCCAAATAGATAAATAAACTTTAAAGAAGACAAAAAACAGGGGTACCTGGGTAGCTCAGTTGGTTGAGCGTCCAACTTCAGCTCAGGTCATGATCTCACAGGTCATGATCTCACAGTTCATGAGTTCAAGCCCCACATCAGGTTCTGGGCTGACAGTTCAGAGCCAGAAGCCTGCTACGGATTCTGTGTCTCCTCTCTCTCTGCTCCTCCCCCACTCATGCTGTCTCTTTCTCTCTCTCTCTCTCTGTCTCCCCCTCTCTCTCCCCCTCTTTCTCAAAAATAAATAAACATTAAAAAAAAATAACCCAGAAAACAAAAGACAGCTTTAAGAGATTGAAAAGGCAACTAACCCTCAGATTGGGAGAAGTATTCACAATACATTTATTTATAAAGTACTTATAGCCATGGTTTTTAAAGAACTACTAGAGATTGAAGAGAAAAAGGAGAGTGATCCAGTAGAAAAATTGGTGAAATTCCTGAACAACAACCAGCATATGGCAAATTAACATATGAAAGGTGTCTTAACTGAGTTATCACTTAAATGCCAATTAAACCCAATTCCATCACAGCTATCACAGTGACTGACAAACACAGAGAATACCAAGTGTTGATAAGTAGGTGAAACCATTGGAACCCTAAATACTTGAGAGTGAAAATTGGTACAACCAATTTGTAAAGCTAGTGTTAGTCACTAAATTTGAATAGACAGACAGATGCATAGATAGGTATTACGTATAATGACCCAGCAATTTCACTCCTTGGCAAACATCCAGCAGAAATGTATACTTATCTCACCAGAAGATATATAAGAATGTTCATCAAAGTACAATTTGTAATGGTTCCTAACCTAAAGCTACCCAAGTGTTCCTTAACGGTATAATGGATAAATCATGGTATAGTCACACAATGGAATGCTACTGTGTAGAATGTGGATGAGTGATCCATAATAATGCACAATATGGAAGAATGTCATACATATAATGTTAAATGAAAGAAACCAGACACAACACAGTGTACCCTCTATGATTCTATTCGTGTAAAGTATGAATACAACAAAGCCATCGATAGTGATAGAAGTCAGAACAGTGGTGAGCTTAGAGGTAGTGATTGAAAGAGGGGCACGATGGTATCTTCTGGGTGCCATTCATGGCCTGTTTCTTGACTTGGGCATTGGTAACATGAATGTGGGCCATTTGGGAAAGTTCATAGGTGCACTACATCCTTTTGAAATACCTATATTATACTTCAATAAAGAGTAACAAATTAACTTGAAATTGTCTGGAAATAAAACTAATAGTTTTTAAAATTTATTTTATATTTTTAAATTTTTAAATTTTTAATTCTTAATTTTTCTTATTTTAAAAATACAATTTATTGTCAAGTTAGCTAACATACAGTGTATACAGCGTGTTGTTGGTTTTGAGGGTAGATTCCCATGATTCATCGCTTATATACAACACCCAGCTCTCATCCCCACAAGTGTCCTCCTCAATGCCTGTCACCCATTTTCCTCTCCCTGGCGCCCCCCCCACCCCAATCCACCCTCAGTTTGTTCTCTATATTTAAGAATCTCTTATGGTTTGCCTCCCTCTCTGTTTGAAACTCTTTTTTTCCCCCTTCTCTTCCCCTATGGTTTTCTGTTAAGTTTCTCAAATTCCACATACGAGTGAAAACATATGATATCTGTCTTTCTCTGCCTGACCTATAGTTTTAAAATCTATTAATTTAGAAGTATAAATGCTTTGCTGGGTTCCAGTACTCTGTTATTAGTGAGGAAAATGCAGCATTGGGCAAAATATCAATGTGCTGTCTTATGGCCTTCTTCTGCACTGTGGACTAAGAGGCCACAGTATGTCACCAGGGAAGTTTCCCAGGAAAGATTTCGGTAATGATGTGTGTTTCTGCAAACATATTATTTGCTGAAATAAACACTTCAACTCCTCTCAGGATTTGGAGAAACTGTTCATTAAACTGCAAGGGAATGACACAAGAATTCACTGAACAGAAAATAAATAACCTGCTATGTCTCTTTTCTCTCTCAGATAGATAACTTGGAGATTAGTGAGATTACATTGGTGAAAATTGCTCTCTTCTTCCCGACCCAAACCAAATACAAACGAACTAATTGAAAAACGTATCATATCCGATGTGTTCTAGAGGCCTTTTTTTTCCCCGTTTTAATTTCTAGGAGGAAAGTCAGTTTAGATTCCTTTCAAAACCTATGCTATATTGAATGCACTTAGAAAAATGAGGTGGTAATGGGGTGAGTGGGGATTGTTATCCCAAGAAGTATTACTGGGCTTATTAATGGAACAACTCGAGCTAACAGCTTCTAGGATATGAGCCATCAATGTGGTTCTCAAGCCCTTTCTTGGAAATAGCTGTCTCCGTGCACTTTTGCATCTACGTTTTTTTGTTTGTTTGTTTGGATGGACTGTTCTGCTTAGAATCACCACCATGTGATTATTTAGATATAATTACTTTACATGGAGCCTCCTGGGAAAAGCTAAGTTAACATCTCGCTTTGTGTTTGCCTGCACGTTGGTTGGGGAGGTTTAGGCCATTACTGAAGGAGGATAATGAATAGAATCAATATCAACATTCAACACATAAAAGGAACCAAGTCATGAGAAGGAATATAAGTTATAGGGGCACCTGGTTGGCTCAGTCTGTTAAGCGTCCGACTTTGGCTCAGGTCATGATCTCCCTGTTCCCTAGTTCAAGCCCCGCATCTGGCTCTGTGCTGAAAGCTCTGAGCATGGAGTTTGCTTCAGAGACTGTGTCTCCCTCTCTCTCTGCCCCTCCCCCATTCGAGTTCTGTCTCTTTCTTTCTCTCTCAAAAATAAATAAACATTAAAAAAATTTAAAGTGTAAGTTATAGATCCTGTTATTTAGGAAAAAGTAGTACAGTTATCCATGCAAAGGGTAAAGGTTAGGAAATGAAAGATAAAAGCATGTCTGCGAGTTATGAGGTTAAGAGAGTTAGGGGTAGGCAGCCTACAGAGGTAGCAATCAGAAATTTTTGATAAGAAACCTGAGAAATACTGCTTTTTGGTTCTCCCCAATTTGTGTAGTATGAATTATTACGTATGATAACTTGAAGCTAATTTTTTTAAAGTTTTCTCTGAAAGCTGGGGAATGTTCCCCTTCTGCCTCTTCAAACATCACTGAATGATAAGCCCTTGAAAATATTAAGTAACCGCTGCTATTTTGGATAAAACCAGACACCAAACAAGGAGGGTTCAGAAATAATTAAGTCTAGGTAGAAATATGAGTGTGGACCACAAAATGCACTAACAGCTGCTTGGGTCCCAGCTCAGCTCCCTGAGTAGGAGGACCTTGCTCCAAGGGATGTGGAAGGTCAAGCAAGGAGAAGGTCACCGCTATCCTGCCAATAAATAATTCTCAGCAAACCTACCTATAATAGTTTTCCAAGGCTGCTGTAACAAATTACCAGAAACTTGGTGGCTGACAGTGCTGGAGGCCAGTGTGGGCAGAGCCACACTCCCTTTGATGCTCCATTGGAGAAAACCTTCCTTAGTTCTCGCATCTTGCTTGCCTTCTTTGTCTTGAGAACACATCACTCAAGGCTCTGTGTTCTTCTTGTTGCCTCCTCCCATTTTCTGTGTCTTCTCCGTTTATCTTTTCCAAACTCTCTCTGCCTCGCTTTGTTTCTGTGACTGATCTAAAGCCCAGCTGGGTCCTCCAGGATAAACTCCTCCTCTCAAGATCTTTAACTGAATCACATCTGCAAAGACCCTTTTTTCAACTAAGGTAACAGTCAGAGGTTCTAAGGATTAGGACATGGGTATAAATGGGTGTATATGTATGTATGTATGTATGTATGTATGTATGTATGTATCCATGTATACGTATACTATTTGTGTGATACTTCTGTGAATAAGTCTAATTTGACAGAGAGAGAAAGAGAGAGAGAGGGAGAGTCAGCCACCATGCAGGTCCCATACACAATCAAACATTTTTTTTTTAATACATAGCTTCAATTTTAGAATCCAAATGAGAAAAGAAGGCTGTCTTTTTCTTTTGCATTGTAACCAACTCTAATCCTGTTTAGATACCTTTTCATGTTATTCGTTAGTCTGACATAGCGAGCCACAAGTTTACAGACTTGGAAAGGGACTTGCAGACTCAACATTGCCCTCTTGACAGATGAGAAAATTGCTGACCAGTTACGTGGTCTGTGACAAAGATAACAAAGTTACCTGAAGAAATGGAGCTACAACCAAGGACCTTGGTCTATTGGGCTTTCTGCTTCATGAGATTGAATGACCAGGACATTGCATACTACTTGGTTTAAGTGATTCATTCTTGCACGCTGCTCGATAAAGTTTCTTTTTCATTATTTGTCAATAAAACTAACAAATCTGATGTTTTTGTGATTAACTTGATAAGTAAACTAATAATAGTTAAATATACATGTATGAGCTCTGCACGTGCAATGATAAATGAAATTATGGTACCCTCTCTAAAATGGAGACTATACTAAGCAAACCTTTCACAGGCACTCCTGTGTTTGTTGCCTCTTAGTTTTAGTTTCCTTATCCATTCAAGCATTTACAGTATAACTTCAAAAACTGCCGTTACTTTGAAGAAATGAAGAAATACTTAGTTTTTGTTCTTACCTTTTGGAAGGTCTATTCCTAGCCCACTAGGAATACTCATGTGAACTGCTGTATAAGAATGGCATTTCTCAGAGAAACAATAAATATCTAAACAGAGCATACACTTTCATAATACTAAATTATGCTGTTTGCAGAATTTAGGAATGCATGGCTTTACATAAAAGTACATGTGGTTGTCTTTTCTCATCATGAAGAACTTCTTTTGAAACCAGAGATAAAAGTGGAAGTCAAAGTGAATCTTGTCTACCCATGGGAGGATTCGGATGTCTACAACATAAAAACAGAGAACCCAATTACAAAAATAATGAGAAACTATGTGTGTCTGTGAAGGCAGGAAAAAGGGAGGGAGGGATATCAAGATTGAGCAGGAGAGAGAGTAATAGGAGCTTTATAAATTCAGAATCATAGGGGAAGATAAAAGGTTGTTTACAGCGCTTTGATGAACCCATGGCCAGTCTCTGTATATCTTTATGTTTATGATCAAAAGTGCTATTTGTGTGATACTTCTGTGAATAAGTCTAATTTGACTGAAAGCTAACTTAATGTGATAAATTTTATTGTAGATTTGGCAGTATCCTTCGCACTTCCTACCCCATCTGAAGAACTTTGAGATCAAGGAAGTGGATTAGTCTTTGAGAGTTAAAATTTAATCAACACCCTGGACATTAGGAAAACAATACCTGAAAAAAAAGTTCTTGTCTTCCGAGATGCTAGACCTGATATAATCTGTCTGAAGTAACCTTTTACAGATAGGATGTGTCAATGTGAAGTGGTTTTGGAGATGAGCCAGGTAAATATACATAGAAAAAAAAGTTCTAGAGACGCATTTATTTTAAATATTTATTTTTGAGAGAGAGAGAGAAAGAGAGAGAGCACTCATGCGAAAGGGGGCGGGGAGCAGAGAGAGAGGGCGACAGAGGATCAGAAGGGAGCTCTGCTCTGACAGTGGAGAGCCCAATGTGGGGCTCGAACTCAGGATCTCACGAACTGTGAGATCATGACCTGGCCTAAAGTTGGACACTTAATGGACTGAATCATCCAGGTGCCCCAAGATACACATTTTTGACACTCATGTTAGCACCATCCAAGAAAAAGACTTGGCCCACAAACTTTAAGATCTCCAGCTTATTGTTTAGTGGATTCACATATTTATTTATATTGACAGGGGCAAAGAAAATACAGCCTCTTTTTAAATAATAAAAAAAAATTAATCATTTGAATTTTCATCATAAATATCTTGCCGTAAATGGGGATGGCAGCCAGAGATTTGACTGCAAACTGGTAATTTAATCTAATGCAATAATGAAAGAACCTTCTAGATAAACGCTCAGTCTTAGAACTCTACCCTCTTCCACATTTCTTTTCAAACTGCCATTTGGTCATAAGGGAAAGGGAATGACATGTGTCCTCTTGCTGGTATCTGCTGAATATAACTGGTGTGGATAACTGCCTAACTAATAACAGCTGGCCTCTTTCTTTTTAAAGAAATTAAAAAGAAATTTTTTTAAGCTTATCTATTTTGGGAGAGAGAGCTAGAGTGAGCAGGGGTGGAGCAGGGAGAGAGGGGGAGACAGAGAATCTCAAGCAGGCTCCTCACCAGCACCACAGAGCCTGACGCAGGGCTTGAACTCACAGTGAGATCATGTCCTGAGCTGGAACCAAGAGTCAGAAGCTCAACCACCTGAGCTACCCAGGCGCCCCACAGCTAGTCTATTTCTATGTTGTGTCAAGGCAATTCCCACGTTTTTCGCAGCTAACCTTGGCTGCCTGTGGCAGGATAAACTCCCTAACCTGGTCTGTTAGACTCTTAGTTTTTGCCTTGGGATGTCCCTCTGTTTTGCTGCAGGAGACTGCCAGGGGCAGGCCCAGAGAGTGTCAACTCAGCTATCTCCTGTGTGCCCATGGGCCATATGACATCTGTAAGTTTATGTATACCATGCCACATGGGTACTGAAGGAGGCTCAGTCTTTGTCTCATTGCTTATCTTATTCTGATATGGCTGTTTCTAGATTTGCTTGGGTGTAGTTTATATGACAATCGACTTCAGAATCCTCATTTTTTCAAACTTTTTAACTCCCCTTTCTTTGATTTTTGCCATGAGGAAGGATAGCGGGCATGTGTCTGAGTATCTGGTTCTATGAGAACTGAAATCTTACTATCTTCTGCTTGCTATTTGGCCAACATTATACAATAAATCTGTATCAAGGTCACCAAGCCTGCATCCCAATTCCAAAATGACAGATTAAGCAATTCAGAGCATTTGTTTTTCCTATAACATCACTATTGTCTTAGAGCAGAGAGAAGTGGATTATCTTTTTTTTCTCTTTAGGTTCTTGCTATAACAAGTTGTTAACCCTCTGTTCATCCCCATTTAGGACAGAGGCCTTAGGCTGACTCTACTCATGTCACACAGCTACAGATGCCAAAGAGAAAAATATTCAAATAGTGCAAACAATAGCCCCCCATTTTACAATCCCCATCGCATTATTCCCATTCGGGTGCCTGAAGTAGGCTATGAGAGGGTCAGACATGATTGGCGATATTCATCACAAGTCTCAGAGACAAATTGGAGAAAAGAGAAATCTGTCATGTATTTTCCATCCTTGACACAGTTTATATATAATTTCAGTATAAATTTCATTTCTTCTCATAATCCTAAAGGGTTTGAGATGCCTGCCCTGAGAAATAATTTTTTTAAAGTGAACATTTTCCTAGACATGCAGTTGGGCTGGGTTTTCAAAGTCTGTTTAGTCCTGTCTATGTGAGAGTTGAGGTGATAGGAAGGCATTTTTATGTGAGAGTTTTCTTTTTCTTCTTCTATTAACCATTAATTCCCTTAGGTTATTTGAGATCATAAACACAATTTTGGAAACATGCCTTTGGGCACGAATTACCTAATGTAGTGTTTATATGACTCTGTTCCTATACTTCCCTGAATCAATTTTTATTCTTTGTTTTTTCCATATAGCACTCTATTTTCTGTATGTTTCAAAGGTAATCAACCTGAGATAGACTATAGAATACACTCTTTGGGTGATGAAGCCTGTCCAAGTCTTATTGTGTTTTTTATGAGCATTTACACTCTGAAAGTAAAGTATAGGTCCTCGGCTCTCTGTTCAGTTTTTGCCTGGTTCCTAGCTTTGGCAGCCCCTATTTATTTGTATGGATTCCAAAAGTGTGAATGAAGTGGAACTATGATCTGTAGGCCTCGGCTGATCCTCCTGCTGTTTGAGAGATTCTCAGTATCAAGGAACCAAATTTAAGTATGACCTCTCCAAGGTCATCTCAGACCACTCTCTCTCACCTCCTTGGGCCATGTTGGCCTCATCTGTGTCCTTTGGGGCTCTACGATCAGTCTTCTTTCCCAGCAACATGACTGCACTGCATTTGGTATGATTTCTTCATTTTGCAATGTCATCTCTTTACAAAGGCCTCCTCTGACTTTTCAAACCAAGCCATGCCACTTCCCCGCCAAACTTCTTTCCATCAATCATGTTTTATTGCATCATGGTTTTCTTTCCACATGACATTTATCATGACTCTTTGCTAGCACTGCCCTAACAAAGTACCACACAGACTCAGTGGCTTAAACTACAGAAGTTTATTTTCTCACAGTTCTGGGGGTTAAGAATTCCGGGATCGTTTCTTCTGAGGCTTCTTTCCTTGACCGGTAGATGGCCATCTCCATCTTCTCAATGTGTCTCACGTAGTGAGATAGAATCCATTCCTGTTCAGCTTTCCTCTTATAAAGATACCGGTCCTACTGGATTAGGACCTACCCTAATGACCTCATTTTAACTTAATTACCTCTTAAAGACCCTATCTCCAAATACAGTCACACTCTGAGGTACTGGGGGTTAGGATTCCTATATGACTCCTATGAATTTTGGGGGAACACAATTCAATGATCTGTAACTACAAATAACTGTAATAATACGATTCTTTATTGACTTCTTTGTTTTTCTTTCTTTCTTCTCCACTGGAAGACAAAGTTAGAGCTTTGTCTTTCTTCACAAGAACATGACCCCCTGGACTAGTGCCTGGCTCAGAGCACATACTCACTGATCTTTATTTTTCATGTAAATGAAAATTAGGTAGAAATATGATATATGATTTTCTCCAATCTAAAGATTTACTCACTACTGGCATTACTACAATTCACCTTACTATATCCTTTGATTTGCACATATAAAGAAATGTAAGAAGGGGCGCCTAGGTGGCTCAGTCGGTTAAGCGGCCAACTTCGGCTCAGGTCATGATCTCGCGGTCCGTGAGTTCGAGCCCCGCGTCGGGCTCTGTGCTGACAGCTCAGAGCCTGGAGCCTGTTTCAGATTCTGTGTCTCCCTCTCTCTGACCTTCCCCCCGTTCATGCTCTGTCTCTCTCTGTCTCAAAAATAAATAAATGTAAAAAAAAAAAAAATTAAAAAAAAAAAAGAAATGTAAGAAAAAGATGTAAAGTGTAGCAGTTTCTTGTTCTAAGCTGATCCCCTGAACTAAGTGGGGGGTACTCAGCAATGGCTCCCTTTCCTTTCTGTTGCCACCCTTTCCATGTGATTACACACTAGAAGCTCAGGTTTTCTTGCTGCATCAGTAAAACATAAAGCTTATTTTCTCCTTATTTTAACAGAACATTTCTACTCCTGAAATGCCTTAATACTAAAATGTCTTTGAAGTTATTCTGTTGCATCCACACGACTCCTGAAACAGAATGCTACGGGCACCAGTGGCAGTTGCAACAAAGTTTATTACAATGAGAGGCAAGGCCGACCGATCGGGACCAACTCTTGACAAGAGTGTGGCCAACCGATTGGGACCAACACTCTTGTCAAGAGTGTTGCCGACCGATCAGGAACAACACTCTTGACAAGAGTGTGGCCTCGAACAGCCGGGGTACAGAGTTTTTAAAGCCGATCACATCGTTTTATCATTATCTGGGAACAGAACAGAGAAACAGTTCCCAGATGAGTTAGAAACAGTTGCCAGATGAGTCAGAAACAGTTATCGAATGAGGTGATTATTTTAGACTTTCTGCTGCTAAGTTGCAACCAGTGGATCTCCTTGACCTTGTCTCTGAGGCTCTTTTTTGAGCTTTTGTTTCCTTCATTGGTAAAGCCTGATTCACAAGAGTGTGAAGTATGATTTACAAGAGTAAAAGCAAGGTTGTTATCTTTTGACCTTCAGTGTCAGAACAAAGTTGTTATCTTTCAAGCTAAGCATTAGCCCTACAGTACAATTTAACCCTTACAATTCCTTTAGGCTAAAACATTATTAGCACCATTTTTCTTTCTTTTTTTAATGTTTGTATTTATTTTTGAGACAGAGAGAGACAGCATGAATGGGGGAGGGTCAGAGAGAGAAAGGGAGACAGAATCTGAAGCAGGCTCCAGGTTCCAAGCTGTCAGCACAGAGCCCGACGCAGAGCTCGAACTCACAAGCCATGAGATCATGACCTGACCGAAGTCCGACGCTTAACCGACTGAGCCACCCAGGCGCCCCTAGCACCATTTTTCTATATCTGGCCTTTCCCCCCAAATGAATTCAGTTGTCCCATTACATTCACTCACGATATGGCCGATGTCATGCAGCCCCACGTGACCTAAATGATTTTGTTGC
The DNA here is from genome assembly GCF_028018385.1 of Neofelis nebulosa. NCBI lineage: Eukaryota > Metazoa > Chordata > Mammalia > Carnivora > Felidae > Neofelis > Neofelis nebulosa. Next base: position 140,448,080 of record NC_080782.1, read on the forward strand.
TGTTGTTGTTAATTGTGTGATCTGACACTGCTGCATTTGACTGAGCTTCATAATCTTGGAATACAGTGAGGATCAAGAAATATCCATCTTTATGTCTGTAAAATGACTTACCACAAAGAAACATCCTACCCTGTATGACTTAAGACCCATGAATGCCCGTGACAAGGCCAGACATGTGATTAGCTAATTTGTTTTGCCCCAAAGGTCACTTAGAGCAAAATATTTGTGAATCAGACTTTATATGTCCCTCCTTCCCCTGGGCCCCTGAACTTTGACCCACTTTCAGCTTGAGCCAACATACAGCCTTTCCTGAGAATTGGCTGACTAGGACGTACAACAGTGTCTTACCTGTAGTCAGATCGTGCTACCCGCATTCATCCTGCTTTGTCACATGTGATAGTTACTTGTATGTGTCCACTTGACAAGGCTAGGGGATGGATGCCCAGAGAGCTGGTAAAACACTGTTTCTGGATGTTTTTGGGACAGCGTCCCTGGAAGAGATTAGTGTTTGAATCAGGAGACAGAATGAGGAAGTCTGAGCTCACGAGTGCATGTGGGCATCATCTGATCCCTCAGGGCCTGAATAGAACAAAAAGGCAGAGCAAGGATTACTTTGACTCTTTGTTTGAGCTCAGACATCCATGCTCTGCCCTTGAACACAGGTGCTCCTGTTTATGGCACTTTGAACTCAGACCAGGGCTTACACCTGGGCCCCTTGACTCTCAGGCCTTCTGACTCTGACTGAATGACCCCACTGCCTTTTGTGCTTCTCCAATTTGCTCTAGTATAACTATATACATCCTACTCTTTCTGTTTCCTCTGGAAAATTGTGCCTAATACCCCACTCCTGGCTCTTTCTAGCATAATCTACTCCTCCCTTTCTGTTTACCTTTGGAGAAGCTTGCACATCAGAACTTTCTCCCTATTGCAATTGTCTCCCTCCCCCCACTGAAATGATACTTTTGAATAAAGTCTTTTCTTAGCTAGGTCTGAGTTTGTTTTTTCCTTTTATAAATGTATCATTGGAACATTATATTACTTGAAGACAAGAAAGTGCAATATGTGTATGTAGCTTTCAATACTCTGTCTTGACTTTTATATGAGTTAAATAAAAGAGAACAAAGACCACTCAAAGGACAGGTTCACTTCATCCTGTTTTTGATAAGCTTAAATCTTAGCAGCCACTGCCACTATAGAAAATGCATCTACATTTTATTATTTATTTATTTATTTGTTTATTTATTTAATGTTTATTTATTTTTGAGAGACAGAGAGACAGCACTCAAGCAGGGAAGGGGTGGAGAGTGAGGGAGACACAAAATCTGAAGCAGACTCCAGGCCCTGAGCTGTCAGCACAGAGCCCGATGTGGGGCTCGAACCCATGAACTCTGAGATCATGACCTGAGCTGAAGTTGGATGCTCAACCAACTGAGCCACCCAGGCGCCCCTGCATATACATTTTAGGATGCACATTACTGCTCATTCTTATGATTTTTCTCAATATTATATGTTGAAAATGTAAGTGAGACTTTGTGTGGGTTAAGGAAAATAGATTGGCTTGTTGCTGGTTCCTGGTGAAATGGTCTTGTTTCAGGGATTCAAATTTGTAAAAACACCAAAAAAAATTTTTTGAAAGCTTGCTAATAAGTTAAAAACAATAAATAATATGAATTCTGTAAAAACTTGATATATTTTATTAACTTGAGTACAATAATTTTTTCTCCATTTGACATTTTGGAATTGGCATACTTTTCCTGTAAAGAGCCACAAAGTTCATGGGTCCTGAAGATCACTCCCAGCTCTAATGATTTACTAGAACAACTCACACAACTGAGAAAAGCTATTGTATTCATAGTTACAGTTTATTAAAGTGAAAGAATGCCTATTAAAACCTGCAAAGGTAAAATGTGCAGAGGGTCCAAGAGAAACCAGGCTCAAGCTTCCATTGTCCTCTGTTAATGGAGTTGTATGGACAGTGCTTAATTCCTATAGCAACAATGTATGACAGTGTAGGTTAGTTCTTGCTAACTATTGAAACTTACTCAAGCCTTGGTATTCAGAGTTTTTATTGAGATTGGTCTTCCAGGTTCTCCAGAGGTCATAAACTGACCATTGTGACCTAAGGACCCCACCATAAATCGCACATTTTTAAAACATTTTTTAAAGTTTATTTATTTATTTTTAGCAAGAGACAGAGAGAGGGCAAATGGAAGAGCAGAGAGAGAGAGAGAGAGAGCGAGGGTGAGAGAGAGTCCCAGGCAGGCTCAGATGTGGGGCTTGAACTCATGAACCATGAGATCATGACCTGAGCTGAAGTCAGATGCTTAACCAACAGAGCCACCCAGGCGCACCTGCCCCCCCTCCAATAAATTACAGTTTTAGCATGAACTGTCTCGCATGGCCCAAGGTCTCAAATAAATAAAGACACTGTTACCAGAAAGGGTATTCCAAAGGCATAGAGGCTATCTTCCCAGGGCCAGTCAAAGGCCAGAACTTTCTTTGGAAGCTACAAGGTTTGAACACCTCAGACTGAAGTCTACCCTCTTTCTGTAACGGGCCAGGTGGTAAATATTTTTGGCTGTGTGGGCTATGTGGTCTCAGTCACAGCTACTCAGTTCTGCCATTATAATGCAGAAGGAGCCATAGATAATATATAAATGAATGAGCATTATTGTTGTTTCCAATGAAGTTTTATTCACAAAAACAGGTAGAAGGCCAAATTTAACCCATAGGCTATAATTTGTGAACACTGGAATAGGGAATGCAACAGAAAATTGAATGTTGGGAGCTCCAGACTGAATCCCATTGAGAGAATAGCCTTGCTTTATCTTCATTTCTAAAGAAGACTAAAGATATGATGTTGCAAGGAATTGCTTCTAACATGATGAATAGCTGGTAACCTGAAGAGCTTTTTATACTTTTGGGGTGCCTGGGTGACTCAGTTGGTTAAGCATCCCACACTTGATTTCAGCCCAGGTCATGATCTCATGGTTCATGAGAACAAGCCTTTGCTGGGGATTCTCTCCCTGCCTCTCTGCCCACTCCCTGCTGCACTCTCAAAATAAATAAATAAACTTAAAAAAATTACACTTTTCCAATAAATTTTAAACTGTATGTCTGTTACATAAATAATAAATGACAATCCTCATAGTTAAAAAATAAAGTTATTTTCCCCTTTAGGAGATACCAAAATCATCTGAAATAAGGCTAAACAGGGAATTGTAACATTTTCAGGTAAAAAAGCAGATTGTTTGTAGTAAAAGAATGGTGGAGTTTTTAAATAATTTGGTAAAATTGATAATTTTGTCACATGGTCTGTTGCCTTTTTTGTTGTTGTTTTTCTTAAAGTTTACTTGAGATAGAGACAAAGCATGTTGGGGTGGGGGGCAGAGAGAGAAAAGAGAGAGAGAATTCCCAAGCAGGCTCTCCACTGTCAGTGCAGAGCCTGATACGTAATGCTCTCTCTCTCATGCACTTCGAGATCATGATCTGAGCCAAAACCAAGAGTCAGTTGCTTAAGTGACTGAGCCACCCAGGTGCCCCTGGTCTGTTTACTTCTTTGCAGAATCCTTGTTGTTTTAATTTTCTTTCATGAGTTAGTAAAGGTTTCAAGCTGAGTGTAACACAAAGTTTTGAAAACAATAGTTATTTTCATTATTATGTGGGATTTTCAGATCATAAGCCATCAGAGAAAGACACATCGGTTTGGTTTTATTTTCTTAATAGAGCTAAGAAATCCTGGTCTGGAACTACTCAAATGTTTGTCCAGGACAGAAGATGCCAACTCTGCAGATGAGCCTCTGTGTTTGATCGGAATAGGTGGATGTGCAGAGCTGGAAACCGGGGGCTAGGAAACATGGTCAGGGTGGGAATCCCAGCAAGCTGCTCAGTGGCCTAGTTGTGACCTTGGGCATCTTTCATTTCACTCTGAGTCTCCTTAGACTAACCAACAGATTAGATGGTTCTTACAGGTTTGTGAAAAGATTTAAATCAGGTGTTATAACTGAAAGTGCTCAGCACATAACAGAAAATCAGTTGCTATTATAGTAACTGAAATTTACAGAGTATTTTCTAAGCAGTAAGCATGATGCTAAAGTAGCTTTCACGCATTTCCCCATTTAACCCGCGTAGCAACTCAGTGAGGCAGGCTCTACTGCTGTTCCCACTTTACAGAAGAGAAGCACGTATAGCCTGATTAGGAACTGAAAGAACTGCGTCAAAGGAACGATTGGTGATAGAGCTGTCTGCTGAGCATTTAGTTCTCTCTCCCTGAATCCCCAGTTCATGCTCCTGACCACTGTCCCAGCGCAAAATAGCAGCCTGGAGTTGTGTCATGACCATAATGCTTTGTTTTGTTGTTTTGTCTTTTAAAACTCATCAAGGTTCACATCAGTGTTAACTTTCTGGATTCTCTTACATACTGTGAATATACATAGCAGCAACCATCGCTAGCTGAGAAGTAGCTCTTTCCCCTGGGGTGAGGCGAGTGCTTTCCAGTGTATCTCTACTCCTGACTGCGTTATGCTGGGCAGCCTGTAATCATTCCCTTATCTAATCCTTGCAACACCACACTCTATTCATGTTACTTAGTTTCTTTCCATCAGAGAAGTTAAGGGACAATCTTAAAATGATAAGTTATAAAACTGTGGATTGGGAAAGGCCCTCCAGCCATCTCATTTGGTGGTCTCTAAATTAAAAAAAAATTTTTTTAATGTTTATTTGTTTTTGAGAGAGGGAGACAGTGCGCGTGCACGCTAGTGGGGGAGGAGCAGAGAAAGAGGGATACAGAAGATCTGAAGTGGGCTCTTCACTGACAGCAGAGAGCCTGATGTGGGCTCAAGAACTGTGAGATCATGACTTGAACTCAAGTCAAATGCTTAATGAATGGAGCCACGCAGGCACCCTGCTCTCCAAATTTTTTTTTTTAAATTTTTTTTAACGTTTATTTATTTTTGAGACAGAAAGAGACAGAGCATGAACAGGGGAGGGTCAGAGAGAGGGAGACACAGAATCCCAAACAGGCTCCAGGCTCTGAGCTTTCAGCACAGAGCCCGACGTGGGGCTCGAACTCACGGACTGAGAGATCATGACCTGAGCCGAAGTCGGACGCTTAACTGACTGAGCCACCCAGGCGCCCCGGTCTCTAAATTTTTTGATTGTATGTCTCTATCAAAAATATCGTAAATTTCTGCTCACAATACATGCATATTTGATACCTACAATATTGTCAATTCATAATAAAACTTCATTTCTTTTAAACTACACATGTATTTTTAACATGTTTTTAAACTTTTAATGTTTATTTTTGAGAGAGAGAGACAGAGCGTGAGTGGGGGAGGGGCAGAGAGAGAGGGAGACAGAATCTGAAGCAGGCTTCAGGCTCTGAGCTGTCACCACAGAGCCTGATGTGAGGCTTTAACTCACTGACCTCAAGATCGTGACCTAAGCCGAAGTCAGATGCTTGACCAACTGAGCCACACAGGTGCCCCTCTTTTAAAGAATATTTTATGCAAATATTTTCCAATATTTTCTTCCTATGCTCACTTGATTGTGTTGCACAATTCTGCAGCCATATGCCTCCTGCTTTGGGATTCTCCAAGTGGCCTACTTATAGAAGCCAGGGTCTTCTCTGAAACTAGTCTGGCATTACTTATTGCTAATCTAGTCCCTTTGGTTTTTCTCTGTAATTCCCTATAAAATAGTAAAAACTTGATTTCAGAATCAAAGTTATGCTAGATGACAGAAATGTTCCAACCAACATTGATTTTTAATTTTTTTGATGGAATAAGCCTTATGCTTCTTTTGACAGGTAGGTCAAAAAATCAGATGATATGTTATTACCAGTATGTTATTACCAGCTTGTCTTAGTTATTACCAGCCTTAGTTCTGTGGCTAAGTTTTAAAATAATTATGGAAAAGTAAATCTTGTTTTTAAAAGCTCAGCAACATCTTAATTTTAGGATACTATTAGAGATCTCAGGACAGATTGAGATGATAAGAGAAGAAAGACTATTTTTGATCACTTTCTTAACTTTTACTTCGAAAAATCATGGAGGATAAATTTTTTATTATATGTGCATTAAAATATCAATCATTAAAAGTAGACAGATGTCTTTTCAGCTATCCAGAAAAAGAGCATAAATACAGAGAAGTACTACTCAGCTGCAATGATACTCTACACAGATGTAACATTCTATCATTTCTCAACATTGACTCAATGTTTCTCAGGCAATTTTATCTCTTTTATTTATTTATTTATTTACTTTTTTGAGAGAGAGAGGCTGCAAGCAAGCGAGGGACAGAGGGAGAGAGGGAAGGAGAGAGAGAATCCCACCTGGGGCAGAGAGAGAGAGAGGGACAGAGAGAGAGAAAAAAGAGAAAGAGAGAGAAGCTGGGCTCACCCGAAATGGGGCTCGAGTTTACAAACTGTGAGATCATGACCTGAGCCAAAGTCAGATGCTTAACCAACTGAGCCACCCAGGCACCCAATTTTATTACCTTTAAAGGAATTCTTTAACTGCTTTTGTTCTTTTAACTTAAGAAATTTAATTTGGGGGAAAGGTTTGGCAACATAGTCCCTGTTGAATAATAGTTTATTTTCTCACTTTTAATTAATCAATAGCACATAAATCTGAATACTAAGATTTGGTATTATCACAAGATAATCAGTTAATCCTATTAAATTGATGATATGTTTAAAAACAAAGACATAGGCTTATTTTTCAACTTGTCTGGTATTTTTGAAGATAAATTTCTGTTTTCTTTTTTGTAGTTGTCAGGCTTTGTGAATCACTAAAATAGTTTTACGCTTTTAAAATAATCTTTTTTGTGAGCTACCCCTGCCACTCAGGGGACTGGAAGTGGATGTCTTGTTGGGCTCCCCGGTCCTGGGAATTGCTCTTATTTTATAGTTTGGAATTATTTTTTCTATAGGGAATCTTACACATCCAAAGCTTATTTGATATTACTGATCTCGAGTGTTTGGTCTGAATTTTGCCATAACATCAAATTTTTTTATACTAAGACTTGTGGGGTTTGAAATCTGTTTACAAATGTGACTTAGGGCTAACCAGTGATACATGACGACCAGCTACTACCCAGTGATGGTTTCTTTCTTCTCAATCTAATTGGGAAAGGATTTGAGAAATGAACACAGCAAGAATAGAAGTCTAGGGTGGATTGGACGCTATGCGGTGTTTCCTGTACCAATGAATCTTTTATATCTTACACCAATTAAAGGTTGCTCGATGGCTGCTCTTGCTGGATTCCCGCCTCTTATTCCCCAGCTTAAGTCCCTGTGTTGCCTGTCGGCATCCTTATTTTCCTACAATTCTAGTTCTGCAAACATTTCACAGTTACTCATTATGTCACTGTCTTCCATCATTTACTTATTTATGATAGAATTTTTAACATTTTTACATGAAAATGTTTCTTTCCACATGAGGTTTTGAAATCCTATAAGGAATGGATTTTATCACTAAAAAAAAGGGGTGAGGGATCCCTTTTAGGGCTCCTAGCAACTGTACTCATTTTAAATTTACCAAACTGCAAAAAATGCGTTTGTTTTTTTTTTAAATATTAGTTTGACTTAAAAATTAAGTTTTAACTTACCCAGTCTCTATTTGGATAATTTCTAGAGCACTAAGAATCTTGGTCGCACATTCTCTGTTCCATGCTTCCTTTTCTAATTGGGTTTGATTTTTATTCTGTATCTGATTGTTTTCCCTGATGTTAATGATCTGTATATTCCTTCCTATTCATGCCCTGAGAACAGACTATTTTCTCCCCTCCACTCTCCCTCCTAACTTCAGCCTCAGGAAGGTTCATTTTAATTCTTCATTTTATTATTTCTCAGCTTGGACATTTCACAGTATTGTCTTCTTAGTTTGCTGTCTATAAAAAAAGAGTCTTCAGTTATTTTGATACTACCCAAGTATTTTAAAATAGCCCAACAATCAAATAGAGTGTCAGAAACTAGCAGGAGACCTTCAGTTGTCCATTCTCTCCCTGTCCCCAAGTCACAGGATCCCATGTTTTAGCAGAAGCAAAGGCCAGAATCAAAAGAACATTTTTCTGTCTTTGTGGCACCCACAAATGACTCTGTGACTACATGTAAACATGTGGTGACTTCTGTGAATGTGTCATAGCCTTTTTTTCTCCATTTTTTTAACCCCTCTTTATTCCTGCTGTCCGAAACATGAATCTGATTCCTGGAGTTCTAACGTCCCTTGTGAACCATGAAGATGAGGACTATACCGTATAGGTGATAAAGCAAAGAGCTGAAAGGGACCTTGATTCCTAAAGGCTCCATGAACCAGACCTTCCACTTTCCTCCAGCTTCTTAAGCAATAAAATCTCTCTTGCCTGAACCAGTATGATTTTAGTCTCTGCTACTGTTAGGTGATTCTAACTGATATACACAGAGTTAAATATATTAATATATATTTATATTATATTATGTTTATGTTTGTATTATATTATATATATTTATGTATATTAATATATAAAATTCCTTAATTCTCACACAAGTCCTCTAGAATTTCTGAGATATAGGTCATTTATTCAGTAGAAGTATGATACTCTTCCCAAAATAATCATATATATATATATATATGTGTGTGTGTGTGTGTGTGTAGATGTATATGTAATATATATACATATATGTGTATATGCATATATGTGTATCTATATATAATAGATACACATCTATATATATCTATATATAATAGATACACATATATGTGTGTATATGTATGTGTATAGAGCTCCTAGCAACTATGTATATGTATATGTATATATGTATTAGTAGCTTATTCAAATTTATGGGGTTGTTTATTCATAATGAGATCTGAAATTTCTAATCTGTAGAAATAATGCCAAAACACAGCAGTTATTTACAGTCACAGATCATTTTAGAGCCACGTCTCACCGGTAACCTTGTTTTCATCTTCTCTTTTGCAGTCATGAGCGGTGCTTTCACATCTATCTCTTGGGTCCTTCCTTATAATCTGCAAAATTTTAATTAATGCTTCTGTTACTTGGGTTGACTTGTATAATTTTTAAGCTACTTGGATGAAAACAGTCATTTGACAGAGATGACTTGGCAGTTTTATAAACTGGTAATTGGAAATCAATGCGTTCTCTGCTTCGGGCAGAAAACATAATGAACAGGCCAGACTATAGGGACAAAAGTTTATATGTTAATACTATTAAAAGGTCAGAACTGTACTAATTAAATTAAACCTGTGAGGCATTCCCAGGACCACCTCTGAATTATAATGTCCCCTCAGAGAATATAAGGTTGGGCAAGTGATAGTTGTATTCCCCTGAGTTACTCACCAAGTATGCTTAAGAGATATTGTGCATACATTTAAGTATAGTGTATAGTATGCATGTAATAAAATGTAAGCAAAAATAATTAAGTGAAATAAAATTTCTGTTAAAAATGAGAAAGGATACCACCCTTTAAAGTAATATTCAGGGGTACCAGGGTAGCTCAGTCGGTTAAGCTTCCAACCTCGGCTCAGGTCATGATCTCACACCCCGTGTCCAGCTCTGTGCTGACAGCTCAGAGCCTGGAGCGTGCTTCCTATTCTGTGTCTCCCTCTCTCTCTGCCCCTCCCCTTCTCACACTCTGTCTTTCTCCCTCTCAAAAATAAATAAACATTAAAAAAATAAAAAATAAAATAAAATATTATTCAGATCTGCCAAGACTCAAAATAGAAATACATTATACATTTAAATTTTAGGTTAAAGTTCATTTCTTTAAGAAGGCTCCCTATTGCTTATACTTATATAGCTGTTTGTATTTACCTATAATATAATGCCTCACAAACTTATCAAAGTTAGTTGCATTTATTTCTGTCATCCCTGATTAAGTAAAAATGTTCTTTGAAGGTGGGGTTGCTTTTTTTATATTCTTCACTTCAAAGATCAGTTTTAGACATATGGCGGATAATCAGAGGGTGTGTTGAAAACATTGGATGAATAAATACATGAATGAATGGCTGAAGAAATGACTGAATGAGCTTGGAGAATGCTCCTTGTTTACCTTTAGCTTTGTGAAACATGGTGGTGGTGAGGTGGTTTTTGTCGGTTGTGTACAAGAGTGTAGAAAAGTGTCTGGGTCATAATAATGTTATTTTGTGGAGCAAACATTTATCCAGGTAATGTTATCTGGAACTCTGTTTTTGTTCATTTAATCATGTCAACAGTTTTATGAAGTAGATGATATTATCCCACTATCTTTATTTGGTATATACACCACAGCTGCCTTGCTGGAAAAGTCCAGTTGGTGGGTCTGTATCAGTCTGCTAGGATGGCAGTAGCATTCATTTCTTTAGCCTGCCCCACCTGATTGGCTGCCTGGACCACTGTTGTGACAAAGATTCTGAAGTGTCCTCTAGGAAAGATAGCCTTGTAGGTTTTCCTATCAGGGATGGGCATGTGGGGAATGGAAGAAGACATACCGTATGTCACAGAAATGTGTTTGAGAAAAGTATTCTTCAGTCTGTTTTCCTATAATTGAAAAGCACTTGGGGTGCCTGGGTGGCTCAGTCAGTTGAGTGTCTGACTCTTAATTTTGGCTCAGGTCATGATCCCAGGGTCGGGGGATCATGCCCGGTGTCAGGCTCTGTGCTGGGCGTGGAGCCGGCTAAAGATTCTCTCTCTCATACCATATGATTTCACTCATATGTGGAATTTAAGAAACAAAACATGAACATATGGGAAACGGAGGAAAAACAGAAGAGAGGGAACCAAACCACAAGAGACTGTCAATGGTAGAGAACAAACTGTGGGTTGATGGAGGGACGTGGGTGGGAGATGGGCTAGATGGCTGATCGGTATTAAGGAGGGCACTTTTTCCAGTATTGGGTGTTGTATGTAAGTGATGAATCATGAATCACTGAATTCTATTCCTGAAACCAGTATTGCAGGGTGCCTGGGTGGCTCAGGCAGCTGAGCTTCCAACTTTGGCTTAGGTCATGATCTTATGGTTCAGTCTGTGAATTTGAGTCCCACATAGGGCTCTCTGCTGTCAGAACAGAACCTGCTTTGGATCCTCTGTCCCCCCCCCCCCCACCCCTGCTCCTCCCTGCTTGTGCTCTCTCTCTCAAAAGTTAACATTAAAAAAAAGTATATGAGTTTCCATTAAAAAAAACCAATTTAGCTAACTAAAATTTAAATTTAAAAAAGGGGGGAAAACATTCTCTCTTCCCCTCCCCTCTCTCTGTCTCTAAAATAATAAGAATAAATAAATAATTCAAAAGCTTTCATTTTCTCATCTTCTCTGAGATTGGCATTTAATTCTTGGGTTTCCTTTTTGATTTCTGAGTTAAATGGAATTAAGCATCAATCCTGTTCTCAACATTAATACTTATATATAATGTGATCTTGAGTAAGTTATTCATAAACCTTAAAAACTCAATTTTGTTCTTTCAAAAAAAGGATGTTAATAATAGTACTTATCTCATAAGATTTTTGTGATGATTAAATTTAAAGTATATAAAGCACTTTGATTTGTGCTTGGTTATAAGTAACTCTTCAATAAATGTTAGCTGTAATAATTTTATTCTCATATTAGTGCTTTGAGGTTTTAAAACCAATAAGGAAGCTTTACTATTAAATGGATCTCTGGCTTTTTTTTCCCTCTGAGGGTGGCCATGCTCCCAAAAGTAAGTGATTTCATGTAGAGAATTGCTAGGAAAGAGAAGCTTGACCTGTAAAAAATAAATTGGAAAATGTCTGTGAGAGATAAGCCTTCATGACAAGTATTTTGGAGAAGTGAAATAGAAGTCAAGAAATTCCAAAAGTTTAAATTTGATAAATTCAAGCCCCTGAATGAGATTTGTAGTATTTTAAAAGTTAAAGCCAATGCCAGAACCCAGATATATCTGTGGGCTTAGTCCAGGTATTTAGCAAGCAGCTGGACACTGAGATGGGCAATCTACCGTTTCCTCATAGTAAGTTTAAAAAGGATAGGCAGAAAGTGTCCCTGGGTCATTTTTTCTTTTAATTTTTTTTTTAATGTTCATTTATGTTTGAGAGACAGAGAGATACAGATTGTGAGTGAGGGAAGGGCAGAGAGAGAGGGAGACAGAGAATCTGAAATGGGCTCCAGGCTCTGAGCTACCAGCACAGAACTTGATGTGGGGCTCAAACTCATGAAGTGTGAGATCATGACCTGAGCTGAAGTTGGACGCTTAACCAACTGAGCCACCCAGGTGCCCTGAGAGTGTCCCTGAGTCTTTGACTGTGAAATTGACATTCTAAATGGAAATAGATGAATGGGCCTTCTGGGGTGGGTACAGAATAAACTGATACAGTGTGCATTGGCGTTAGAGTTTAACTGGCTTTCATTCTTCAGTAGATGCCAAAGGTATGTGCTCTTTTAAAGAAAAGAAAATTTCTTACATGCATACATTAAAAAAATTTTTTTAATGTTTATTTATTTTTGAGAAAGAGAGAGAGGCAGAGCACAAGCAGGGGAGGAGCAGAGAGAGAGGGAGACACAGAATCTGAAACAGGCTCCAGGCTGAGCTGTCAGCCCAGAGGCAGATGTGGGGCTCAAACTCACAAACTGTGAGATCATGACCTGAGCCGAAGTTGGATGCTTAACCAACTGAGCCACCCAGGCACCCCATCCATACATTTTTTAAACTGTGAAATTATATTCTATAGAGAATTGATGATCAGATAAACACATTTTTCTTCTAAAAGCTAATAGTGGGAAATGTGGTTAAATACCTTTTGTCACTCAGTTAATAAAATGTTAAGAAGCCATGAAAATGATAATTATTTAGGTATCGCCATGGAAAATTACAATATTAAACATTAAATGAAAATATAGAACAGAGCAATGAATATGAAATTTGAACATAATTACATAAAATATGTGACTAGACAAAATCCTGGTAGGAGATCTACAAATGTTACATTTGGGATCCTATTAAGGTAGAGAGAGATGTCATAGTTTTCCCCCAAACTTAAAGCTGTACAAATCAGTAAAGCTGCTATTTGATAATTTTTGTTTTAAAAAATTAAAAGATGAAGGAAAGTGATTTTGTGGGGTGATCCAAAAAGTTTCTGTTACAAATACATGGTATTTAAAAAATATAACGTACATTTTTTCTTTAAAAAAATTTTTTTTAATGTTCAGTTTTGAGAGAGAGAGCATGAGCAGGGGAAGGGCAGAGAGAGAGGGAGACACAGAATCTGAAATAGAGTCCAGGCTCTGACCTTTCAGCAGAGAGCCCATTGCAAGGTTTGAGCTCATGAACTATGAGATCATGACCTGAGCTGAAGTCAGATGCTTAACCTACTGAGCCATCCAGGATCCTCTTAAATTGTTTTCTCGTATAACAACCTTACATGCACTTTTATTCCCAGGTATCCATGTACTAGCACCTAAAGAGATGCTTTACATCTTTCACATTACTAAAGCCCCAGTTAGGATGGAAAGATACCCAGGTAATCGAAGGAGAATCTGAACTAATTTTTTTAAGTTTATTTATTTATTTTGAGACAGAGGGAGCATGAGTGAGGGAGGGGCAGAGAGAGAATCCGAAGCAGCCTTCAGGCTGTCAAGGAAGGGGCTGACATGGGGCTCAATCTTACAAACAGTGAGGTCATGATCTGACCTGAAACCAACAGTCGGATGCTTAACCAAATGAGCACATAGGTGCCTCAAATCTGCACTGATTTTTGGGGGTTGTGTTTTTTAAAATTCCCAAGGTATTTGATAACATATAAAAAACACTTATATTGTGAATTGTTATGGAAAATGAGTTTCGCAATTCAATA